>NC_090436.1:781135004-781760004 GCF_031143425.1 Pleurodeles waltl
TTTGACTGACGTAGTTGACGTGACTGACGTGGTGCTATGCTGAACTAAACATTATATGAGATTTAGGCGTCTAGATTTATTCATCTTCATATTACTATCTTATGATTGTGATCTTTGCATTATTGCCATCTAGTGACTATGCTCTTTTGCTTCTTGGTTTTGAGATTAATACATTTGCTATTAGATTGTAATCAATAGGGAATAAAATTCACAAAAACTCCAGTAAGGTGTGGTTATTCATGACTGAAAGGTCATGGTTGCGCCGAAGGTTTACTAATGTCTAAAGTGAAATATATTGTGGTGATATATGTTGACAATATTATTGACATATTGTTTGATGTATTGATCAGTTATCTCGTCTTATGGTGTCTCACCACTGGGTCCAAAGATTAATCGGCCTAAAACGAGTCCCGATGTGTATAAATTAACATAGACGGACGCGTTAACACTATGATAAGTGACCCCCTCCTGCACAGATGAAGGAATTTTAGTACAAACATAACAATCTTTCGCATCCATAGTTTCCACATATTCATTTAGTAAGCGATAGAAGACATTAGTAGATAGTTCTCCCTTTGCATTAGTTCCCTCATGCATATGTCTTGCATCCTGCTCAAATCTCTCCCATGGTGTTAGTTTAGTAGTAGTTTCAGGTTTTGAGGTAGCGTTAATAGTTTCTTTCTCTATCCATGGCATTCCTATAATCACTCCCACAATTATCACTGCACACACAACACCTAGTATAAGACCTAACCAACCACACACCTTACTCCCCTTGCTACTATTTCTATTGTAAGCCATGTTTGTATAGAATCAGAATAGCAGATCAACAATCAACTCAAGGAGAATAAGAAGAAAAAAATATATCTTCTGCGTATATTACAGCGTCTTCACTCACTCCAGGACCCTTTTTGTCACTTCAGATTAGCAGCTTGTCGTAATCAGGTTTCTTTAAAAGGTCAAATCAGGTTTTCAGTGTCACTTCCAGTGTTTTTTTTTTTTTTTTTCTCTTTCTTTCTAGTTTTCAATTTAGCCAAAAGATTTTCTTGAACTCATTCAGGTGCCGTAGTATTGGCCTGGTACTTCTCGATCAAAACAAAATGCTAGGAACTCTTGTTGCCATTCAGAGGTTGTAGCATATGCCCATTCAGGACCTGTATATCTTCTGTTTGCAATTCTTTTTCTTTTTAATCTTCGTTCACCTTGTTGTTCTCCTTCACTTAGATCATCTGCTTGTGAGGTATCACTCTCTTCTATTATGGTGTCATTCGATACCTCCCTTACTTTAGGATGTGACTTGTCTGGCCAATTATCACCTCTATGTGTCTTTTCTCGACGTTTTCCTTCAGGACGTTGTACAGCACCCTCCTCTTGTGATATGGTGTTTTCTCTTGACGGACCTGCAACTGGTTCGGGAAACTCTGACACGTTTGTATTTACAGTTTCTCCTTCTCTTTCTTCTTCTGGTTCTAAGTTGGGTTCGGGCTCTAGCCCGTTTTCGTCTACTTCTGGGAGAACCTCTCCTTGACTTAGTTCTCCTGCTGCCTCTACTGAGATAGGCACTCTGTCACCTCTCCCAAACTCATTGACTGTTTGAGGGACAAGGCTGTTCTCAGTGGGCTCTCCGGAAATTTCAGTTCCTTCTAGACTGTTCTCTGACCCTGAGACACCTCCCTCCAAGGTTGCTGTACCGGAAACTTCAAGTTCTTCTTCAACAGGACACGTTACCCTTTTCGTGTGACTGGCATGTATCCAGTTGGGAACCCCGGCACACTTCACAGCAGTAGTAGTCGTTAATATTACTTGGTATGGCCCTTTCCAACGTGGTTCTAGACAGGATTTTCTTACGTGCTTCTTGACAACCACCCAATCACCGGCTTGTAGAGAGTGGCCTGGATCGCCAATCGGCGGCAACGTGTTAGCTTCCACCTGGTGGAAAAAAGAGCGGATCACGTCAGCCAAACCTTTGGAGTAATCCAACACCATATCATCTGTAATATTCACTAGTGCATTTGCAGGTACTGCTGGTAATCTCATAGCTCTGCCCATGAGGATTTCATGTGGGGACAGTCCTGTTTTCTTGTCTGGTGTGTTTCTCATTGACATCAGCACTAGAGGTAAGGCATCTGGCCACTTCATATTAGTTGCTGCGCACATTTTTGCCATTCGTGATTTCAACATACCATTCATCTGCTCTACTAATCCTGATGCTTCAGGGCGATAGCTACAATGCAGCTTCTGTTCAATGTTAAGTGCGGCACACAAGAGTTTAATCACCTCATTGTCGAAGTGTCTCCCTCTATCTGATTCTATAGAAACCGGAAATCCGAACCTGCGTATCAGTTCTCTGAGTAGTAGTTTTGCAACTGTAAGACTGTCATTCCTACGTGTGGGATATGCCTCAATCCAATGACTGAAAACACACACAATCACCAGCACATATTTCAATCCTCCACAAACAGGCATTTCAATAAAATCCATTTGCATTTTGTTGAATGGACCTCCAGCACTCCCAATGTGCCTCAAAGTTACCACGGTTCCCTTTCCGGCATTCATCTGTTGACAGATCACGCACCTGTGGCAAATGATTTCTGCGGCATGTCTGAATTTTGGGTTAAACCAATCAATTTTAAAGGACCTGATCATGGCATCCCTTTCTAGATGTGCCTGCCCATGATAGAGCCGGGCAAACTGTGACAAAAGGCTATTTGGCAAAACCAACTTTCCCTCCTATGAAACCCATAAATCATCAGCTCTTTGTACACATTGCATTCTTTGCCAGGAGCGTTTTTCTTCTTTGCTCGCACGACCTTGTAATGTTTTCAGTTCATCTAAAGTGTCAACCACTCGTAATGCCATATTTAAATGTGTGCCGTTTTCAGATTGTGGTAACAATTCCCATTGTTCCTTAAACAATATACAGTTCATTGCACAAAATCTTGCAACTTGATCTGCATAGCCGTTTCCCATAGACACAAAATCTTGTGATCTGGTGTGAGCACTGCATTTTACCACGGCAATTTCGAGAGGTAACTGAATCGCATGCAACAAATCTCTTATTTGTTCACCATTTTTCACAGGAGAACCAGAAGAGGTCATAAAACCTCTCTGTGACCAAAGTTGGCCGAAATCATGCACAATTCCAAATCCGTATCTGCTATCAGTATAGATAGTAACTTTCAAATTTATAGCTGCGTGGCATGCTTTTGTAAGAGCAATCAATTCTGCCACTTGTGCACAGAACACTTTATCGAGCCAGGAGGCTTCGACAATGCCAGTTATAGTACATACTGCGTAACCGGCTCTCAATGTTCCTGCAGAATCTCTTAGACAGGACCCATCGACAAACATAATGCAGTCATTTTCTTTTAACTGGGTATCCTGTATGTCTGGGCGAGGTTTGGTGCACAGTTCAGTCACCTCAAGACAGTCATGTTCAAATTCTTCCCCATCTTTGATCTCAACATTTTCATTAGGAAGTAAAGTTGCCGGGTTCAGTACAGTGCACCTTTTGAGAGTGACATTAGGTGACCCCAGTATGGTTGTCTCATACCTAGTGAGACATGCATTTGTCATGTGTTGAGTCTTAGTTCGTGTCAACAGAATTTCAACTGAATGTGGGACCATTACTGTTAGAGGGTATCCCATGACTATGCCTTCACATTGTAAAAGGCTCTGACCAACTGCTGCAACTGCACGCAAACAACCCGGTAAGGCTGCTGCAACAGGGTCCAAGGTAGCTGAAAAGTATGCTACAGGGCGATTTGCATCTCCGTGGACCTGTGTTAAGACAGACAAAGAACAAGCATCACGTTCATGACAAAACAACAGAAAAGGTTTCTCGTAGTCTGGTATTCCCAATGCTGGTGCCCTGCACATGCATTCTCTCAATTCCAAAAATGACTCAAGTTCTTCTTTTGATAAGGTTAAAGTATATGGCTCATCTTTGATTTCCTTTCCTGTCAGTTTTATTAATGGCTTTGAAATGATTGAGAAGTTGGGTATCCACTAACGACAGTAGCCCACCATTCCCAAAAACATCCTGACATCCCTTTTTGTTGTTGGGGGATTCATTTGCAAGACAGCTGTTATTCTTTCTTTTGATATCCTTCTGGACCTTTTCTCAATCAAATGTCCCAGGTATTTCACTTCTTTCTGACAATATTGTAATTTTCTGGGTGACACCTTGTGTCCATTCTTTCCCAGATGATTTAGTAATGCAATGGTATCGTATTTACAACTGTCTCTGGTTTTAGACGCAATTAGCAGATCATCGATGTACTACACAAGAGTTTAATTAAATGGCAGCACAAGAGGTTCCAAATCTTTTTTCAATATCTGGTTAAAGATGGATGGTGACTCAGAAAACCCTTGAGGAATTCTGCACCAACTGTACACCTTATCCAGGAATTTGAAACTGAACAAAAATTGACTGTCCTCATGTAGTGGTATTGAAAAGAAGGCTTGTGACAGGTCTATAACGGTGAACCACTCAGCATCACAGGGAACTTGGAACATTATTACTGCTGGGTTAGGCACCACAGGGTAGCATTTTATCACAATTTCATTTATTTTTCTCAAATCCTGAACAATTCGAACCTTTCCACAGGGCTTCTTTAAACCCATTATGGGAGAGTTACACAGACTGCTCAAGACACTTTCAGGACTCCCTGTCTGAGAAAATCTGCAATTATTTGTGACACCTCAATGAGGACGTGTTGGGTCATGTGACATTGTGACACCTGTGGGAACACCGCACTCGGCTTGATCTGAACTTTGACTGGTTCCACCCCTTTTATCAATCCTACTTCTTTTCCGGTCAAATCCCACACTTTCTCTGTCACTGTTCCTTGCAAGTCGACAGGTAGGTCGATCAATGTATGCATCGGGAATAAGGTAATTAATGGATAATCTTCATTTGTTCCTGTTTCTTCCTCTAGTAATTGACTTTCATCTCCTTCATCGTCGCTATTTGTGTGTACTTCAATTCCATCATTAGAACAGGTAATTGAGCATTTTGTCTTACATAGTAAGTCCCTTCCCAGTAGGGATACTGGACTTGAATCACAAACTACAAATCTATGTAGACCTTGGAAGTTGCCAATTTCAACTTGTACTGGATCTGTAATCGGGTTAGTCAGGTACTGGTTTGCTACTTCAACCACCCGTATAGTACGCCCTGAGAGAGGTAATCTTGGAACTTCTACACTTCTAACTGTGGAGCGCGTAGCTCCTGTGTCAACCAGGAATGAAACCCTATAGCCCATCACCTTCCCTTCTACATATGGGCCTCTCTGATCCACCTCTAAGAATGCTGCAAGCCTGCACTCCTCACTGTCTGAGATATCATCTGACCAGTCTTCATTCATGCCATTTTCACCTCGCAGTGGGAATTGTTGCACAGTATTGTTTTGATTTGTTACCTGACCTGTGACCTGCTGAGGAAGCATCACCTGTTGCTGTCCCATCGGAGCCATTGGTAATTGCATTTGCTGTCTAGGCACCATAGGAATCTGCTGTTGCACTGGTTGCATTGGTATTGTTTGGAAACGTGGCATTTGCATCTGCTGCATGGGCTGTACTCCTTGTATTTGTACCTGATTATTCTGAAAATTCGGGTTTTGATGTCTTATTCTTGGGCCCCGTGAATTTTGTAAGGTACCAACATTAGTGCTTTGCTGAACTGCACCATCCTGCACCATATTTGGACACTCCCGTTTCCAATGCCCCACGCCCCCACACACGTGACATGGTGACATCTTTTTCACCCCTTGAACATCATTTTGGACAGCAACATTATTTACGTCCGAACCGCGGTTCACAAACCCTCGACCTCGGCCTCTCGGCTGTGCCTGAAACACACCATTCATTTGTGGATGAAGCTGTATCATCTGTTGAACTCCATTTCCCTGTATTCCAGCCTGTGCAGCTCTTATCTGCATTACCATCACCTTTTCCTTCAGCTTTTTCTGCTTCAACTCAATCTCATCACTACAGTACTTTGCATACTGCAATACCTCATCGATCGGTTTAGCTTGCCAACAAATCAGATGATTCTTAATCATTTGGCTAACCTCTGGTCTCAACCCTTCGACGAATCTAAACACAAGGTGATTCATATCCTTCGGTTCGATAGTCTCAGTACCACTGTAATGTTTGAATGCTTTTAACAATCTCTCATAATAAGCATGTATTGACTCTTTAACCTCTTGAGAGGTCCGGTCGATTTTGTGCCAATCGGTCACCTTCGGCGACACCTTTTGTTTCAAAAACTCAATTACTTTATGATAATATTTCATCACCTCTTCTGAAGGTGCTCCAGTCACTTTGTCCCTTGCCGGCTCCTTTGTTGGCCAATCTGCCCCTCTCTTGCACTCGAGCCATAAATCAGGCGGAACAATGATCTCAAACAAAGTATTCAGGTCTTCCCAGAGACACTTTGCAAGTTTCACAAACCTGTCCGTTTGTTGATACCACTCAATTGGCTTCTCTCTCAATCTAGGATAATCGTTCGTAAAAGACAAAATATCTCCTCTAGACCACGGCACATGCACTAAAACACCGCCAGCTGTCTCCCTCATAGGCAATATTTTCACCGATTCTAGATCAGGCAAGGTCTTGGCTTGATTAGACCCTGGGCTATCACCCTTTCCCTTATCCCTTTTCTTTGCCCATCGGCCTTCCCATTTTTCTAATGCACCCCAAATTTGTGCACTCTGTAACAGTTCTCTCAGATGTGCCTTCATGCCTGCAGACCTCATGTGTTCAAAATCTTTTGAGTCAAAATCTAGTCTGTAACTCCTTTTCAAATGCTTAGTATTTCCGATGTCAATATTGTATTTGTCTGCCAAGTTCGCTAATCTTTGATGTACTTTGCCTACCTCTTTGGTAATCTTGGGGCATAAGTATCTCAATTCTGCCTCAGTGTAGGACTCCAATCTACTCACTCCCATTGTCCCTTCCTCTAACTCGGCAGCTTCTGCTCCTAGTCGTACAAAATTCAGGGATTCCTCTTGTTTTTCTTTCTCAGGTTCAATTGTAGTCACTGCAGTCTTTTGTGAGGTATAAGTTTTCTCTAACCATTCGTTTAACTGCTGTACTGTAAAACCCTGCAGTGAAATATTACCTGCATGTATCATTGGGGAATGTGAGGTATTTGTACTCATGGTCTGGGGAGTTAAAATTCCCAATCCTGCTTGACGCATTGCTTTGAGAGGTGCCCCTACTGGACTAAGGTCCATTAAGGGCCTGGGCTGTTCATTTACTTGTTCTCCAGGAGCCATTATCTGTGGAGTTCCCATAGACCCTCCTCTTATCGCTTCCTGTGTCATCACTCCCTGGTCGCACATCCCTGTTTTACCTTGTGCGTACAATGGTACGGGGGACCAACAGTAATGGGTAACGATATAGCGGCAGGTGTCTGACCTGGACCTAGACTTCTTGGAGCCTCAACACCATAGGTCTGTTCCAATGTACCCGGAACAGGTACTAACGGTGGTCCCGCTACAGGGTGGTACCCTGGTATCAGCTGTGGTGGCGGTTGAGACATTAATTTCGGAGTCAATTCAATCTGTATTAGCTTTGGCTTTGTGTATATCGGGTCTGGCGGCACTATCAGGTTTGTAGTAGTCTCGAGCACTGGGACATCAGGGTAGATTCTCTTTATCTGCGGTGGAGGCTGCAACTGTATCGGCAAGTCTGGTGCAGTGGGTACACTGACACTATTCTGTATCAAAGCTGTATCGCTAGTCTGTGCTGTATCAGTAACTCCCTTTTCTTGCGTAAGGTTCCCAGGATCCAAGCTAGTACTTGGAGCACTATCGCTCACCGCATATGGTGGCGGACGATCATGTAATAATCTATCCATGAATTCCTCATCGTCTGAATCATCTTCCTCTTCCCAAGACCTTTTATTTTCTTTAGCTTTGCCTGAGTCCTTGTTGGCTTTACAGGAGGCTTTCTTTCCCTGTGTCTCTTCCCCCTGTGTTATTGCTGGGAATAACTTTAACCCATCTACAATTCCCCGTCTCCACATTTTGCTCTCATTGTCCCATCTAGCCTCTGCATAGGATCTTTCTGCCTTTCTCAGTCTTCGCTGAAACCTTTCTTGTCTATGTTTAAGAGCCATCAAGTCCCAGATCGCCAAAGCCTCGTATTGCGCCGGTCTCGGAGGTGGTTTCTGCGTACTTAACATCCACCTCAAATTTTCTAGTACTTTTGGATTAAATGTCCCATGTTCTGGGAACGCTAGACACCCCTCTTTCTCTGTTTATTTGCGCCATTGTTTCATCCATAAACAAGGTGCAACACCCTTTTCTTCCATAACCATATAAGCTGGAATACCCTCAGGTGGTGTAGGTTCCCCATCGGTTGCGACAATGTATACATCTCCTTTTAGAGCGCTCTTAAATGCTTTGACAAAATTCATTTTTGCAATCTTATTTCATATTTAATCAGAAATGGCTTAGTTCCCAGGACACTCTTCACTCGCCCTTTCTCGACCTATTCCCTCTCACGGACGGCAGCCAATCCGTGCGTGACCCCTCTCAACATCTGACCTATCTCAGCGCGGCACCACTGACATCACACTCACACACACTGCAGCTGACAAAGTCTTGCGGCTTGTCCGCTCTTCACTGAATCCTACAACTCACACAAACTAATGCAATTTATTGCGAGCACCTTAAAATGACAACACAAATCTGTCGGTTTACTACAGGAAGGGTAACACATTTGCTTCAGAACTTTACAGAGATTTCACTTGAAGCCTCAGCTGCTACTCTCCCCCTATCAGTTCCCGCATACGCAAGCAGAATTTGACCCGCAAATTCTACTCTCGACTTGTCAATGACTCCTTCTAGTGCACTTTAGAATTTGTCTAATCTCCATCAAAGGTTTCATACACACATTATAGCTCAAATTCGACTTGTCAACCACGCCCGATTGACCTATTAAACCGCACAGATTACTACACATACCACATTTATTTTCATACTCCGGAGTCTTAGACCTCAACAGGTCTGTACACAACAACCAACCACGTGAATAATTTTGAGCAACAAGCGCTACATTCACATGAAGTACGCCGACTTCCCTACTCTCATACTGTGGAGTACGCCCGCTCCTGCTAAACAACACTTAATTTGGCCTAAATACACACAATTTTCCACAATCATCTGCAAGATGCATAAGCTTTAGGCAAGCGCAAAGACCCTAACCACTCATACTATGGCGCCGAGAACATTCCCAACTCATCTAGGCAGGCTCCGAGATCCCGGGAAAGCCAATGGCGAACTTAGAAACTCATCATACCTCCGAATTGCATTATCACAAAAAAACAAATTAAACAATGAATCTCCGTCCTAGGGCCCCCAAGGGCCAAACCGTCGCTCTGCTACCAGAACTGATGACGTGACCTTCTATGTTAATTTATACACATTAGGACTCGTTTTAGGCCGATGAATCTTTTGACCCAGTGGTGAGACACCGTAGAACGAGATAACTGATCAATATGTCAAGTAATATGTCAATAATGTTGTCAACATATAACACCACAATATATTTCACTTTAGACATTGGTTAAACTGTCGGCGCAATCATGACTTTTCAGACATGAATAACCACACCTTGTTGAAGTTTTGTGTATTTTATTCCCTATTGATTACAATCTAACAGCAGATGAATTAATCTCAAAACCAAGAAGCAAAGGAGCATAGTCACGATATGGCAACTGTGATAAGATTTTGACAATGTAAAGATCAGAACCATTGAGACACTAACATAAGAGATACACAAGTCAGAATGCATAGAACACCATATAAGCCCAGTTCAGCATAGTACAATGTCAGTCACGTCTGTTGGTGTCAATCAAGGTGAATACCTATTCTAACCACTAATTGGCATCAGCATGTTGGACTTCATGCAAAATAATTTAGAACACCAATTTGGAAAACATCTAACTAGGATTTCTAACAGAAATACAGCAGTTGGTACCTAGAAAGGAAAAGCATTTAGACAAATTACAATAGCAATTGTCATAGTTACCCTCCTCGGAATGAGTCAGCATACAGGATCAGTCTTCGTCTTCAGGACATCAGTAAGAGCGCCAACAGTCTATTTCATCTAAGGACAGGGGCCACTTCCCTCATAAGGAGGAGAAGTGTAAATGGGGCAGTCTATGGGTGAGGATGGTTTTGTCTAAGTCTCAATCACCAAATAAAGTGACAGAGTTTCGGGATGCAATCGATATCATTCCCTGCCTAATGCTCTTGAGTCTCCTGTGTCATGAGTTTTTATCCCTTTTTCATAATACATTCCCCCAAAATTCTATTGGATAGTCACTACACCCCACTATCTTCAACCTATCAAATTATACATTAAGTAATGCATTTGTCATTTCATGATAACTAGAATATTTTGATTGGTCTTCATAATTGTTGTTTTCGTAGGTGGCACATCCGGGGTTACTTCATTTTCTGGCATGTTCATCAGGTCAAAAGTTCCTTTGTCCATGGTCGAATGTCCTTGGAAGTTTCCATAATTGTTGCAAAGCGTATAAAACTTATACTAAAACATCTAGCAAGCGGGTGAGAATACAACTGCCATTGATACAATAAGCGGAGAAAAGAACAAATGCTGGGTCATGGCCTTTTGCGAGTCAGCACACTGAAGGAACAGAAAAAACATGCTTTAATATGAGAGCTACACGACTAAGTTTTCAACTCATGCTAACTTAAGACTCATGGATTCTAATAAACGTAATCCTTATAGAGGTTAACTTATTCAATTTGCAAACAATTATTTCTTATAATCTACATTAGTATATAAGTACAATAGCAGCTTCACACGTATAATTGTGTTAAGAATACATTCAAATGAATGATATTATGTAATCGTTTTTGTATGCAGCATTGTTAGGTATAAGCATTTCACGTCTAATATGTAATGTTCAAACTACGCTCTCTCACATATTTGCCCAAAATTATTTCAGATTACGCAAATGGGCACAATTGCACAATTTTCAGTTATTTCTTGTTACAAGAGTAACACAAAATTATCAAAATTACTCAGATTACTCCAGTGTACATAAAATTACACTGAAGCCTAATTTTTAGCCTGAGCTATTTCCTAAAACTACTTATGCTCATATAATATTACAGGGACGATTTTATTATGATTTCCCATCAAAAAACAGTATCAGAGTTCATAACAATTTCAGAAACGCAAAACCTTGTTCTGGGACTAGTATGTGAGACCCATTGAGTTTCAAAGACGGCAGCTTTAGCTGTAGCTTTTTACCTTATATAATGTCTGAGTTAGTTGCTGCTACATCTAAACCTTTTCAAGATAATTAAGAAGTGTTTTTCTCTATCTTGTGAGCAGCATCTTCACTTTTCATTTTTTAGTAGTATTGATGTTTAATGCAGCATTGCGTGGGGAGGGGGGCTCAGCCTTTCTTTGAAAAGTAAAACAAATGCTTACTGCCCCACCTCACCCAGAATGAAGATGATCTTAAAAGGAAGAGCTTAAAAAACAGAATTTACAAAGCCAGTTGGTCTCTGCGTTAAAAGACTGAGCCATTGCTTGTTTGCAACGCCAACATTTGTTTGCATTGGCATTGGCATGCATAAATGCCTACCAAATGGTCACAACGCTTGCGGATGCATGGACAGCCATCTTGGAATTGATTTTGTATTAAAGAAAAGCCACCGCAGCTGACATGTATGAATGCTTGAGCATGCAGTAAATCTTTTGCCTTTTTTATATACCGTTGTCACTTGTCCAAAGGCCATTTTAGAACATTAAATTAAAAGTGAGCAAAGTCTACAAGAGTAAGAAAAGATAGCAAGTATACTGGCAGAACACTGCAGTTGTCATACCCTTGTGAAAAAAATATAAATACGAGCAGGCAGTTAAATAGAGTTCACCAGGAGAAATGTATGAGTTCGGGGGGGATTGTCAAAACTATTGTGGTTCTATATGGAAAATGGAAATCACAAAAATATTTTTCACATGAATATCGACTATAAACAGACAAAAATATTGTATTTCTTTAATAGATATCATCTTAAAAGTAGTATATGTTAAACACTTTCATCTTCAAATGTAATATAATCTTTATTTAATAATTTCAAGCATATTGTTTTAATAATTGCATATTTATATATTATATATATATATATATATATATATATATCCTCCAACACTCCCTTAAATATCAGGAGAACCAGGACACCTCCAAAATGAAAATATTTCTTAAATTTAATTTATTCCAGCATAAACATCCAACGCGTTTCGGCAACCGCCTTACTCATAAATAGAATAAATTAAATTTAAGAAATATTTTCATTTTGGAGGTGTCCTGGTTCTCCTGATATTTAAGGAGTGTTGGATGTATATAATTTTGAAATATTTCAACAATAAGCAATGGTTTAAATAATCTATTGTTCACTATTAACGGTAAAATAAATTAACAAACATATGTATAAACCTAAACAAATTAAAAATAACACATTGAGATCGAATTACTGTACATTACCATGCATTAACATGAGTACTGCCCAAAAACAGACAAAAATGTAATATTTTGTTTGAATAAATATCATCTCAAAAGTCTTTATTTTAAACATTTCACTCCTTAAAAGTCATTTGTTTAATATTTTAAAGCATATGTTTGTCAATTATATTATATGTATATTTACATATTTTTGCATATATATATATATATATATATATATATATATATATTCTTATATATAATTTTGAAATAATTCAACAATAAGCATTTTTTTTAATATTCTATTGTTCAGTATAAATGGTAAAATAAATACAAAATTAACATATATAAACCTAAATAAATAGAAAATACTATATTAAGATAAATTTAATGTACACTAAATTTAAAAAGGAATAAATGTACTATTCCCACTCTAATTTAAGCAGCAGTAGGGAAAGCATTGGACTTCGGGTGGGGTTAGATTTAGTGTTTACCCACTCCAGTTTAAGCAACAGTGGGGAAGGTGTTGAACTTCAGAGGGGCTAGTTTTACTATACCCCTCTCCAGTCTAAGCAAAAGAAGCAAGAGCATTGGGCTTCGGAGGAATTAGATGTATTATCCCTACTCTTGTCTAACCATCAGTAGGTAAGGGATTAGACTTTGGAGGGGTCAGATATACTTTTTCCAGTATAAGAAACAGTAGGGAAGGTGCTGGTCTACGGAGTGGATAGATTTAGTGTTCCACCTCCAGTTTAGCCAACAGTAGGGAAAGCGATGGACTCTAGGGTTAGATTTTCTATTAACACTCAAGTCTGAACAAAAGTATGGAAAATGTTGGACTTTGGAAGGGTTAAATTTGCTATTCCCACTTCAGTCTAAGCAACAGTAAGGAAGTTTGGACTTCTGAGGGATAACAGTAGGGAAGGTGTTGGAATTCTAAGTGGTTACATTTACTATTCCCATTCCAGTGTAAGCAACAGTAGGGAAAGCATTGGACTTTGAAAGAATTACACATAACAATAAAGGTTCAAAATATTTATTAGAACTATTTCAATCCAGAATAAAACATAATACATTACAATACACATAACAAAATTAACATTATATTAAATATAAAAAAACGAAGAAAATAAAATATAAATTTTAATTCTAAATAAAGTAATAAAAGCTGCAATATCCATTTGAATTAAAAATATGAATATAAAAACAATTCATGCCACAATCAAACAAAAAACATAATTAATAATCAATGTAATAATTATTTTACAGTAGATAAATGCATACCATTAATATTAAGATATTCCCCTACGGACCCAACAATCCGCTGCTAAACTATCACTAGCTATTAATAATTATAAAAATAAAAATATCATAAAATGTAAACTAACAATTAAACATGGAATATCATTATTAATCAAATCATTAAATAATTAATTTGTTGAAATAAGTACTATTAAATTAAAAATAATTATAATTTGCTTAACTTCCCACCCTGTTCCTCTAGAAAGCCAGCAAACCACTACTAAACTTAAAATAAATAATTAGAGTTGAAAACAAATTGCTAGGACACTTAAAATAAAAAACTGTATTTTAAAAAAATAAATACAAATCATTCTAACAATATTACCACCTAAAATGTATGTTAATTAAAACACATTAAATAAATAAAAAATAGACATTTTACTACTATGTTGATGAGAATGATATTAAAAATATTTCCAAAACTATGGGCCTGATTGCGACCTTGGCGGATGGGTTAGACCCGCCATATTACAAATTCCATTAGATTCTATGGAACTTGTAAAACCTCGGATGGGATAGCCGTTACGTTTGTGACAGAGTATCCCATTCGCCACTGTTGTAATCAGTCCCAATATTTTTAACCAAAAAAACTGATATTTCTGACCCTGCCCTGGCTGATTCTGACCTCTGCCACCGTCAGCCCGTTGGGATCACTGATCCCAGTGGAGATGGCATTACCCTGGAGGTCTGACCATCAGGGTCATAATGTGGTGGTCGGACCGACACAGCAGCAGCCGTCCTGACCGCCACACCTAGGCTGGCAGTCTCAAGCCCATAGTATCTGATTGAGACTTCTAGCCTTAAATTCCTTACCTTAGTAGATTCCCCAGGAATCAGACTGGATCTAGAAATTTTCAAGCACCAGTAGGTGGTGTCTTTCGATTCTGTGTCGGCATCAGCATTGTCAGCCCTGGAAGTGTGCGGTGTCTAAGTAGCTGCCACCCCAGCACTCTGATGTCAGTTTTTGCTTTTGCTGCCAGTCAGCTCTGATCCGTAGAGAACTAGCCCCAGTCATTTTTTGACTAACTTTTTTCTCATCTTTTTGTCAAAGCTTTTTGGATAGTTCATCTCCTTGTGTGTTAGGGATGTCCCCTAAAAAGCCAATGGGCTTTAAACCATGTGGTGCCTGTTACAGGCAGATGTCTGTAACAGACCATCCTTTGGTGTGCCTTTAGTGCTTGGAGCTGGACCACGACTACAAGACTTGTGAGGACTGCCACGCCATGAATCTCAAAATGCTGAGAAAATGTCCCTGAAGCTCCTCGCCACCTGATTTTGGATGATCTGCAACTCTTTAGATTCCGGTCACACAGAGATCTCAGAACAGTTTCAGGAGCTTTTCCCCACAATCCTCGCCATGATCCAAGTCGTTCTGTTTAGTTCCAAAAGTGAAAGAAGCCAAAGCAGTCTTCGACTTCCCTGCACCTGTCCAAGTCATCGGATGCGGCACTGGGGCATCAGCACCCTAGGCCTTGCTCCTCTGTGTCACAGACCCATTTTTCATACCTGACTACAACACGGAGCCAGAAAGGCATTGCCCAACTTCGTCCCTGACTAGTACAATGCCTTCCAAACGAGAGCCAGTTCTTTTTTCATTTGACAGGCCTGGGGATTGTGATGATTGGGAGGAGTCTGAGGTCCCTAATGGTTATGACCATCCCCTTGATGAACCGGAGAACAACTGCTACGAGGAACTGGCAGGTGCCAGTTGTTTGTACAACTCACCAGACACTGGCCTAGTCTCTTTCTCTACCGTGGCTAAGGAGAATGGTGCCTCATTTACAGTGGTAGTGCAGAAGACAGCTGAGGTCTTGGACAGAGGTGCTTCAAACGGAAGTAGCAGCATCTGAACTCTTATTCACATTCGAAAAAGCCCTTACAGATGTCCTCCTTGGAGCCTGGCCCAAGCCCTCCACAGGTGCTCCTGTGCATAGGACAATTGCCCAACACTATCACCCCACTCCTAGGGACCCCAGTTTCCTCATGCAGCACCCCACCATAGAGAGCTCGATGGGCCAATCCTCCACTTCAAGGATAAGTCCCAGCGAATTCCCTTTCACTCCTCTGAATAGGGATTCCTAAAGGCTGGATACCTTTGGTGAGAGGATGTATTCTTCTGCCAGCCTAACACTGCCTTTTGGGCCGATACATCCATACTGTGTGGATTCAGTTGTGCAAGTGATGCCTAAAGTGTCAGAGGGGGTCCGAGTCAAACTCTACAAAAGCCATTGCTAATTGGTGAGATGCAGCAAAGTTCACCACCAGAGGTGGACTAACACAACTGATTTGCTGCACAGAGCGATTTCATCGTCGGTAGCTCCTTGACGCCACGTTAAGCTCAGAACCACAGGTTTTTCAGGGGATGTCCAAGCTTTGCTCATGGACATGCCCTTTGATGACACTCACCTCTTTGGTGAGAAAGTGGACTCGGCGCTGGAGAGCTTTAAGGACAGCAGAGCTACTGCAAGGTCCTTGGGTCTATCCATGGCCCGTAGCCAAGGCCATCAGGCTTCCCAGGCTTTTCATGGCCATGGATGAAGTTTCCACAAACCACGTGGTACCACCAGCCAGAAGTTAGGTCAGTCTTTCCCCACCCTCTCCCGGCAGCCGTAGTCTCCAAACTCCTTTAGTTTGTCCCTACACCAGCATGGCACCAAGTGAGAGTCAGGATCTGCCATCACCTGCCCCACTGGCAGTCCATAACATTGGACAAGTAGGTTTTACAAATAGTCCAGAGGGAATGCTCCATCCCCTTTTTGAAAACTCCCCCTCCCATGCCACCCACTTACAACTGGCTGGTTCAGGTAACCCAATAACGGTCCATCAGGGAACTGCAAAAAACCTGCAGTGGCGGCTGATGGACCGTTATTGGGTTACTGACAGACCCCTCTCCTCAACCAGAGTTCTCCAACCAGAGTTGACTGTAGTGACAGATGTGTTACTGCAGGGCTAGGCTGTCCATCTGGGAGAGGTGGAGGTCAGAGGATTCTGGTCTCCTGTGGAGTCTGGGCTTCATATCAATCTGTTGGAGGTCTGGGCAATCCGCTAGGAATTGAAAGGCGTTCTTCCTTCAAACAAGAGGAAGGCTAGTACAGGGGTTCATGGACAACACTACTGCCATGTGGTACTGTTACAAACAGGATGAAGTGGGGTTGTGAAACCCTTGTTCAAGATACCTTGCACCTCTGGACATGGCTGGAAGTTCAGTGCATTTTCCTGATGATTCAACAGCTGGCGGTCTCTCTCAACACCAGGGTGGACAAACTCAGCATTCTGTGCCTAGCAGATCATGAATGGTCTCTCCATCCAGAGGTGGTGCAAGCTCTCATTCAAGAGTGGAGACAGCCTTGGTTAGATTTGTTGGCCACCACTGAGAACATGCAATATCAGCAGTTCTGTACACTGGAGTTTCCAAGGCATCTCTCGTTCAGAGACCCTTTTCATCTCGAGTGGTGCCTTGGCGTCCTGTATGCCTTCATGCCAATACCATTCCTGCCCAGAGTTCTCAAGGAGATCAGGAATGACCAGGCCCAAGTCATTCTTGTGGCTCTGGACTGGGCATGAAGTCTCTAGTATCCCTAGCTCCTAAACATGACCATTGATCTTCTGTTTAGACTGCCTCTTCGGGAGGATATTATGTCACAGCAGCAGGGCAGGATCCTGCACCCAAACATGTGCACTCTCCGCCTTCATGCTTGGAGGTTGAGCTGCAGCACTTGACTGCTTTCAACTTTGCTCTAAAAGTCTGTGTTGTTATTCTGGCAGTCAGATATCCCTCCACTAAGATAGTATATGCCCACTGTTGGGACAAGTTTGTGGCCTGGGTTGCATCCATGGATCTTAATCACCTTTCTGCTCCCTTATCCCAAGTTCCATTGTTTGTTCTTTCTCTGGCCCAGCAGGGCTCTGCTCTGGGCACTCTTAATGGTTATTTGTCTGCCATTTTGCATTCCTGTGGTTGCCGGACCATCCTTCTTTGTTCAAGTCACCTGTTGTGACTAGATTCCTCAAAGGATTATAGCACATTTCCTCCTAGGCCATTCATCATGCCTCACTGGGATCTTAATCTGGTCCTGATCTTTCTTATTTGCTTGCCTTTGGAGCTGTTACACAACTGCCCATTTCACCTGTTTACCATCAAGATGTCTTTTCTGGTGGCCATAACAGCAGCCAGGAGGGTAAGCGTACTGCAGATATTCTCTGGGCACCCTTCTTATACCACTTTTTATCCAGACAGGCAGAGAAGCAGGACCTGTGCTTCCTTTCTTCTGAAGCTTGTGAAACCTTTTTACGTGGGTCAAAACATCACCTTCCTTATCTTTTTTGGTCCACCTCACCCTTCGAAAGAAGAGGACAGACTCCATCACCTGGATCCAAAATGAGCATTGTCATTCTACCTTAATTGCACAAAAGAGTTCCAGGTGAACAATCAATTATTTGTAGGGAATGTTGGGGCTAAGAAAAGGAGGGACGTGCAGAAAAGGTCCATTTCACAATGGATAGTACTCTGCATAAAGATCTGCTGCGCAATGGGAAAAAAGCAACACCCTTAGACCTTCATGCTTATTCTACCACACACAAGGCTGTGACCACTGTTCTAGCTCGTGGAGTCTCTATCCTTGACATCTGTCAAGCAGAAACATGGGGGTCCTTGCACACCTTCACCAAACATTACTGTCTAGGTAGTCAGGTCCATTGTGATGGGCACTTTGCCCATTTGGTCCTGCAGGACATTTTGGTTTAATCTGTTCTGCAGACTCACCTCCAGGGAGGTATTGCTTGGGAATCTATTGTAAGGTAAGGAATATGCAGCTAGAAGTCTCTATCAGATGAACAGGTTACTTACCTTTGGTAACACCTTATCTGGTAGAGACTTTATCTAGCTGCAGCTTCCTTACCGACCCTCCCCGCTCTGCGAACTAATTTTAGGATAAGGTCATCCTTCTCAAGGTCTTGGCAATATACACCACTGTGTCAGTATTCTTTATTGATCCACATTTCTGGTGTGGAAAGTTCCAGAAAGAAACGTACATCAATGCGCTGGGGTGGCACCTATAAAGGCACAGTGCCCATCATGTCCGGCATAGAGGCTGAGCCGAACGACGCAAGGGTACTGTCTGATGCTTGGGGAATATTCTACTGTAAGGAATCTGTGACTAGCTATACCAAAGGTAAGTAACCTGTTCTTAAAGGAAATACAAATAAACTGACAAATAAGGAAACATTTCAAAGGAAAGATAACCTTAAGGAAACATCTGCAATGACATACTTTCATGAAGAGTAGGGGTAGTGAGGGTTTTGTGGGATCAGGCATGGGTGCTGTTTAGAGGCAATGATGAGTTTTAAGGGTTCAAGGATGACTGGAGTTTAGGGTTGGGAGAGTGTTTTTTAGGGATCAGGCTTGGGTGATGTATATAGCAGAGACTGAAGGGAGAGTGTACTTAGTTTTGTGGGCTTCATCTCTTGTGTCTTGATAGTTTCGCGGATCTGCAAGGTAAATATTGAAAATCATGGGGGCCAAAATAAAACCCAGTTTCAGCCCTCTGTTAGTCTTTATATTTGTTGAGGTGTGACCTTTTGTGCTAGTTTGACCTGTAAACATTTATTCCAATGAAGCGACTGAATGGCCCGCAGCAGAGTAGGGGAAATGCCTCATCTTTCTAACTTAGATCATAATATCAAATGATTTAGACTACTAAAGGCCATTTGGTAGTCTATAAAACATACAGACTAGGTTATTTCAGCTTCAGTGACTCATATTAATGATGACAGACCCAATATATTATCTGATGTATTGCTGGTACCACTGAAGCCCGTTTCTATTACTAGGATTAGATTGTTAGTCTTGTCCCAAAGTTCTAACTCTTTCATCAAAGTGTAGGGTAATATTTAGCCTACACATCAAATAAGGCAGTCAGTCCATAGTTTAATAGTATTGTGGGATCACCTTTCTTTGATATGGGATGTAGAAGGCAGGGGTTGTCAGGATGATGGTACTGAGTTTCAAAGGTATAACAGAATAAGGTTGTAAAGGCTAGAAACCAGCAGTCAGTGTTATGATTGTAGAGCATATTTGGAAGACCATTTGGCTGTATGATCCATCAAATTTTGAAGACTGAATTATGTCAGGCAGTAATCTAGGGTCAACAAAGGGCTTGAATCAATTATTGCCTGAGAAAGCAATACGTCATTGGATCTTGATCACTCTGTCCTCAGTTTATCACTGAGGGGTCCTGAGCTCTAACAGCTTAGACTCACTTGTTAAAGTCAGTAATAAATTACAGTGTATCCTAACTAATCTTTGCTTTCTAATATCTCAAATCAAATCTGTGACCTACTGACTGCAGAGAAATGTGACCATCTTTTTATTAGCGAACCTTGGGCAACTAGCAACTCAAATTGTGATCTTGCCCTAGCAGTTACAAAGCCATAGACCTCCCCTGCCCGTCTTGCAGAGGTGGTGGGTTAGCAGTACTTTTTAAAGCACAATGGAATCTTAATGTCTAGCAATTGCAGGAGTTCTCCAGCATTGAATGTTTCATGCTTGAACCTACCCATTGTCAAGGTCAGAGTCCCATGGTAATTATAATAAGTAGTGTAAAGCCAAGGATTGAACAGTAAAGCCTAAGCAAGTGACACTGGTGACCACTTCACGGCATTTTAATAAGAACTAAACTCCAGCTAATCAGAAAGCAGCTCCTGAATCACTCTTTGCTTCAAGGGCCTCCATAACTCAGATTTCTTACCACACTTCGTATGAAGGAAATCTCCCTGACCTCTGCTCAGTGTCTTCAGTGTGACAAATGATTTTCTACATCTTTTGACCTTGCATGGAACTCAAACTGCTAACTACTACAAGGTAACATCCCGACTGATAAATCCCGACAAAAACAACCTATCTGAGGGATCTTAAAAAGGTGTTTTCAGACCTTACAAATACTAAGCTCAGGCTAATCTCTGAGGACCCACAAAAGGAGTGCTTATACTGTCTTCATCCTAATCATAAACCTAGGGAATTCAAGTACTGCCGTACATTTTCCACTAAAACACTTAAGGATAGGGAGGCTAGGCTTGTTGTGTGACTGCAGAAACAAGGCAAGAAGGCAATAGAAACTGTAGTTTCTGGAGATGAAGGAGAAAGAATGTCATCTCTGATCAAGAAGTCTCATAAGCAAGAGAGAAGAGGAAAAATACTGTTCATGAGAACATTCTAAAAAGGTTGACAAAAGCAAGGACAAAGACAACCTGAAAGGAGTCCATCAGTTTTGTCTGAAACGGGAACAAGGAACAGATCATTCACCAACGTGACAGTGAAGAAAAGAAAATCCAATCTTAGCCCCCAATTCCAGAGGGGGGAAATAAACGTCTTTTATTAGGAAGTCATCTACTGATTCATTGTCGATGAAGAAACCATCAGTGAAATCACGAGTACTATCACAAAGACAATTACAACTTCAACAAGGTCTGTATTGACATCACCATCGACGAGTACATTACAACCATTGACAGTGACAACCAAACCTGATTCCTTCTTTAAACATAGGGTCTCTCTGCCAATAACATTGATGGCACCTTCACTGGATCCACCTAAAAGACCATTGGAAACAATTCCTAATAGGCCGAACCAGACATCCCAAAATAAGATCTCACCTTTACCACCTGTGCATATGTTAGAAATGGGAGGCTCTTATGATTATAGTCCTTTTGGCACAGTATACAGCCCTCCTCTGCTGCATGTTAAATGCCTGCATATAGACCATGAGGATGATGAGGGCACTGGATTTATGGAAGTTGATTCTTCCTTTAAACATGGCCTCAAGCGAGGCCTAGATCTTATGAAGCCTTCAAAGAGCAATATTCATACAAGGATATATCCTAATGAGGACAGTATTAGGAAGTTACTTATCAAGAATATATGATGCAGGATCCAATTCTTATGGCTATAGATCTTCACCAAATGCTCAGTGATTATTATAAGAGTTTCCTTAAATCAGGTAATCCGCCTCCACAGACACAACCAAAATCTCTCAATCCCCATATTCACCTAATTTGCTGCATTAGGGAAAGGTCCAACTACACAGCAGAGAGAATCTACACTGCACCGGATGTCACCATCCATGATGATTTTGTGGAAGACGCTGATGATGATGAGCCGGAAGGAGCAATTGTTCATAATGAGCCACCTGGCACAGGTGAAGAGTGTGATGATTACATAGCACTGGTCTTGGCTTCTCTAACACCGACAGCTGATAGTTCACCTACGGATCATATAAGAAGCTTCCACACACTCTTGTTAGGAGCCTCCAAAAGGTTTCTGTTTCGTTTCTGTTGGAATTTTCCCTTTTGCAGGGTCATCCCTAATCTTTTTGCCTCCTGCCTCCTATTTTTTCTGACCTGTTTCTGTTGGCTTTTGAACTCTGGGTGCTTTGCCACTGCTAACCAGTGCTAAAATGCATATGCTCTCTGTGTAAATTGTATGGTTGATTGGTTTATCCATGATTGGCATATTTGATTTACTAGTAAGTCCCTAGTAAAGAGCAGTAGAGGTACCCAGGGCCTGTAAATCAAATGCTACTAGTGGGCCTGCACCACTGGTTGTGCAACCCACATAAGTAGCTTTGTAATCATGTCTCACGCCTGTCACTGCAGTGTCTGTGTGTGCAGTTTTGATTGTAAATTCAACTTGGCAAGTGTACCCACATGCCAGGCCTAAACCTTCCCTTTTCTGGCATGTAAGACACCCCTAAGGTAGACCCTAGGTAGCCCCAAGGGCAGGATGCAGTCTATGGTTTAGGTAGGACATATAGGCCCTCATTCTGACCTTGGCGGGCGGCGGAGGCCGCCCGCCAAAGTCCCGCCGTCAGATTACCGTTCCGCGGTCGAAAGACCGCGGCGGTAATTCTGACTTTCCCGCTGGGCTGGCGGGCGGTCGCCTTCAGACCGCCCGCCAGCCCAGCGGGAAAGAGGCTTCCACGATGAAGCCGGCTCGGAATCGAGCCGGCGGAGTGGAAGCTGTGCGACGGGTGCAGTTGCACCCGTCGCGTATTTCACTGTCTGCGCAGCAGACAGTGAAATACATGTAGGGGCCCTCTTACGGGGGCCCCTGCAATGCCCATGCCAGTGGCATGGGCACTGCAGGGGCCCCCAGGGGCCCCGCGACCCCCCCTACCGCCATCCGGATCCCGGCGGTCCGACCGCCGGGATCTGGATGGCGGTAGGGGGGGTCGGAATCCCCGCGGCGGTGCAGCAAGCTGCGCCGCCGCGGAGGATTCAATGGGGCGGCGGTACACTGGCGGGACCCCGCCAGTGGTGCCGGTCCGACCGCGGCTTTACCGCCGCGGTCGGAATCCCCATTGGAGCACCGCCGGCCTGTCGGCGGTGCTCCCGCGGTCCTCCGCCCTGGCGGTCAAAGACCGCCAGGGTCAGAATGACCACCATAGTAATGTGTTTTATATGTCCTGACAGTGAAATACTGCTAAATTTGTTTTCCACTGTTTCAAGGCCTGTCCCTCTCATAGGTTAACATGGGGGCTAACTTTAAATCTGATTAAAGTGTAGATTCCCTTTGGGAGCGGATGGACATGTGGAGTTCTGGGTCTCTGAGCTCACAATTTAAAAATACATCTTTTAGTAAAGTTGATTTTAAGATTGTGCGTTTGAAAATGTCACTTTTAGAAAGTGAGCATTTTCTTGCTTAAACCATTTCTGTGACTTTGCCTGTTTGTGGATTCCCTGTCTGGGTCAGTTTGACAGTTGGGCTGGTTGCACCTCTCACTAGACAGTGGCACAAAGCGAGCTGGGGTGTAGCCTGCAAATCCTGATGAGCCATCTGTGCTAGGAGGGAGGGGAGGAATGGTCACTCACACCTGAAAGGGCTGTGCCTGCTCTCACACAATGCAGTCTCCAACCCCATGGTGTGTCTCTGGGGCCTGGCCTGGGCAAGGCAGGATTTCACAAACAAGAGAGACTTTTTCTTTGAAGTAAGCCTACTTCAAAGGTCAAAATTGGTATAAGAAGGGCACCCAAAACCACAGACTTTAGAACACTTCTGGAAACCAACAGGAACCTCTGCCTGGAGAAGAGCTGAAAAGCTGAGGATGAAGAGCTGCCCTGCCTGTGACTGTGCTTTGTGGAGCTATCCTGCAGTTTCTGCTTCTGCAGACAATGACTGAACTTTGTGTTGCCTTCCTTCTTGTGAAGAACTCTCCAAGGGCTTGATTTAGAGCTTGCCTCCTGCTGTTTGAAGTCTCAGGGACAGCAAAGACTTCTCTCTGCCAGCACCTGGAGCCTCTGCTGCGACTCCTACTCTGCCAAGTGGTGCCCGTCCAGTTCCCGGGACCCTGAAAGGAGAAGCTTGCAGCCCAAGAGTGAGAAATCCACGCACCGACCGCCGTGCAGGGAAAAGATCGACGCGACTCCGATCTTCGGTTGAACAATCGATGTGCCGCTGGCTTCACGGCTTAAAAACGCCCGCCTGCAACGTGACTGGAAGATTGATGCCTGCGGTTGGAGAAATGAGGTGCAGCATCGCTGACGGAGACCGTTGAGATAGCAGCCCACGCTGCGTGGTTCTTGGATCAATGTGCAGCAAGATTTCTTACTCGAACATCGCTGGGCGTGCAAAAACGATGCAAGGCCTGCCCGGACCCGAGAGTGCAGTTCGAATCGACCCATTGCTCTCCTGCAGAGAGAAGAAACAACACAAGCCGACTCGACTGAAGGAGAAACGACACAAGGTCTCGCTCGTGAGTGATATTGATGCATCGCAAGCCCTTTTTGACGCACACTCGCTCGTAAAAGGTTATTTTTGACGCACCCAGGTACATTTTCATGTTAACAGCATTAGCGTTGTGTTTAAAATTACATGAAGACTCTTTCTGCTTTTTACTTGATAATCTGACTTGTGTTTTGTGGATTTTTGTCAGTTTGTTGTTTTGTTTGGATAAATATTTTCTGTTTAAGTTACTGTGGATGCTGGTACGTAAACTTTACACCTAGCACTCTGAAGTTAAGCCTGCCTGCTTGTGCCAATCTACCAAGGGGGTGAGCGGGGGTTAGCTGAGGGTGATTCTCTTTTACCCTGACTAGAGTGAGGGTCCTTGCTTGGGCAGGGGGTAACCTGACTTCCAACCAAAGACCACATTTCTAACAGTTACCAGTAAAGCAAACTGACTGCTTCCTTTATGACGTCAAAGAGATAAATAGAAAGTCAGTACAGTCTGTCCCTATCAGTGAATTATACATGGGCGGAAGGATTAAAATTAATGAAAAACCCTGCTACAGTGGTAGAAGTGGTCCTCCACCTTGACAAGAAATACAAAGTTCTGGAGGATTTCCCATCCTGCTTTGTGGGTCATCCAAAGCGAGACTCAGTGTCCATGCCATCAGTGTAGATATTCTCTAGAAATCCTACCACACCTTGTTATTTACCTTCTGACTAGGAAGGTAGGCGTTTGGACAGTATCGGAAAAAAGGTTTTTGTTGTGACCTATGGAGAGGAAGCTAGAACTAAATTGAAGGTAGCTGCTAAAACATTACTCCACAGCCAGTCGCATAGCTCAGGTGGACTACTAGTCCAATAAAATTTTCAGTGCCAAAAATTCTTCCAACTAGCTGTCTAGGACTGTTAAGTCGCTGTTACTTCCTGTGCAAGCTTGAGCCTTTGGTGTGCTCCCTTAGTCAAATTGTGAGGATATTGCAAATTTCTTTTATGATAAGATAGTCAACATCTGCTCCTCCTTGGCGGTGTCTAGAGAACTGGAGCAGAGATCAGATGTAAGTATCTTTCAGAGATCAAAAATAAGCAACTCTCATGACTTTAGCCTGCCAAAATTTAAGCTACTAGACCTAACCACATTTGAATCACTTTTAGATTCCATTAGAGTAGGTGCTCCTTGTGATCCTCTTTCTCCAGAGAAAATGAGGAAGAGTAATAAAGTGCTGTACCCTCATCTATTGTTGCTCCTAAATTCTTCGTTAATGGAAGGTAGAGATCCTTTGTCATGGAAATACGCCATGATTATCCCTCTGCCCAAACAAACCTACCTTAGATCTCAACTTGACCCAACAATCACCCAATTTAACTCCTTTGTTTTTGTGCCAAGATCGTAGAAAAGCATATCAACATCCAGCTGTAATGCTATCTGAAGACCTTTGGTCTGCTCCATCCCTCGCATTTGAGGTTTCAACCCAGTTTCAGTACGGAGACTGCTCTTCTGGGTGCAGTAGAGCACCTCAGGAAATACCTTGATCTTGGGGACACTGCTGCTCTCATTCTCTTTGACCTTAGTTCTGCCTTTGACATGGTATCTCATTTGGTTCTATATCAGAAACTGGCATTCAGGATTCCACCTTTTCCTGGTTCTCAACATTCTTACAGGCTCACAGTTTTCAGTTTTTTTAAAACTGCATGAGTCATCCCCCTTTTCCCTTCCATGTGGTGTGCTGCTCTTTATTGAGCCCTACACTTTTTAATGTTTATGTTAGGCCCTTGGCCGATCTAGTTTAGGGCTACCCCTCTCTGATTGGCCATTTCTATTAAATGGAGTGCTCACCTGATGTTGTCCGCTGCCTGCCTCTGAGGGATACATTCTGATTGATCCAGAATGACAAAGTATGGTAAGTGGGACATAAGTCTATTAGCCAGAACCTTCATGCAATGTTTGGGTAAGAGCTTAGACGAGCTATGGACCAGTATGCCTCATATTTATTGGTTGGCTTACCTGATGTATCTAAAAATGCAATATTTGCTGCCTTCATTGAGGGTCATACAATTTTAGAGTGCAAGAAAGAATTAAACAGGGTGATTCAGTTTGGAACCAGTGCAGATTTAAATTGTAAAACTGATTTGTTAGCCCATCCGAACCTGGGCATTTACTGCGTGGGTAAATCAAGGATTGCCTTAGAGACCTCTCCGTCTGTTATAAGCTCTTCCAATTTGTCTCTATTGGCTGGGGCTAGTTTAAAAAAATGGGCTGCATCGATAAAATCCTCCACCTCATCTTGTAGGACGGGTCCTGCTCAATAAAAGAATATGTAATAATCTTGCAAGACCTTAAGTTTATCTTATTAACTGATAAGAGTGTTACTCTACTCCCAAGTTAGGGGGAAATATGCTTAGTAATTTCCTGCATCCTTTCCCATCTTACTAGAAATGAACTAGTCTTTTTGGCCCATTCATAAAACCTTTGCTTTAAGCACATCGGTACTTTCTCAGATCTTTTATGTAGGTAAAAGGCCAGTCCTACCCCCTTAGAGATGAGGCCCTGCATAGAGTCTCCAAGGAATCAGTGGTTCTGTGCCAATTTTAAGGCTTCTTCTAGAGAAGTGAGACGTTGTTGGTTTGGTGTCCCTTGCTCTTTAAGCAATACATTGCCCTCTAAAGGATCCCGCAAAACGTTTGGGGTCATCTATCCCGTAATTTTTCCACAAAGTATAATATCATTGCATCACCCAGCTCCTGTCTAGTAAGTTGATATTTGAGTAGGGATGTATTAAATTTCCACATAGGGTGACTGGTTTGATTTATTTAATTGCTGCTCTCCCTTCCATGTTAACCATGCATGGTCTGATTTTGCTATTGCGTTCTGTGTAATGGAACCAGTAGCATCTATTATTTCCTGCTTGCTCCATATCAAATAGCTTCTAATGTAGGATCTATGTGCATGTAAAAAGAAGGCAAACTCTTGCCTATCCAGATATTCACTTCTCCATAGACCCATATGGCCAAAATCCCTCTTCCTCTGTATCAGTGCCTGCAACATTATACATTGCAGGTACCTATCATGCAGGTAACTGTCAGTCATCACATCTGGCACTAGAACAAAGTTAGTAACCCAAAAAAAGCTTGTCAGGTGCCATTCCCCAATTTTTTGTTAGAACTTTATCTAGGTACTGGACCTTGCTTTGATTTGGGGCATATACATTGAGAATATTAGGGGTCCCCTGTTGCCGACCTTCCAGATATACATAGTACCCCTCTAAGTTATCTTTCCTCACTTTTGTCCCGGTGAAGTGAAAGTTTTTATGATGGCCAATCATGACTCCCTCCTTTCTTAGTGCAAGTGACTGTGAACCATAGGGTATGGTAGAGCCAGTGTTTTGCTACGTATCTGACGCTTTTATGTGTATATCCTGTAGGCATAGCACCTCCAGACAGGCCTCGCTTATGACCCACCAATTCTTGGGGCACTCCACTAGGTATTTTAAACTATTTATATTTCATGATACAAGGTTAACCATTGGTCTGGCCCTGTGAGGTTCCCAGCAAAGCTGATGATATACATTGATCGCTCCCTGGGAAGCACACAAGCTAATAATGAAAAACCTTGCCCTCCCCCACATTTCTCTATAACCCATACAGTCCTTCATCTGTCTCCAACCATTGCAGGGAAGTAACTAGATCCATCCTTGATGCGGTGATGAGTTGCATTGTGACCCACTAACCTCCACCCCCCACCCGGGCATTCTCAGTAGTTTCTTGAGGATCCTTCTAATAACTAATCCTCAACAGAGTATGTACATCACACAGTGCTCTAAATCATCATTGTATCGCCCAAGACCATTGCAGGCCTACTACAACTTAATCAGAATTATAAGTCTCTTATTCTCCAAAAACCAATGAATCTCTGCAACATGGAAATGCCTGTGTTTTTGTGACTTAGGTTTGTCAGCTCAATCACCTGTGAAAGTGGATTAAAGTCCATGATGCAATAAGTTAATTCCTCTATAGCACTTGTGCATCATGCGGCTTGATGTTGTAGGTTTCTCCCGTTTTTGGTTAGACTTCCAGTGGAGGCCAGTTTTCCATTTCTGCAGCACCTGGGGGTGCTTGCTTAATGATCCCAAGATTTCATAAGCTTTCTCCGTGGTTTGTGCAATGTAATATTTTGACTCAATCTAGAACCATAAGGCAAATGGAAATGCCCATCGATGGCTAATTTGGCATCTGCAGAGTTCAGTTGGAACTGAGGCCAGTGTTAACCTTATGTTCACTGAGGCTTGAGAAAGAGCCTGACAGAGGTTGATGTGTTGTTCTTGGTACTTCAGTTTGCCCATTTTCCTGGCTTTCTTCATTATTCTGTCCTTTAGTTGAGAGGAGCATAGCTAATGTGTTATGTATCTCGATCGTGTCCCAGGTACAGACCTCAATTCATTGAAAAACAGTGGCTCTTATCAGATAATAAATGAATATTCAATAGAAACAAAACACTCTTGTATTATAGCCTCAATTACTAGTAAAAAGATCAAGGTGAAACACTCAATCAGTCAATCAATCAAATAATTTCTTAAGCGCACTATTCACCCGGTGGGGTCTCAAGGCGCGGAGGCGGTTACTGCTCAAAAAGCCATGTTTTTAGGTGCTTCCTGAAGGTTAGGAGGTCCTGGGTCTTGCGTAGGTTGGGGGGAGGGAGTTCCAGGTCCTGGTGGCGAGGTGGGAGAAGGATCTGCCGCCAGTGGTGGTGTGTTGGATGCGGGGGACTGTAGCAAAGGCGAGGTTAGCGGAGCGGAGCTGCCGAGTTGGTATGTAGAAGTTGACTCGTTCATTGAGGTAGGCCGGTCCAGTGTCGTGGAGGGCTTTCTGAGCATGGACGAGGATTTTGAAAATTATCCTTTTGTTAATGGGCAGCCAGTGTAGGGATCTAAGGTGGGTGGATATGTGTTTGTGGCGAGGGAGGTTGAGGATGAGACGTGCGGCTGTGTTCTGGATTCGCTGGAGTTTTCTTTGAAGCTTGGGTGTGGTCCCTGCATAGAGGGTGTTGCCGTAGTCCAGTCTGCTGCTTATGAGGGTGTGGGCGACTGTTTTTCTTGTTTCTAAAGGGATCCATTTGAAAGACTTGCGTAGCATGCGAAGGGTGTTGAAGCAGGAGGATGATATGGCGTTGATTTGCTAGGTCATGGAGAGAGACAAGTCCAGTATGATGCCACGGTTGCATGCGTGGGTGGTGGGTGCTGGTCCGAGGGAGGTGGGCCACCAGGAGTCGTTCCATGCTGTCTTGTTGGGGCCAAACATGATTATCTCTGTTTTGTCTTAGTTCAATTTGAGGTGGCTGGCTGTCATCCATTTGGCGATGATGAGGAGTCCGGCGTGCAGGTTCTTCTTGGCGGCGGCTGGTTTCCTAGTGAGGGAGATGATGAGCTGGGTGTTGTCTGCGTATGAAATGATGGTGATGCCATGGGGGCAGAGGATGTTGGCAAGAGGAGCCATGTAGATGTTGAAGAGGGTGGGGCTGAGGGAGGATCCTTGGGGGACCCCACAGATGATCTTGGTGGCTGTAGACCGGAAAGGAGGGAGGCGAACTCTTTGGGTTCTTTCGGAAAGAAAGGAGATGAGCCAGTCCAGGGCCTTGTGGCGAATTCCGGCACCGAAAAGGTGTGTGCGGAGGGTTTGGTGGCATACAGTGTCAAAAGCTGCAGAGAGGTCTAGGAGGATGAGGGCGACGATCTCGCCCTTGTCCACTCTGGTCCTGATGTCGTCTGTGCAGGCGATGAGGGTGGTCTCAGTGCTGTGGTTCTTGCAGAATCCAGACTGGGAGGCATTGAGTATGTTGTTCTCTTCTAGGAAGCGAGACAGTTGTACGTTTACTATCTTCTCAGCAACCTTTGCATGGAAGGGGAGAAGAGAAATGGGTCGGTAGTTCGTGAGGTCTTCAGGGTCTGCTTTGGGTTTTTGGAAAAAGATCGTTGACTTCGGCGTGCTTCCAAATATCTGGGAAGGTTGCGGTGTTGAAGGAACTGTTGATGACGGCATAGAGCTGGGGAGCGATGATTTGGCTGGCCTTGCTGAAAATGTGGTGGGGGCAAGGGTCTGTTGGGGAGCCTGAGTGGATGGAGTTCATGGTTTTGCCGATTTCTTCGTCGTTGGTGGGGGTCCAGGTGTTCAGTAGGTTGGTGCGTCAGGGTGTTGTGGTGTTGGTTGTATTGGTGGTGGTGATGATGGTGGGTGCTGATGATGTGAAGCTGTCGTGTATGTCTGCGATTTTGCGGTGGAAGTAGTTGGAGAGGGAGTTGCGGAGGTCTTGGGAATGTGGACGGTCGATGGTGCAGGATTTGGGTTTGGTGAGTTCTTTGATGATGGCAAAGAGTTCCTTGCTGTTGTGTGTGTTGTTGTCAATGCGTTCTTTGTAGAAGAACCGTTTGGTGGTCCGGATGAGTTGGTGGTGTTTGCGCATGGCTGTTTTGAGGGCAGAGAAGTTGCTCATTGAGGGTTCTTGGCGACAGGCTTTCTCAATTTTTTGGCATTCTTGTTTGGAAGACTGAAATTCTGTGGTGAACCAGGGGGGAGGTCTTGATGGTGCGGTTGTTGTTGTTTGTTTTCAAAGGGGCGAGGGAGTCTGCGCAAATTTCTAGCCATCGTGTGAGGTTGAGGGTGGCGGTGTTGGGGTAGTTGGTGATGGGAGGTGGAGCTTGTGCGAGCTTGGAGATCAGGTGTTCTTTGGAGATCTTGTTCCACTTGCGGTAGGGTGTAGTGTGTTGTTGGTGGTGGGTGGTGGGTTTCATGAGGGAGAAGTGGACGCTGTGGTGGTCAGTCCAGTGGAGTTCAGTGGTGTGAGTGAAGGTGATGTGGCTGCTGGAGGTGAAGATGGCGTCTAGCGTGTGTCCCGCTGAGTGGGTGGGTGAGGTGACCAGTTGCTTGAGGCCGAGGTTTGTGAGGTTGTCCAGCAGAGCTGTGGAGTTGCAGTCGTGGGTGCTTTCCAGGTGAAAGTTGGAGTCACCAAGGAGTATGTAGTCTGTGGAGGTGAGGGCGTGGGAGCTGAGGGTATCGGCGATGGTGTCACAGAATGGGGGGTCGGGGTCCTGGTGGTCTGTAGATGAGGGTTCCTCTAAGGGTGGTGTTGGGGTTGATGTGTATTTGAAAGTGTAGGTGTTCTGCGTTGTCTAGGATGCTGTTGGTGGAAATTTTGATGGAGTTTTTGTGTATTATGGCGATACCTCCTCCTGGTTTGTTGGTGCGGTCTCTACGGGTGATTTTGTAACCTTCTGGGATGGCTATGGCGATGTCGGGTTCTGATGAGGAGTTCATCCATGTTTCAGTGAGGAAGGTGATGTCAGGAGAGTTTGTGGTGAGCAGGTCCCAAAGCTCAATGACGTGCTTGTGGACGGAGAGGGTGTTAAGGAGGATGCAGTTAAGGTGATTGCGGGGTTTGGTGTTGTTGCGGTGCTTGTTGGTGTTGCTGGTGTTGGTGTGAGTGCAGGAGAAGTGGCCTGAGTGGCATGTGAAAGGTCCGTGTGTGTTTGGGGTTGGCCTGGGCACAGGCAGGGTGCTGGCCTGGGTTGAGAGCCATGAGTTCTGTGGAGTAGTGGCACTTGGGGGGTCGGAGAAGCGAGAATAACACCAAAATATTTGTACATGGTTCCTATAGAATTTTGAAATGCCGTAAAATATGTGGTCTACAATTTACAAGACAAACACACATTTGCACATTACATCAAATAGACAAAAGTTTCAAAAAAATTGCAAAAATTACATAGTTTAATCAATGTTCATGCACATGAACCAATTAAATTCAAAGGGTCACAGCATTAGGTGTGTTAAAAGCCAAGTCGATGGCATTTCGACCCTCTAACCAGTATGGGGTCTCATCAGGACTAAACAAATAAAAGGAACACCTAAAAGAAAACACAAAAATTTGCCAATGAACACGCTGAAAAATGAAAAAAAAGCAGAAAGTGTAACAATGTGATGACACACACAGCTGATGTAAAATCAATTCCCAAGTGCACAACACAAACGCTGCAATCATGTAGAACCTACATACTCGAGTACCTTTGTACTGTACACAAACACAGAATAAAGATAATAATTAGTGGACAAATCCTTGTCTATAGTGAAAAAGACCCGTGTTAAAAATAAGGAAGAACCAACTTACCGCCGATTGAAAAGCCAAACAACGCATTGTCCCAACAGCCATGTAAATATCTTCAGTCCGCTGGTGATCTATTTATAAAAACGGGCAAATACGTCGGAATGCATTACATGGTCACAATAACTGGAGAGCCCAAAGGAACTCTGTGGCTTACCTGTACTAAGTGGTATTGATAGCGAAAGGGAACCAGGCAGGCAGCGAGACGGAATAAGTTTGGTTCTCACCAGAAAGCCGACAGTGGATAATAATATGCAGAAGGGTTGGCATCTGTATTCAGCTGAAGCACCCGATGGCAGAAGAGAGGCGGTGGGCGATAATGACTTTGCCACTTGCAGCGGACTGTAGAGCCTGTAGTAAACAGAAATGAACTATGGCATAATAGAACATACACTTGGATCCTTTCCGCTCTTTTCTAATTTTTCAGTGTGTTCATTAGCAGATGTTCGTGTTTTCTTTTTGGAGATGAAACCCCGTATTGGTTGCCTTCCCTTCTTATCTTTGTACTGTTGCGATATTAATACGATTGCGTTTGTTTCCACTGAATATTAATTTATTATCTGATAAGAACCACTGCCTTCCAAATACTTGTGTTATTCTTGTTAGGTGGGCTGCCTTCGTTGGTTTGTATAATTTCCAGATACAGACCTCAGCATTCCCACTCTGAGCACCCAAATGATGGGACTCTCATAAGTATGAAGTGAAACAACGATTTGCTGAACTAGATCACATGGTCATCTTCCTCACTTTCTCAAACATTTTCAGTGCTGATATTGTCACACATTGACCTTTCTATAGCACTTTGACCTCATACTCCATTTTATAATTAGATTTATGCATTTTATTTTGAATTTTTTGCTTATGGCTATGATGTCATCTTCATTGGTGGCCACTGGGTCAGTGATGGATGTCCCAAATTGTATTTTTTTGGAGTGCATTGCAGCCTGTGTCTCTGTCTGAGATAAGGTATCAGGCAACATTGTTGCTGTAGAGAGTGTTGCCATCAGTCACTGATTTCCTTTTGTTTTTATTCTCTCTTAAGCATGAGCAGTCCAGTGAGAGGTCTGCTTACAGCGCAGCACTAAATCCCATACCAAGATTTGAACGATGTTAATGTGAACCACACGCTATCACATCAGTAATTAATTGTGGACTCAACATAATGAGCGAATAGCCAGGGAAAGATGGCCCACAGGGCTATAGAAATGTGGTCAAGTAGCTGTGTACTGCCAGTGTCTGGGCTATCGACGGGGCCATAAATGTTATGTTGCGGTCGTAGCTCCCAGAGCACAGCCCACAGGTATTGGTGTCAGTCAAGTGCAGCTTGCATTCTTTTATGCAAAAGAGTTGCTTATTGGAGCACAGCGGACGGTGTGATCAATCTGCCCATCTGCAGGCCTGCGCTGGTAAAAACATCTCTGTCTCAACCTTGAGGTGCCCCGGTGCCACCTGTAGCTTCATGGTGCTAGAAGCACAAAGTCTGGGGCTCGCTGATCTCACTTTTAGCAGTCCCCAGACTCAATTGATGTTGGCTCATTCTCAAGGCATTGTCAGCTCACATTTCAAAGTTTGCCACCTGTTCTGTGTGAGACACTCCCTGAATTCAAGGCGTTTCGATGAGGTGATGACCATTCCCCAAACCCTGGTAATGACTAACATGACCACGATGAAGAGTACATTGCCCACTATGCAAGTCCTCAAGGGGAAGAGGTTTTTGGGAAGAGAAAAAGAGAAAATACCAGCTTCTGCTTCATGGACGGCAGAATCGGGCTGCTGGACCCTGGCCTGTGTGTCATGTTTGGCATCAGGACTTCTGATTTCTCAAAATACTGGGTTCTTGATTTTTAGGATTCTGGGTTGCAAAAGAATTACTTCATTAATACTTTGAACTTGCATAAACTATTGCAAAATTATACATTGTTGACACATTGTGCATCTGTTTCGATAAGGCTGACAAAGTATTTTCCTCTTTGTACAATACTTTCAGAATCTCTGAAACAATGCCCAAAGTAAAAAAACAATCAATTTGACTAAAGGGCTTCTTTGTGTTCTGGCGTAATCTCTTGCCAATAATAGTTTTGATAAACTTGCCCTATTTCCAATCTCATAACTCTAAGGGGAGCGCTTGTTACAGGAAATATATCTTTTCTCAATGTCTGTTTAGCAGTATTTTGGATTCCCACCCAAATGATAAATCACCCTAGTTCTTATTGTCATAAATTATTTAAAAGACAGAGCTCTGTTTTGTTTCATTTAAGCGATTAATATTTCTTTACCTTGAAATGAAGTTACATTCTTGAAAATTTCAGGAGGCATGCTGGAGAGCAAGGGACTTGACTTTACTGGAAACAGGTGAGCAGAGCAATAGGTACGAAGCTGAGCAAGGCCTCAAACTCACAAGCATCATTAAATAATCAAATGTTCACATGTGCCTTTTGGCTGTTAATTGTTTGTTAAGGAAATGAGCAATTATCCTCCTGCTTGTGGCACATGTCCAATACGGATCACATTGTGAAGAGCATGTTTTGGCAGTTTCAGTTGGACCAGGTGGAATACAATGTGCATAATCAACAAACATTGGTTTTAATAAATGAGACGTTTAACAAGCATTGTTTTTTGAAAACGTGATATTCAAGAATGTAATGAATAAACCCAGATAAGTCTGAATGTTGCAAGCAATAGCCTCTTACTGTAATCAAGCTCTTGGAAGTGCTAGTGTACCCACAACACCAACCCTCTGGGGTTTCTAAAATGGGCTCCGCTTGGTCTGCTTCAATTCAGGAGTTGGACCCACCTCACCACTTTGCAGCCATAGGTTACGTGTTTTGAGTGACCTTCATGGGGCAGCCCAGTATTGGAGCTCATCAATTGAACACCATGTTCATTCAGCCACAGGTCATGCTGTCAAGTTGATACTTTCTGCCAGAGACTTCTTACTGCAGATTCCTCACCTTAGAATGTTCTCCACGCATCAGAATGGATCTGGAAGCTATTTAGCAATTCCTCTGTGTGCCAGTCAATCGTCTCCTCATTGGTATTGTCAGCATCGAAAGTGCTGTTGTGGTGCCTATAGAAGAGTTCACTTTTTGAACACTTCTTACAACCTTATGTTGATTGTTCTGGAGCAATTACTCCCCGTGTGCTAGGCACATGTCCCCCACTAAACCTTCAGAAGGTTGGCTGGGGAATATCAGGGGCAGATGTCTGGGTCTGATCCCCACTTGGTCTGTCTCTGGTGCCTGGGGTCGGGTATGACTCTAAGGCCTGCATCAAGTACAAATCAATGAACCCCCAAGGCGAATTATGAGTGGGCGATGAGGCTTCTGGCAGTGTAGCATTCTCAGTCCTGTTCACGAGGCTGATCTTGGGCCATTCCCAAGACCGTTCTGTGGACGATTGTCTTCCCACCCCAAGACTTCCTCCTCCAGGTCAGGTAAGTTGAAGACGCACAAGGAAAAGAAGTTAAAGCATTCTTCAGCTTCCCTGTCTAAATGTCGTGCTTCGAGGCCCTGCTCCCACAATCCACTGGGAGAGCCAGCTCTGCGCTACAATGAGTTCCTCAGAGTGACGCTGTCTAGTGAAAGGAATTCTATGATGCCATGCACACCATGTTTTGGCCACTGACTCCCTCTTCTGCACCTCCGGGCCCCCACAAAGCCTCAAGATGCCTGACTGGGTTACCACCAATGGGTTCTCTCCTGACAGCACCTGAGCCCTCTGTATCCACCCTGATGCCACCACAGGTGCCTGTACACTCCACAGCATTGCTCCCTTCAGTGCTGACACCAACGCCTTTGGTGTCGCTGGACAAAGACCCAGTGCTAATCTCCATCGCCAAATCAGTGTTGCCCCAAAGCCACTTGACGTTGACACCGGTTCCATCCAGGACCCATCAACCCCTGCACTTGCTGCACCTTGACAGGTCTTTTACTCCTGCAGGAGGAGATGAGGAAGAAGGATAAAGCCCCTTTGGGAAGGACCCTGACCAACACAACTGTTATGAAGAGCTGGGTGATGCCAATGGCCTGGACACCTCCCCAAATCTGACATGCTTTCCCCTCCGGGCCCTGTTTCGGAGGAGGCCCCTTTGTTTGCCACCATGATGCGCAGGGCAGCAGAGGTCCTTGACTTTCAACTGCTTGCCTTTGAGGTCTAAACTAATGTCTTGATGAAGGTGCTTCATCTGGGGTGATCTTGTTCCCCTTTAATGAGACCCTTACCAACGTTCTTCTGGGGGCCTAGGCAAAATCTTGCATGGGGCTTCCGTGCATCGCATGATTACTTCTTGCCACCGCACCACCCCAGGACATCCCACCTTCCTCTCCCAGCATCCTTCTCCCTAGAGCCTCATAGTGCAGGACTCTACAGTCCTAACACATTCCCTTCTACTCCACTGGACAGGAAATCCAAGAGGCTGGGTACCTTTAGGAAGAGGATTTTCTCTGCCGTTAGTTTGGCCTTGCAGTCGGTGAACACAGCTTGCCTCTTGGGCTGATACTCCCATGCTCTATGGGACTCCATCACGCAACTGCTCCCCATGCTCACTGAAGAGGGCCGTGCCATCATCAGCCAAGCCCTGGTGGTCAGCTGGGATGAGGCAAAGTTCCCCATCAGGTGTGGACTGGACACCACAGACCCCATGGGAGAGCCATGGCTTTCACAGTGGCACTCTGCCACCATTCCAGTTTATGATCCACTGGATTTTCAAATGTTCAAGTGTCTCTAATTAACATACCATTTCATGGCTTCTGCTTGTTTGACGATAAAGTCACTATGTCATTGGAGCTGTTCCCGGAAAGCCAAGCCATCGGCAGGTCCTGGGCCTCTCTCTGGGTTCCTACTCAAAGCAGCAATCCTTTTACCTCTTCCACAGCTGTAGTCAGGGTACCTACAGGTAACCACAATATATTCTTTACCCCTAACACAGCAGTCTATGCAGGCATTTGATGGCTGGGATCGAGGAGCTCAAAAAGGACACTGGATTCATATACCCAGCAAACTATCCAGTTCCACTCCCCTCCAGCTGCTGTAGCCTCGAAGTCACTTTAGTGAGCCCTTCACATTCCACAGCCACCCCTTTGTCAGTAGAATCTGGCACTGTCTGCCCCAAAAGAGCAACATAACCGCCAACAAGTGGCTGCTCCAAATTGTGCAAAAGGGGTTTACTCTTCCATTTGTGGAAATTTTCCACCCTTGCCACCATCCCCAAAACAGCTGACAGAGGACCATCTCTCCTTGATCCATTAAGAAGTGTAGGTTCTTTTGGCCAAAGGAGCCATTGAGAGGGTGCCAGCGATAAGGAGTGGTTGTTATTCACGCTACTTCCTGGTGCCAAAAAACGATGGAGGCTTCTGTCCCACTGAATTTCCTCCCTCTCGCCATTTTTCTGAGGAAAGAGAAATTCAAGATGCCCACATTAGCTCAGATTCTGTCTAATCTCAAACCTGGAGACTAGATGGAAGCACTGAATTTGTAGGACCCATGTTTTGTCATTCCCATGTGGCAGGCCCATAGGTGTTACATATGGTTGACAGTGTGGCAGGAGCATTCCCAGTTCGCTTTGTTCCCCTCTGGCCTACCAGAGCCCCTAAGGTGTTCACAAAAGTAAATGCTCAGCACATTCTCATACATTGCGGGTTCTAGTCTTCCCTTTCCTCAATAATTAGCTGCTGAAGGTGGGCTCACCCCAGGCAGTTGTCACCCACCTCCAGACTACGGCAAATCTTTTGCATCATGGGATTCACTACAAACATGCCTAAGACGCACCTGACTTCTTCTCAGATGCTCCGTTTCATTGGAACCATTCTGGATACAGTGCAGTTCTGAGCCTACACTTCAGAGTGGAAAGTCCAGGTCGGTTGTGCTATGAGCCAGATGCTTCAATATCAGTCCTGGATTTAAGAGACTGACTCTGAGGGTGCTGGGTCTCATGGCCTCCTGCATCCTGTTGGTGAAGCATGCTGAATGCCCATAGGAGGGCTTTGCAGTGGGATCTGAAGTCCCTGTGGGCACAGCATCAGAGGAATGTTTCTGACCTGGTCCCTATTTCAAAAGAGTCTCAGAAAGATCTGCAGTGGTGGCTAATGGACAAACTGGGTCAAAGGCAGACAGCTCTCGCTTCCCCACCCAGAACTGACAGTAGTGATCGATGCATCACTTCTTGGTTAGGGCCCCTACTTGGGAGAGGCGGAAATCAGAGGACTTTTGTCTCCAGTCCGGTAGAACCTAAGTTCCACATCAATCTTCTGGTTTTGAGGGCTATATCCTTGGCATTGAAAACCTTATTCCCCCATCAAGTTAGGCTGGTTCATATGCTCACAGACACCACAACTACTGTTGGTTGCATTGCAACAAACAAGATGGAGACAGGTTTTGGACCCAGTGCCAGGAGGCCATGCACCTTTGGACTTGGCTACAGTGCCAGGGCATCTTCCAGTCTTTCAGCACCTGGGGGGGTCCTTGAACACGAGGGTGGACAAATTCAGTCATCAATGCCATGCAGGTCATAAATGGCATCTACATTTAGAGGTGGTAAAAGCTGTCTTCCAAGAATGAGGAGAACCTTGACTGTATCCATTTGTCACTGCTAAAAATGCACAATATCATCACTTTTGCATGCTGGAGTTTCTAAAGCGTCTCTTATTCTGAGACATGTTCAGACTCAAGTGGACCTCAGGGCTCGTGTATGCTTTTCCCGCTAATACCACACCTGCCCAAGTTCTCAAGAAGATCAGGACAGACCAGGCCTAAGACATCCTAATGGGTCCAGATTGAGCACAGAGGGTATGGTATTTCAAACTCCTGAGCATGATCATCCATCTTCTAGTCACGATGCCCACTTGGGAGAATCTCCTGTCACAGCAACAGGGTTCTACACCAGAGCCTGTACATTCTCCAACTTCATGTATGGAGATTGAGCAGTGACAGTTGAGGGTTTTTGCTCATCCTCCTGAGGTCTGTGATGTCATCTTGGCAGCCAGGCAGCCACTAAGACTATAGTTGGAGTATTGATTGCCTTTTGTACAAGTATACAGTTGTGATTCAGAGTGATGTCCACATCCTTTTGAGAAACACAATTGTACTTGCAGAACTAAAATTGATAGTGGTTCCCAATCAATTCTTGGGATTATGTTGCCTAAGCCACAAATTTCCTAGAATACCTGAAAAAACTGGAGCATGAAAGATATAAGACAATCACGTCTCAATGGTCTAGATTAAGTAGATAAGGATATTGTATTTGTTTCTTGGTATACAGTGCCTGATGTAAGAGTTGTTCTGTCTATTCCTCGAATCAGGTTTGGCCTTATATTTCACCATAACATCATGCCTTTATTGAAACTGGAAATCCATAAAGCAGCCAGTAGCTCTAGAATCAATCGGAGCACAAATCTGTAAAGGTATTTTGGCTTTTGAGAAGACTGCATCCATGTAACAAGGTGCCTTCATGTTGATATACAAATTTGCAATCTTCATCCTCAACCTCTGCATATTAAGGACGAGCTTTCCTGTTTCTTGGCAACACAGGGCATTTCTTCAAAAAGTCCTTCTCTCCATCTCCATTACCCTTTATTCCTTCTATTGACAAAGACCTATTTATGCTCTACAATTGCATAGGTTCATTTGTCGCTCTGTCTGAAACTTTCAAGCAGATATTCCATTATAACCTCTAGGGGCCTTGTCATTTTTCTTGTTTGCAATTCTCTTGTGGCATGTCGATTTGAAGGGTCAAATCAATGAAAGCCACTGTGGTAATGGGATGGTTAACTGGAGATTATGCATCTTTCAATTATTCTTTTAACGCCTTCGCTGCTAAGCTTTTTCCCCCTCTTGTGCTAATCCTTTTTTTGGCTATTTAGGGTAGTTCACGCTTAGGCCCCTATAACTTTTTGTCCACATAAGCTATCCATGCCAAATATGTATCCTTTTTTTTGCAACATTCTGTGGATTCTAAAGGTACACAGAGTTTGTGGATTCCCCTGATGGGATCGAGAAATTAGCCAAAATACAGCTAAAATGTAGGTTTTTAGAGGAAAATGGGAAAAAAGTGCTGCAGAAGAAAGCATTTGTTTTTTCCATGCAAATGGCATCAATGAAGGGTTTGTGCTGCTAAAATCACCAGCTTTTAGGACCAGGCAGGCAATCAGAAAACCACATCTTTCAACATAGTTTTAGCACTTTACTGAGACATAATCCATTTTTCATATTTTTTGTGCTTTCAACCTCCTTCCAGTTAGTAACAGAAATTGGTATGAAACCTATAGTGAACCCTGGAAAGCTATACATTTCTGAAAAGAAAAAGTAGACACAATTCTGAATTCAGCAAGAGGCCATTTGTGTAGATTCATCAAGGTTTTCCTATAGAAAGTACAGCTCAATAAAAAAAATATTGAAATTGAGTTTAAAAAAACAGCAATTTCCTCCTACTTTTTCATCTATAACATTTTCCAGCCATGGCAGATTTTCAAAAGAAATTTACCATTAAGTGTGCTGGACCCTTCTGGTTGTGGATCTATATAAGGCTTGTAGGTTCACCCAGAACCTAAGGTACCTAGAGCCAATAAATGACCTGCAGCTTGCGCGTATACAGCCATTAATTTGGTAAAATATAGAGTGAAAAATCAGGTATCAAGGAAACATATGTATTCCCAAAATGGACACAAGATATGGAGTTTAGAAGCAGTGGTTGCTTGACATCCTTGAATTTGGGGGTACCCATACTAGCATGTGAATTCTAGGGCATTTCTCAAAATGACTTATTTCTTACACACTGTCTTACATTTGGATGGTGCAAAAGCAAAGAAAGAGAATTGTTAATAGCACAGGTTTCTGCTATTCTGTGTTCCCCCAAGTCTCCTGATAAAAGTGGTATCCCATTTGTATGGGTGGACGTAGTGCCCGAAACAGGAAACACTCCAAAACGACAACATGAACATATAAAATTTTTCCACTGAAAACAGGTGTTTTTTTGCAAGGTTACTAGCTTGCCAAAGCTTGGCACTTTGCACTTGCATAGGCACTTTGCAGCAATGGAAGTTGGAGTAGCTCTGACAGTGGTATCTCCGCAAGGTATGTAGAGTACAGCCTTAGCGGCCTTTTTTTTTTTTTTTTTACCAAACATTGCCTGGACCTGTTAAAGAAATTGTTCATAATTGTTTAACCACAGGCTCAGATGTATGATAAGTAGTGTGGGCCATATTCACGCAGCCATTGTTAAATAAGATAGGCAAAATTAAACTTCAAAAATATCCATAGGAAAACTATTTGCCTTTGCTACAATGTATAATTGGCACTATGTAAAAGAGTTTTGGAGCAAACAGGGTTCACCTGAAAATGTACGGTGTAGTGTGATAGTGGACTCTCTTAATTTGAGGACCCGAATTACAGACTGATCCATTGGCCACGCTTTCTGTGGTCTCCTCATGAGCAACATTTTTGGCCTCCATTGAAGGAAGCATTAACTGATTTATCCAAAAAAAGGTTGTTCCTACTGAGAAGTGTCAAGTTCTGTTTTGATCTTCGAGATGGCTTGCAATTGGTAATTGATTGTTGACAAAATCCATAAAGTGAATAAGCTGTCTGGCAAATAGGTGGGATTTTCATATAATAGAGTAATTTCCCAAAAGGGGTATAGCCGACAGTCTGAATCATCCACCTGTTTCAACCAAAGGTACTGAATAATGATATGTCAGTCAGGAACCCAAGGAAAATAGGAGGAGGAGTACAGACAATAGAAACACTGGTTTCCAAACGGCACCAAGACCTGCCTAGGATGATCTAAGAAGTAGTGCTAATATATCAGAGAGAGAGAGAGTGAGAGAAACAGTGGTGTGAGAGTTTATAAATTAACCAGCACTGAATGTATGTCATAAATGGCCTTTATTGTTTACTTCTCACTTGGTAAGGACTCAATAGGCCCCAGAAATCCTGACATTCCAGACAGTGGTGTAACTTGGTCTGTAGGACTGGGGGGTGTCTGCTTCAGATACCCCCTTATTATGGACTCATCAGCCAGGTATAGCTTGATTCCAGTGGCCAAACTGAGGTGGCAGGGTGGTTGAAAAATGATGGATTGGGATGCAGCCCAAAGCGATTGTGCTTGTGATCTTTTACAGTATATGCGCTGGGGCATAAGTAGCACTCCTGCTATGGATTGAAGGTGTGGACAATCCATCGGACTAAGTGCAATGGGCAGGAAGTAGACCAGGACTATGTGATATGTATAGATTTTTATGATTATACCAATTGGATGTTGTCAATCACGCAAAATGTGTAAGTCTGTAAAGCTCATACAGAGGTCTGAATTCACAAATGTGTGCATTTGTAATGATTTGGGTTCATGAGACTCAACTCAGGTGCCTGTGAAGCTTATTCTCTGTCAAAGTGCAAGGGACGGTGGATTCCCCCTCTATGCAATCTGTAATGATGGGGACTCCTAATACCGCTAGTCCTTGTAATATGAGGTTACAAAGGGCTAACGGTATAATTTCCTTATTAGATATGATTGCAGATGTCACATCTTCCCTGGCTATATGAAAATTATTGACATTTGTCAGGCTGCAATAGTCTCCTATGTTTTCTAGAAATTCTTCAAGATGTATTCAGCTTGCCTTGGAAGTGAGTGATGGAGGCTTTGGTGGAAGAGTGATGCACATCAGATAAAACATAGCCATCACTTATGACTTTCAGATATAAAATTCTAAAGACAAATTGGAAAGTCTTACTTTCTTTTTTTGTTTTGCAGTTGTTACAGGAGCAGGAGATGGGATTGGGAAAGCATACTCATTTGAGGTAAGGTTAAGAATATGGTGACTGAATTGTCTTTGTAGCTTCTATGAGTTATTTGCAAGTATACTGATATAAGAAATGACACACACCTGACACTCGAAATGAAGGGTCTGAGCAGGGTAGGTTGTTGGTCCTTTTGTTTAATCTCTGTCAGTTATCTCCTGCCTATGTTCTGCACAATCCATGTAAGAAGATATCTGCAACATAACCAAGCATATCAGTAGGTCTGTTTCATGATATGTCAAGATGTGCAAAAATGAAACTGGGTTTTCATTTCAAAAGTGACAGCAAAGAATATACCACTCTCTGTGGGGTACTGTCCCTGTGAGGTATATGATTTTTTGCAGTTGCGATCTGCTCTCTAAACATGATCTGTCCAATGTGATTTGTCATGTGCCTCTTGGTTTCTTCCACTTTCTTTGTTTTGTGTAATTTTGTATGCCACTATATGTAGCTTGCTTCGTTGCCTGACTTATGCGTTATATAGGAAACATTAAAACAAAAAAATATTGCAGGACTAATAACAATCTCGGGGCCATTCCTGCCTCCAGCACACTCATCTCTACCTCATTTTACCACATCAATGAATACCTCCATCCCCATGTTACACTCCCACCATCAGCCTCTTGGAGTACCTAGTTTTTCTAACCAAAATCATGATCTTATCCTTGATAACCTCCAAATCTTCACTCCCCTTCTACTAATCAATACCCCACCATGAATCCCCAGCTCAGAAAAATGGTTTCTAAACATTTCCTCTTGAGCAACACCTTCATGCCCACTTCTGTTTGTGCAAACCATTTAATCTCACCGTTGACCTTTAGCTACCTAATTAACTTTTCTACGATAGTCTAGCTTACCTTTCCTATTCACTTCCTCATCCACATGACCATACAATTCCTTCCGCTGTCTCCACTCCAAGACCCTATTGCCCTCACCGATCTCATGTCTACTTTTAAATACTCACCAAGTTACAAGAGCCCCTTATTGCTTTCCAAAATTCACATACTGATCTCTTATTCATGAGTTCACCTAATTCACAGCCGGACATGAAAGTACATTACACAGCTTTGGAAATCTGTGCAGGTGGCCATAGCAAGCTACCTCCTCTCACACACATTTTGCAGTGACTGGTGGAGGTAGTCTTTGATTATATGCTTCTCTCCATTGTTTTGGCCTTTTGATGTCCGTCCTGGAGATCCTGGTTTTCAAGTACCATCTTCCTTTCCCTTTTTAACTGTTCCCTCTCAAGGAGAGGCTGGTACTGCCTTTCCCCATGAAGATTCTTATAGTTTCCATTACTTGTGAAATTTGCCTCCTTCATATCTGAGAAATGCTTTATGAATGCATGATGTGTGGCTCACATGTTTACTAGCGAATGGTGGCATGCATTTGGATCTATAAGCAAATGGAACTGTCATGGACAGCAACATGACATCTTCATATGCAAATCTACATGTGCACATTTTTGAAGTAGACTGAACATATAGCAGAAAATATAGACTCTAACATGAAAATTGCCACGTTGTGGTATTTTATAGATGATTTTCTAGGAATCTGGATTGGCAAAGAAGAGGCAATAACTTAATTTAAGGACTATTTGACATAGGTGCATCATTCAGTCAGGTTTAAAGTTAGAGAAGAGTAATCCAGAAATCCATTATCTGGTCCCTAGGTGTCAATAAATAGTACATGAATTAGTACATGTAACCCAATTATAGTAATGGCTTCCTAAATGCTTCACGCTTTCACCCTAAGCATCTCATAGAGAATTTGATGTGTTGAATAGTTAAGAATCCAGTTATAGGTCAACAAAAGTATGTGCATCTCATAAAAACCAAGGGTAAATTCACGTCAAGCAAGAAACACTGGAAAATCAAACAAGCACAAGCAATGAATGGCTTAAATTGATATTACCTTTGATCAACAAGCTGTTCTGATTTTTAAAGCGGTTAATGACCACTAAAACCTGTTATGAATTATCTGAATTACAGGGTGTATACAGCTAAAACCAATGAGAGTACAAAAAATTAAAAGAAACCTCAAATATATATTATGTTTTTTATATATATATATATATATATATATATATATATATATATATATATATATATATATATATATATATATATATATATATATTAATCAGACCTGGAACAAGATTGTTTTATTTTATGAACCACATTTAGCAACCATATGCACTGGAGCATGTTTGTGCTTAGGAAGCTTAAACTTTACCAACACAAAGGAACCAATAGCTAAACATACACAGAAAAATATGAATAAAGTGTTACTGGGTGACACCCGCTGTCCCTGTATAATAATAAGTAATCCTCAGTATCTATTTCACAATCATTCATATTAAGCTGAAGTATTAAGCATTTCAGAACATGTGCTACCCATAAGGTTTTTAAACAGGAACATGTACACTTTTCAACCAAACAACAGTATAGCTGCTTGCATACTGACTGGAAAAGTTAAGATTCTATTCAGAAATGGTTTATTGTATACAAGAAACACAATTTTCAATATCTGTTTGCCCTGAGTCTTCCAGCCAACATATGTTTTTTTATATTCAGTTCACTCTTCCTCATGGCCACTTATTCCTCGGGCTTCACTTTGTACAACACTTTGGACATATACAATTATGTAAAACCTGAAGATATGCACCAAATTAAAAGGATACCCACTGAATCAGATGACAGAACTTGACATGCACAGTAAATGCATTAAAATGTTCAACACCCAAACCAAAATGACTAACAACTGTGTAATGAACAGGAGCCTTTCTGACATAAATAACTGTACCACAAGTGAACTGATCTGGAAACAGACAGAAGAACAAGCATTGGCAAACCAGAAGGTCTTGTTTGTAAAAGTTTGATCTATTGGCTTTGCCATTGCTTGTTTACAGTGCCATTTGCTAGTGCCTCAGGAAACATGCTCATTTGTGTGACATGATGCAATGTACACATATGAACACACAGACAGACATTTTTTAATGGGTTTTCCTCTAAAGGAAAGTATTTCCAAGATGACCGCCGTTGCATCAGAAAGTGTTGTGATGCAGTGGCAATTTTACAGTTGTTAATTTACTGCACCAACTTGGCTGATGGAGATTGTAGAACGACAAATTAAAGTTAAAAAAACGGACCTCAGGAGCAGAAAAATGGTAGCAAGTTTTCCGGTAGAACTTCACAGCTGCTCCGTTCTCTAAAAAGACAAAAAAAAGAAAAATGCACCATGGAAAAAAAATTAAGAATGGTGCCTTAAGAAGGGAATTGAATTTTGCGAAATGATCTACAGGTATAATTGGATCATAGTGTCTCCAGACAGAAACCTGAATTTGTGGCTAAAGAAAACGTATGTAATCTATATCCAACAACAATATCACAAGCCATCATCAAACTTTTGTCCCCCTAGCATCACATTTATGTTGTGAATAATGAAAGAAAGAAAAGCCAAAGAATGTTGGGTCAGAATCACAAATGTCTTTTTGAGTATGCACAGTGCTACCTCTGTAGTACTACTTCACATATTCATAAATGTAATTTGCACATGTGGAAGCAGAGATCTCTCAACCTTATGCTGGTCCATACCATTTGTGAGGAGTTCTTCATCGCATGCCTGCACACGTAATTCTATACTTTAGAAGTAAATGTAGCAGTGTTAATGGGGAGTGGCTGGAGAATGAGAAACATCTACTACAATGTAGGAGAAAATTGAAAATTAAGGATGGACATAGTGGAGTGAAATATAGTTGTAAAACCACACTTACAACATGGGAAGTCAGTTGCAATTCAAACAAAGTTACATCCGAGTCTTCTCTCTTCGTACTACAGCCCTATCAGCCACACATCTAATTTAAGTAAGTCAAACACTAGGCATGGCTTCTCACAGGTACAGCAAGGGAATCACATAAAAACAAACAGTATCAGAGAATAATAACCCTATAACCACAAAGAGAAAAATTACAAAAAGTGAAAAATGCAAAACCCCACACACCAGTCTTTTACATGTTCACACATACATAAGTAGAAAACTGTGTAAAAAGAAACTTTGCAACACCCTTATACACACACACAACATACACAGAAAATAACCACTTCAGAGTGGACTACACATAGTATCAAGAGCAATTATCATTGAATGCATCTGTCAGTGAAGTGCATAGCATTAACTGGTCACACACATACTGGCCTCATACAAAGGCAGGCCTCAGCCAAAGAAATGTGTTTGGGCAGTGTTGATGAATCTAAAAAAGGGTTGTGGGGAGTTATAGTACACATCAAGACAACAAACCACCAATACAACAATATTAATTCTTGTAATCAAATGTGTTTTACTAATGATATTCAGCTTATTTTATTCCCAATTACAAAATCATAATCATTAAGGAGACTGTTAGACCTGGCCCTTTTTTACAGGGTCAGCCCCAAACTTTTTGCCTCCTTCCTCCTATTTTTCCTGACCTGTTTTTGTTGGCTTTTGAACTCTGAGCACTGCTAAAGTGCATATGCTCTCTGTGTAAATTGTACTGTTAATTGGTTTATCCATTATTGGCATATTTGATTTACTAGTAAGTCCCTAGTAAAGTGCACTAGAGGTGGCCACGGCCTGTAAAATGCTACTAGTGGGCCTTCAGCACTGGTTGTGCCACTGGTTGTGCCACCCACATAAGTAGCCCCGTAATCATGTCTCAGACCTGCCACTGCAGTGTCTGTTTGTGCAGTTTTAGACTGTAAATTCGACTTGTCCCCACTTGCCAGACCTAACCCTTCCCTTTTCCTACATATAAGACACCCCTAAAGTAGGCCCTAGGTATCCCCATGGGCAGGGTGCAGTGTATGGTTAAGGTCGGACATATACTAATGATTTGTATATATCCTGACAGTGAAATACTGCCAAATTCGTTTTTCACTGTTGCAAGGCCTATCTTTCTCATAGGTTAACCTGGGGGCTGCCTTTAAACATGATTATAGCGTAGCTTCCCTTTGGGAGCAGATAGACATGTGGAGTTTGGGCCCTCTGAACTCACAATTTAAAAATACATCTTTTAGTAAAGTTGGTTTTGAGATTGTTTGTCTGAAAATGCCACTTTTAGAAAGTGGGCATTTTCTTGCTTGAACCATTTTTGTGACTCTACCTGTTTGTGGATTCCCTGTCTGGGTTAGTTTTGCAGTTGGGCTGTTTGCACCTCTCTCCAGACAGTGACACAAAGGGCACTGGGGTGTAGCCTGCACATTCTGATGAGCCATCTGTGCTAGGAGGGAGTGGAGGAGTGGTCACTCGCACCTGAAAGGGCTGTGCCTTCCTTCACACAATGCAGACTCCAACCCCCCGGTGTGTGTCTGAGGCCTTGCCTGGGCAGGGCAGGATTTCACAAACAAGTGAGACTTTTCCTTTGAAGTAAGCCTACTTCAAAGGCCAGAATAGGTATAAGAAGAGGACCCAGAACCACAGACTTTAGACACTTCTTGGGGAAGAACCTCTACCTCGCAGACATTTCTGGACAAGAAACCTGCAGGTGAAGAATCCCTGAACCAGACATGCTAAAAGGAACTGCCTGGCCTCCCACAGGACTCACTGGGACTGCTTTTCTGACAAGGACTACTGCCTTGCTGTTGCCCTGCTGCTTTGCTGCTCCCTGGCTGTGCTGAGAAGTGCTCTCTAAGGGCTTGAATAGAGCTTGCCTCCTGTTCCTCGAAGTCTTAGGACCAAAAAGACTTCACTCCTGCAACTGGACTCCTTGTGCAGCGAAAATGCAACGCACAGCCTTCCCCTCGGTAAGAAATTCACCGCACGTCGAACCGGAACGACACAGCCCAACTTCGCAAGGAGAAGTTCGACGCATCGCCTGCGTTGCGGCTGGAACTTTGACGCACAGCCCACCTGATCGATGCACAGCCAACCTGGGACGACGCAGTCCGACTTCCAGAGAGGAATCGACGAAGCACCTGCCGTGCAGGAGAAATTTCCACGCAACGCCCACTGGATCGACGCAGCGCTTGTGACTTTGCTCCGCAAGCCTAGGATTCCATGCACAGTCCCCGGGGTGCGAGAAAACCCAGCAACCCGAAGAGGAAACAAGTCCTTGCGCCGTAAATCTACGCAAAGCCTTCCCCTGCATGGAAAATAATGATGCAAGTCGGTGTGCGAAGGGGCGAAACCGAGGCACATCTCCCTGTTTTCCACGCATCGCCTCCTCTGCAGTCCCTTGCGGAGATGTTGAACGCGAACCAGGTACTTTGTGCTTGCAAGAGACCTTTATTGTTTTTAAGAGGCATTTATTTGTTTTGCAAAGACTTATTGTATTTGACCTCTATCTTATCAGATACATATTATATATTTTTCTAACACTGTGTGGTGTATTTTTTTGTCGTGCTATATGGTGGTATTGTATGATTTATTGCACAAATACTTTACACATTGCCTTCTAAGTTAAGCCTGACAGTTCAGTGCCAAGCTACCAGAGGGTGGGCACAGGATAATTTGGATTGTGTGTGACTTACCCTGACTAGAGTGAGTGTCCTTGCTTGGACAGGGGGTAACCTGATTGCCAACCAAAGACCCCATTTCTAAAAGAGACAAAATACATTTGTATCACGTTTAGTATGTATTCCAAATAAAAATATAAAAAAGTGTTCTTTAGTTATGGAAGTACACTGGCGTTGCCAAAAATTAGCACTCCTAAAATGGTTCTCAACAACAATAAAGATATCAGAAAGGGGGAATATGTATCATATGAATGCTGGAGATGTCAGCATGTCTGTCGTGGTTACATGCCTCTTCTTCAGGGCTATGGAAAATATAATACCGTAATATCACTCTCTAGTAACCAATAAATAATGAATGAAAATGAAATTCTAACATTTCCCCAAATGTTAACCCATAAAATAGATTGTCAAACATCCAAAAAAAGAGAGAGGTGGAGCAAAGAACCCATCGAATTTACCTAAGGAATTCTTTTAAAAAGATCAGAATGAACAGGAGAATGCATAATAAACAACATAGGGGGTCATTCTAACCCTGGCGGTCGGTGATAAAGCGGCGGCCAACCCGCCAACAGGCAGGCGGTCCAAAAAATGGAATTCTGACCCTGGTGGGAACCGCCAACACAGCCCACCACATTAACACTCCGACCGCCACGGCGGGACCGACAAACAGCGCGGCGGTCACCGCCAACAGGCAGGCGGCAGACAATGTACCGCCCACCCTATCACAACTCACCAATCCGCCACCTTTTCCGGGGCGGGAGCCCCGCCGATAAAAACACGGCGGAAACAGACTACGAACGGGAAAACGCTCACCTATACACACTCCACGAGGAAGGAGGACAGCATGGAGCCCGAATTACACATCCTACCGGCTATTGTCTACCTGCTCATCTACCAGGAGTACGAACGCCGGCGCAGACGACAACGGTGAGTACTGCACCTACGACACATGGGAGGGGGGAGGAGGAAAGCTTACGGGCACACACATACGCAATACACCCACCCCCCCAACCCACCCCCCCAATACCTACACACCAATGCAGAGCAACAAGTCAGAGTGACACCCCCCAAACACCCCGGAAGAATGCAAAGACATAATTCAAATGAAGTTTAAAATTTATGTATAAAATAGGTTCATTTAAGTCATGGTAAATATGCCATATGAAATATACAAAAGAAATAATGAACATAGTGCAAAGTATAAACCTAGTCAATAAGTCCTGCACAGTCCGTTCAATATTCATAGTCCGTGGGCCAATGTGTACAAACACATGGGCAAAGCCCACACAGGAGACCGGAAACCATTGGAGAGAACACTGCTGGGGCATCAGATGAGAAAACAACAGGCACCTCAGGGGGAAGGGAAAGGGGGGCACCTCAGCCACATGAGTCCACGACGCCAGATCCACGAGGGGCCTCCATGCCCACTGTACCATCCTGGGGAGTGCAAAGCCACAGTCCATCAGATGGATAACCGACTCCACTGGTATTGGAGGAGGCATGGTGCCCAGAGTGCTTCGTGAACACCTGCTCGACACAGAACCGGCACTGTCAATGGACCAGCGGTGCTTGAGACGGCGGTGCCCAGCGGAGCGGTGCTTGACAGGAAGGGCCCAGCGGAGCGGTGCTTGACAGGAAGGGCCAAGCGTAGCGGTGCTTGACAGGAAGGGCCCAGCGGAGCGGTGCTTGAGATGAAGGGCCCAGCGGAGCGGTGCTTGAGATGAAGGGCCCAGCGGAGCGGTGCTTGACAGGAAGGGCCCAGCGGAGCGGTGCTTGAGATGAAGGGCCCAGCGTAGCCGTGCTTGAGATAAAGGGCCCAGCGGAGCGGTGCTTGACAGGAAGGGCCCAGCGGAGCGGTGCTTGACAGGAAGGGCCCAGCGGAGCAGTGCTTGAGATGAAGGGCCCAGCGGAGCGGTGCTTGACAGGAAGGGCCCAGCGGAGCGGTGCTTGAGATGAAGGGCCCAGCGGAGCGGTGCTTCAGATGAAGGGCCCAGCGGAGCGGTGCTTGACAGGAAGGGCCCAGCGGAGCGGTGCTTGACAGGAAGGGCCCAGCGGAGCGGTGCTTGAGATGAAGGGCCCAGCAGAGCGGTGCTTGAGATGAAGGGCCCAGCGGAGCGGTGCTTGACAGGAAGGGCCCAGCGGAGCGGTGCTTGACAGGAAGGGCCCAGCGGAGCGGTGCTTGAGATGAAGGGCCCAGCGGAGCGGTGCTTGACAGGAAGGGCCCAGCGGAGCGGGGCTTGACAGGAAGGGCCCAGCGGAGCGGTGCTTGACAGGAAGGGCCCAGCGGAGCGGTGCTTGACAGGAAGGGTCCAGCGGAGCGGTGCTTGAGATGAAGGGCCCAGCGGAGCGGTGCTTGAGATGAAGGGCCCAGCGGAGCGGTGCTTGAGATGAAGGACCCAGCGGAGCGGTGCTTGACAGGAAGGGCCCAGCGGAGCGGTGCTTGACAGGAAGGGCCCAGCGGAGCGGTGCTTGAGATGAAGGGCCCAGCGGAGCGGTGCTTGACAGGAAGGGCCCAGCAGAGCGGTGCTTGACAGGAAGGGCCCAGCGGAGCGGTGCTTGAGATGAAGGGCCCAGCGGAGCGGTGCTTGACAGGAAGGGCCCAGCGGAGCGGTGCTTGAGATGAAGGGCCCAGCGGAGCGGTGCTTGACAGGAAGGGCCCAGCGGAGCGGTGCTTGAGATGAAGGGCCCAGCGGAGCGGTGCTTGAGATGAAGGGCCCAGCGGAGCGGTGCTTGACAGGAAGGGCCCAGCGGAGCGGTGCTTGACAGGAAGGGCCCAGCGGAGCGGTGCTTGAGATGAAGGGCCCAGCGGAGCGGTGCTTGAGATGAAGGGCCCAGCGGAGCGGTGCTTGAGATGAAGGGCCCAGAGGAGCGGTGCTTGACAGGAAGGGCCCAGCGGAGCGGTGCTTGAGGTGAAGGGCCCAGCGGAGCGGTGCTTGAGATGAAGGGCCCAGCGGAGCGGTGCTTGACAGGAAGGGCCCAGCGGAGCGGTGCTTGACAGGAAGGGCCCAGCGGAGCGGTGCTTGACAGGAAGGGCCCAGCGGAGCGGTGCTTGACAGGAAGGGCCCAGCGGAGCGGTGCTTGAGATGAAGGGCCCAGCGGAGCAGTGCTTGAGATGAAGGGCCCAGCGGAGCGGTGCTTGACAGGAAGGGCCCAGCGGAGCGGTGCTTGACAGGAAGGGCCCAGCGGAGCGGTGCTTGAGATGAAGGGCCCAGCGGAGCGGTGCTTGACAGGAAGGGCCCAGCGGAGCAGTGCTTGAGATGAAGGGCCCAGCGGAGCAGTGCTTGAGATGAAGGGCCCAGAGGAGCGGTGCTTGACAGGAAGGGCCCAGCGGAGCGGTGCTTGACAGGAAGGGCCCAGCGGAGCGGTGCTTGAGATGAAGGGCCCAGCGGAGCGGTGCTTGACAGGAAGGGCCCAGCGGAGCGGTGCTTGACAGGAAGGGCCCAGCCGAGCGGTGCTTGAGACGGCGGGGCCCTGTTCAGCGGTGCTCTTCACGGCGGGCCCTGTTCAGCGGTGCCTGTCTTGGCGGGGCCCTCTTCAGCGGTGCTCCTCACGGCGGGGCCCTGTTCAGCGGTGCTCCTCACGGCGGGGCCCTGTTCAGCGGTGCTCTTCACGGCGGGGCCCTGTTCAGCGGTGCCTGTCTTGGCGGGGCCCTCCTCAGCGGTGCTTCTCACAGCGGGGCCCTGTTCAGCGGTGCCTGTCTTGGCGGGGCCCTCTTCAGCGGTGCTTGTCCTGTCTTTCAAGGGAGCCAGACCTGGCCAAGACTCCCCGCTTAGTCGCCCTCCGACCTTGCGGTAATGGGGCCCTCCTGTGATGGAGTCTTGTGCCCGTGGGTGTCGTCCGTCACACCCGGTATGGGGCTGGTGGGGCCCTCCTGCTGCGCTCGGCTGCTGCATGTCTTCTCCGCCCTGCTGCCCTTGCCCTCCTTCGCTGCAGCTCTCGGGCCCTTGCCTCCCTTAGATGATGTGGCAGGTGACGTGGCAAGGCCACTCTCCGTGGTGGCAGCCGTCTCAGGCTTTTCGCGTTTTCTTGTCCTCTTCCCAGGGTGTGGGCTGGCTGTCCCCTTGCTGCTGGCCGATGTTCCTTCCCTAGGAGCTGGTGGACTCCAGTAGCCCTGCACTATGGTGATACTAGATGCAGGGCTGGTGGTGGCTGAGGTGCTCTTTGGACTCTTACCAGATGGAGGGGGTGGGTCAGGTGATGCAAAGAGGTTAATTTTGGAGAGGAAAAGTTTTTTAGGAGCAATGGGAACGGTAGGTGCAGTGGGTATGGGAGTGGAGGAAGAGGATGTGGTTGTAGGAGAGTCAAGTGTGCTGTCTTTGGGTGCAGGTGCTTGGGCTGGAGGCTGTTGTGAGGTGGATGGCTGTTGGGTGGGTGGCTGCCTGCGTTTGTGTGGTTTGGAAGGGGGGTGACAGACACAGTGGGAGTGGACACAGGGGACGTGTAAATGGCAGTGGGGGTGGTGACTGCACGTGTGCTGACTGTAATGGAGGGTGTGCTGGTGATGGAAGTACTGGCTGATGGTGGTGTGCATGCAGGTGTGAGTGGAGACGTCACAGGGAGGGAGGAGGGAGACGAGGAGGAGGGGGACACAGAGGTGGTAGTGACTGTTGGCATGTCTGCATCTGGATGTTGTTTGTGTGAATGCTTGTGGGATCTGTGGTGCTTATGTCTGGATGAGCTGCCCTTGGGTGTTGAGGTGTGTGCAGGCTGGTCTGATGGTGTGGATGGGATAGGCTGAGGAACAGGAGACTGGTACTGGGTGGAGGGAGTTAGAAGAGGGAGGCTGGAGACAGGGACAATGGCTCCCGTCAGTGCTGAGGCCAGAGCGTTGAACGATCGCTGATGGGCAGCCTGACCCGAATGAATGCCCTCCAGGTATGCATTGCTCAGATGCACCTCCCTTTCCACCCCCTGGATGGCATTCAAAAGGGTAGACTGCCCAACAATGAGCGTCCGGAGGAGGTCAATGACCTCCTCACTGAGGGCAGCAGGGGTAACTGGGGCAGGGCCTGAGGTGCCTGGGGCGAAGGAGATGCCCGCCTTGGTGTGCGAGCGGGCACGGGGCGAACGCTGAGGGGCTGCTTGGAGGGCGGAGCTGGTGCGCTGGGTGGCGGCTGTACCTGTAGTTGCGGTGGGCACGGATGTTGCCGCCACCGCAAGGGAGCTCCCTTCCGAGGACGTGTCGGTGTCGCTGACGTCTCCACGGGTCCCCGTTGTGGAGCTCCCCTCGCCCTCCGTCTCACTGCTGAACTCGGAGTCCGTTGCATGGCCCTCCGGGGCCATGTGAGATGCAGCTCCCTCGTGCGCCGATGCCACTTCTCCTCCGCCTGATGATGCTAATGCACACATGCACAGGAAGAAAAAGAAAATGGGTGGGGGGGAAAAATGAAGACATGTTGAGTGCATGCATTGGCAACACCGTTGGCGGAGAGGACAGACACAGAAGCCCCCTGAACTACGCTGCGCAATCGGGGTACACTACTCAGTTCTTGTGACTAGGCCTACAGGTCTATGGACGACAAATGCACACATGGGTGATTCAGGACCATGGATAGCTGTACTTGGCACCCTACAGAGGTGGGGGGCGGGGGCACAGGGCCATGGCTAACGGAGGGGACTAGCCTACAGAAAGCGCCCTGGCCTTGAGTTACCCACAGCCCTCCTCCCCCACCCAGACACCTCCACTGCGCGCAAAGATAGCAGAATGTGCTGATACTCACCCCCTTGTGTCTGCTGTGATGTCCTCACGCGCCCATCCAAATCGGGGTAGGCCACCGCCAGGATCCGGGACATCAGGGGGGTCAATTGGCGGCTGGCACCCCTCCTACGTTGGGAGGCCATCCCCAGCAGAGACTCGGCGGTCTTTCTGGTCCCGCGGCGGATGTCCTCCCACTTCTTTCGGCAGTGGGTGCCCCGTCTGTTGTGGACCCCCAGGGCCCGGACGTCCTTGGCGATGGCACGCCAAATGTCGACCTTCTGATGGGCGCTGACCTATTTGACATGTACAGGGTGGGAAAGGAAATATCATCACTTTTCAGCATGGTAGATGTGAGTGGCCCCCCCTCCCCAACCTTGCCATGTGGCACATGTTCCCATCTGTCGTGCGTTGCACTCCTCATTCGCTCCCCTCCCCACCATCTTACATACACCCCACTCAACACAGGCATAGCCCATTCAGCGTGCACCCTGTGTACTAACCTGTTGGTCTGGAGGACCGTAGAGTAGCGCATACTGGGGGAGGACCCCATCAACAAGTTTCTCCAATTCTTCGGAAGTGAAGGCAGGGGCCCTTTCCCCAGTCGCAGCAGCCATTGTATCTCCCAGACCGAGGTCACAGCAGCACTTGCAGTATAGGTCCTCTCCTGTGGATGATCAGGTCTCGAGTGATTAATCAGATAGAAAATGGCGGTCACGCCCGCGGCGGTGCGTACCGCGGCGGTGCGTACCGCGACCGCCAGCGCACATCGTCATTGGCTCCTGAGACCCATAGGGTTCAATGTTAACCAATGCTGCTTTGCGCCGCGGTCTTCGACCACCTACCGCCACGGTGTGCCAGGCCAGCGCAGTGACCTCACATCCCACTGTCACACTTCACAGGTCAGGCAGCCGCCATTTCAAGGGCCCACATGGCATGATTTCTACTGCGTCACACAGGCCTAGGCCTTGCATTGCCACTCATACAAGCCGTTCCATGCATAGCGATTCGTGTACTGTGCAAGCTGTGTGAACGAACCTGTGGGTTGCTTGACTCTGTGCTCCATGTTGTCCTTCCTAGGCACCGTCCGCTGGGACTTGCGAGGAGAAGGATGAATCCTCCCGTGTACCGACCGCTGGTGGACCTGTCGACAATGGAAGAACGACATATCATACTTACATACCGGCTTGACAGAGCAACTATACATGAACTATGTGCCCAGCTGGAGCCAGACCTGATGTCCTCCATCCGCCAACCCACAGGGATTCCCCCTCTGGTGCAGGTTCTGTCAGTACTCCATTTTTTGGCAAGTGGGTCGTTTCAGACAACAGTGGCCATATCATCTGGGATGTCTCAGCCTATGTTTTCAAAGGTTTTGTCCAGAGTGTTGTCTGCCCTGATGAAATACATGCGGAGATACATTATTTTCCCTGAGGTGGGCGAATTGGCTACAGTGAAGGGTGATTTCTATGCCCTTGGACATATCCCCAACATCATTGGGGCCATTGATGGGACCCATGTGGCTTTGGTTCCCCCCAAAGACAGTGAGCAGGTGTACCGAAACAGAAAAAGTTATCATTCGATGAATGTCCAGGTGGTCTGTTTGGCTGACCAGTACATCTCCCATGTAAATGCCAAGTTCCCTGGGTCAGTGCATGATGCGTATGTCATGCGAAATAGCAGCATCCCTTATGTGATGGAACAGCTACAGAGACACCGTGTGTGGCTAATTGGTGACTCTGGTTACCCCAACCTGTCGTGGCTACTGACCCCAGTGAGGAATCCCAGGACAAGGGCAGAGGAACGCTACAATGAGGCCCATGGGCGAACTAGGAGGATCATAGAAAGGACCTTCGGGGTCCTGAAGGCCAGGTTTAGGTGCCTGCATATGACAGGGGGATCCCTCATGTACTCACCAAAGAAGGTGTGCCAGATCATCGTGGCCTGCTGTATGCTTCACAATCTTGCATTGCGACGCCAGGTGCCTTTTCTGCAGGAGGATGGTCCAGATGGTGGTTTTGTTGCAGCTGTGGAGCCTGTGGAGAGTGAAGAAGAGGAAGACGACGGGGACGACACGGACAACAGGGATACAGTCATACAACAATACTTTAAGTAGCACACAGGTAAGAAACAGCCACCCCAATTTACATTTACTTGAGGCCTCATGCGTCTCCACTGTCTGTGTTTCCCCCCAGTTCCTGTTAACTGATTTGTGACTTTCCCTTCCCTTTTCAGAGCTGTATGACCCACTGCCTGACTTCAGCTTTGCCCATGGACTAAAGCTTATTGAAATTGGTATGTTGTCATCACAAAGTAACTGGACATTATTGAACCGTTATGTGTAATACATTTGTTAAGAATACAAGCAGACTCCTGTTTATTTAAGTGGAATAAGTGATTTATTTAAAGTGCTAGATATAGGTAAATGATTGGGAAGCGGGGATGGGTGGGGGTGGAGTAATGTCCATGGCAGAGTCCAGTTCTCAGTCACACAGGTGCATTGTCCATATGCCTGTGGAAGGATGGAGCAGGGGCAGTTCAAGGTTGGACAGGGTGACAATGTGGGACAGTGGGATGACATCAGGGGGTATCTTAGGCTGGCGGGGGTCTTGCAATCCTACTCTGTCTTCTTGTGAGATCTCAGGTTCCGCTTGCGGGGTGGTTCTTCTTCTGCAGGAGGTGGGGTTCTGGTGGCCTGTCGTTGTGTGGGGGCCTCCTGTCCACTGGCGCCGGCAGAGGTGGTAGGCTGTTCCTGGCCTGGGCTAGTGACAGGGGCCCTTTCGGGTGCCACATGGTCCCGCAATGTGGTGACGATCTGGGTAAGGGCCAGGACGATGGTCCCCATTGCGGAACCAATGTTCCTCAGTTCCTCCCTGAACCCCATGTACCGTTCCTCCTGCAGTTCCTGGATCTCCTGGAACCGGGTCAGTACCGTCGCCATCGTCTCCTGGGAGCGGTGGTATGCTCCCATGATGGTGGAGAGGGCCTCTTGGAGAGTCGGTTCCCCGGGCCTGTCCCCCCCCTGTCGCACAGCAGCCCTCCCAGTTCCCCTGTGTCCCTGGGCCTCTGTCCCCTGGCCGGTGTGCCCACTACCACTGCCCCCAGGTCCCTGTTGTTGTTGGGTGGTGGGTCAACCTGGGTGCCCTGTAGTGGTGGACACACTGCTGATTGACGTGCCCTGGAGACAGAGGCATGGGCCCGCTGGGTGGGAGCTGTGCTGGTGTTCCCAGAGGGGGTTGGGTCTGGTGTAGCCTGTGGCTGTCTGTGGGGAACCAACTGTCCAGAGGTCCCCGATGGGCCGGGCTGGTCGTCTGGCTCCAGGGAGACAGAGCTGCTGTCATCGCTGGGCGCCTCTTCTGGGGGTGGGATGGACATCTCTGGACCCTCCATGGCGGTGTGGTGGCGTTCGGGTCCTGCAGGGGTATAAAGGTATGGTTATTGCTTCTGTGTGTGGCATTTCGTGTGATGGGTGGGTGTCCGTGTACCCATGTGCAGGCATTTCCTTGTGGGGGCTTTTGTGAGGGTGGCTTATGGGGGTGATGTGTGTGTGTAGTGGGCATACTTTGGTGATGGGTGTCCATGCTTTGGGGTCGCATGCAGGGCTTGGTGTTGGGATGGGTGGGTTGTGATGGTGAGGCTTTTGCTAGGGGTTGGTGTGATGGGGGAGGGGGTGAGGGTGGGGGTATGATTTGGCATTCAGGTGGGGTGGGGGTGGGAAGCAGTAGTGAAGATTTGCCTTACCAGAGTCCATTCCTCCGCCTACTCCAGCGAGGCCCTCAGGATGCAGGATGTGCAAGACTTCCTCCTCCCACGCGGTAAATTCTGGGGGAGTAGGTGGGGGTCCGCCGCCAGTCTTCTGCACCGCTATGTTGTGCCTTGATACCATGGAACGCACCTTCCCCCGTAGGTCGTTCCATCTCTTCCTGATGTCCTCCCGATTGCGTGGATGCTGTCCCACCGCGTTGACCCTGTCCACTATCCTTTGCCATAGCTCCATCTTCCTGGCAATTGTGGTGTGCTGCACCTGTGCCCCGAAGAGCTGGGGCTCTACATGGACTATTTCCTCCACCATGACCCTGAGTTCGGCGTCACTGAACCTGGGGTGTCTTTGGGGTGCCATGGGGTGGTGTGGTTGAGGTGTGGGGTGGCGTTTGTGGTGATGAGTGTGGTGCGTGTGGTGGTGTGTGGTGTTTGGTGCGTGGATTCTGTGTGGGTGATGGTGTTGTGTGCCTCTGTGTTGTGGGATTCTCTATTCTGTGCTCTGTCTCTAGCCTTCGTCAATGATTTCGGGTGGTAGGGGCTTGTGGGTGATGTGGGTGTGTGTTTTATATTGTGTTGGGTGTGTGGGAGTGGTGTTAGTATGTGTATCAGGTGTGTGTATTTCGAAGTGACCAATGTGGCTGAGTTTTCTATGGGTGTGTGTATTTTGACCGCGGCGGTGTGTACCGCCAATGGAATACCGCGTTTGAAAGACCGCCGCGTGGATTTGTGGGTCGGAATGGTATGGGCGTATTTCTGTTGGCGTGACGGTGGAGGTTTGGTCAGCGCCATTTTTTCGCTGACCTTTGGTGTGGTGGATTATTGAGGATGTCGGGTTTTCGGCGGTTTGGCAGTTGCGGGTCAGAATGACCGTGGCGGTTTACCGCGGCCGCGGCGGTGTTATGGCGGTCTTCTGACCGGCGGTAAGCGCCTTTTACCGCCGAGGTCAGAATGACCCCCATAGTGTTGTATTTAAAGAACCACGAAAGTAAGTAGGAAGATCAGACGAGTGATAAGAAAAAAATGTGAAATTAAGAAATAGAAAATAAATTAAGGGGTAACAAATATAATCCCTAATCCCTAATCACATACACAAAAGCAAAACTAACCATTAATGTTTGATAGTAACTAGCCACATATCCAATGCAAATTAACTTGTCGGTACATAATATACAAACATCAGTTCCTTTTCTTCAAAAGCTCCCCATACCTAGAAATGCAAAAAGCTACAATAAAAATCACAGACAGGAGAAACTCGTGATAGTACAGTCACTCTTCTAGTACACTGTATAAACCATAAAATAGCAAAGTTCTTGCTTACCACTGGCTGAACAAAATCCATACCTCAAATTTTCATTGCATAGTTCTGTTATTATTGGCGTCTTAATTTTCACCACTCACTTGTTACATCTATAGCAGTAAAGGCAATGGAAAAAACGAGACTTTTTAAATAAGACATCACAAATTTAAGGAATCACAAATTATCGCAAATAAGTACAAAAAGATTAAAGGTAACCTTATATAAACTTGTATACTTACCCGTAAATCAAACCACACGAACCTGCCCAATAAAGTTCACTACGAGATGCTCAAAAACATACTCGTTCCGATCAAACTCAACAGCTTCCCAGTTAACTTTTTCTAGAGGCTCCCATTCTTCAATTCGAATTGAAAACCAATAAACATTATCAATCCGAACTCAAACACATATTCTAGAAGAGTGTGCGTAACACTAAAAGACTACTAAATAACAGGCGCGCTAGGAAGCAAAACACTTTCAAGGCTACAATGTATCCCTCACTCTGGACTGTACTACAATTAAAGCTCCAATTACAGCAAGGCCCTTCAAAACGAAAAAGCTTCTGTCACACTGGACAGTTTCTACCACGTACATCATGCCGCATCATCCAACCGATCAGGGACACAGAAATTAATTCAGCTTTACAACGTCTTTTTATAGCCGCCCTGATTATAAACAATTAACCCACTATTGGTTGCAGTGCTTAACCCCTTCGCTGCCAGGCCTTTTCCCCCTCCTGTGCCGAGCCTTTTTTTGGCTATTTGGGGCAGTTCGCGCTTAGGCCCTCATAACCTTTTGTTCACATAAGCTACCCACGCCAAATTTCTTTTATTTCCAACATCCTAGGGATTCTAGAGGTACCCAGACTTTGCGGGTTCCCCTGAAGGAGACCAAGAAATTAGACAAAATTCAGTGAACATTTTTATTTTTTTTTTAAATGGAAAAAAAGGGCTGCAGAATTCAGGTCGTGTTTTTTTCCCTGAAAATGGCATCAACAAAGGGTTTGCGGTGGCAAGATCACCATCTTCCCAGCTTTCGGGAACAGGCAGACTTTAATTGGAAAACCCAATTTTTCAATACAATGTTGACAATTTACTGGGACATACCCCATTTTTACTATTTTTTGTTCTTTCAGCCTCCTTCCAGTTAGTGACCAAAATGGGTGAGAAACCAATGCTTGATCCCAGAAAGCTAAACATTTCTGAAAAGTAGACAAAATTCTGAATTCAGCAAGGGGTAATTTGTGTACATCCTACAAGTGTTTCCTACAGACAATAACAGGTGAAATAAAAAAATCTTGAAATTGAGGTGAAAAAAACAGCCATGTTTCTCCGCGTTTTATCGGTAACTTTTTCCTGCGATGTCAGATTTTTGAAAGCAATATACCGTTACGTCAGCTGGACTCTTCTGGTTGCGGGGATATTTAGGGCTTGTAGGTTCATCAAGAACTCTAGGTACCCAGAGCCAATAAATGAGCTGCACCTTGCAATGGGTTTTTATTCTATACCGGGTATACAGCAATTCATTTGCAGAAATATAAAAAGTGAAAAATAGGTATCAAGAAAACCTTTGTATTTCCAAAATGGCCACAAGATAAGGTGTTGAGAAGCAGTGGTTATTTGCACATCTCTGAATTCTGTGGTGTCCATACTAGCATGTGAATTACAGGGCATTTCTCAAATAGACGTCTTTTTTACACACTGCTATTCTGTGTTCCCCCAAGTCTCCCGATAAAAATGGTACCTCACTTGTATGGGTAGGCCTAGCGCCCAAAACACAACGTGGACACATCACATTTTTTCACAGAAAACAGAGGTGTTTTTTGCAAAGTGCCTACCTGTGGATTTTGGCCTCTAGCTCAGCCGGCCCCAGGGGGGGACAGAAATCGCCTAAAATAAATTTACCCCCCAACCCCCCCGGGGAGCGACCCTTGCCAACGGGGTCGCTCCCCCTGCATGGCGGCGCAAAAAAAAAAGTTCCCCGGTGCCTAGTGGTTTCTGCCTCCCTTGGGGACAGATTGACCTAAAATCGGCCGATCTGCCCCCAAAGGGGGCAGAAATGGCCTGAATACAATTTGCTCCTCCAGGGGAGCGACCTTTGCCTAAGGGGTCACTCCCCATCTGTAAAACAACAACAACAACAAAAATCCCCGGTGCCTAGTGGTTTTGTTAAAATAGGCTGATCTTCCCCAAATTTTCCCCCCAGGGGAACGACCCTCGCCTAAGGGGTCGCTCCCCTTGCGTGAAATTTGCACACAAAAAATAACACCCTGGTGTCTAGTGGTTTCTGTCCCCCTTGGGGGCAGATTGGCCTCATAAAAATAGGCAGAAATGGCCTATATATATTTTGCCCCTAGGGGAGCGACCCTTGGCTAAGGGGTCGCTCCCCACCTCAAAAATACAAAACAAAAACAACCAAAAAAAGAAACGATCCCTGGTGACTAGAGGTTGCTGCCCCCCTGGGGGCAGATCGGCCTAAATATAGGCCGATCTGCCCTCAGGGGAGGCATTAAAGGCCTTTAAAAAAAATGCCCCCCCTGGGAGCGACACTTGCCAAAGGGATCGCTCCCCTTGCGTGAAATTTGCGGAAAAAAACAAACTCCCTGGTGTCTAGTGGTTTCTGTCCCCCTTGGGGGCAGAATGGCCTCATAAAAATGGGGGCAGAAATGGCCTAAGTATAATTTGCCCCCTAGGGGAGCGACCCTTACCTAAGGGGTCGCTCCCCACCTCAAATATCCAAAACAAAACAAAAACAACAACAACAAAAATGAACCCTGGTGCCTAGAGGTTTCTGGCCCCCCTGGGGGCAGATCGGCCTGATAATAACTTTCCTTCCCTTTTGAAGCCTCTCTGGCCCTCCTCCACGTGATCGGAAGAGAAATGCTTTTGCATTTCTCTTCCGATCGCGCTGGAAGCTGAGCTTCCAGCGCAATGGGAGGAGGCCTTGTGACATTCAGCGCGCGAGCGCGCGCTGACGTCACAGGGGGTGGGGGGGGTCGGGGATGGAAGGGGAAGGGCTTCCCCTTCCATCCCTGCCTTGGGGGGGTGGGGGGGAACCCCAAAGAGGGAGCGCTAGCGCTCCCTGGGTTCTGTACCCAGGACGTAATGGTTACGTCCTGGGCACACGAGCACTGTGCCTCTGGAAGTAACCGTTACGTCCTGGGCACAGAAGGGGTTAATTTGTGCTTGTTGTTTCCGGTGCTGAACACCGGCACTTGTTTTTGAGGACCGGCGCTTATGCTACTGCCTCAAGCATTTGCTGCAAGCAAAAGACACATTTGGGAAAGACGGAAGAAGAGAAAAACGTAAAAGCATCACAATGGGAGAAAGCAGAAAGCTGCAAGAGTGAGCTGAAGCGCAGTGAGTGGCTTTAAATGGATTAAAGAGGCCCGAGATGGCTTCAGGATTACCCTGCCTCAGTATTCCGTGCTCACACATTTAACTGCAGCAGCCGTGTGTTTCCGAGGAGAGCTCTGAGCACCAGCACGTTTTTATTTACAAATTAAGCACTGATTGGTTGTGAACAATCAAACCATTATCGTACAAGCTCGCTCACTTAAATCAGTATACCAATATTAAACCAAAAGATAATACCATAATGCCCCTTGTAAGAGCACTTCAGAAAATTTTGTTTGAAAGTAACTCTATTTCAAATATATCCATACTTCTCTTAAAAAACGAAATAAATGAAGATCAACAACCTACACAGAAGCACTAAAATCTTTCAACTATGAAAATGTAAAGCCACACCCACCAACATTCACTATACATTCTCTGTACTCGAACCAGAATAACCAACAATCACAATACACTCTCTATCTACATCCTAATATTAGAATCTAACCGTAACAAATTCCCATCCTAAGTATAAATAAATATACAACATATAGAGTAAACATCGAACCAAGAACTAAAGACCATACAATTATTACTCTTAAGAAAACTGGAGCCAGAAGCTCAAAATCCTTATATACTATAGAAATGAACACTTTCCATACCGTTATACTTGTAATTCAAATTGTTGAAGTTAAAAACTCAAAACCTAATGTATTAGTGATCCCAAAACCAGAAACTCTGATATGTTGCAGATTTACACAACAATGATTATGTTATATTACACTATTACCACAACTAGTTTGTACCTCATATATCAACAGTCCCCAAACCCAGCAGCAAACGTGTCAATTGCTGTCTTAGCCATATCCCAAATTGTAAATTCAGTGCTCAATCCTGTTCATCACCAACATATTCCAGAATAAAGAGGGTTTCATCCCAAACTGGTATGAAATTTCTGATCAATATCACCACCAAATTCAACTGTTGGCAATTTATTGAGCCACCAAGTTTCTTTGTGTCTCAACACAAGTTTTCTATCTCCGCCTTTCTGATGTTTTGGTATATGGTCTATACCCTCAAAGAAATTTGGCTCATCTTAATATGTTGATGACTGTCCTTAGTATACAAAGCCAAAGGAGACTTTGGGCCAGATTTATTTATTGACCGTATTACTGCCAATCTATGGTGGTCGAGTAGACAGTGTCTCAACCGCTATATTTGGATGTATTGCGGCTGAGCTGCCGATCGCAACAGAGTGCCCTTCCTAGCTGTCAGACTGGCGGGTTTCCGCCGACCATATTCAGATGTTACAGTCCTGCAGGTGGTGTAATGGTGGCGGACTTCTGACGGAGGGAGGTCATTGGTGAACCCAATGGACATCGTACAATGGCAGTGACTATGGAAGAGAGGTAAGTCACACACATACTGTACCTTAACCATATGTGTCCTCCTGCACTACACACTACACAACACATACACACTATTATCCATTGCCATTCCATCACAACACAACACGTACATGACAAAAACACACATTGCCATACATTCATGACACAACATACACACACTATTGACCAGGGACGGCTCCTCCATATGGGTGGAGGATCGTCGCCCCTCCCCCGCCAGCAGCAACCGCTGTGAATCCTTTCAGAAGGAAGGGATAATAAACTGTGTTTCTTATCCCGTCCTTGTGGAAGGGGTGGGGCCACGGGGTAACTAGTAGAGTATGTATGTTTGGCCGGCTGTCTCCGGCCGGCCAAACATACATGGACAGAAGGCTGTCTCCAGCCCGGCAACACTGTTGCCGAGCTGGAGAGAGCCTGCACAGGCTCCCAGTCTGCCTGGGAGTGCCAGCCAGGGCGCTCTGAGCCAATCCTGATGCTGCTTTGAGCAGCATCAGGATTGGCCGCAGGGCAGGCTGGGAGCCTGTGCCTGCAACCTTCAGAGGAGCAAGGAGCAGCGCTGCACTGAAGCTGAGGTAAGTTTATTTAAATTCAATTTTATTTTTAATTATTATGTGATCCCCTCATACCTCCCCTTCCCCCACCCCTTGCATCGCCCGCCCCCAGGAATCCCTGCAAGCAACGACTGCTATTGACACTACATCCAGACACAACACAACTAACTACAACAACCAACACAACTACACACTCATCTATATATACACACTCACAAAAGCACAACTACACACATCATGTGCACACATGGACATAGTTGACAAGTGTGAATGTTACATCATTGTGGTGCCAGCATTTATTTGGTAATAAATACTGACACTAACATGACATCTGCGTATGTGTGTGGTGTGATATGTGCCTTGTACCAGTGTCTCCCCATCCGTGCCCAACACAGTTGTGTTCCCGACATATGCGTTTCACAGTAATAAAAAAAAAATACTGACATGTATATGACTGTATTGGTCCCGAGCTCATGAGTAGTTATCGCACAGCGTAGACTGGCAATGTGGATTCCGACGACCGGGGGGGGTGCATTTTCTCTGTAGTCCAGTGACAGCTGTGGGGGAAGGCCTTATCCAGTCGAAAACTGAAGTGGAATCGGGAAAAAAGATAGGTTTTTGCCTCATTTCCCCCCGGTCTGCCAACTCAGGTGTGGAGGTAGCCCCGCCACAGTTGTCTTGGGAGGAAGGCACATCCAAATCTGCTCGGTGGGAATGGTGCTCTCAAATCGGTTAGGAAGTTTTGGCAGAGCTGAGGGGACTCTGGCAGGTTATCGGCTATGAGACCTCCAACATCTAAATCGGGTGGGCAGACCGCTTCGTAGGCTGATGGGTTTTCCATCGAAAAATTGACAGCAGGTACGTTAACGCCAAAATCTAAATCAGGCCCTTAGTATCTTGATTACATATAGCATTAAGGTGTTCCTTCCAATTCTTTTTAAGCAGTCTAATGGTTCAACCAACATACAGTAAAGAACAAACACAAGTTGCAATGTAGATATAGTAAGAGGTGTTACAGTTCATAAAACATTTAGGGGGTCATTACAACCCTGGTGGACGGTGTAAAAGGTGGGGTAATACCGCAAACAGGCCGGTGAAAAAAAAAGGGAATTACGACCCTGGCGGTAACCGCCAACAAAGACAGCCACTTTAACACTTCGCCCGCGACGGCGGTACAGACAAACAGCGTGGCGGACACCGCCAACAGACAGGCGGGAGACAAAGTACCGCCCACACTATTACAACACACCAATCCGCCACCTTTTCCGGGGCGGATTCACCAGGGATAAAAACACGGCGGAAACAGCCTTTGCTATGAGAAAACGCTCACCTCAACACACTCCATGAGGAACGACTACTCCATGGACCCGGAACTCCAAATACTACCTGCCCTTGTTTTTCTGCTCCTGTATGAACAACAGCGACGTAGGCGCAGAACATACCAGTGAGTACTGCATCTACGACACGGGGGAGGGGGAGGCAAAAGTTAAGGGGACACCCACCAAACACCCCCACCCCCACCCTCGCATATTACAACATACACACCAATGCAGACAAAAATATCACATTAACAACCCACAATCCCCCCGGAAGAATGCAAAGACAAAGCGAGATCCGTTCAAATATTGTAATGTGCCAATATACATGTCATATAAAAATATACTGAATCATATCTCGAAATCTGTCATATTTATATACAAGAAGTAGTGCAGATATGCACACAACAATGTCGGTGCACCAACAGTCCAAAAATACATGGGCGAGGCCCACAATAGATACCTGACCAAAATCCGAGAGAACACTGCCGGGGCATCAGATTGAAACACTACAGGCACCTCAGGGGGAAGGGAAGGGGGGCACCTCAGCCAGATGAATGCGAAGCCAGATCCAAGACGGGCTCCATGCCCATTGATGTATCTTGGGGAGTGCAAAGCCACAGTCTCTCAAGTCTCTACAGTGGGTGGGTTGCCCACTGGACCATCCTGGGAAGTGCAAAGCCACAGTCTCTCAAGTCTCTACAGTGGGTGGCTTGCCCACTGGACCATCCTGGGGAGTGCAAAGCCACAGTCTCTCAAGTCTCTACAGTGGGTGGCTTGCCCACTGGACCATCCTGGGGAGTACAAAGCCACAGTCTCTCAAGTCTCTACAGTGGGTGGGTTGCCCACTGGACCATCCTGGGGAGTGCAAAGCCACATTGACGCAAGTAGATGCAGTTCTCAACTGGTACTGGGTGGGACTGGTGGCCAGACTGGATGAGTCTCCCAGTGAAAGTTCCTGTCCTGTCACTGTCCCAGCTGCACATGGGAGAAGGATGCCTGATGTGGCGGCCTATTCATACCCACACGGTGTTTGCCCTGATCAGCGGTCTTCACTATGGCGGTCTTGGCCTTGTTCAGCGGTGCTTTGCCATGGCTGGCTATGGACTGTTCAGCGGTCTTCACCATGGCGGTCTTGGCCTTGTTCAGCGGTGCTTTGCCATGGCTGGCTGTGGACTGTTCAGCGGTCTTCACCATGGCGGTTTTGGCCTTGTTCAGTGGTGCTTTGCCAAGGCTGGCTATGGACTGTTCAGCTGTAGCGTGAGATGGCGGTCCAGATACTGACATTGGTGTGTGGCATGACGAACTCCACACTGGATATTGGGGTGTGGCATGACGAACTCCACACTGGACATTGGGGTGTGGCATGATGAACTCCACACTGGACATTGGGGTGTGGCATGACGAACTCCACGCTGGACATTGGGGTGTGGCATGACGAACTCCACACTGGACATTGGGGTGTGGAATGACGTTCCATCATCGCCCAGCGGGGCTGTGGGATCCTGGTCCCTCCTGGGCACTGACTCCGGCGGTGGTCTCCTGACCAGTAACGATACTTGGGCCCTCCTGGGCACTGACTCTGGCGGTGGTCTCATGACCAGTAACGATACTCGGACCCTCTTGGGCACTGACTCTGGCGGTGGTCTCATGACCAGTAACGATACTCGGGCCCTCCTGGGCACTGACTCTGGCGGTGGTCTCCTGACCAGTAACGACGGTGCTGGCGGTTGTGTCTGGACCACCGGAAATGATGGCGCACTTCTCCGCCGTGACACTCACAACAGGCTGGGCAGACTTCCTTGGAACCTTCCCCACCTTCTTTGGAGTTACAGCTGACTCACGAATCGCCTTCGATCCCATTTCACTTGTTGTCCCACCAGGAGTCTTGACACGGTCCCGTCGTCCACTCTCCAATTTCGGTGCCTTTACAGGGGGTGGGCTGACAGTGCCTTGGCTCCGGGTCCTACTGCCTGCCCTGGTGGACGGTGCACTCCAAAAACCTGGAACACGCACCACTGGTACTGGAGGCTTTTTGGCTGAGGTGCTACGACGGGACTGATGAACTGGAGGGGGGGTGGGGGCAAACAGGTCAATTTGACAGAGGGACAGTTTCTGACGGACACTTGGATGGGTAGTTGGAGGGGGTCTGGGAGTGGAGGTGGTTGTAGGAGGTGTCACTTTAGGTGTTTTGGGTGTAGGTGCAGGTACTGGAGGCTGTCGTGAGGTGGATGGATGTTGGGTGAGTGATTGCCGGCGTTTGTGTACTTTGGGAGGGGGCGTCACAGACACACTGGGAGAGGACACAGGGGACGTGTAAATGGCAGTGGAGGTGGTGAGTGCAGGTGAGCAGCTTGTGGTGCTGGGTGTTCTGGTGCGAGTCTTAGTGCCTGTAGATGTGGTGCATGCAGGTGTGTGTGTAGACGACACTGGGAGGGAGGAGGGAGAAGAGGAGGAGGGGGACACAGTGGAGACAGTGGATGTTGCTGTGTCTGTATGTGTGTGATGCTTGTGTGAGTGCCTGTGGTGTGTGTGGTGCCTATGTTTGCTTGAGCTACTTGTGTGTGTTGACTTGTGTGCCTGCTGGTCTGTAGGTGTGCTTGGGATGGGCTGGGGTACAGGGAAATGGGTCTGGGTGGAGGAGGTTGGAGGGGGGAGGCTGGACACAGGGACAATGGCTGCCATCAGTGCTGAAGCCAGAGATTGCAGGGTTCGCTGAAGGACAGCCTGACCAGAATGAATGCCTTCCAGGAATGCATTACCGTGTTTCAACTCTCGTTCTACACCCTGGATGGCATTCACAATGGTAGACTGCCCAACAGTGAGTGACCTGAGGAGGTCAATGGCCTCCTCACTGAGGGCAGCAGGAGTGACTGGGGCAGGGCCTGAGGTGCCTGGGGCGAAGGTGATGCCCACCCTCCTGGGTGAGCGGGCACGGGACACACGCTGAGGGGCTGCTGGGAGGGTGGTGCTGGTAGGGGAGGTGGCGGCTGTACCTGTAGAAGTGGGGCGCACAGATGGTGCCGCCACCACAGGGGAGCTCCCATCGGCGGACGAGTCCGTGTTGCTGGATGGTGATCTGTTGGCCGACGTGAAGCTCCCCTCGCCCTCCGTCCCACTGGTGAATTCAGAGTCTGTGGTGTGGCCCTCCATGGCCATGTGGGATGCAGCTCCCTCGTGCTCCGGTGCCACTGTACCTCCGCCTGTTGATGCTGATGTACAAAAGGACAGGGAGAGCAGGAAAAGGGGGGAGACAGAAGAAAGAGAGTTTTAGTGCATGGCATACCGCTACCGTTGGCGGACAAGACAGACGCAGCAGCCCCATGCATTACGCCGTACTCCTGACCTCTGCACATGCTATTTCTGGGAAATGGGCTACATGGCAATGGTAGTAATCTGCCCACATGGATGGCAAAGGGGCAACTATACATCAACTTCCCTCTGTTTTGAGCTGGGATAGAGTGCCACATGGCCTACATAACGGAGGGGCCTTGCCTACCTAACTCGCCCTGGCCTAGGGACACCCACAACCCACCACCCCCACCCAGACACCTCCACTGCACGCAAAGTCCATATGATGAGGTAGTACTCACCCCCTTGTGTCTGCTGTGATGTCCTTAAGCGCCCATCCAACTCCGGGTAGGCCACCGCCAGGATCCGGAACATCAGGGGGGGTCATGGTGCGACGGGCACCCCTCCCACGTTGGGAGGCCATCCCCAGCTGAGCCTCTGCCGTCTTCTTGCTGCAGCGGCGAATGTCCTCCCATCTCTTACGGCAGTGGGTGCCCCGTCTCTGGTGGGCCCCCAGGGTCCGGACTTCCTTGGCGATGGCACGCCAAATGTCCCTCTTCTGGTGGGTGCTGACCTACATGACATGCACAAGGAAAGAGGACAGTCATTACCTACTGCACCGTCGTTGTGATTGGCCCCCTCCCAACTCTATCCCTGTGGCCCATTCATCCCCATGCATAACTGCTCTATGTACTCTGCCCCCTTCCCTCATCCACCCAGCCCTCTCCACCCAAGCCTAGCCCATCCAACGTGCTCCCTGTGTACTAACCTGTTGGTCTGGAGGACCGTAGAGTAGCGTGTACTGGGGTAGGACCCCATCCACAAGTTTTTCCAACTCCTGTACAGTGAAGGCAGGGGCCCTTTCCCCAGACGCAGCAGCCATCGTCGCTTCCAGACCGAGGTCACAGCAGCACTAGCAGTGTAGGTCCTCTCCTGTCGAAGGTCAGGTATCTAGTGATTGAAGAGGTAGAAAATGGTGGTGACGTCCGTGGCGGTGCGCATCATCACCGGCGGCGCACCTGTTCATTGGCTCCTGTGAACCATAGGGTCCATGTTAACCAATGCAGCATTGCGCCGCGCTCTACGACCGCCTACCGCGACGGTGTCCAACGCCAGCGCAGTTACCCCACAATCCCATTGTCCCAGTTTAGAGGTCAGGCAGCCGCCATTTCAGGGGCCCACATGGCTTCAATTACTACTGCGTCACACATACCGAGGCCTACACTCAAAACCTTTCCCGGATGGGTTAATTGTCTGTTGTAGTCTTGTGTGTGACTGTGGGTACATACCTGGAGGAATGCTGACAGTTTCTTCGCTGTTATCCTTCTTAGGCACCGTCAGTTGGGACATATTGGAAGATGGCGGAATCCGCCGGTGTACCGACCGCTGGTGGACCTGTTGACAATGGAAGAGGGACATGTCATCGTGACCTACCGGTTTGACCGTGCCACAATCCAGGAACTATGTACCCAGTTGGAGCCAGACCTGATGTCACCAATCCGCAATCCGACTGGAATCCCCCCTGACGTGCAGGTGCTGTCAGTGCTGCATTTCCTTGCAAGTGGGTCTTTTCAGACAACAGTGGCCATGGCATCAGGGATGTCCCAGCCTATGTTTTCCAACGTCTTGTCCAGAGTGTTGTCTGCCCTGCTGAAACACGTAAGGAGATACATCATTTTCCCTGAGGTGGAGGATTTGCCTACAGTGAAAGGTGATTTCTATGCCCTTGGACATATCCCCAACGTCATAGGTGCCATTGATGGGACCCATGTAGCTCTGGTCCCCCCCCGCAGGAATGAACAGGTGTACAGGAACAGGAAGAGTTATCATTCCATGAATGTCCAGATAGTCTGTTTGGCAGACCAGTACATCTTGCAGGTAAATGCTATGTTCCCTGGCTCAGTGCATGACGCCTACATCCTGCGGAATAGCAGCATCCCTGATATGATGGGTCAACTCCAGAGGCACCGTGTATGGCTATTGGGGGACTCTGGTTACCACAACCTGTCCTGGCTATTGACCCCAGTGAGGAATCCCAGGACCAGGGCAGAGGAACGGTACAATGAGGCCCATGGCCGGACTAGGAGGGTGATCGAGCGGACCTTTGGCCTCCTGAAGGCCAGGTTCAGGTGCCTCCATATGACTGGTGGATCCCTATTCTACTCACCGAAGAAGGTGTGCGACATCATCATCGCCTGCCATGCTCCATAACTTGGCATTGCGACGCCAGCTGCCTTTTCTGCAGGAGGATGATCCAGATGACGGTGTTGTTGCAGCGGGGGAGCCTGGGGAGCCTGTGGACAGTGATGAGGAGGAAGCTGATGAAGATGAAAACGACAACAGGGAGTCAGTCATACAGCAATATTTTCAGTGAGACACAGGTGAGTACATTTTCATGTTTCACATATTATTAACTTTCCCACGTCTACCTCTATCCTGTACCTACATTTCACTCCCTATTTGTTAACTGAGTTGTCCCCTTCCATTTCAGTTTCACTATTGTGGTAACCTACGTGTCAACAGCTTGCACCCTTGAAAGGCTTGTGTTGTGTGACATTGGTATGTTGGCCTTCCAATGGGTAACCTTTTTTAACACTGTAATTGACAATACAAAGTTCACAATCATTGACTGACACCAGTTTTATTAGTGTTTCAAGGGTGTTTATTTAAGTGCATAACAATGAAGGGGGGTTGTGAAATGGGGATGGGTGATGGTGGAGGAATGTCCATGGCAGAGTCCAGTCTATTAGACTCACAGGTACATTGCACATCTGGCCATTGGAAGTGGAGCTGGGGCAGTTCCAATTGGGACAGGGTAACAAAGTGGGACAGTGGGAGGATGATCAGGGTGGTCTTATTTCCTGGCGGGGGTCTTGCCATCTTGCTCTGTCCTGTTCCTGGATCTCAGGGCCCGCTTGCGTGGTGGTGGTCCATCTGCAGGGGATGGGGTGCTGGTGTGTTGGTCCTGTGGCAGTGCCTCCTGTCCACTAGCGCCGGCGGATGTGGTGGGCATTTCATCGTCGTGGCTAGTGTCAGGGGCCCCTTGGAGTGCCACGGTGTCCCTCAAGCTCTTTTGAATGTCCGTCAGCACCCCTACAATGGTGCCCAGGGCGGAGCCGATGGTCCTGAGCTCCTCCCTGAACCCCAAATACTGTTCCTCCTGCAGACACAGGGTCTCCTGCAACTTGGTCAGTACCGTTGCCATCGTCTCCTGGGAGTGGTGGTATGCTCCCATGATGGAGGAGAGGGCCTCGTGGAGAGTAGGTTCCCTTGGCCTGTCCTCCCTCTGTTGCACAGCAGCCCTCCCAGTTCCCCTGTGTTCCTGTGCCTCCGTCCCCTGGACCGTGTGCCCACTACCACTGCCCCCAGGTCCCTGTTGTTGTTGGGGTGGTGGGTTCGCCTGGGTGCCCTGTAGTGGTGGACACACCGCTGATTGACCTGTCCTGGGTAGGGAGGTTTGGGCCCGCTGGGTGGGTGCTGTGCTGGTGTTCCCAGAGGGTGGCAGTTCGGTGTTGGGCTGTGGCTGGGCAAGGGGAACCGACTGTCCTGAGGCCCACGATGGTCCGGGCTGGTCATCAAGATCCAGTGGGGCAGAGCTGCTGTCGTCACTGTGGGCCTCTTCTGGGGGTGGAGTGGTGTTGTCTGGACCCTCTGGTGTGGTGACGTTACTTCGGGTTCCTGCGGGGGTATGAGTACATGATTATTGCATGTGTGTGTTTCATGATGTGTAATGTTTGGGTGTGCGTGTACCCCAGTGCAGGCATTCCTGTGTGGGGGCTTGTGTGGTGATAGTTGGGGGGTGTTGTGGGTCTGTGCAGTGGGCATGCTTTAGTGATGGGTATCCATGCTTAGTTAGGTCATGCAGGTTTTGGGGTTGGGATGAGTGGTTGGTGTCATGGGTAGATAGGTGAGGATTTGGAGTGATAGGGGAGGGTGTGAGGGTGGGGGTGTGTGATAGCATGCAGGTAGGGTGGGGGATATGATAGTTGAAATTTGACTTACCAGTGTCCGTTCCTCCAACGACTCCTGCGAGGCCCTCAGGATGCAAGATGGACAAGACTTGCTCCTCCCATGTTGTTAGTTGTGGGGGAGGAGGTGGGGGTCCGCCGCCAGTCCGCTGTACCGCGATGTTGTGCCTGGATACCGTGGAATGCAACTTCCCCCGTAGGTCGTTCCACCTCTTCCTGATGTCCTCCCTATTTCTTGGGTGCTGTCCCACAGCGTTGACCCTGTCGACTATTCTTTGCCATAGCTCCATCTTCCTGGCTATTGATGTGTGCTGTACCTGTGAGCCAAATAGCTGTGGCTCTACCTGGACGATTTCCTCGACCATGACCCTGAGCTCCTCCTCGGAGAAGTGGGGGTGTCTTTGGCGTGCCATGGGGTGGTGTGGGTGAGGTGTGGGGTGGTGTATGTGTTTATGAGTGTGGTGAGTGTAGTGGTATGTGGTGTTTTGTGCGTGGGTGTTGTGTGGGTGATGGTGTAGTGTGCCTCTGTGTGATGGGGTTCTCTATTCTGTGCTGTCTCTCTCTGGCCTTCTCTCAGAAATTCTGGTCGTAGGGGTTTGTGTGTGATGTGGGTGTGTGTTTTATATTGTATTGGGTGTGTGGGAGTGGTGTGTGTATGTGTATCAGGTGTGTGTATTTCGAAATGTCCAATGTGGCGGTGTTTTGTAGGTGTGTGTGTATTTTGAGCGCTGCGGTGTGTACCGCCAATGGAATACCGCGGTTGAAAGACCGCCACGTGGATTTGTGGGTTGTAATAGCATGGGCGTGTTTCTGTTGGCGTGGAGGTGGAGGATTCGTTTTCGCCAGTTTATCACTGACCTTTGGTGTGGCGGAGTTGTGTGGGTGTCTGAATTTCGGCGGATTCCGAGATGTGTGTCATAATAGCTGTGGCGGTTTACCGCGGCGGTGTATTGGCGGTCTTCTGCACGGCGGTAAACGCCTTATACCTCCAAGGTCGTAATGACCACCTTAATCTTGAACACTTTGAACTGATCATGGTTAGAGAACATCACAGTTTTGTCATGAACAAATTTACAACAAACACATCCTCCACACCTATAGCAATCTGCAGGTTTCTTGCCTAACCAAGTATCTAATTTCACAATAGCATATCTAACAGTATTACTAGGGCTCAAAATATTCTTCAAGGTATTCGCCCTCCTAAAAGTAATCAAGGGGTGAACTTTTAGAAACCCACCCAGTTCCTTATGTATCTTCAAGACTTTTCAACATTTAGATAAAATGTTAACGAACTGGCAGATTCTCAGGCAAACAACTTGGTCACAAAGCGAATCTGGCCTGCAGTAGCGAAGCACTGGAGCTTTCTAGAGGAGCACTTGGGACATAGCTGACATCTCACAGACAATACTGTCCCAGTGCTTGCACCAAGAACTGAGATTGGCCACGAGATGAGCATACCAATAAATCACCATGCCTCAGTCACTGAAGGAAAGGCAATGAGTGGCATGGCAGATCTATGTCATTGCCTTGTTTCCTCAGGTCTTAAATGTCTTTGATTGCACTGTGGCATTTCAGCCACCCCACTTCAGGCAGGAGCATTTCTGCATTTTGATACTCCTTCAATGTGACAGCTGTTTGCGATGCCAGGGGCTGTTTCAGTGATGTGTATGGTGAAGTTCGCATGGTGAGGTTCCTGGGTGTGTACCCCTGAGAGCTTCATTTTCCCCCAGTCCACTATTGCATGTCATTCAGTTTTTAGGGATTTAACTGGCGTGTGGCTTTAGTTATGTTTACCTGGGAGTGGCATCAAAAAGATGTTGGCTCATCACTTTACTGCAGTCCAATACATCCATGGTAGTAATTGCAATTGCATATCTATACTGAATGTCTGGGGAATTCTCTTGTGTCCTTGTAAACAAAATATCACATCTTTGTTGTATGTGATGCTGGTTATGGCATCTCTTTCCATCACCTCACCCACTTGGGACGCCCAACCACCTAGTTTCAACAGAGGTACAACTGGGCTTAAATAGATGTGCCATTCATCATTGAGCTTACGTTTGGTATCCTCGAGTAGGCCTGGGAGAGTTCACGGAGTTCTGCTACGTGGAACACTGCGAGGTGCCAAAACAATTCTGCAGAGATACGTGGAGTCCCGTGAACGGCGGAGTTTGGGTAAAGTGTGATGTTCACACAGATTTTCAGCACGTCAGTGTCTCCTGTGCTATAAAATCAGTGAGAACAGCGTCACACAAAGTGCCAGAGGGTGCTTCCTTATTTTTGCTGCTCAGGTAGATTTTCTACTCAAGTGGCTGCTTCCTCAATACGAGCAGCAGCTTTCTCATCACAAGCGGTTGCTGTCTTCTGCGACCGCTTGCGTTCAGAAATCTCGCTTGCGCTCGCCAACTTAGTGATTTCTCTCCAACTTAACATTGGTGAGAGCGAGAAAAAACTCCACTCCGCGTCACTTCACTAAGTTTTTTGGAACTCCGCATGGAGTGCCGAGTGGAGAAAAACCTTCAAACTCAGCCGGCAGAGTGGAATTCTTTGCCCACCCATATCCTAAAGTCATGATTCAGATGCCGTGATAATACAAGAAGTGCTACAGTATTCTCTAGTAGTGGGCAAGATCATATTCGCCTTTTGTGAGGATTGTGGTTTATTATATGATATGGTTGTGTGACCTTACCATGTAATACACTCACAAAAATGTGTTGGGTCCAGTCAGACTTGTTTGTAAAAACATTTAGCCAATCCTGGGTAGCTTTGGCATTGAGCAGCAAAGTTTATACAAAGGAACTACTGTGAGCATTTAGAAGCACCAAACAAAGAAATAAAGTCACACAACACAAAAGAAATTTTATAACAATAGATGTTATTTTTATGAATGTTTAGCCACCAAGATGAGCAAAATCCACCAAAATTGGTTCTGGCGTGTGGATTTCAGGGTAAAATGTAAATCTCAGCTTTTTAGTCCAAACAGCAAATAAATAGTGGTAACTGTAACGTTTAGAAACTTTTGAAAAGTTTGCAAAATTTGTGTTTGGGTACTCCCGCCTGCGTGGGGCAATGAAATCCAGTAGGAAGAATGTCAGAAGGGCCACTAAGGAGGACAGTTAGCTGGATGCTGAGGATGCAGGGTACTGAGGGTGCGCTGAGGTTGCTGTGGGTGCTCTGCAATGATAAGGGTGTCTTCCGGCTATTCTTCAGTACACAGAGGTCAGGGTCACTCAAAGTCCTCTTTAAGCCAGTTGAAGGGCAGCTGCTGCTGTGCTACCAGTCTCCGTATACAGCAGGTCTGGAAATATCCTTTGGTGGAGGCTTGTGTGCCTTGGGAGTGACCAATCTGGGCTCCGATGTTACTCCCGGGTCCATCAAACTCAGATGCAAAATTTGGCCATTGAGGCTGGTCTCTTGGGGTGTCCAGGGGCAGTTGCCTACAATTCCAGAAATATGGCTACCGGCTTGGCAGGAGGGGCTTTTTCAGTTTTAATGGCCCTGATGCTAGTTCCACTGGGACCCTTGGAGTCTGGGGCTCAGGGGTGACTTTCTCTTGAGCCAGTAGCCACTTGCACAGTCCTCTCTTCTCTAGCCCAGTAAGTGGCCGGTGAGTACAGCAAATGGTGCAGCCTCTCTTGCCATGTCCAAGGGTCAGCAAGGAAGTTCTTCTTTGGTCCTTTCTCCAGTTCTGGCATGATCTGAGGTTCAGGATGCCAGGGGTGCCACATTTATGCCTAAAAAGTACCCTGGGAAATTATGAGGTCACTAGCCAGTGGGCTACCAAGATCCCTCCCACCCTGTGATGGCTTCTGGCTATGTGTGGCATATAGCAACCCCTAAGTGCACTATTCTACCCACTCCCAAGATGCCTGAACCTTCCTTGGACTTTAGTAGCTTGGCAGTCCACCCTACAGGTGTGGGTGCCTGTAGGATACATGCTGATGGGAAAGCCAGTTTAGACACTGGTCTCCCCTCTCTGTTCCCACAACCAGCCTGCCTATTTGAACAAAGGGGCAACCCTTCAGGAGTGTGTGCACCATTTGCCCAGCAAAGGCAGCTTTGCCTATGAAGTTCGCTTTTAGGGCCAACACCCTGAGTGGCTTCCTGCAAGGCGGAGGTAACACCTCTCTTTATAACAGGCTACTATTGTTCCTAAGCCTGGGAGTCATTCACACTTCTCCCAAGGAGTGCAGAAGGCTGTCTGGTGGCCAGTGACCGTGAGAGACCATTGAACAAACTGGGCTACAGAGTGGCAACTTGCTTTTCAATAAAAGTGATATTGAATTTGACCTGCCATCAAGAAGGGTTTAATGCCATGATTAATTTTATACCTCAAAGTACCCATTTTAGTAGTCCCATTCAGAAGTTATCCAGGCTGAGTGGTCAGCCGATAGCTCTGTGTTAGCCAATGAAGCTACTAACTTTTCCATAGCCAAAACTACAATTCAGAAGTATTGCTGTCAGGAAATATAAAAAACAAATGCCCTACTTAATAATACACAGCTCCCTGCCTCAGGGCTCCATCAGCCTTCCTTAGGGGAGACTTACATATATTGTTAAACAAAGTGGGGGGTTTGCCATTGGTTTAAATGGCATAGCGAACTAGCAGTTAAAAACTGCTCTTCCAGGCTGCAGTTTCAGGCTGGGAGCCGTTTGTGTACTTGGTCACACATAGGGTGGCACAACCAGTGCTGCAGCCCTGAGGGACACTCTGTCTTACATGCCCTGGGCACTCTTCATACCGTTTACTTGAGATTTATAATTAAGTCAGCTTATGCAAATTGGGGGCAGCCAATATAACATACACTTTGCAAGTGGTTAGAATACTGGCACTGAGGTCTGGTTAGCACACCTCAGAACACTCTGAATCGAAAAACCAGCAGCATCAGCCCAAAATCTTTGGGGGTGATCATGCAAAAAGTGCCATATCATTTGATCTGTTTTTGTTTTTAAATATATTTTTATTGGCATCAGCAAATATATGTGTAGTCAGGAAGTACATATTACATCATCACTTACAACATGAATATTTAACAAATACAACAAGCATTCATTTATACATAGTATCTTTGTGTTCTACTGTTGCCTGTCTACAAGGCATTTCATGTATAATCTAAACACAACTAAATGTGTAGAATAATTTTTCTAAAAACATTTTTATTGTTTTTTTCTTGCAACTTACATATAATACCAGGGCATTACTTCATGAATCTGATCATGAGTATAGCAGCTGGTAACGTGGGTATAGGCAAACGATGACTTAGCCACTCTGCCCGGCAGAGGTCCCCAGGAGCAGGATCTGCTATCCAGTGAGGGGGGAGCATGGATGATATGGGTTCAAGCCCTTGTGGGAACAACAACTAGTATTATGGGGACCATTTGTGCTCCTACTTAGCCTAACATTTCAGATAAATTTGTATCTTAAGGGTAATAGGAGAAGTAGGAGAAGTTGGACCCCAGAATGTAGGTGACAGTTTTATGCCTGGAGGATACAACCAATAGGCAAGCTACTGCTCAGTGTCGAGAGGTGCCCCAAGATGTTCATCTAGGACATGGTTCTGCAAAGTCAGTCCTGGAAAGCTGGGTCCATGCCAGATTTTTAGCATATCCACATTTAGAAAAAAGATGTTTCAGAAATCTCCATTTTTCTAAATGTGGATATGCTAAAAATCTGGCATGGACCTGGCTCTCCAGGATCGACTTTGCAGAACCCTGATCTAGGATTATGGGGAGTTCTGTGGGGGAGGGAAGTTGGTGTCACTGATTGAGGGACTGGGCGGGGATTCAGGAATGTCAGCCATGGAGTCACTGTGCTCAGGGGTGTCGGTCTGTCCCAAAAGTAAAGCCTCTATGTCCTGGGCAATGGGGCGGTGGTGTAAACCCCCAGACCCCTTCCCTGTGGAGGACTGTGGCCTTAGCTATCACACAGTAGCATATCGCCAGGGGCCGGGCTTCGGCCAACGGTGGCTCCAGAAGTTTCCACCTCAGGGTAATGGTCCTATTGGTGACAATGAGACCAAGATCAAAGAAGTAGTCTACATCCTGTTGCCGATGGGACCTGCAGTATCTCTATAGTGCCTACTGTCTCCCATTATCTCATTCCTTGTATGCCTGTGACCGTCTCAAGTTTGAGCAGCCAATCATCTCGGATGGGGTGCAATTGAGTGCAGTCCCACAACACTTGCTTCATGTTTGCTATGGGAGCACCACACCTATTGTAAAGGTCTGGGGATCTTGGAAACATCTGGGAGCTGTGTCTTGGAGAGAAGTAGGCTCTGTGAAGTAAATAGAACTGTATAAGTTGAAGCTGGGTGTTCCGCGACACTTTTCTGGTGTATGTCAACACTTTATCCCACTCTCTATTGTGGAAGGGTCAGCCAAACTATTTCTCCCAAATGTCCCTCAGGGACCACACCATAGGGTGCGTCTGAGCTACTACATCACTAGTGATCCAACTGATCAATCTGCGACCACCGCTGAACCTGTGTAGGACTTGCAGTAGCTGAATAGTGGCCGATCCCCTATCATGTATGGCCTAGGTATCCCCAATTTAAAGGGGACATAGAAGAGAAATTGCCCACTTGCTTTCCATGTTCTTCCATTGGAGATGAAAAGTGTAGAGTTGACCAGTTCAGAATAGGTCTACCATGGTGAGAATCCCAGCCTGATCCCAGGCCTGTAGTTCTTGCTCAGACGGGAGGCCCTGCCTTCTCATTTAGGCCTAGAAGAGGCATCATGAGTGCATAGGTAGGAATATGTTTCATAGCTCTCAAGGCTTTCTTGAGGTAGGCGAAGGCCACCTAAAGGAGAAAGGTGTATGCTGCAATAAGGCTTGGTCTCTACTTAATAGCTTCTGGGCATCAGGCCAGGTTCCGCAATGATGGAAGCAAGCAATGGTTGTCCTGCCTCTTAAAAAGCTTAGTTAGACCCCACCAACCCCGAAAACTATTGGTGTATCTCACCATTACCATTTTTTATTCAAGGTTGCAGAAAAGTATGCCAATCAGCAACTCTCCACTTTCAGCGAGGTTAATGACCTACTCCACAGGATGCAGCTGGGCTTCCACCCCTGCTGTAGCACAGGGTCTTTCCTGTTACTTGCTTCAGATTCCATTCACCAAATTCAGGACAGGGGTGACACTCAGCACTGCTAATATTGGATCTCAGTGCAACTTTCGACTCTGTTTCCCACTGCCTCTTGGTTGTTTGTGGAGTTGTGGTATCCTCCTTTTTGCAGGAAAGTACGTTTCAGGTGTTTCAAAAACACTTGCAATTGCAGGTTTTCCATTTGCAGCAGGGAGTGCACAAGGGCTTTTCCCTGAGTCCAGCGTTATTTCGTTTATACAGGCACTCCCTGGCAGAGGTCCTTGAGCATCATTGTTTTAACATCATCACATGCTCAGATGATACGCAGCTTATTATCACCCTGTGACAGAATTCTGCCAACATGACTACTGGATTGAGATCTTGCCTCACCGAGGTCGGCCAGTGGATGGATTACACTTGTCTTAAGTTGAAAACAGGGAAAACTGAGTTTCTCATTCTAGGCACACAATGATCCATCTGGTCCACCACATGGTGGCTGAATTCTCTTGGCCCTTTACCCAGGGTTAAAAACCTAGGCATGTGATTTGACAAGAAGTTCATTTTTGACTGGCAAATCACGGTTCTGGCAGGGAAATGCTTTGGAGTCTGCATAAAAAACTGTTGTCTAGGCACTGGTTTTGTCCATACTGAACTACTGTAACATCCTTTAACTAGGTGTATCTAATACCCGGCTGAAGGGACTTCAGCAAGTGCAGAACTCAGAAGCCTGCCTTCTGTCGGATCTTCCCAAACGGACTCCTATAGGGGCTGCACTCTCCAAGCTGCACTGGTTGCCTCTGAAAACAGACAATCTCCTTCAAATCCCTGCACATCTGTTACAGAGCTTTTGCTAACAAGGGTCCTCGCTATCTGCATTCCTTAATCAAGCCTTACCTTGCTACTAGGAATCTTAGATCTGCAGGGGCTTTACTGGCCAGCATTCCCATAGCAAATAGAGTGCATATTGGGGGCTCCTCATTCAGTTACTTAGCACCAAAACTGAGGAACTCCCTGCCCCTCTAGATTCGGCTGGTCCCATCAGAATCCCTCTTCTGAAAAAATTAAAAACCTGGCTATTTAGCTGTGGCTGATTTTACGATACACTAGATGTGCTCTGGACGTCCAAGGAGTTGGATTTTAGCACTGGGACACTTTGTATGAAGGAGCCATGCATCTTATAAGTTCCAGTATTAGTAGATCTGAACCCTCCATCATTTCTGGAGATTAGCCCCCTCAGCCTACATTATGTGTGTTTCTTGATCAAGGCTATGCGTACTCCCTTGTGTTTGCATTAGGAGTGGATTTAGTAGTGCTATGATGGGGTTTACATGCACTGGATGTTCATAGAGATGATATTGTAGTGTTGGGTGTGGGCTTTTCCCCTTTAGCTTAGCTGGAAACTACAGGAGATAACTCACCTCTATCTCCTGGAGCTTGCATTTGATGCCTAGGAATGAGGCCTTCTGAGGCTGGACTGCTAGCATATAGTCAGGGAAAATGAGGACAGACTGGTTGCCGCGTAGGTGTAGATCTGACTGTTTTGCCATATGTAGGATTGATCCTGATCATTGAAGTGTATGACTGTAGCCATTATGGGTCTTGGAGCTGCCCCTGCATGAGGCCATTTGGTAAGAATGTGGTGGGCCTACTCGATGGAGAAGAAAAGCGTGAGGTTTTGTGGGGTCAGTAGATCCTTAAACCATGTCTCTAGGAAGCTCACCATATTGTTTGCCCTCACTGCCCTTGGGAAGGCCCACAGATATTGCTATGTCTAGCCAAACCCTCTGTGTGCTCTACTCTGTCTTCCAGAAAGTGGATCATTTTCGCCAGATCCCATATTTGCACTTGAAGTCTGTCGTGTGAGATTGCAGGTCAGCAAGAGTCATTTCCGATTCCATATTGTACACTCTGAGAACTTCCTATGATCATCCAGCAAAACAATAATGTCCTCTGCCACATCTTCGACCTTCACCTCCAGGTTTATCTGGCAGGCTTCAATTGCCTAAAGTATGGCATCCAGTTTGTCTGGGGCTTCTGAAGAGGCTATGGCCAGGAGGGTGGAAGGCAGTGGTGACGCAGGTTGGGCTCCCCTCTTGGCAGTCTTATTTCATCCCATTGCGGAGTTGGCAATATTAGATATTTGGCCGCTGCTGTATGAGGGCTGAGTCCGCTTGCCCCCGCAGCCACTCACTAGGTGTGGCAGCACTTGCAGTCCAGCATTTGCAGTTGAAGTGGAGGGCATCAGTGTCAGCTGCAGACCAGTTGCGTGATAGTTGGCACCATGCACTAAGCTCCCACGAGGTAGGGTAACCCCACCACCAAGCACCCACCGATGAGATGCAGGGGGCCGCAGTATGGTATGGCTCATACTCTGGGGGGCTCATGTGTGTGGCTGAGTATGATGCCCAGGTGGTAGTTGCATCAGGAGACAGTTGATACAGTGCATGGCCCCCCTTCTGTAATTAATTATGGGGCCCCTGTGGGGCAGTCTCATTTTCAGGCCTGGACCTGGTGCTCATACACCTGCACTCAAAGGCTGAGACCCACCACCAGTTATCCCGGCCTCATTCAGCTCACAGAAACCAGCCACTGGACCCGCAGCTGGGGAACTGCCCTCACTTGGCAGTGACGGATGTCAAATGGGGCCACCCTCTTCTCATCATCGCCCACCATCTTGGCAATATCAGTGGGCTCAGATGAGCGGCAGCTGGATGGCTACACCCACTCAGGAGTGTACCCTGCCCTGTGGCTCAGGGTCTTCTGTCTAGGCCATGTGTCAGCCCGATGTCTGGGGAGCTTCCCCGTACTGGATGGTGTAAGCACGGTGTTGGTGGTCCCCTGTATGTTTCCCAGTGTTTAGGAGGAGCAGGGTCACCTGAACTGTGAGAATGAATGCTGATTTAAGAGCCAAGGGTGCATGGCTCAAGCATCCGCCATGATGTATGTCTTGTCCACGAACCCAACCGGTTGGATATTGCACAACATTGCCATGCAACAGGATTTACTCATAAACTTAACCCTGCACTATGATCCCATCCTTGTCCTTGGGGTGAGACCTAGCCCAGGGATCAGTGTCTGCATATGCATGAACAACTAGTGGTCCTACATGTCACCTGAGCTGTAATAAGGTTGCTGCATCCATATATCTAGTGGTTAGATGGTGTTGAGTCAATGATGAAAGGTCCACAGATACTTCCCTGAAAGCTCACTTTTGCACAACCATGATGCAGACCAACTTGCTCTTGTAAATGTACTACGTGCCTGCACAGACATCACTCATTTATTCATGTACGTATTCCAACTTGCACCTATATACACCACTCACCTACGCGTTAAACTTCCCTGAGTTCACAGCACCCCACATGTTGTGTGAAGAGGTTTACATTTAACACACCCATGGCTACATCTACAAATCTTTGTTTACAGCTCTCACACGTTTTTCCCAGGGTGTTATTTTACTAGAAAATGATGTGTTGTACTACTAAGGTGCCACTCATGACCCTAGGAGTATTGCTCCTTTCCACCCTCTCTTTTAAATAGTTTAAATTTCTACTTATTAGACAGAAAACATGTCAAGACCTGGGGGCTCAGTTCGAGGCACACAGGTACCAAGAGAGAAGATAACTCAGTTTGTAACCTTATGTAACGTCTGTGAAGGGTTTTCTGTCATGTGCAATTACATATTAAGCTGTCTTCGCAGTTTATCGGCCCCAGAAGTAATGGGTCATGGGGCTCAACCAGAAAAATGTAAATATCTGATGGTATGCCATCTCTGTGCGTTGTTTTCATACTTTGTATTTACCATATGTGTGAACAGATGTCTAAGTTTAGGAAGACCGAGTTCACATAGGATTGCATTCTTATACTAATTGATGGATGACATCTCATTTCGCAAAGTGTGTCCTTCCTCCCTCATATATATATATATAAATTATATTCATTGTATAATAACAGCAGAGAATACAATAATGATGAACTCGTTCTTTTTATGGGTGATGGGTTATGAGTTTTTGTGCACCTTGCTGGTAAAATACTATTAGCAACTGTCATGGATTGTTACCCCCCTATTTCCTGATCTTTGATAACACCTGGCACTTTATTTAATGAGCAATAGGATATGGCCATCTCTTACTTTGTAGTATTGGTTACTGCTCTGATCATCCTTATATAGCACATGTCACTTTAATATTTGGTAACATTGAGGTAATATATAGAGATGAATTTGTAACTTTCACATCATTTGTTACATGGCTTAATCTAACACTTTATCCAATACTCAATGTGGCTTGAGCGTGTGCAGTGCAGGAATGTTAACTGCCATGATGCCGCAGAGTATAGCACGGGTCACTTTAGGAGATGGCAGGATTGAGGAGCCATATATATATATATATATATATATATATATATATATATATATATATATATATATACATATATATATATATATATATATATATATATATATATATATATATATATATAAATATACATATATATAGAGAGAGATATATGTATATATATATATATATATATATATATATATATATATATATATATATATATATATATATATATATATATACCAACTAGCTATTTGTACTTTACTTGATTTATGCTCTTAACTGTATGAAAGCACCAGACACTTTATATAACAGGCAATGAGGATGGTTGTGTGCAATCAAAAGAACATTAACAATTGCTGAGACATTGCAAGACACAGCAAATGTCAGTTTAACATTTGGCACTTGAAGGTGCCACAGAGAGATCTGTTTGCCATACAGCACTTTATGGGACATTCTATGGGTGGATATACATAGAGAATGGTTACATTATGCAAATCATTTTGTATTGCATAACCAGGTGTTTAATAGATGGAGGATTGAATTTTTAACCATGATTTATAAGCAGACCCTCAGACATCTTGTTCTAAGAGACTGATTACAACTGTGTTAAATACTTTTCTAAAATGGCGCTCAGGATACTATCGAGAGCAATAGGATAGCAATGTGACCAAAGAGGGGGGACTGAAAAGAAATGATGGACAACTAGCGGATATTGGGCAGTTGTTTGCTTTGAGGGGAATTGTCCAGTGGAAGGCGTTCAGCCGAAACGCGATGACTTTTTGTTTGGGAAAGCACTGTTTTAAAAATAAACGAAATGGATTGATTGTGTGCTGCGATACTATATGTTCAACAAATTAGATGGCATGGTAAATGGATGCTGTGGTGAGACTGTTGGTGGTGGAAGGAGGCTCACCGGAATCACGAGCTATATATATATATATATATATTTATATATATAGATATACATATATCTATCTATATATATATATATATATATATATATATATATATATACACATATATATATATATATAGATATACATATATCTATCTATATATATATATATATACACATATATATATATATATATATTCACTCAAAAAAACAAAGGTTATAGGGACGTTATAGTTAGGTTCTGAATTTACTCACACTAAACGATAGAAATTCAGCAGTTATATTTATGGTTAGCTCAAATAACTATAACTCATGCCCTATGGTTACTATAAATCGTGCCCCAGCCATGCATAGTGTTCTCCTGCATAATTTTACTACAAATGTCATATTGAAATTATCAATGATGTTATCCAAGATGTTATGAGTGATGTAATTTGTGGGGTAATTAGCAGTGCATAGGGAGGGTGTATATATATATATATATATATATATATATTTTTTTTTTTTTTCACAGAAGTAAACACAAGGGATAATGTAACATAGTAGGTGAATATATCAGTGACAACATGAATGTTTTGAACTCAAAAAAACAGCAGCGCATACTATAAGTTGCTTCCCAGTAATGCACAGTTTATAATCTTTCATATTACATCACTCATGGCATGTTCTATGACATCATTTATGACATCATTTATGACTGTGTTTTTTTTAGTTCAAAACATTGATGGTGTCACTGACAAATTAACCAAACTATAATGTTACTTTAACCTTTGTTTCTTTTAAGTGAATTTCTAAGGATTATTTTTTAAAGTCCCCCTGGTCCCAGCATCAAATCTAATGAGGACGGGGCATGCAAACCCCTCCTTAGGCTGCTTTTAGCACCGGGGGTGGGATAAGGGCAGATGAACCCCCTCCCTGGGATGACTTCAGCCCCTACTACCACATCCCCCAGAAACTGGACTATACACAATAAGGAGGGGCTACGCAGCCCTTCTCCCTGTGTCGATTTTGGTTCCAGGGACCCCACTCCCCTGGGCCCAGCACTATATTGAAGAGGGGGTCACACAGCTCCCCTCCCTGGGCCAATTTTGGGGGATGGAAATGTATTCTACTGGCCCCAGCTCGACACACAATGGGTGCAATGGTGCCCACCCAGAGCATCCACCATATCCTCGTTTCGGACTGCAGGGGGAACCCCAAGGCCTCCAGCTTTCTCCCAGCCTTTTCAGGCTGTTTGGCCCTCTTCCCCATATTGTGCATGTTCAGACCCAGAAGTTGGCTCCCCATGGCCTTTAGAGGCTCGGGATGAGAGCCACATGTCCCCATCCCCATAAATAGACTATCGCCCCAGAGGTGGTGTCCAAGGGGCCTTTCAAGGCTTGGGAGGATGGCTGAGCAGCCCCTCTCCCCATAAAAAGAGTGTCAGCCTCAGGGATTGGGCTCCCTAGGGCCTCTCCAGGTAAGAGGCTTGGGGCCTTTCAGCCCCTTTCCATAAACAATGAGATTGGCCCCGAGTGTGGTCTCCCTTGGGCCTCTGTCAAGTAATACACAAGTGGAAAAGGTAAGTATGATGTTTATTGCACCACTCCAGAGAAGCGTCCCACTCCTGGATCAGCAGAGAACAACTGCCGGACCGAGAGTGGAATGTTACCTACATACACATCATAACAATGCACGCGTTGCCATGAACACAAAGTGGCAACCACACGCGCACGACATAACACATCTCTCTTTTCTTAATAACCAAAATATATAAACATTCAAAGAAAAACAATAAAAATAAAAATAATGAAATCTAAAGAACAGTCAACAAAAATAATGCAGATCTAATTAACATAGTCATCTAGCCATTTTGGTTTACATCTATTCCTTTTACATTTGGTAACATAGTTATCATCAAGTATATTTGGAGATGAAGACTTAGCTCCGGACTCTTTGAATAACATGTTACTGTTCAAAGAATTATTCTCTTCAAGTCTATGGGGCTCGAAATCTAGGTCATTTTGTTCTACTACTAAATCTTGAGCCTCATGACCCCCACTCTCCTCATTGCAATTTGACCTACTCGATTCAATTACTGGGTCAAAGTCCAGAAAAGTCCCACGCTCACCTTGGCTATTAGTAGGATACACCCACTCATTACCTTTTAATATGGCAATGCGTCTGAAATTCCAGACTCAACCATCATATAACCTGACCGCATTTCTTAACACTTCAATTACCCTGAAAGGTTTGGAATATTGACTTTCTCCCTTCCTGACCTTCCAAGGTTTCTTAGTTTTAACTAGCATCCCTACCTTTACACTATGGGTGTGCTTGTTACTACAGTTTTGCTCAAATTTCGTTTGATAACGCTCATGAGTGTTACTTAATTTGTTTCTTACAACATCTAAGTCCATGGTAACTACAGGATCCTCAAACAACCAAGAAGGATTAACTTTAGTTCTAGCAATTCTCCCTCTCATAATCTCAAAGGGAGTACATCCAGTCATTTCATTTAACGTAATACGATACATCCACACTGTTTTAAGGACTTGTAATTCCCAGTTCTCATCCGCTATACCTTCAGATTGAATTGCCCCTTTAAGCACTCTGTTAAATCGTTCGATAAAACCATTGCCACTGGGATTGTATAAAGAGGTAGTACAATGTCTAATTCCAACTCTACTGAAATATTCCTTAGCTTTTTTTGATGTAAATTGTACTCCATTGTCTGTGATAATCCTGGAGGGAATACCTTCATCAGTAAAAATCCTGTCTAAAAATTTTAGAACAGCATCAGAGTCTACCCTATTTACAATTTCAACCACCGGCCATTTTGAAAAAACATCTATAGCTGCGATTATATATTTACTATTAATGCCAATGGGGCCCATAATATCCAATGCAATGACTTCCCAAGGATTCTTGGGCTTACAAGAAAAGTACTCATTGGGTTTCAAGGTTTTTAAAGATTTGTCGGCATTAGCACATTTTACGCAATCTCTAACACACCTTTCAATGAAGATATCGTAACCAGTCCACCAAAATAATTTTTTAACAGATTGTTTGGTTCTAACGATGCCTCCATGACCCTCATGGCATTGTAAAGTAATAGATTTCCTAAGGTTAGTCGGTGGAATAGCTCTATCACCCCTCCATAGTATACTTTTGAAGTGAGACAATTCATTCCTAACTTTCCAAAAATTCCTCAAATTAGGGCTCAGATCTTTCTTCTCTGGCCATCCCTCAACCATGTACTTCAAAACTTCTTGAATTATAGCATACTTGGAATACTCCTCAATCCACGACTGTTGATTGATAAAAGGAATATCTTCATCGTGTAACCAGGCAATATGGTAGTCATCCCACTCAGATTCAGTTTCATGTTTACCACTTAAAGGCATTCTGGAAAGGGAATCAGCTGACACATTATCCTTACCAGGAACATAAGTTACATTGTAAAGAAAATCTTGGAGTCTCATGGATAACCTGGCAATACGTGCCGAAGCCTTGGCCATCCCTTTAGTGGTGAGTAATTTAACCAAAGGTTTGTGATCACTACGAATTTCACAATGTTTGCCCCAGACAAATGCTCTAAAATGCTCCAAAGCCCACACGCACGCCAATGTTTCTCTTTCTATCACAGAATATTTAACTTCTGCGTCAGTCAGAGACCTAGAAGCATAGGCAATTAAATTTTCACTGCCATCACTCTTTCTCTGAGACAATATTGCACCTAAACCTTTCGAGCTGGCATCGGTGGTAACAATGCTGGGCAAATTGGGATCAAAACCTGACAGAGGAACAGCATTAGCAATAGCTGTTTTAATGTTTCTGAATTCATAATCACACTCCTTACACCAATTAAATTTGCTACCGTTCTTGAGTAACTGTCTTATGTGGAATGTTTTGCAGGAAAAATTCATAATGTATTTGGAGTAAAACTCTGTGAGACCAAGAAAGGACTTTACATCATCTTTACAACTGGGTTCCGGCGCTAAACGTATTGCATCAAATAAATCAGGTTTGGGCCTAATTCCCTCCTCACTCAACACGTGACCCAAATACGTAACACTCCCGACAGCGAATTTGCACTTCGAAAATTTGACTGTCAAACCTCTTTCATTTAGGATACTTAATACACGATCCAACAAGTGATCATGTTCGATTTTATCTCTGCCATGGATTAGGATGTCATCTTGAAAGCAATGTACGTTGGGCATGTTACCAAATAATGAATGCATGAGTCTCTGAAAAACAGCAGCAGCAGAGGCCAAACCAAAAGGCATCCTCTTGTATTGGAAACATCCAAAAGGAATAATGAATGCTGTATAGTTTTTTGAATCTTGGTGTAACACAATCTGATGGTAAGCGGCCGAAAGATCTATGGTGGAAAACAGTTTTGCGTCTTTAATTGTGGAAAGCATTTCTGAAATGCGTGGTAAAGGAAACTGGTCAACAAGAATGTTGTCATTAAGATGACGTAAATCAATACACAATCTAATTTTGCCATCGGAACGTCTAGCAACCACAATGGGAGAAACCCACTCAGAAGATTCAATCTTTTCTATAATGTCTGCACTCACTAAAGCATTTAATTCCTTCTCAACTTCACATCTAACAGTTAAGGGTATGTTCCTTACTTTGAAAATCTTGGGTGAAGCATTATCCTTGAGCACAAGGGAACTAGATCCAGATTCGCACACATTGACTACCATCACTGGTTCAGGACTATTGGGATTCAATATGATATCTAAACTGCCTTGATCTTGCCAACCTAAAATTGCAGGACCTCTCTTCGCAACATACAATTTGCGTAAACTAGATCTATCTTTGAATTCAAACAAACAAGTGGTAAATCCTACTAAATCAATTTTCTCCCCCGAAAATCCTTCAGGAGCAATATCAGGAAGGACTAGAATATCCCCGAATTTCTTTTGAAATTTATCAAACCACAACTGTTCATTAATAATAGTGTAAGGTGAGCCAGAATCTACATACATTTGGACTTCAATTCCTCCAATAGTCATCATACAAATAGGTTTCTTCCTGACTTTCACAGAATCAACATTTAGGACTGATTTGTCATTACTTCTGATGTTTAGAACAAACTTATTGTCATCATTTCTTTCCCATGGTAAAGTATCATCACACTCTTTCTCTACAAATTTGACTTCATTGAAGAGTTTCTTCCTACACACCTTAGAAAAATGTCCAACCACCCCGCATGAAGAACATTTCTGTTTTAATGCAGGACACGATTTGTTATTTGCTAAATGTGAGCTGCTGCCACAACGGAAACATTTAAGGTGTTCACTAGAAGTGCCCTTAACTACTTCTGTTTTTTTGCATGTATTCTGCCCTCAAATTTTAGAATGAACTTTATTTACACTCTCATCCAACTTAGATTCTTTGAGTATGACTTTAGCACTCCTAGAAGACATTTCAGCTTTCCTGACAATGTCAAGAATTTGTTGTAAGCTAGCATCTCCATTAACCCATAACCTTTCTTGAACAGAAGAATCATTAACATGCATAACAATTTGATCTCTGATTAATTCTTCTTGTAATTGTCCAAAATTGCAATCTAACGATAACGTTCTAAGAGCAGCAAGATAATTATCAATAGTCTCATCAATTTCTTGTTTCCTGTGAAAAAATTTGTATCTTAGAATACCAATACATACTTTAGGGGAAAAATAATGGTCAAAAACACTGATAGCACTATCAAAAGCATTTTGATCCCCTTCTCCGCCCCCAGCTTTAGTTGCTTGGTTGTATGCCTTTAAACCTTCCGGGCCAACACAATGCAAGAAAATCCTTTTCTTTTGTTGGGGAGGCATGTCACCTTGGATATCAATAGTATCAATGTAATTGAGAAAGAAGGCTTTCCATTCTAGCCACTTCATGCAAGGAGCGCCACCTGCAGGCCAGAACGATTGAGGAGGAGGAAGAGAAAAACTCTGGGCACACATATTGCTAATGCATGCTTCGAAGGTTGATCAGATAAGTTAAGTGAAGTAGCAATGGATCCTGGATCAGCAGAGAACAACTGCCGGACCGAGAGTGGAACGTTACCTACATACACATCATAACAATGCACGCGTTGCCATGAACACAAAGTGGCAACCACACGCGCACGACATAACAGCCTCTAATGGCTTGGGGGTGGGTGGGGCTCTCTCCCATAAAAACTGCGGGTGGGTGGGGCCCTCTCCCATAAAAACTGCTTTTGGTTTGAGGGGTAGGCTTCCCAGGGCTTATAATGCAAAATGGGCCCAACCACCATTTTGTTTTTGATCCTGCAAGAGTCCTGCTGCCTCGCTGCATTTTTTGCCATTTTCCTTTCCTTTTTTAGCCCCACTGGGGATATCTCTGGTCCCACCCATGGGGCCTAGGGGTTCAACGTAATCCTACCTTGCCCCTTATAGCTTTTTTTTTTTTTAACAACTTCAGGACAGGGGACTATGGGCCTAATTACGAGTCTGGCAGTCACCAGATTGCCAGACTCTCTTTGGCGGTCTGGACTGCCACTGCTGTGGTGGTCTGACCACCACTATGACCCTGGCAGTCTGACCGCCAGGGTACAACCGTCCCCACCGGGATCGGTGAGCCTGATGGGCTGACGGTGGGTACAGGTTGCAATCAGCTGCGTGCAGCACCGCCCTGCTGATTACAACCTGGTTCTCCACCAGCCTTTGAGAACAGGCTCAGGGGGCCGGTGACATGGGCAGTACAGGGGTCCCCCTGCCCAGCACTCTTGTAATGTGCACTATCTGCTGTGCAGACAGTGTGCTTTACGAGGGTGCTGGTGCCCCCTGCGGGTGGCTCCCTGGTTTCCACCCGTCAGCTCAGTGGGAATGTCATAATGGGGCAGACTGGGAGATCGCCACTACAGTGGCAGCCACCCTGTCTAGAGTTTGGAGGATGGGTGTTCCCGTCCGCCAAACTCGTAATCAGGGCCTAAGTCCCCAAGTGCTGTAACGGCTGCAAGCAACATTTTTCCCATGTTGCTGGCAGCCAAACACAGCGCTCGCTCTTGCAGGATTCTTACTTGTCTGAGAGCGAAATGGCCCAAGGGAACTAAAGCTCGCTGGATTTTTTTTTTTAAACAGGTGCTCTCGGGGAAGTCTCAGAGACTCTCGCGAGCCCAACGCCCAATATATACAATTATGTTTTACTCTTAGTTTCTAAAAACTATGAAATTTACACCAAACCAAAAAACGCACAATCTGCTGACCAAGATCTAGCTTCCTCCCGCATTTGGTGTAACTCCATTCAGCAGTTTTTGCTGTAGCCATGTCTAAAGAAGTCTTTGGAAAATGCATGAGGATTTTACATTTTGACTACTGTCAAGTTAAAGGCGGGAAAAAAGGGGGTCCCAAAAAGTAAACCTTGCACGCATTTTCCATAGGCTTCTTTATACAGACAGGGACTCAAGTTAATCCTACAGCATCAACGACCCCCTAAATTTGCTGACATCAAATGTCTGTTTTTCTAGCAAAGTTGTTAAGCATAGGATTAGCACAGTGCCATCCACACTGAGCTAGAAAGGGACAAATGACCTGATATAAGTCTCGGTGGAGAGGAATAGGCTTTACCAATGTGAGGGATGTCCTGCCTGCCGTATTACAATCCTTTTACATCCTATGGAGATCGTAATAAGGCGGTCGGGATATCCATCGTGTTTGTGACAGAGTATTCCACTTATCGAGATCTAAAACCAGGCCCTACGTTTCTTGCGAATTATACAGCAAAATCTTTTTTTTTTTTAATGTTATTATTTTCCACCAGTAAACATGAACAACATGAGACAGATAATGAAGGTTCATGGAACAAATGGTATCATGTCAGAACATTACATCATACGATGCAACATATAAAAAGATCAAGACACACCACTTCATAAATTACAAGATGGCACGATCAATAACAAACAGTGCAGCAGAGGAAAAGGCTTAAGCACAGTGCCATCCATGCCAAGCCGTAAGATGACAAAAGCCTTTCACCACTCAAGGCACAGCATTACAGCTTTGGAGTGGTAAAATACCATCCAAGCCAACCTGGAATAAGCAAAAGCAACCCTAACATGTGCTTTGCTATCATTATACAAGGGAGCACACAGTATAAGTCAAAACAATGCCCTTCCTGACTTAGAGTGGCTCATAATACTAAATATATTTATATATATGTTTTCAAATGGTGATGGCCTTTTCTTCACCTGAACCTCACAGGAGTCCTGCGGAATAGTGAAAAAATCTGCCATTTTTTTTATTTTGCCCCAAGGAGGGGTTCCCTCTGGGTTCCCCCCATGGGGCCAAGGAACTAGGAGGGGCAAGGTATCCCTAGTCTGCCTTTCTATATCTTTTTGTTTTTAGGACAGATCAAGACAGGGGACTAAGTCCCTGTGGCCTGTAATGGCTGCCAGCAACATTTTTCTCATGTTGCTGGCAGCCAAGCAGAGCGCTGGATCCCACTGGAGTCTGACTCCCACAGGAGTGAGATGGCTGAAGGGTAAAAACCTCCCTGAGCCTATTAGAATGCTCTATTTTTTAAATGGTGCTCCAGCAAGATTTTTGTGAGGCTCTCGAAGACCCAACCACCCAGATATGCAAATATTTCTAAACTCTAATTTCTCGAAATCTACTGAAAGGATTTACACTAAATCACTCAAAGAAAGCTTTCGAGGCCAATATATAGCTTCCTGCCAAATCTGGTGTAATTCCATTCAGCAGTTTTTGCTGTGATGCTGTCTAAAAAAAAGTCTATGGAAAATGCTTGGAAATTTTGCATTTTGGGACCGCTCTTTTTGTTTTCAGCTTCTGCTTGACAGAGTACCATGAACATTTCCATGCACAAACTAGTCAAAAAGTGGTACCTTTTTCAAACGTTTTGTGGAGATTTGGCAAATGGGACCAGAGTTATTAGCAAAACTAAAAAGGCATTTCCGATGGAAATGCTGACCTAAGTATAACTACCCAGTGGCGAATGTCACTGGGTAATAAAGGCTGAAGGTGGAGTAAATGTTACCAGAAAACCTAAGTAAGAATATTAGACCATATTACACATGGTACCTATTATGTATTTTTATATTGCATGTTTATTACATGTTCATGTTTTGCATTCTGTGTGAGCACGTCTGATGATGTATGTGTGTGGTGTTGACCAGAGAGAACATAGCACATTCCAGGATTGGTCTACACCTTACATTTCAGTTGTAAAATGCTCCCATCTTCAGACACAGATATAAATGTGATCAAGAGTGCAGCTTGGCCAGTAACACAGCGGGTGAGCTTCTGATTTTCCGACCACCATGCTGGCATACCAAGTTAATCATTGTTTGAGAAGGAGCCCACGGCGGGTGCTTAAGGGCCACTGGAAAGGGAAAGAAGGTCAGATTGTGAGGAGGTACTTAAAACACAGTTTTTTTGCAAAATAACCATATTTTAAGAACATCACACCAGAGACGAGAGCGTGTGCTCATGTGATTTTGTCTGAGTATTTACAAATCCCAGGTGAAATCCGTCAGGCACCTTCCCATACCCGACTGAAAGCTCCTGTACCCAATTGTTTGTTAAATAATACATTTATTAGCGGGTGCACCACCCCCAAGCACGCGCCTAAAGCTACGCCCCTGAATGCAATAAGAATAAAGGTTTGTGTAAAAGCGATTTAGTTCTCAAATGAGTGCAAGCACTCTGTCGACACACACGTTCAGTGCTGGAATAGGTTGACACATGTAGCTGGTGACTTGTGAAGATAAAGAGAGTTAGCTTGCCAAAGCTCTTTTGTTCAATGTCAGCTAACAGGGGGAACTGATTGGATTTATAATGCTTGCGTTTTATTTACCTATATTGAATAAATTGTTGATAAAACAATAGGCAGAGGTAATCGTCAGTAGATTTGGGTGATTCTGTGGAAGTAGCCTTTATCGTATAGTTATGGATTTACTATATTTGCACAAAAGTAGCAAAATTTGCAAATTTCACTAAAATTATTGTTCTTAGATAGATCATTTTACAATAGCATGTGCCATATAATTTATATTTATTGACACAAAACGAGATAACTGTACTGCATGATATGGCCCTCCATGCTTGATAATCCTAATAGCCCGACAATGATAAAGGCCTCCAAAGTGGTTGGGTGCTGCCATGATGTTGAAATACTTATGATATTTGTGCAATAAAGGCACCTATTATAATGTTTTGGCATAATACCATGAGGAAATGAGACATATTACACATGTATAAAGGCTTGCACACATTCAGGCATAAATTACACACTTTTTGCATTTTCTTGTCCCAAGACGCTTGTGTTTGCAATCATGTCAATATGTCTGACAGATGTGAACCGGTAACTGGAGGCATCTCTTCCCCCTACCATACCAGTGCAATAAGCCAATTGTTACTCATGTCACGTTCAATGTGTGATGAATGAGAATTTACACAATAATATGCAATATACATTTTCAGTCAGGTAGTGAAAACTTCCTAAAAAGTTGCCTAGGGATTTTTACTAGAAAGGACAAATGCCCTAACCTAACAAGGTTTCATGCTTCATCATTGCCCCCCTGCCCTGCAAACCAAGTAGAGTGAGTGCGGTGGGCTCCACTATGAGCTCTTCGAGGGGTTTGTTTTTATGTGATTTAAGTGGTTACCTTGTTGTTGGTAAAGTGAAATGAATAAAATCTAGAAATATGTCCAGAATACTTATGGGATATGTATAATGCAGATCCTTGATGTTCCTGTCCTTAACATGTTTCCACCAATGAAAATAGCCTCTCACAGGTCAGGGGCATTCATCAGGGTGGGGCTCTTCTATTTAACCCTTTAATAATTTCCTGAGATTCCCTATATCTATTTTCAGCTAAGGATCAGTCAAGTAGTCAAGAAAAACAGAAAAATTCAACGTTACTTTACAGTTTACTTCTTAGGTTTCATACAGTGGTCAAATGACCTAGAGAGGACAAATAAAATCAGCACCAACATCATACATTACACTAGCATTATTCTTGGGATCTTCCTCAACGTCATAAGGGTAGTGATCCAAATCATGTTATCACTGCAAATTGATCATTTTTTTCCACCAACACACAGCAAACAACACACTGCTGAGCGGGAAGCTCACATTGATAGTAAAAGAAATTGTCCTAATCTATCCAAATGACTCAGTTACCGATGGTAGCCTCTGTCTGCGCTCCCAAGCTTGATGTTGGTTGGGGAACTGGCCATATCATGTCCAATTGACCAAAGCGAGTACTTACTTAACACTAGCCAATGATTATTATATGGTTCTTAAACAGCCCTTCATTTCTCACCTTAAAGCTTACTTCTGTAAGTTGATCTGCTCAACGATGAGTCCCAGAGCAGTGCAGAGCCATTTGTAGGAATTGAAGTTAATGGGGTGCACATATGTTATACTGTCATCATCACGTCTCTGTTCATCATGTCATCATGTGCGTGTCACATGTGCGCATCTTTGTAGTGCTGCATTCTCTGAGGCACTGCTGATTGTGTGTTTTTTAACTAGGCAAATTTGCAGCCCATATTGGTTTAAACATTCCGTCGTAATACCCGGTAGTATATATTTTTGTGATGTATGAGTGAGTAGTCTTAATATAAATTCCAAAAAGTGCCATGGGTAATATATGGTGACTCCCTTTTTTCTGGTTCAGTAGCATAGGATGTATTAATGAGCAATAGAGTGTATCTGGGTTGTACCCTACAATTGTGTGGTAAACAATTGATATTTAATTACAATAAAAATGAATGATACCAGTACTAAAAACTGATACCAAAAAGAATCACAGGACATTCATAATGATGACACTTGCCCATCCTGGGACATCAAGTATCTTATAACCAGGAAGTAATCCAGATGTTGGGGTAATGGAAATGGTATGTTAATTGCATTCCTGTTCTTAAAGAACCCGATGTATTTCAGCCTAGTTATTGGGCGCTAGGAGTCTTGCCTAACTCAGCCTGTATGCTTTATATATGTCAACCCGATACAACTACTGCACTGATAGGAATACCACTGGATATAGACAAAGATTGGAGGTTTTACTATTGAGCGGACGAAAGCTGAGGCTTACTAGCCAATGAATAGGCTGAAACATGTTGACTATCATGGTGATGCATGAACAATATTATCCATAAACATTCAGATATATTGTTTTTATCCATACAGAGGGCACTTGAAATAAAGGGGAAAGTAGTTATATTTATTGGTATATGAAAAGAAACCCCATAAGGATAATATGTATAGGGTATGTTTGTCCCAGTTCCATACTTGGTGTGGTGGATGTACAAACACTGCGGTTCCATCAAGGCAAATGACCTACCACTCGAGGTAGGGACCATAAACTCCCCTATTTTAAGGGTTCCTCATTCTTAGCTGGCCTTGTATGGATAAGTATTTCTCACAAATTTCTACCTCTTTTTTAATAGGAGAAAAGCGGTTTCTGTAGTTCTATGGCTCCTACATTTGAGTATCTTCCAATGTTTTTCAATAACTTGACAAAGATGATAACACATGCAATGTTTTCATTAATTTCTTGTGTGTTTGGTTCCAAGAACGTGTCTCTGTTGTTATTGTGTGCAGGTTTATAAGCTGCTTGCCCGGATATTTTATAAAACTTAGCTTACTAGAGAGTAGCCCAGATTACTTGTCATGTGTGCCTTTATCTGTACAATATCTTTGAATTCTGAGGAGTAGTCCAAGGATGAATTGTCTCAGGGTTCTATGGTGTTGGCTGTCAAAAAAGGAGCAGTGAATTGTTTATCACTTGGTTTGTTGTGGACTTCGCTTTTCAAGTGGCTGTTGTCTGTTTTTATCACAAGGTATTTGGATAAGGTGTTTGGATAATAAGTTGTATGAAATGGCGATGGAGATCATGTTGAATTAGCCATTGAAAATTGTCTTTGGTAGAGGCTTTTGCATGTCAGAGGGTGGAAAATGTCATTAGTATAATGTCTCCATATTTTTATGTTGGTTTTAAAAGCATTGTAACCACTATAGCTATATCATAATTTGGAATCCTACACCTACAGACAAGCCAGACTTAGTGCAAAAGTATGAGGTACCTCTAATCTGATGATATAGCATATCCTCAAATTGAAGATAAGTTTTTTGTGATGGCTATTTCTCAACAAGAACCATCTTCAATGAAATGGGGATTTTGTAGTTGGATTGTTGCAAAATGTTTTCAATCACTCTTAGTTTTGCCTCTCGAGGGATGTTGGTATAGGGGTCAGTCTGAGTCGAGGGTTCTCAGTATTTCTTTGTAAGGATCAGAGTCATGCTTTTAACATTGCAAGGACCTCTTTAGTGTATTTAAAATATGAAATCATTTAATATATGAAATCATTTTTCAACGTCAGGTCTTAGAAAGTGATCACAACATTCTGTCTGTGGGTCTAATATAGAACCTATGCAAGAGATAGTGGGTCTCCAGAGAGAGGTGCAACATTCTCTGTATTTTTGTGAGGATGTGAAAATATGGAATTCGGGGGTTTTCTTTTACCAGGTAGTGACATTCTCCCCCTTAGAACCATTTGGTTAAGACCTCCTCACTTACTAACTTTTCTATTTCATATTCGATTTCATTTGTAGGATCCTTGGTAAGTATACTATAATGACCTATGTTACTCAGCGGTTTAAGGCATTCAGTGGTTTAAGGCATTCTTTACAATAAATGTATTACAATACAATACATTTATACAGTACACAGCTGCTGCCAAAGAAGTGTCCCGGTGCTAGAAAAAAGGTTCCAAAATTGAACTAGACCACAGCAACAATCCCTGGAAAAAGAACCTAAATGTTAAAAAGAAATGTCTTCAAGTTTTTGTGCACATTAGATTTAGAGGGGGCTAAATAGAAAGGCTCTGCCACCTCTCCTAGCCTTGTGGATCCTAGGACTTTGCAGTAGCTTCAGATCTCAAGGATTTAGACTGGTAGAGGGCTCTAATCCATTTTCTTAGAAACAGGGGTCCCTTCTACTCAAAAGCTCTATAGGTAAAAGTTAGTGCCTTAAACTTGATTTGATTACCAATGGGCAGCCAATTAAGTTGGCACAAATAGGCAGAAACTGATAAGCGAGCCAGAACCTTTAGAATTAGATGCACTGCAACATTTTGAATAATCTGTAGGCGATACATCAAGTAAGATGACAAGCCCAGATATAAGCTATTAGCATAGTCCAACTTGGAAGTCACCTCAGAGTACACAATAATCTTACGGGTGACCTCAGATACTAGATGAAGCATCCACCTTATCGATTTAAGCAGCTTGCAGGCAATTCTTTCATTTGTGGTTCAAAAGACAAATTTAAATCAAATGTGATATCTAGATTTCTAACAGTCGAAGATGGTAAAGGAGGGGCACCTAACTCAGAAGGCCACTAGTTATATGTCTGGGTAATGACTGATGCCAACAAAAGTTCTGTTTTATTGGAGTTCAATTTAAGGCAGTTGCTATTTATCCACTCAGACTAATTTCAAACAAAGCTTAAAGGAATTAAAAGCCTCCACCTCCTTATCCTGGAATGACACAAGGAGCTGAGTATCATCATAGTAGGAAATCACCCAAAGGCCCCAAGATTCCACAAGTTTGCAAGAGGTTCCAAATAAATATTAAAGAGGGTAGGACTCAGGGCAGAACATTGAGTCACTCCACACTCAAGTGGTTGAGGTTAAAGGAGAAAGAAATAGTGCTTGCATCCTATCTTCAAGAATTGACTTAAGCCAGGCCAACGCAGGCCCTTGAACTTCAATATTCCTAAGCTTGTTTATAAGAATAGAGTGAAAGATCATATCAGATGCTGAAAATGACTCAAGTAGAACTGCCATTGACAAAGAAATCTGATCAAGATTGTCCTTTATAAACTCTGAGACCTCAAGTAAGGCAAACTCTGTGATACACCCTGATCAAAAGCCAGATTGAGTATCATGTTTTATTCCAAAAAGTTGGATAGTTGTCTGTTGACTATCTTCTCCAACCTTTTTTCTACTTCAGATAAAAGTGAAATTTATTCTGAAGTTACTGAGCACCTTTTGGTCAGCAGTGGGTTTCCTTAGCAGAGAGAGCAGGTGGGCCTGCTGCAAACCCCTCAGCACAAAGGAGGAATTCAAGGAGAAATGTATCAGCTTGTTCAGAATGGGATTAACTATAGTCATTTTTATTGAGCAGAGCATTGGCTCCCCCTTTGTCCACTAGTTTTATCATGGTATGTTGCTGACTTTTTAATAGCTCTGGTCCCTATTTCTCTTTTTGGGCATATTGTGGAAAAATAAGATATTTTGGCTCTCAGATTTTCCCAAATCAACTAATACTGCTTTTATGAATGCTTCCATCTCTGTTGTAATAGTATGAAGTGGTAGTACACAATTAGATGTCTGGTTTCAGCAAATGTCAGACTTTTCTGCATGTATCAGAGGTTTGTCTATAAAGAAAATGTTTTTTTTATCCTTCAAAAGAAATCAGAGTTCTTTTGAAAGTTATCAGGAGTCATGCTTTGATGTGGCTACAAAACCTAACCCTTTGTATAGGGCTGTTCTCTCAATTTTTGTCAGGTTGACCCAGCTAAGATTTCAAACAAGGTCATCCTCATCTAGCTCCCTCTTTTGGCTTTGCCTTTGTGCCTTGTGACCTTCATTTATGGGTCAAATTCCCATGTAACCATGATCCTCCATCCTGGTTCGAATCTTCTTTGCCCTCTCTTCTCCCTAAAAAATTATAGGTTGATTGTAGGGACTCATCTATTCTTCTTCACTGCCACTCTCACCAGAACTAAAAGTACAATTTCATGGTCAGTCACTCCATATTGTCAATCTTTTCTTCTTTGGTGTTGGTGGTGGGAGCTTAGTATAGTTGGGAGAACTTGGGTTGTTGGTTGAGGGGGGTGAAAGCTACAGCCACACAAAAGTCACTAAAGTAACCTGTACTTAACCCTCTTGTTGCTCGCCTCAAAAACAGTCAGCGGTTCAGCTACACAAAGAAGTCTGGGCTCGGTCTTGACTTATTTTTGGTCTTAGAAGAATTTTTCAAGAAAAATTACTGAAAAGGTAAAGTTCAATGGACTGCTGGACGAAGATGTGGTGAAGATTTCTAAATTCTGACTTAGGGCTTCATTACGAAACTGGCAGTTTGACCAGAGATTGCTAATGCCACAGGAGGGGTGGCACCGTCATACCGGTGGCGTCCTCCCCCCGCCCTATTACAATTTTCCCACCGGGCTGACCGGTGGGAACATTGTAATAGAATATTCCCTTAGGGGAGCCGAGTCCTATACCGTAGCACAGAGGGGGCCAACCAGCACCCTCGGAATCCGCACTGTCTGCAATCAGACAGTGCGCATTCCAATGGTGCTGAGTAGGGTGGCCCAAGCACACCCTTACCACCGGTCAGAACACCATGGAAAGGCTGGCAATAAGGGTGGTTATAATCAGCCAGGTGGCGCTGAGTTTAGCACCGCCCTGCCTGAGTACAACTCAGACTGCCATCATGCCTTCAGGCACCATGTTCCTGGCAGGGATGGCGGTCCCACCACAAGGGTTGTAATGTGGGGGCCGGACCGCCAAATTTGCAGATGTCTAACCGTCACCGCGAGTGTGGCGCTGTTTGGACCACCACACTCGTAATAAGGCCTAAGTCTCTTTCATGAAAGTTGTAAATCTCCAGCAGGACAAAGCTGCAGGCTGTAGCCGACAATGGCTCCATGAGGAAGGATACCCCTTCTGCGAAGAACCATTGAACAGGATTTGCTGCTGCAGAGATGAACAAAGCCAGAGCGATAAGTTTGGCTGCAAACAAACTTCTTTTTCATGTATTTTGTGTGCCTCCTTCACACTCTTGCTCTTGGCGGCCATCGGCTCGTTTTCCCCAGCATTGCAAACTTAAAAGGGCAGTTTTAAAGTGATATGCAGCATTTATGCATGGAGCACATAATGACGTTTTTTATCAACTTTGAGGGCTGCACTGTTCCTTTCCACATAGCGGTGCTAACGAATTGAAAATGCACTGAGAAGTTTATTTCCTTGTGCAACATTATATTGCTATGTCTAGTCTTCCAAGCCTAAAAGATACTGATATGTGTTAATGTTTATGAGCTGTGTTGCTATTTCATGTGTTTTGAAGCTAGCCCGTATCTTCCTGCGGGATGCGCCTTCGTTGCTTTGCAGTTTCACAGTCCTACCGTTTAACTTAGGCTTTGAGCTGCATTGTGTTTTTTTTTCATCAAAGCTTGACGTTTCTCTTCGTCTTCTGCTGCATATTGTCACTGAGCCATGCGTTGCACATGACATATCTATTTTAGTACATGTGCAGATGAGGCTGTGGTGTGCTGTACGACTTGATGTGTACAGCAGATTCTGAATTTACCAAGGTAGAAAAATGGGTTGTGTCTCTCTGCCTGCTTGTAGTGTCTGCAAGGTAGCAGGTTTATTTCACATATCAGTGGCTTGGAGCAGTATTTATATGATTGTAAAGGTGGGAGAGTGGGTCTGAGTCTCAGTGGGTCGGAGTAGGTTGGAAGTATTCATGTCAGGTTCAGATAAAACATTGGTTGAAAACCCTGGTTATTATGAGTTTTATGTCTTTGAGAGGTACTGCTGCACCTGGTATATGCCACAATTACCAGGAAGATTTTTTACCTGCACTTTAGAGTTCCAGGCCTCTGAATGAGGAATAACCAAGACGTTTTAAGGCATGCGAAAAGTGGACAATTGTCAAGGGCCCTATTTCTTCTTAGGGTTCTCTTCGGGAGGAAGTTATTTTTCTCTAAATCACCTCATCTCCATTCTTCTATGTCAGTCTCTGTTCCTCTCTCTGCTTACCTCTACCCAAGACTCTATCTCTCTTTCTCTCTTTGACCCAAAGTAATTTTAAGGATTTTGGGGCCCCTGCCAAGAAAGATTTTTGCTGTTTTTGTGTGACCCATTTTCTGAAAATGTAATGTATTTTCTGACATCCTGAGTACTTGAATTAATGGGAAATGGGTTATACGTGTTTAAGTAGTTGTGAACAGGAAATCCCAAAAAAGGCAGGGCCACAAACATTCTTAAAATTACAGTGAGCATAACCTGGCATATATTTCCTCTTGCTCTGAGCCACAAAACAGGGTTTTTTGCAGTATTTTACCTTCACAAATTCCACCAGGTTTTATATACCTTGTGAAATATGTACAGAGGAAAAAGTATGTTATTGTTGCACATATTGTCATCCCAATGGAATCAGGGCCTCTGCGGGTATGCCATCATCGGAAGTCTTTCCTCCAAAATATGAAATTGTAAAAAGGTCTTCAAAGGGGGGGCTCCAAACGATCAGACTTAGGGCCTACTTAAATACTGTGACTGTGACTGTGACAAATCATAATGATAATCATCAAGATAAGGTTTATCTACCATAAAGCCCAGCTTGTATTGTCTCAAAGCACTTGACAAACTACATGCTATTGCCCTCTGCAGAGGACCTGCACCATTAATAATTATCGGCTCATAATCACCGACCATAGATGACGCATAATAAGAGCAACTATCTGCAGTTAATTGCCAATAAAATGTGTGTTCATAAAGCAATTAGCCGCTGGGCCTCTTAGTCTGACACAATTCAAATTAACAAAAATGTGGGAATTGTTTATGACCGATGCATGTCCCTGCCACTGAACCTAGAATGCAAACATTGCCAGCATTCTCACTGGCTGAAGTCATTTCAACGTTTTATCGAGGGTGCTCATTAGGCTGTATCCATCTCAATGGTTCTCCTGTTATTAGCCTCTAAAGGGGAAAGAAATTAGTAGGACTGCAGGTCTTTTGATGTGCATAACCTCGTCACAAGGCATACAATGAGCTAAATATTATTATTCACTTTAACTTTTCTATGACATATGCTGTTTTGACTGCTCTCCTTTTTTCCACCTGGAATGTGTTCTAAGAATTATTATTTGACCATGTCATTTGTTTTAAAACTTCGGAGCAGATTTTCATGAAAGTTGAGACCATACTGATAACTAGATTTGAATGTTCTGATCATAGAGTAATGTCTCTCAAGCTTGCTTTGAGAATTACAGTCAGATGCGATCAAAACGGAGAGCATGAAGAGAATTAACAAGATGTCCTGGACATGCTAAGGAATTTTTTAGTAGTGTAGAAAGTTGAAGGTTTTTGGGAGTACTGATTTAGGTTGGAAGATTTTGGATTCTGATGGTTTTGGCACCCCTCACCTGTTGTTGTGTTTTTAGGTCGAGCCCACAAGCACTTTGACCTCTTGTAAGTATTGTGGGCCTTTTGCCACACCCTCCCTCACACCCATCACTTTAACTCATTCCTGGGATTGCTTTTCAAAAATCACTTGATGTCATTGATAATTGCTTTACGTTTGTCTCGCCTTGAGGCTGTTTTTGTCACATCTTGCAGACTGACTCTCTTACATGGATTATTGCACGATTGCCGACATACTTTAGTGTGGGAGAACTATTTATTTTGTCTATCCCCTTCGTGCTGCATGGCGGCCATGGCACCCACAGCGCAAACTTGATCGGCAGTATTAGAGCGCTGGTCATATTATTCAAATTTACCTAATCAGTTATTTCTTGTGGCTCTCCCCTTAAAACACTTAAAATTGGTGACTGGTTTACTAAAAGAAAAATCCTCAAAGCAAACGCGGCACTTCCATCATAGCGGGAGAGCAATACTACAATATTCACTGCACTCATGAAACTTGTCCCATAATGCTTTGCAAACATTCTATTTCAAAACATTTTTACCCATAACTCAGCCTGTGGTGGCCTAGGACAATGGGACCACCACCAAAACTATCACAACAACGTGGTTTTTCTATCTACATAATCTTTGAGTCCCCACAATATATCAGTGTGGACCCCAAAATAATAACCCCTCGCAATATTCAGTGTCTGTTTAACTTTTCTTATGGCTGGAACTATTGTTTAACATCTGAGAGTAGGTTGCGTTTTAAGGACCTTCTTTATAATATCATTTCTATAGACCTGTTAGCCCTGACCATCTGTAATATACTATGCTCTCTAGGGGCTAAGTAGATGGTTGCACTGCATTACTTTTTACTGTTTTTTGGGTGGTTATGTCCTCTTTGGCCTAACTATACAGGTATATGACCATATTTCTTACAAATACTGTCTTAATTGCGGTGTTCTCTAGGGGCTGCTTAAAGCATTACAGTCATATCAACATATTAAAATATTTGTGGCACGGAAACTTGACCCATAATTCTTTGCAGGGCATTACTTTTACAAAACAATATTGCTCATAACTCGGCCTGTGGTGGTCCTACGACAACGGGACCACCTTGAAAACGCTCTGTGTACATCATCTCTGGGTCCCCACACTAGGTTATTGGGCATCCCAAAATAATAACACTTCCCACCATTCACTGCCTTTTAAGCTTTCTCGTGGCTACAACTTCTGTTTTATAGCTGAGAGAAGTTTTGTTTTAAAGGACTTGTTGTAAGATCATTTCAGTAGGTCTGCTAGCCCTAAAAATGCTCTCTAGGGGCTAAGTATATGGGTACACAGCATTACTGTTTCCTGTATTTTTTTCATGGGGTTGTCCCCTCTTAGGGCTAACAATATGGTTACATGACTATGTTCGGTACAAATTATATGTTTTGTTATGGCACCCTCTAGAGGCTATTTTGAGCATTACAGTCTACTGCCAAAAGTTTATTTCTGATAAAGGTTTATATGATAATTGTATATGTTTTAATAAAGTCACTTTATTACAATTATGACCATAATTCAGGTCAACTTAATATCCTTATTACACTATGACTGTTTGAACACTCTTGATATGTTTGGGTGACCCTTCTAGTTTATTTCTCTTGTTACTCCTCTGTGTCTGGCTTGTGTCTTTTTTTAGGGAATTGTGTTAGCCAGCCAGCAACTCTGATGGAGGGATGGTGACAGTAGTTATTCTATTGGAATTAGCATGGTAAAGTTAAATTGGGATGCTAAATGGCAACATTTTCATTTTTTGCTGCAGATAGAGGAAGAAGGTACATGGAAGTGCTTTAGTTATATGCAGGACCACTGGAATTATATGGCAGGAAAAGACGAAATTATGAGGCAAGGTTGACCAATTTATGTGGCAAGAAAAGTTCAGTTATCAAATTTACAATGCCAATAGCTTTAATTCAAGCAAATGCGAGACCTATTGCATTGCAAAGGCTTGTTTTCATTGCCTTCCGTCTCTTTGTAGTCTGAGGCATTTGCAAGTTAGCTGTCTCAATTTGGCTAGCTTTGATTACCACTGTTTTATTTATTTCCAACAGCAGATAGCCCATAACTGTATTGATGATCAGAGTTGGACTGTAGAATAGTCTTATTTGTGTGTTCTCTTACTTTTCTTTATCACAATCTGTAGGGAATGGCACAGGCGATTGTCTAGGTGCATTGTGTGCAGAAATGTATGTCCCATATTCCGGTAAGTAGTCAATGTTTCTGTAGCCGAGCATGCGTAAACTGATGCAGCTTAAAGTGCAGGGGCGACATTTCTCAATGAAAGGCAGAGCATTGTGGAAATGACTTTCTCCACACTGAGTATTACCTCTTGAGAGTATAAATTAAACCGTCTTTGGAATCTGAAAACTAAGGCCTCATTTACGAGGCCCTAGGGGCACACTGCTCCCCTGGAGCATCATTAGGTCGAGCGTAGCGTTCAACGTGTTGTATGCTTTTAAGTATACTTATAATATGGGTTCAAGCAAATTCAAGTGATTTCATTTGTTGGTTCCTGTGTCCCTCAAAAATCCTTGCTAGCTAGTGTTCAGTTCTGCCTCTTTGTCCTGCCTTTTTCTCTTTGGGAGCAGCACCAAGTACTGTATAATTACGCTATGTCCTGTTTATCTCTTCTGTAGAGGACTATTTTTCTTTAGAATTTGCCTGTTGGTCTTACACTGTGGGTGTGTGTTCAGTCCCTCCTCCCCACCAGCTCCCTCTGCAAATAAAAGGAACAGCAGAGAGGGGTTTTTCCAGTCCACCTCCTTTATCTTAGCTCCCACGTTTGGCCTGGAATGCAGAGCTTTAATTTCCTCATTGCCTCTGACATAGCCGTAAAAGACCAGCTGCTGTGCGCCGAACGGAGCTTCTTCAAGGAAGTGCCCTGCTGATTAGTGACTGAAAGTGTGATGTTTGTATGAGTATGATCCCACAAGCCTGCATTAAATATAGCGAAAATGCAACTTACAAAAATGAGAAACAGGCACAAAAATGTACAGAAAACACTTTGAGGGCCGCTCTGGGCCCCACAAGGCTATAACTGGCATTGCCTCTTTAAGGGGTCCCTTGAAACCGCCCTCGCTCTCTACGTGTTACCGAGGGCAGCTCTGGGCTCCACAAGTCTATAACTGCCATTGCCTCTTTAAGGGGTCCCTTGAAATCGCCCTCGCTCTCGTGTTATCTTTCCTTTTCTCCCTTCCGCAGTAGAACACTTTGCATGGATCCTGTCACATGGATAATAACCGAGAGGTCTGTGTGTATACGTTTGCTATTTGTTTTTGTTAAGTGGTTCACAAAAATAAATGAATAAACAAATGAGGAAGGTGTGTTTGTGTGTGTGGAACTTGTTTACTTTACTGTTGGCAACCATGCCTGTTGCTCTGAGGTGAGCACAGCTGATAATATAGCACATATGTTGACCACTAAATGCACTGTTGCCTATACGTTCAACGCTAATACTCGTGGCGAACGTCGGCTTGTTTTTCTTTAAAATTATGTAGCAACAAAAGTCTGGTTAGGAGTATAGAACGCTAATAGCTCTAACTCGAGCAAATGCAAGACAGGTTACATTGCAAATGTTTGTGTTTGCAGTGGAAACAATTCCTCTCTTCCCGTAGCCCAGGCTGGGAAGGAAACCCTGTGTGCTGGCTCTGCAGAGCAGGGCAGAGAGCCCTGGAGGGGAGGACTGAGGCGTTGCCCCCACCCCGAGCAGCCCCTCTCCGCCCCTCCACCCAAGGGGCTCCAGGAACATTCAGGGCAGAAAACATTTCACAGTTCTGGGGGAAGTCGGAGCCTCTGACCCCTCCTCCCTCCACTGCTAGGTAAGTTTCTGCTGATTTTTCTACTGCCCAGAGGGGTCTTTTATCGACTATAAACTGCACTTGTGGCTTGTTCACGGAGTGTGGGTCGTTGTGGGCAGTTGTGGGCACCGTCTGCGGGTGGGCTCGGCCATGCGTTCCTTGCAGTACTGAAGGGTAGGGGGACAACTTTCTGGCTCTTCTGCTACATGATGCGGGCAGGCTGTGTTACAATATACACTTTTTGCCAGGATGTTGTCCGTATGACACTGCTCTGGGCAGTGGCTGTGTGCACTCTGGATTGCTGCAGACTGTTCTGATTACCTGCTGAAGCAGCACAGATTTGCGGACCATCACATATGACGGAGAGTGTCTCCTTTTCTACATGTTGCCGTCTCTGATCGCGTCATATAAGGTCTCACTGTCTCGTGTCGTGTCTGAGTGGACCTTGTTTTATCATGCTGTGGAGTGCCCGGTACTGGCTGTCTAGCACTGTGCAGAGTGTACATGTGCATTATGTTTTTACTGACTGCCTACAGTGCCTGGCTCAGATTGTGCGGATGCAGGCTGTGCACACATTATAAAGGGTATGACTGTGTCTGATTGTGTGGCTGCACAAGTTCTACAGTGTTCTGATTGCGGGGATGCTGACTGTGCCTTATGTTTTTTGGCCCCGGGCTGGGCACACATTGGGAATAGTGCTGCCAGCGCTCTGGCCGGGTGGAGGTGGTGGTGTGACTGTGTCTGCGCACGTTGTGCAGAGTATTGATTGTGGGTCATGGCGACTGTGCTGCGGATTGCGTGGCCTTGGGCTGTGCGTGCATTGCGAAGGGTGGCGCTTGTGTTCTGGTTAGCGCACATTGTGAAGTGACTTGACTGCCTCGGATTGCGGGAGTGATTAGATTGTGCAGTACTTGTGGTGCACACGTTGTGCAGGGCTCCAACATTCTCACCAGTGAGGCCAGACAGGGTTCCGTCAGCCACAGATTGTTTGCCCCCAGCAGCGGTGTGGCCGTCAGTGGCGGCTGGTGTTCAAGGGCTAAGGGGCTGCGCCCCTAGCCTTTTCTGGCCTCCCTAGTGAAGCATAAATGTAATTACATGATGAAAGTAAAACATTTTCTGCACAACATTTTCGGAGTGAAAGTTGTGCACTTTGAAAAGCCCCACTGCGCCTGCGTCAGTATGTGACTGAAAGCTGCACAGTAGGGCTGACAGGGCTTGCCAACGCAAAGCCCTTACGTTTTCTCAGAACGCAGTGACGTCCCTGGCTTATCTCCTCCTCCACCAGAAGCCCTGATTGTAAACAGCCTGAGGCGTTTTTTGTCCAGCCCGGGTTTCTGAAAACTTCATGTCACTCCGATATTATTCTCCACCCTTTCCTATTTACTCAAATGGTGGGGTGTGATCAGAAGGGTCTACGTACCAGAGGTCACATTTTATTAAAAGAATGTGGCATTGCAAAGAAAATCCCCAGTCTGTGGCAGAGAAATGGAATAAATACAATAAATAACTCCATCCAGGGCTTTCTGGGAGCCAGGAGTGTGACCTGAAGACCTCAAGTCATAAATATGCCAAAGACAACCCTGCACACAAGTAAGTTGGAGCTCTATCTTTTTTACAGACAATAAGAAAAGAATCTGTTCTCTCAGCTCTCCTCTCCTTTCACTGCCTCTGTAGGTGATTTTGTCTCTCAAAGGCAGTAATGGTTCCAGTAATTTATCATGGCTAGTTATTGTTTTATTTCTTCTGCAGACTAATAACGTGATATGTCATATTAAACATGTAATCTGCAGCTCAAATAAACCTGTACCTTTTATCACTGAAACTGCTGGATACTGGATGGGTGAGGCAATGTGTGTTTGTTTGAATGTGTTTGCAGGGCTTGACAGAGTGGCTGAGAAAATGTGGGTGTCTGTGTATAAGAGTTGTGTGAATGGCAGTGGATGACAATGTGGATGAGTAAATGGGTAGGTGACCAAAGGCAGTGGGTGAATAGGTGAATGGAAATACGTGGGTAGTGAGGCTCTCTCACAAGGTGCAATTCCGTCTTGCATTTGTGCCCCACCACTGCTTTCAGTCACCACCCACCACTGGCGGCCGTTTCAAAAACACACAGAAAGTGTCCAAGTTAACAAACCCTTCACGTGGCGCTGTACATTATGGTGATGATTCCGAAACGTCTGGGGCAGGTACAGTGCCGAAGCCTCTCTGCTCAGGGCTACTGTAATTATATGGCAGGAAAAGACTAAATTATGAGGAAGGGTTAACCAATTTATGTGGCAAAAAAAGTCCTGCGATGAATTTACAATGCCTATAGCTCTAACTCAAGCAAATGCGAGACCTACTGCATTGTAAATGCTTGTTTTTTTTTACGCTACGTTGGCGCAAGTGTGCTAGCTCATATTTACAAGGCCACGCAAAGCCACCTTGAGTGGCTTTTCATGGCCTTGTAAATATGAACCTTTTTCACGTATAACAGTGCCTGATGGGTGTTACTTGGGGTGTTCCCACACTGTACCCATGGAACCCGAAGAAATCTGACGCATTCTTCGATTTACAAGTCTGGGAATGCATCAGATTCCTACGCTACCTCACGGGCTGTATAAGAATGACGTAATGGGGGGAAAAATCTTTATTTCTCCCCGTTTTTTAATCTTTCTATATGTGCTGTATTCTGCAGGACATATAGAAAGAGGAGAACACCTCTTGTGATTGAAAAACAATCATCCTTGCAACGCAGGCATTCTTGTACCATGGTGCAAGGGTGCCTGTGTTGGCGCTAGGAAGCAATTTGTGCGCTAGCACATGGGGAGAGGACAGACGTGCGGCATATCTTGTAGACACAGCACATTTCTGCCCTTTCCTGGTGGTGCAGGGCGGTGCAGCAAGGCACTTGCTGCACCGCCCTATGCCACATGCCTAGTAAATGAGGCCCCTAGTGTTTAATTTGAGCTGGGAGTTGCTTGTGGAGCCCACCGTCCCCCATTTGTTGGGAGCAGCACTTATCTTTCCTCATCAGACATTTACAGAGAGCAAGAGAGAGAAAAATAAACATGGGAGAAAGAAGGAAAAACTATCACAAAGGAAGAAGCCAGAAACGAGTGAGATAACGGGGCAGGGAGTGTCTGGATGTGGATAAAAGAGGCATGAGGTGGATTCAAGACTACACAGTCTTGGTTAAGCACAGCTTGGGCACTGGCACTCATTTTTTTTTTTTTTACAAATTAAGCACTGGGGCAACCCTAGCTGTGACTAAATCCTGGGCTACAAATTAACAGAAATATTTTGTTGCATTCTCTTCTACTTCTTCTAAAAGTTTAGAAATCGTATGGAACATCCTTTAGGCACAACTGCCCCCCGCCTCTTTTAGTTAATTGGTACAGGTTTTCCAGACACAAACAAGTAATGAGCCTGCTCTCACCATAAACTCAGGTAGCGCTTAGTCACGGCTATACTTTAGGCATGCATAACAAACGGTCTCCCGATGAAGAGAGGACCCACTGTGATTATGTAAAATGTTAATAAAGTGATTAAAAAAGGGCTTTGTGATCTAATGTGCCCTATTCCTAATGAATCATTGTAATGTAATCCTGAATGTACAGATACTGAACTTCCTTATGCAGAGACAAGCACTGCTGAAACGGTTACACTCTAAAAATGTTAATATTGCATTAGTACAAGAAACCCACTTTTCGAAGTCAATACACTTTTTCGTTCACACTGATATGCTTTACAATACGCTCCAGCAGCACAAATAAGGGAAGCTGTGTTGCTGGCTTGATGAGATATATCCTATCTTTCAATGCTGACGGTCAGTAACATTATGAAGAGGGGAGGATTATGGATGCTAAAGGCATGATGGGTATTATAACTTTGACCTTAATGCCAATATGTGTTCCAAGCAATGAGGGACCATTTTCATGCTGGCTTGTTCCATATTGTCAATAAGTTCATGAATGGGAACCTGATGTTAGAAGTGGTTTCAGTCAGTGCTTAATTTGTAAATAAAAAGGTGCCGGTGCCAAGAGCCCTCCTCTTAAACACTCGGCTGCTGCAATTAAATGTGTGAACACGGAACAATGAGGCAGTGTAAACCTGAAGCCATCTCGGGCCTTTTTAATCCATTTACAGCCACTCCCATCCCCTTCAGCTCACTCTTGCAGCTTTCTGCTTTCTCCATTGTGACGCTTTTTCGTTTTTCTCTTCCTCCGTCTTTACCATATGTCTTTTGCTCGCAGTGAATGCTTGAGGCATAAAAATAAGTGCCATTCCTCAAAAATAAGTACTGGTGCCCGCACCGGAAACAACAAGCACAAATTAAGCACTGGTTTCAATTCAACATTAAACTCTCATTTTGGATAGGTCCATAGTGCAAATGTGTGACCTAATCTTTTCTGTGTTGCTGATGCACAGGATATATGCCATAGATTTTTGGATGGCGATTGCAACATGCTGATGAAAGGGGCTATTCTTTCTTTTCCGATTTTCATAAGACACATACATGCTAGATTACTTTTTGGTAAGTACGTATGACTTTGAGGACAGGCTAATGGAGGTGGAAAGAGAAAGGGCCTGAGGAAGGATGTGTGGTGGTGGAGCAACTGCGTTGGGCCATTGGCTGTTGACTGTTGGGCAACTGGGCACTGCTGCTTGCTATTAGGCACTGTTGCAATTGAACGCCATTGAGTACTGCTGAGGAAGAGAAAGGATGTCGACACTGTGCTGCAGTTCGGGGCAGCTTCTGCCATGCTTGTCATAGGGCTGCTGGGCTTCTGGGGCAGCATTGCCGTAGCTCACGAGGCTGCAGAAGATAAACAGAAGTGTTCACTGTGACCTACATTCTACATCCTCCATTCAATTAAATATGCTTCCCAAGTACTTGCTTGTGCCCCATCCCATGAGGTAGGAGACTTGCTGTGATGGAACACCTGGGGAAAATGTGGACCATTAGGGAACAAGGACAAAGCATATCCAAGTAATACATTTATTAATTCTCAGCAACCATGAAGCCTGGGAGTCGTTGAGTCACTGAGTTTTTGAAACACTAAGGCCCAGATTTATACTTTTTGATGCAAAACTGTGCAAACGCAGTTTTGCGTCAAAAAGCTTGGCGCTGGCTAGCGCTTTTTTTAGCGCCGTCTAGGCATCATATTTGTATCATGATGCAAGAAAACTGGCTAGTGTCAACATTTTTGATGTTAACCATTTTGCCTTGTCATAGGCAAAATGACGTTAACACTGCAAAAATGACTCTAACCTGTTTTACGGCACGTAATTTGTCGCAAAACAGATATGCACTATTTTTAACTGCATTAGCGTCAACTTCAGACGCTGATGGAGAAAACATTGCAAAGGAGAGGCAAAATGGACCCAGAAGGCCAGGAGACACCCCAGTGTGACCCCATTCAACCAGGAACCAGCCAAAAGGACACACACAAGTTCCATGGAAGGGAGAAGAAAAAACGCAAGTGTCGTTTTAGTGCGGAGGAGCATGAAATACTTGTGAGAGAGGTGACGGAGCACCAACATCAACTCTTCATTACCTCCAAATTACCAATTGGCAGGAGAGAGGCAATCTGGCAGCAGATAGTTGACAAGATCAACAGTGTGGCAGAGGTGAGGAGAATCATAACTGAGTGCAAGAAACGCTGGCAGATTGCAAGCGAAGGACAAAGGAGAAAATGGCAAGGAACAGGAAGGCAGACTGCAAACTGGAGGTGGAAGTCCAGCACCACAAGAGGACCTGGACAAGATGGAGGAGATGGTTGATTGGTCATCCCGGAGGAACTAGTCACTGGAATTGCAGGACTGGACAGTGCAGACTGCCAGGAACCGCCACAAATGCAGGGTAAGTTGCATGGGGGAAATTAATGCTGAATTGTCAAGTGCAAGAAGGGGGAGGCACATAGGACACACTCAATGCATGTCAAAGGAGTGCAGAGGGACACATTGCACATGAATCAAGTTGCACCATTCAAACGTAACCAACACATGTACATACGCCTTGGTAGTGCCAGGCACTACAACACATACACAACCTGGACATATCTCAATCACCAGGGCTAAATACCTACATGTACATATGTAGCACATAGGATGAAAGGTATGACTAATCACTGTGCCTCTGGTTGTGTCATCACAGAATCCCTTGCATGTAGTCAAACAAACCCTACCAACACAACCAAGACGTCAGAAACTAGAAGTCAGTCAATACCATTCCTGGGGTTACGTCATGGTGGTGTCCCTTGTAGTAACACCTTGCAACTGCCTTGTCTCATTGCCAAAACACATGTGTGCCTCATCTTACAGCACACAATTCATTGCAACCTTTCTTTCCCAACAGTGCCCAAACATGTGCCGGTAGCACCACTACCCCGCACATTAACAACACATCCTCATAAGGAAGCCACCACTCCATCATGCAGTAAGGATGCCCCTCTAGGTGCAGGGAAAAGTAATCTGGGGAGGTGCTGGGGGAATAGCAGGGTGGTCATGTATCACAGGAAACATGCCACTACCCAGTGTAACTAAACTGGTGTAGTTGTGAGCCACATATTTTGACACTGATCAGATCTGTGCCACTAGAGAAAATATGTACTACAGATTGCAATTTTTAGGTCACAACAAATACAGGCTGAGCCCACAACTACTCTTACACAACCCTGTGAGACACATAGGAATGGGGAAATAACCACACAAATACAACACATGGTGTATGACTGTAAACATAATAGTGTACAATTTCACATTGACGGGCGGGGGATGGTGCATGGGCAAGTCTGGTGTTGGCAAGACTGCCAATGCAGTGTACGCTTTTCGGTTGGCAGTATGAGTTACACGGTGGATGGCAGGTGGAAATCTGTCTGCTCATGGTAGCTCTGTGAAGCAGTTACCACAACATTGTTGATGGATTAAATAGAGTCAGTGCCAGTCTTGGGGTGCATTGGGTGTGACAGGACACGCTGCTCTTAGCCCTGCAAATAAGGCAGTGGAAAGCTCAAAGGGGCTGGGCATGGGGCCAACCTTTTCAAGGGGTTTTCACCACCATGCAAAGGCTGGTGGAAAAGCGGGAACATACCTGGAGGGTAGCGCTGATCGTAATACTGGTCTGGTGTCACAAGACAGGTGGCATTGCCAGTCTGTAAGCTGCCGGCAAGCTGCCAGTGCCAGGCCATTTGGCCCATGGGGCATTCCCCATGGACAAGATGTGCCACTACCACCTGTGCTTTTGGGGGTGGTCACATAGACAATGGCAGTCAGGTGGTCACAGGACTGCCGGACTTGTAATGAGGGTCCATATATGCACCAGTATGCCTACCTGCAAAATCACCATTAAACTAGCTTGAAGCCCTGACCTAAGTTAAATTTTAGTCAACTGGCTATGTCCATAAATTATTTTACCATCAGACACTGTCATGTAGAAAATGATATACACAGCAGCAAATTATACCCATGCTGGCCATTCCTGGGTCCACCCCTGTGCCTATGTCAATTTAGCTGCACTGCCACAATGCTGCATCTCTTGCATCATAGTGCAAGGATGGCTGCATTGAGGAGGAGATCATAGCTATGTAGGAAAGAGCACCTTCCAGCACAGACAGAAACTGAAATGGAAATCTGCTAGGTCCAGGTGTGTTGTGCAATGTAGCACACGTACACGTACATCAACATGAAGAGCAGCAATCAAAGGAAACAAAAGCATAGTGTTTTGGCAATGCCATCCCTGGTGTGGTGAAAGGTTTCAGTAGCACCCGGGTGTATGTGAAACATGTAAGACTGGGACAGGGGCATATTGCAATGTTTGTGCTGTGGCTTGAACACTGCAAAACCCATTGCAAGGCCCTACCATGCAAATGGATCCATAGGAAGGGTCCACAAGAACAGGACGGTGTCAACCTACCAAAAGGATTTACATCACACCTAGTGGATGTGAGGCAGCCAGCTTCCCCTCATGTGACACTCAGGTGGGGCAAAGGGCCGATAGACTGCAACCATGATGTACAGGAACAATGTTTGGGAAGTAAGATGACAATAAGCCTCCAATAGTCACAACATTGAACAATTGATTTTACACCATCTCATTGCAGAGGATGATGGCTCTCCTGGTGATCTGCCTATCCTGGAGCACCCCGATGACCTGGATGACCAGCTGACAACCATCAGCCAAGGGACCTTCCAAGAAGTCCTGGTATCCCTCCAGACACCATCTCCAGTCCCAAGGAGGATAAATAATGTAGCAGCCATCCCAGATGCCCCACCCAACACCCCAATAGTAAAACCTGCCAACACCGACACAGCTGAGGACTCTGAGGACCCAGGGACCAGCTTTGAGAGGACAAAGGCAGGAGTCCAGCGGGAGCTGACCAAGCAGGTGTGGGTGGGGATGGAGATGGTGGCAGCCAGCCTAGAGGGAAACATGCCTTGTTACAGCCAATAAACATACAGCAGCCAAACAAGGCACACACTCCCCATTGCATAGACTCCAGGAGTGTCTGAGGGACATAGCTGCTGCCATGAAGGAGAGGCCACTACAACTGCCCCCCCCCCCAAACTGGCAGCAGCATGATTGAGAACAAGGTTGACTCCATGCACCTGGAAGTGGCCTCCTTCAGGGCAGACATGGCTGCCTACCGCCGAGATGTTGCTGCTATCCTGAAAAATCAGCAGCTCCTCCTTGCTGCAGTGATGCCATATGTTGTTCCACAAATGGCAGCCACCGGGAATTGGGATTCCTCATCTTCAACCACTCAAGTGTGTGCGGCCTACTCTACCTCCCCACGACAACCATCAAGGGCAGAGGGGACACCATAAACATTGGAGGATGAGGATATGGAACAGATCAGCTTTACTCGGAAGAGTTCCCGGTAGTACCAGCCCATGCCACATGGGCAGTGTTCTCCTTTGTCCTGTGCTTTAGATCATGTCAGTGTTAGCACAGTTGGATATGTGCACTCTTCACCCACACAGTGTTGTCCTGTCTGCTATGGGCTGTCATTGTCTCTCACTTCCCAATTGGCAATTGTTGGTTCTTCGCAGTTAACAACACTTCACCCAAGCATGTCCCATGACATGTCCCTCAACCTTGGACTTGTATTGTGTCAAAATAGTATGGATTTCACAAATGAGGTCACTGACCTGGACATTGTAAATATCGCACTACAACACTTGTAAATAAACACCTTCTATACAATCAGCATGTCTTTTTGTAGTGTGATCCATCTACTATGCTTAGTAATTGTGATGTGTGTATCCATGTCATTGGTCACAAAATATCAGTACAAGAGTGCAGGACTGTGGGGGCACAAAGCTACACACAAGGACCCTAACATGACAAATGGTTATGCTGGTCTCATCCCCTACAAGCAGTTCACTGAGTATGTCACAAATGAAGAACACATGTATGCTTCACTCACTATATACAGCAGGAATGGTTGTAAAACAGTTCTAGGTCAATGTCATCAGCTGGGAGTACCAGTAGAACACACTGGTGTGATACAGAGGTACCTAACCTCATTAGTGATTGCCACCGGTCAGGTTTGCAGGATAGAGTTCCAATGTAGGCTGTTGTCGACATTCCTACACTGGACCCCAACACTGAGAGCTGAAGTACCACACCTACCTGTCCAATACAAAGTAAAAATAGTCATCTTTAGTGGTGGGTACACTGGATGGCAGATGCATGGACAAGTAAATGAGTTGTTGCTGCCAATGTGAAAGCTCAGTTGTCAATAGGTGATGCAAATGTCAAGAGAGATATTCGGAGGCAGGACGGAACCCCTAGGCCGACGCACAATTTGCACTGTGCACTCATGGGAAGACCCTGAGACACAAGCATATAACAAAAAATGTAAAGGAGTATGCAATAATGTTTATTAACATTTCAACTAAGCTAAAAAATAAATAAGACCTACCCTGTCCTAAACTAACCTATTCTAACTGTACTTATCCAACAACTAGTGCTATATACCCTATGCTAAACTTAACTTACACATTGAACACCACACTCCAAACTTTGCCCCCGCCCACGTAAGTTACAAGACACATGCAGAACAACATATACTAATACTACACATACTAACTAATCCTAAACAAATATATATTTTTTTGTATTTGTTTGTATTTTTTAAAATCTTTTTATTAATATTTTGCTTTACTTTTTAATTAAAGAAAACATATACAGGGAGTGCAGAATTATTAGGCAAGTTGTATTTTTGAGGATTAATTTTATTATTGAACAACAACCATGTTCTCAATGAACCCAAAAAACTCATTAATATCAAAACTGAATATTTTTGGAAGTAGTTTTTAGTTTGTTTTTAGTTTTAGCTATGTTAGGGGGATATCTGTGTGTGCAGGTGACTATCACTGTGCATAATTATTAGGCAACTTAACAAAAAAAAATATATACCCATTTCAATTATTTATGATTACCAGTGAAACCAATATAACATCTCAACATTCACAAATATTCATTTCTGACATTCAAAAACAAAACAAAAACAAATCAGTGACCAATATAGCCACCTTTCTTTGCAAGGACACTCAAAAGCCTGCCATCCATGGATTCTGTCAGTGTTTTGATCTGTTCACCATCAACATTGCGTGCAGCAGCAACCACAGCCTCCCAGACACTGTTCAGAGAGGTGTACTGTTTTCCCTCCTTGTAAATCTCACATTTGATGATGGACCACAGGTTCTCAATGGGGTTCAGATCAGGTGAACAAGGAGGCCATGTCATTAGATTTCCTTCTTTTATACCCTTTCTTGCCAGCCACGCTGTGGAGTACTTGGACGCGTGTGATGGAGCATTGTCCTGCATGAAAATCATGTTTTTCTTGAAGGATGCAGACTTCTTCCTGTACCACTGCTTGAAGAAGGTGTCTTCCAGGAAGTGGCAGTAGGACTGGGAGTTGAGCTTGACTCCATCCTCAACCCGAAAAGGCCCCACAAGCTCATCTTTGATGATACCAGCCCAAACCAGTACTCCACCTCCACCTTGCTGGCGTCTGAGTCGGACTGGAGCTCTCTGCCCTTTACCAATCCAGCCACGGGCCCATCCATCTGGCCCATCAAGACTCACTCTCATTTCATCAGTCCATAAAACCTTAGAAAAATCAGTCTTGAGATATTTCTTGGCCCAGTCTTGACGTTTCAGCTTGTGTGTCTTGTTCAGTGGTGGTCGTCTTTCAGCCTTTCTTACCTTGGCCATGTCTCTGAGTATTGCACACCTTGTGCTTTTGGGCACTCCAGTGATGTTGCAGCTCTGAAATATGGCCAAACTGGTGGCAAGTGGCATCGTGGCAGCTGCACGCTTGACTTTTCTCAGTTCATGGGCAGTTATTTTGCGCCTTGGTTTTTCCACACGCTTCTTGCGACCCTGTTGACTATTTTGAATGAAACGCTTGATTGTTCGATGATCACGCTTCAGAAGCTTTGCAATTTTAAGAGTGCTGCATCCCTCTGCAAGATATCTCACTATTTTTGACTTTTCTGAGCCTGTCAAGTCCTTCTTTTGACCCATTTTGCCAAAGGAAAGGAAGTTGCCTAATAATTATGCACACCTGATATAGGGTGTTGATGTCATTGGACCACACCCCTTCTCATTACAGAGATGCACATCACCTAATATGCTTAATTGGTAGTAGGCTTTCGAGCCTATACAGCTTGGAGTAAGACAACATGCATAAAGAGGATGATGTGGTCAAAATACTCATTTGCCTAATAATTCTGCACTCCCTGTAGCTACCCCAACATGACCACCCACCCACTAATTAACACATAATAAGTTAAAAGAAAACATCCCACAAATACACTTATCCTATCTAATCTACATACCTACACTAACCTAACACTAACCCCCTAAATCCCACAATAAAATACATTAGAACATCATAAGGTAGGGGACAGAGCATGGAGGTGGCAGATCACATCAGTGTCAAAGGTTTGCCTTCTTTAGTTTTTTTTAATGTATTTTAACATCTTCTTATTAGCGGTAACCTCTTCTTCCAAGCTGTCCAAACAGTTTAGTATGCAAGACATATCCCTCTGCAGATCCTGCAGCAACTGTGTCGCAATGGCAGCAGGTGGTGTGGGCTGTTGCGCTGCTGTGGTTACCATTGCAACAGATGTAGTTGGTGTGGTGTCAGCTGTGCCCCCCTGCACTGCTGATGAGCTTGGAGTCTACTGAGCCTTCTTAGGCAGTGGGGGGGCCCTTGCGGGAATGCTTGCCATTCCCCTGTTGCCTTCTCTGCACAGAAGCGGCTAGCCATGTGTCTGAACCCAGACTCCACTGCCAGGATGTGGCGGTACCTCTGTGCCCTCTTAAGAAAAGCAGGCTGCTCATCATTGGTCATGTTGGTAACTGTAAAATGGAGACAAGCAACCATCTGTGTCAACATTGTGAGCAGTCCGTACAGTTTGATAGCTTACACTGTGTGGTACTTACACCTTGTGCCAGGTCCAGTTATCCCTTATTAGTATATTAGAGGTGTTCTAGCAGCTTAGGCTGATAGAGGTAGCTATAGCAGAGCAGCTTAGGCTGAACTAGGAGACATGCAAAGCTCCTACTATACCACTTATATCACTTAGCACTATTTCATAAGGAAACACAATACTCAGAGTTACTAAAAATAAAGGTACTTTATTTTAGTGACAATATGCCAAAAGTATCTCAGAGGATATACTCCCTTAGGAGGTAAGTAATATACACAAAATATACACACAAACCAAAATCAGGTAAGTAAACAGTTAGAAAAGTAGTGCAAACACTGTAGAACACAATAGAATGCAATAGGAGACAATAGGCCTAGGGGCAACACAAACCATATACTCCAAAAGTGGAATGCGAACCACAAATGGACCCCAGGCCTAGTGTAGTGTGTAGAGGGTTGCCGGAAGTGTAAGAAAACACTAAAGGTGTCCAAGATACCCCACCCCAAGACCCTGAGAAGTAGGAGTAAAGTTACCCTACTACCCCAGAAAGACAGTAAAGTCGAAATAGGGAATTCTGCAAAGACAACAACTGACTGCAAAGCACTGAAGACATATTCCTGGACCTGTGGATATTCAAAGGAAGGTGACTAAGTCCAAGAGTCACGCAAGTGTCCAGGGGGGGCAGGAGCCCACTAAACCCCGGATGAAGGTGCAAAAGGGCTGCCTCTGGGTGGAAGAAGCCAAAGATTCTGCAACAACGGAAGGTGCCAGGAACTTCTCTTTTGGTCAGAAGATGTCCCACAGCATGCTGGAGGATGCAGAGTTGTTTCCACGCAGAAACACTCCAAACTAGCCTTGCTAGCTGCAAGAGTCATGGTTGAGGATTTTGGGTGCTGCCAGGGCCCAGGAAGGACCAGGAGGTCGCCCCTTGTAGGGGGAGACAGAGGGGGCACTCAGCAACACAGAGAGCCCTTGCAGAAGCAGGTAGCACCCGCAAAAGCACCTGAACAGGCGTTCAGAAGATCTGAGCACAGCGGTCGACTCACCACAACAAAAGAGGGTCCCACGAAGTCGGAGTCCAACACAGCGAATTGGGCAATGCAGGACGGAGTGCTGGGGACCTGGGCTAGGCTGTGCACAAAGGAAGTCTTGCAAAAGTGCACAGAAGCCCTAGCAGCTGCAGTTCACGCAGTACACAGGATTACTATCTGGCGTGGGGAGGCAAAGACTTACCTCCACCAAATTTGGACAGAAGAGCCACTGGACTGTCGGGGATACTTGGCTCCAGCTCCTGTGTTCCAGAGACCACACTCGTCAAGATGAGAGTGGACCCAGAGGACCGGTGATGCAGAAGTTTGGTGCCTGAGTTAGCAGGGGGAAGATTCCGTCGACCCACTGGAGATTTCTTCTTGGCTTCCAGTGCAGGGTGAAGGCAGACAGCCCTCAGATCATGCACCACCAGGATACAGTTGAGAAAGCCGGCAGGATGAGGTGCTACAATGTTGCTGGTAGTCTTCTTGCTATTTTGTTGTGGTTTTGCAGGCATCCTGGAGCAGTCAGCGGTCGATCCTTGGCAGAAGTCGAAGAGAGAAGTGCAGAGGAACTCTGGTGAGCTCTTGCATTCGTTATCTGAAGAGAAACCCACAGGAGAGACCCTAAATAGCCCTCAGAGGAGGATGGGCTACAGAGAGAGGTAAGCACCTATCAGGAGGGGTCTGTGATGTCACCTGCTGGCACTGGCCACTCAGAGGTCTCCATTGTGCCCTCACACCTCTGCATCCAATATGGCAGTGGTCTGGGACACACTGGAGGAGCTCTGAGCACCTCCCCTTGGGAGGTGCTGGTCAGGAGAGTGGTCACTCCCTTTTCCTTTGTCCAGTTTAGTGCCAGAGCAGGGCTGGGGGGATCCCTGAAGGGGTATAGACTGGCTTATGCAAGGAGGGCACCATCTGTGCCCTTCAAAGCATTTCCAGAGGCCAGGAGAGGCTACTCCTCTCAGGCCCTTAACACCTATTTCCAAAGGGAGAGGGTGTAACACCCTCTCTCAGAGGAAATCCTTTGTTCTGCCTTCCTGGGACTGGGCTGCCCAGGCCCAAGGGGGGCAGAAACCTGTCTGAGGGGCTGGCAGCAGCGGTAGCTGCAGAGAAAACCCCGGAGAGTTAGTTTGGCAGTACCCGGGCTCTATGATGGAGCCCCGGGGATGCATGCAATTGTCACCCCAATACCAGGATGGTATTGGGGTGACAATTCCATGATCCTAGACATGTTACATGGCCATGTTCGGAGTTACCATTGTGACGCTACATATAGGTATTGACCTATATGTGGTGCACACGTTTAATGGTTTCCCCACACTAACAAAGTCTGGGGAATTTGCCCTGAACAATGTGGGAGCACCTTGGCTAGTGCCAGGGTGCCCTCACACTAAGTAACTTTGCACCTAACCTTCACTAAGTGAGGGTTAGACATATAGATTACTTATAAGTTACTTAAGTGCAGTGTACAATGGCTGTGAAATTACATGGATGTTATTTCACTCAGGCCGCAGTGGCAGTCCTGTGTAAGAATTGTCTGAGCTCCCTGTGGGTGGCAAAAGAAATGCTGCAGCCCATAGGGATCTCCTGGAACCCCAATACCCTGGGTACCTAGGTACCATATACTAGGGAATTGTAAGGGTGTTTCAGTGTGCCAATCAGAATTGGTAAAATTAGTCACTAGCCTGCAGTGATAATTTTAAAAGCAGAGAGAGCATAACCACTGAGGTTCTGATTAGCAGATACAGTTAGGCACCACACAGGGAACACATACAGGGCACATTTTATGAGCACTGGGGTCCTGGCTAGCTGGATCCCAGTGACACAGGCAAAAACAAACATACATACAGTAAAAATGGGGGTAACAAGCCAGGCAAGATGGTACTTTCCTACACACTGCTACAGCTAATTACACAGGCACTCCATCTCACATTCCAGAAAAGACAATGGACCTGATAAATGTAATGTCAACGCTGCCTTTGCATCACATTTTGATGCTAAAGCAATGCAAACCTACAAAATGAACCAAAATGTTGGAAGTGTGCACTGCTTTTGCGTAAAGAAATTATGCAAAGGCAACGCTAACTTTACATCGATCATGCCCAAACTTCCTCATCATCTGTGTCTATCTCCAACCATACAAAACAATAAAAAGTACACTGTTCCAAGCTACTACGGTGTTCTAGGGGAACTAATGTCTCAGGAGCAAGAGCCCTCAAGCATCACAATGGATCGCTGGCATCATCATCGGGAATGCTCCTCGCCAGGCTGGCGCTGCAACGCCTGACGGGCTCCCCAGAGGGGACTCTAAGGCGTACTGCTCTTATAGTGCCTGGCGGGTTCAAACTATACAGAAAGGCACCAGCACAGGTTGGCGAGAACAGAAAAACTTAAAATTGGTTATTCATCTCACAAGACACATCATAATTTTAATCAGTACATTTCGGATGAAGCCCAAGACTAAAAACCAAGAGTGAAAGTAACAAATTGAGTTGTAATGCTCAATTACTCTCAAAGAGCAAAAAACCCTCAGAGGACTACGACTATTATGGTACCTCTAATCCAGGGTCAACATGTTTCGCGTCTGGCGGTCGAGCCGGATCCATTGACGCTTCATCAGGACCAAAGAAAAAATAACCTCTTCTCCAAATAACAAAACAAAAATGAATACCCTAATTTAGGATTAAGAAACAATTACTTACTTTAAGTAAACTGGCTAAGTCAAAGAAAGGTCGCCCATCCCCAATTCGAGACAAGGCTCCTTGGGAAGCGCATACCAAGGACTCAGGCTGACAAATTATGTCATCGGTCCTCTGCCATGGAACTACCCTCCGGACGGCGCTCCCGTAACTGCTTTTGCATAAAAAAATTATGCAAATGCGACGCTAACTTTACATCGATCAGGCCCAAACTTCCTCATCATCTGTGTCTATCTCCAACCATACATCACTAGTAACTTGGACATGTCATTGGGAGGGTGGGATGCTGTTGGTAAACATAAGGGGTCAGAGCTGAGAGGTACACATGCAAGCCTCATCGACATGACTGTCACCTACACTGTGAACATTACATCTACCTACAAATTTGGTATTCCTCTTTCCCTGAGCCTAAGGGGGGATGGCCATGCTATCCATCATCTCAACTGTCCTGGTCATCCACCAAGGCCTGCCCCTCATACATGGAGTCAAGGAGTGGACCATATGTTAGGAGGGCTGCCAACTAGGAAGCTGGTATCCATTGACCAATCACATCTACATTCATATGTCCAGGTGTAGACATCCATCAATAACGGATCTGCCACTACTATTCCTTTCACACCCACTTCCATGCTAGCACACATTTGGCCTTGACCTGCATGCAAGCCAATGACATTCTACAAAGTGAAACATACATGGATTGCAAAAGACAGAGGGCCATGCTGGGAGACAATTGCCAGCCCAGTCCTCGACCTTCATGACAATACAGGGATGCACCAAATTAGGATCAATATGGTGCATCTCTGTGTTGTGAGAATGATGGAGTGCGCCACTGCTAATTTTCTCACAGTGTTGCACTCTGTCATTCTTAGTTACATATGGCCCTACATGAGGCTTCTCAACACCTTATATACACAATGCTGGCCATTGTGCACCACGCGCCTCACAAGACGTGACCCTCTGGCGGTGCTTGGGGATCCTTAAAATGGGCCATGATGTCACAATCCAGCCTACTTTGATATCTAATCATTGGGCAGCTTATCACATCTGGCAATGAATTCAACACACATGACTCACTCACACCAAACCCTGGTTTACTTCACAGGACACACATTATCACACTTACTGGATACACCTAGGTCTTTGAAACGCTCCACTTCACCAATCGTGTAGGTGGCTGGTCCACCTGTAAGATATCAATGGTAAACCAGGCTTAGTGTCAAATCATAGTCACTGCGAGTGGACAACAAATTTCAGTGTGAACTAGTTGTGAGGAGTGAGCTAGTCATCCTAGTGGAAATCAGTGCAACAGACACACCACTATGATCACACAATGACACAGACACTCAGGTAAGTTAGAGCCACACATCTGAACACTAGCACTGGGCCAGAGACTCCTGTAGTGCTACACCCTGCAACATTCATATGTGGCATTGCCATGCAGCTGTCTGTGGGCACAACACCAACATTGCCAAATGGGACTATTTGATCATGTATTTTCCATCTGAGGGCGTGCTATTGTTGCAGCAGTGGCAGGACCATGGTCACACCCATGGCATTTCTGCCTGCAACAGATGTAGGTAACAACAATGTCATCATCATAGCTCACAGGCACGCTACTACCCTGTGATTGTGTGGGTATTGCAAGGTGTTGGGGTTTGCATTACACACCCTGCAATGTACAGAGTTAAATGTGTGTGCCATCACAAGACAGACACACTTAAGGAATTGCCATGGCTGTGTACTCATGTGCATTTGCTTTGTCTACCTGCACATTGACTGCATTATGACATGTATGTATTGCAAATTGTGGTTGGCCTGCCACTGTTGCCTTTGTACACTATTGTCAATCCAGTGAGGGAGAAGTACATGGGCATAGACATAGCGTTCAAAACAGACACACTTGCTCTGTGGTCAGAGGATGCATCTGGAGTTACAGGTTAGGGCGTGATGTGGCAGAGATGGAGCTGGTGCAGTGCAGCCTCATACTGTCAGTGAGGAGTTGTAGGCCAGTCGAACAGACTCTGCACATGTGTGTGGTATGGGGCGGTAGAGGCAGTCTGTGACAGAATATGAAATGGAAAATGGAACTGCCAGTAGTCTCTTCCCAATTCATGTTCAATCTCCCTTACATGGCCTTGCCCAGTGACACAAAGGGGCCAATAGGACAACAGTGGTGCAGCACCTGGGACTTGAGTAAAGAAAAGTGAGCGCCGCCTTTGCGTCATTGTCCAACCCAAATGCAACGCTAATTTACAAATTATGGGGGTCATTACAACCATGGCGGTCTTCGACCGCCAGGTCTGTTTTGGAGGAAGCACCGCCAACAGGCTGGTGGAGCTTCCGTGGGGGATTGCGACCGCGATGCTTGCGCGGTCGCACCACCGGGACCGGCGGTTTTCCACCACTTTTGTCCCGGCGGAAGTAATCCTCCAGGGCAGCACTGCTTGCAGCGCTGCCCAGGGGATTACGAGTCCCCCTCCCGCCAGCCTTTTCATGGCGGTAAGAACCGGCATGAAAAGGCCGGCAGAAAGGGGAGTCGTGGGGCACAGCAGACAGTGAAAAGCGCGACGGGCACAACTGCACCCGTAGCACAGCCGCAACACCGCCGGCTCCATTTGGAGCCGGCGCCTGTGTTGCGGCCGAGATCCCCGCTGGGCTGGCGGGCGGAAACCAGGTTACCGCCCGCCGGCCCAGCGGGAATCTCATAATGGCCGCGGCGGGAGTGCGGCCACATCGCCGGCTGGCCGGCGGTCCAACCTTGGCGGGCGGCTTCAACCACCCGCCAAGGTTGTAATGAGGGCCTATGTGTTTGAGGTTAGTTTTGTGCTGCTAATGCATCACACAATGATGCACGGGTGGTGCTACCCTCTCATAATTCTGGCCCCTAGTGCTGCCCCACATGATGTGTGCCCCTTAGGACACTCCTGACAACACCATGTGTGGGCCATCTATACAAAATGGCACAACATGGTATAAGGGGGAGTTGAGTAGTAAGAACATGTCACTTCCCTGGGGCTTTGCAGGACTTATAACTCAGGTACTCCTACCTGTCCTGTTAGGCACCCAGATTCACTTTGTGAGAGAAATGCGGCTCAACTGAAAGTCTGCAATGATGATGCGTTGATTAATTCATAACTGATGTTGCAAACTCATCTAATGGTATCTAATGCCATATATTCATTGCCCTTCCAAGGAGGGTGAAGCCCCTTTGCTAACATAATGGCTGGGGCAGGGGTCACCGCAGTGAATTGTTAAGAAAGTTGCTCTATGCATGCATTGCGCCACTTTGTTGACGCAATCCAGGGAAAATATGGTAGGCTGGTGATGCCTTGGCGTTTCATACATGACACTATGCCGGGGCACAGGTGATGCTATGGGCTCTGAAATGTTTGCCTTCCATGATGGTTAAGCGGGACTCTTCAGACATCTGACCTGCATTGGAATCATTGTTGGACATTTGAACTCCAGGCCTTAACTGGTGCAGGCACCAGTCAATCTACTGGTAGCATACAACCTGTCCACAAGCATTGCATGCAGCACTCCAACTCATCTGCTACTGTCATTCAAGAGTAGTGAAAAGTCAATGTTATGCCAATGGGAGACTCACCAACAGTTCCGCTGATCTTGATCCCCAGGTGATCGAGCAGATCCTGCTCCCTGGCCATCAGATCTGCCCAGCGATGCTTCAGCTGTACTCATTCCTGCCTGTCTTGTAAATGCCCCACCGCAGCCGCCTGGCCTTGGTCCTGTAGCCGAGGATCACCCGGTCACCCATTTGAAGCATCATTGGCAGGTAGTGTGATACCAGCCATACAAAACCACCAAGCTCATCTGCTGACATTCTGGTTATCCTCTCCTTACCAGACATGTCAACTGATGGTCAGAGTTGACCCTTATAAGTAAGAATAAAAAAATAAAAGGAAACTTAACTCACTAACTTCTCCCAACTATCCCAAATAACTAACAACCCCAGACTGACACCCCACAGTACAAATACAAAACTGGGCAAAAACTACAAAAAAACACAACTTCTGGGACAAAGTGCACACAAAATTCAACAGGACGCGACACAAGGGACACCACAAACTTCCAAATACAACCAAGAATTAACCACAAGCTCCAATACACAACCACACAGTGACAAAGGCACAGACTGTAAAGAGAAAGTGAAACTACAACCACTGTACCATGCTTGTAGACAGGATTTCCTATTATATCACTTCCTGTCCCCATGCGTCATGTTTTTCAGTTATGTGTGTTTTAATTTGACGCCTTTGCCATTTGCGTAGTTATTTTTAGACGCATAACGCATGTGCATCGTTTACTTTGACGCATGACGGTTTGCGTCAATTTGACAGACGGCTGCATTAAGAGGAGGGTGAACGTAGAATTCAGTGTCATTTTCTTTGCGTTTGTGGATGTTTTAGACGCATTTGCGTCATTTTTTTTACTCATTTCCAGATTGCATGTTTTTTTGCATATCCTTAGATGAACCCTGATGCACCATACTTATGACATGGGCCGTGCTGCAATGTGGCATATAGGGTACGGCTACATGTGGTAGTCCATGCAACAATGTGGTAAGGGTGTGATTGGTCAGTTCCACCAATGTGTGTGTTACGGAGTCAATAGCATGCAAATTTTTGTACGCCGTGCATATATATGAATGTGTGACAACAGTGTTTCCACATATGTTTGGCATTCAGTACAATGCAATAGTTCTGAAACTTGACTGTGCATTGTGTATTGGAATGTGATGTTTGATGTTGTCATACAGAGCATACTATTTAATGTTGCAAACGCAGTTCAGGCATTGTTAATGATGGGCGAACTATTGCTACCTAGGAAATGTGACCCGACATCTGTCTCCGTATTTGGATTTGGAGTTAATGGAGAACTGTGTGAACACAACCTATTTGTCTGACATGTGGACATCTTTGGTACATAGTGTGTATGACACACTCTGACTACATTCCACCTAGAATATGGCCTGATCACAAATTTTGATTTTCACTCATTGCATTTACCAATTGTTGTTATCTTAGTATGGTGGACCTGCAGCCCTAGCTTCATATGTTCTCATCCATACTAATGTGCATGCAACAGACATGTCCGTGCAATGAGTGAGGTCATGTTTACCCTGTGTGAAGGTTGTGCCCCAGGGCCGTGGCAGGACAGATTACAATGGATAGACTGCACAGGCTCAACTTCTTCCATTGGTTAATATCCCTGGGCAAATCATGACGACCATAGTTGCCAATGATGTCCCCACTCGTCACACATGTTCCATGCAGCCTTTGCAACTCTCACACTGAGTTGTGACAGTGTTCAGTTCCAACGTGACTTAATTTCTATTTTTCAACATGCCAAACCACTGGTGTTGGCTCCTTGCATCGGTGTGATGGGCTATTGATTAGCAAGTTGGCAACGTGAATGTACAAAATATGTTGTGGTCCATGGACTGTGTCCTTCATTTGTCACAAACCAGTGATAAGGCTGTAAGTGATGGGTGTGATGGTGACGGTACATCACTTGTCAGATTAGTAACTGTTACATACTCCCTGAGGTCAGACTCATATTACTATGGTATATGTAGTGGAGAATGAATAGACCAAAGTAGGATTGGTTGTATATGTGAAGTGTTTATTTACAAATTTAACATGGTGATTTCAGTGGTTCTTATGTGTAAAAGTTGTCAACAAAATGCTGTCTTCGTTGTACCCCAGCAGCTGTGTTGTGCTGTTTCCCTCTCCATATCGTCAGCACCATCCTCCTCCTCCTCCCCAGGCAGGTCAGCAACCTGGTCGTACATTGGCATTTTCATTCGCACACATATGTTGTGCAGGAAGGCACATGTGAGGATAATTTTACACACAATGGGTGGGGCATAAAGCAGGCTGTCTCTTGTCAGGTCCAGGCACCTGAATTTGGATTTGAGGATGCCAAATGTCCTTTCCACCACATTGAGTGTTTGACAATGTCCCTCATTGTAGGCACACTGTGCTGCTGTGCTTGCAAATGGGGTCATCACCCACGGCTGTATGCCGTAATCCTGAGCCCCTGCAAAGGATAAATGATGTAAGTTGTTGTTAAAGCTTGCAACAGGTTTGTTATGTAGCATGGCAGTTGTCAGTTGGAGTTGGTTGTGACTCAGACGTGTTTGTGGTATGGTGTGATTTCCTGGCTTTGTGCTAAGTTTTACTAGCACTGTGTTGTTGGACATGACAATCTTGGGAATTGGCTCAAGCACCTGGGACATATAATTTGGATTCCTAACTGATGCTCAGTATGTATGTACCATGTGTTGTGTAGTGCATCTTTGTAGCAGTGTGCTATCACTAGAGGGGACATGACACATCCTTGCAACACAATGGGGTCAGATTTAGTGACAGCATGGTAGCACCCTATACAGCCTGGACATCCCAGCCATTTTGACATGTGTCAGTACAGATGAAGTGCAACACTTAGGCCTATTTTAATGAGTATGTGACAATGCACAACACAGCTCCAAAATTCTCAGTGCGGTGCTGCATCATTTTCACTATGTGGAATGCACCATGTGTAATATGTTAAAAGGCAACCCTTTGTTGGTCCCTGCACCAGTGCCTAATATGCAACTGTGCTCCAACACTGCCAACCTTGCACCAGGGTGCTTGGCTGGCTGCCCTGTGGAGGTGGATATATCTGTGCAGGAAGGGACAGCTTCCTGCACATATACTATTTTCATGGGCAATTACCTCTTTCTGTGTGTGCAGCAATATGCAGCATGCATAGGTGGCACATTCCTATCAGGTCCAATCACAGTCTGTTTCCTTATTGTAACCTGCAAACGCCACCCCTGGGGTTGTGCTTGATTTTGGCACTGGCTCAGGTTTTAGGTGACACCTACATCTGAGTCAGCGTCAACATGCTATGTATCTTGTGGTGACACTTCTACAGCAAAACACATTGCACTGCCCTTGCACGCAAAGTGCTGCGCGGGAGGGGGCCCTATTTACAACGTGGCTTCAAATCACAAAAGAGTGGTCATCCACCAACTTGTACACACAGTGCAGGCCATGACAATGGCACTAGGGGCACTTACATATGTCCCTTAGTGATCTTGAGTAGCAGCTGATGTTTTTGCCCACAATCAGGTGTCCAAGGGTATGTTTCCCATTGTTTCTGGATGATCAACATTACTAACAATGTCTCTCCTATCTTCCAATATATGAATCAGCATTTATACCGTCAACATATGCACAGTGCAGGCTATGGGATGGAGCTCAGCTACTTTGCAAATGGGTCCAACTATAGCATCCATGATCTGCACTGTCTAAGAGTGACTCTGCCCCATGGTGGGCCATTGATTGTTTACAGTACAGCCATGATGGTGTTGTGGGTCAGTAAGTGGTGCATGTGAGGTGGCACTGCAGTAGGTGTGGTGCCACTTCTCACAAATCTGGCACATGGTATGTGATGCCCGTTAATTTTGTATTCCTATGTGTGTGACCCAATGTATCAGGCAGATGTATATGCACACTACAGGTAAGTCAGGTATGTGTTGATGAGATGTAGTTGGTATTGGCACCAGTTGTCTGGCATTGGATGTTTATTCTGGCAGAGACTTGCACGGCAGGATTTAAGGGGTCTGTGTCAATGTGTGACTTCTGTTTTATGACCATGGTGTATGCCATTGACACTGCTGCGCTATTCTTTGTTTTGTATAATGTGTGTGTGAAGTTTACGCAGTAGCCAACCTGTGGGTACTTGTTGTGGTTTGTGGACATCTTCTGTTAGCAAAGGGTACATATCTCCACCTGTCCTTCATGTGGTGTGCCTATCAAGTTGTGGCTGTTTTACGTACATTTGGATGTATGTGTTTGTGCTGTGCCCTGATTGTGCTGTACTGCAGCATGATCCATATGTATTTTTACCTGCACATCTGTGTTGCCCTGGCCATCTGTTTTTAGAGTGGTGTATGTCTTGTGTGTCCTACAGGGTTGGTGTGTTGTGTGTATATTGGTAGGTTTGTTGACCCATAAGTAGCCCGTTGCCATATTGGCCATCCTGGAAGTGTTAGTTGATCCTGCTGTGCCTGAATATGTAGGCGTCATGAACGCTACCAGGATACTTTGTTAAAATGTTTGTAAATAGTCCACGGTGGTCCACTATGGTCTACACATTCGTGGAATGCGTATGCTTCCAGTTTCTGTATAAATGTTCTGTTGCTGAAGGTGGGACAAGTCAGACACGGATGCAGTCTATTGCACCCAGCACATGCAGGAAGCCAGCAAATTGGTAAAATCCCTATTTTAGCTCCTGCTGCATTTGCTGGGTGTTGGGGAAGCAGATGTGGCGGGTGTCAGAGAGATGATTGCATCTAACACCTTTGGCAGGAAGACCAAGAAAAACTAGTGCACCCGTTGTCTGGAATGAGCCACTTGCCAGCATATGCAGGACAGTTAGCAGCTTTGAGGTATATTATGTGGTGTCTGCAGGCTGGCTGTGATCTGTGGCTCAATGTGGTGCAGCAGGCGAAGTATGGCTTGCCGGTTGAGTCGGCATGTCCTAATGAGGTATTGTTCCCTGAGGCCAAGGAGGGTTGTCCTATTCCTGAATATCTTCTCCTGCCATCTGCGTTGCCTTTGTGGGTGGCGTAGTGGTGGTTGTGGTTGCTGCAGTAGAGGTGGCGGTTGCTGTTGTTGTTGTCCTCTGTGTTGTCTCCCGAGCTGGATTAGTAACACTTCCATCTTGTCCTGCGGGTTGCCAATGTTGCTTCTGTGTGTTTTCCTTGAGTAGTGATGTGTGGGACTCATTTTAACGCCTGGTCTGACCCAGGCGTAAAACTTTGACGCTAATCGGGGTTCATGTCATTTTTTGGGTCCGCCTCCCACCTGTGCGTCTTTTTTGCACAGGTGGATAAATATGGCGCCAGGGGCTTAGAGTAATTTTTGGGACATTAAAGCCTACCTTGCATAACTCCAATATTTACCTGTCTAGCGTCAATAAATAAATATGGAGTTAAGTTTGTGCTGAAATAGCGTCAAATAATGACGCTATTTCAGTGCAAACTGAGTATAAATATGGGCCTAAGGGGCATATTTATACACCATTTGCATCATTTTTTTCACGCAAATTTGGCGCAAAACTAACTCCATATTTATATTTTGACATTAGACCCGCCTAAGGTCAAAATATTGGAGTTTGCACCATTTTTTAAATGTGTAAACCTACCTTTTGTCAATGAGATGCAAGGTAGGCGTTCCCATTTAAAAAGTGGTGATATCCACATAGCCTCATATTTAGCCCCCATGCTAAAATGACGCACGGGTGGGAGGAGCTTTGCACCATTATTTAACATCTGGGTCAGACCAGGCGTTAGGGGACCTGTGGACGCATTTCCATGGTTAAACACCATGGAATGGGTCCACAGTTGCTCTCCCCAAGCCCCAGGAACACCCCTACCCACACCAGAGGGACACCGGAGGATGGGGGACACCATCCCAGGTAAGTAGGGTAAGTATAGGTAAGTATTTTCTTTTTTTTAATTAAAGTGCCTTCGGGGCCCAACTTAGGGCCCCCTGCATGGCACAGGGTGCAGAGTCCATGCCCAGGGGATGGTGGGCATGACTCCTGTCTTTTATAAGACAGGAGACAGGAGTCATGTGGTATGGATGGTTTAGCGTCAGGAAACAACACTAGGCTGGTTAGAGCCATTTTTATTGCCTCTAACCAGCCTAACGTCATTTTTTTGGTGCAAAACCCCCTTCCTCCATTCCGCCACACACAACCGGAGAACATCATTTTTCGTGACGCTAGCCCACCCTTTGCACTGGGATTCCATAAATTTGGCGCCCGACTGGCACCCTGGAGTCATGCAAGCTGGCACTATACTTTTTGACGCAAAACTGCGTGGGTGCAGTTTTGCGTCAAAAAGTATAACTATGCCCCTAAATTTGTGAGTCATTGAGCTGCTGCTCTGCCATCTGCCCGCTGCTTTCATATGACTATCCAACATGCTCCCATTCATTCAACTCTGTCTTAGGGCTTAAAGGCACTATAAACTGCCTGTTACATGGTCAACAAAGTGTGGCTAATGATTTAGGGCCATATGTAGGTAGAAAACATTTTGCGAGGTGCAAATTGCGAGTCCCAGCCACTCGCAATTTGCACCTCGCAAAATGTTATGTAGAAAAGTGTCTCAGACACCTTCTGCAACTCGCTATGCGGTCGCAAAGACCCACCTCATAAATATTTATGAGGTGGGTCGCAGTTTGCGACCCCATAGCGAGTCTAGGCACTCACGGGAATGGTGGCCTGCTGGAGACAGCAGACCTCCATGTCCGTGACTGCTTTTCAATAAAGCAGTTTTTTTTTTCTCTTTGCAGCCCGTTCTCCTTAAAGGAAAACGAGCTGCAAATAGAAAAAATACCGAAACCTTTTTGTTTTGGTTTTTTTCAGAGTAGGCAGTGGTCCGTAGGACCACTGCCTGCTCTGAAAAAACATTATTGTGAGCATTCACAAAGGGGAAGGGGTCCCATGGGCTTTCGCGGTCACAAATCAACTCTACATCGCGGTGCGACTCGCAAATAGGTAGGGAACACCCCTTCCTATTTGCGAGTCTGAAACACATTTTGCGAGTCGGTACCGACTCGCAAAATGTGTTTCAGCATCGCGTAAGGGCTTTTGCGCCTCGCAAATGGCGCAAAAGCCTTCTTACATCGGGCCCTTAGCGATTACATGCTGGATTTCACTCAGTGACCTTACAGTGAACTGGCCTTTATAGAACATATTACATCACAAAAGCAGCTGGTGCGTTTGTACTTAGGCCAGCATTTCCTTTACTGCACTCTCCTTGAGTGCTGAAACAAACCCACCTTCTGTGTGTGACTGGCCAGCCCAGGAGTCACACAGCTGTAGGGTGACACCAGGGGTTTGGGAATGGCAGATGGTGTTGTGACAGTGGTGGTTATAGGGTATGGTGGTTCTGGGCAGGATCAGTGAGGATGGTGGCCTGTGCCTAGTAGATTTTGTCAATTGATTGAATATATTAATAGTGTGGTCAGATTGGACGAAGTGAAGGGTCAGTATTGTCACTCAATTGGCCAGTGAGTTCAAAGTAAAAAGAATTTAAAGTATAAGAGCTGAATTCGACAAAAGCTTCCAAATGACAGCTAGATGGCTTCGATCTGAGAGGATGGTTCCTATAAAGGCTTCTAAGAGAAACAAAGCCTAATTGTCTCAGAAACAAAATTTCTTCATGTAAATGTACTGAAAGGCCTTAATCCGATACCTGCATTCTTTCAGAAAGTTGAGGGGGAAGGCCATGTACTACGATTACCTATACTGAAAAAGCAGTCCTCAGAGGCTAAGGTAGACCCATCTGCTAATCCTTCTGGGCTCGGTATACCTTTGGCATCTGTCAAAGATGGCAAACACCAAATATATCTCAGGCTGATATCACATTGCGAGATATTGATATTGAGGGGACAAATAGACCAGCTTTGTCTCAGAGCCCTGAAGTTACGGCTGTAACTCCATCCAATCAGCAAAAAACCATGATGAAACTTTTAAGTAGTACCAAAAGTGATAAGCCATCCATAGTTTCTAAAACATCAACAACACCTGAACTCGATCTACATACACCTTGTAATTTGCAAGGGGACTATGTTCAGTATTCCTTACAATTTCTGAAAAAAGTTGTGTCCTCCATCTTGTCCTTAATGGAAAAATCCACAAATAACTCTGATCAAATTTTTTTGATTTTCCTACGGTGATACTTAAGTGCTTGGTTAATCGAGAATTAGAGAACAGAGTAAAAACTCTGAATCAGCAAGATGAATTCCAAAAGGTGGGCACAACACACTTGCTTCTTGCAAGCCATTAAGTTTTCAGGACCATCATCTTTTTCACAAAAATTCCCTCAGGGACTTTGGGACCCAAGTTGGGCGCCCAAAGTTAATTGGCAAACAAATTAAGCATGATAGTAAGGAAAACAGTATTAATAATATAGAGAAAATAAATACCTATTCCTAAGCTCTTTGATTCTCCCATGAGAGAGCCATCCAATGTCTCATCATCTGCTTCCCCTGACTCTGGGCATAAGGCTTATATATTACCAATTATTCACTGTAAAGAGGCCATTAGAGCTTCGACCGTTAAGCTGATGGAATTACCAAAGAAAAGAGCAGAAGAAAACAGAAAACAAAAAAACAGACAATGCATAAAATTAGACCTTGGAAACTACACTTTCCTCAAACTCAGGAGTCAGAAGAAGAAAAAAATGATGGGAACATATTAGGGGTAACAGCTGACAATGAATTTGTTAGTAAGCAGGCAGTTTTGTCCCACAGGCACATATCGAACCGTTAAATGTTGTAACTTTGGACATTTGCTCTTTTGGTATACATAATCCACATGCTAAAGCCTTTTCTTACAGATGAGTATTAACATAGCTAAAAAGGCAGAAGAATTTCCTGTACAGTCAATTTCTCATATGTTGAATGTTCCATTTACTATGGACTTTATTGTATTTTTGATGATCAAGAAATGTTCTTGAATAGGTCTACTCTGGTGCATTGATTTCCTGGTATTAAGGATGGTACAAAGTAATGGTATATACTTAGTACAGAGAGCACAGATATTGAACTCTCGGTCAGGTAAAAGGTTGAGAGTTAATTTTAACTCTAAGGTGTTAGTGAACTTAATTTTGCATAATTGCCATCAACTCCTCAGTAAAGGTATTGATATTATCCCTTTTTCACCTAAGATTGATAAAAATTGTAATTGATCTCCCACTAATGGCTAGGTTGCTGATAATGAGAATACTATGCTTACTGTTTCGGAGAAAGAGGTGATGTCGGAGAAAGAGATGATGTGGGAGCGGGATAAATGAATATCCATCTATGACACAGAAGAGACTGAAAATGAGGATAGAATTGTGGAATTAGCTTGCAGGTGCACTCACTTATAGCCATCCTCTTGGAAACATAAGCCATCATCATAGTTAATACTGGTCTAACAATGGTTTCCTGGAACATGTTAGATTTTCTCGTAACCATAATCAACAAGCATTTTGAAGACTTTTGAGTCAGATATCGTCTGCATCCAGGAAACCTGGGAAATTACCTATGTTGATGTAGATAACTACTACACAGTTAGTTGGTAAGCTAAACCCTCTAGGAGAGGGAATGCCAGTGGGGAGTGGTAGTATATTTTATCAGAATGTTTTTTCAAGACTTTCGTAACATGAACAGGATAACAGCAAATGTAGTACAGCAACACATCGGCTATCAATATTATCGGAGACTAATAATAGATACATTGTCAAAATGATAGGTTAGCCAAGTTGCATAGAAAACAGCAGTGAGAGTAAAGAGAAAATAAAAGGAAGAAAGAAGTGGAATTGGGAAGAGAAACAGTACAACATTATGCCTTTATACAATCAACATTGTCAACCTTTACAATATTAACACAGGTTTGTATTATCACAGATTATCACAAGGGGGATGTAGTCATACTCCCAATCCATTTGTGGAGAGGGCCAGGGGTGGACTCAGACTGGGGTAAATAGTATAATCCTTGGTAGAGGGGGACATGTCTGGCAGTAAGCTGCAGCAGAGGCGAATAGGCCCAACAAGGGGAAGGGCTCCCAGGTCTGAAAGAGGTGTAGCGATCTAGTCTGGGTTGGACTAGAAAAAAGTGGGAGTCCCCTAGACAAGTAGACCTGTGGACCCCAAATGTATTCATACTGCTTGGAGTATTGGAGAGAATGTTCAATATGCGTTCCATAGTTAAGGCGTCCCACAAGCGAGTGTGCCATTGTGAGGTAGAGGGGGCCTCCTGTTTCTTCCACATGGCTGCAAGAGCCATCTTCACCACTTCCAAGCAGAGCCAGATAATAGACCTATCTCCCAAGGTTTGATGTTTAAGAGACGGATCTTGCAGTCCCAGTAGTGTAAACTCGGGAGTAGAGGGAATGGTGTAGCCTAAAATGGATTTAATTTGGCCCAAGATTTTACTCCAGTGGGACAGTCCTACCAGATATGTGGAAAGTCCCCCTGAAGCCCACACCCCCTCCAGCATAGGTCAGAAGTGTTTGGGAATAGTTTCTTTAGTTTAACTGGGTATAGGTACCAGTCATAGAGCACTTTATAGTGAACTTTGCAAAGCCCTTGGGAATGGTTGAATTTGGTAATGTCCCTCCACAAAGACTGGCATTGTTTATCTGTAATCAGGGCACAGAATACGTGTTCCCAGAAGGTAATATGGCAAGGAATGTGGTTGCGTTGTGTGGATAGCAGTAATGTATAGAGGAAGGAGATGTTCCTTTTACTGGATCCTGCATGGTGCACAAATGGTTCTATAGGTAGAAGGTCTCTAGCGGCTGCTAGCCTCACAGTAGGTTGTGAGACCCAATGTCTTAATTGGGTGTAGCAATAGTATTCAGAGGGGGTAGGTTGGAGATGTGACAGCATCTGTCAAAAGTGATAATTTCCTCCTAATGAAATAGGTGGGTGATCATTAAGCAACCGCCATCATGCCACCGATCAAAGGGTCCTGATTGGAGTGCCGTGGGAAAGTCTACATTGTAGTGAATTGGCATATACGGAGAGGGGAAGGTTGCAATGGAATGCAATTTCCTTATCTGGTCCCCTGTTTTAAGTGTAGTTGCAGTTGAGGTACTTAAGTAGGCATTGGGCGGTCAGGCATGCCAGGGTCTTCACAAAACATCCCATTTTGTCCTACCTACCACTTCTATATCAATATGGAGCCATAGTTTGTATGATTCTTTAAGAAACCACTCAGATATCACTCTAAGTTGGGCCGTTCTATAGAAGGTGAGCTAGTCTGGTAATGCCAGATCCCCAGCCTCCTTGGAAAGTGTCATCAATTTGTGGGAGAAATCTCGTACTTTGCCATTTGAAGTTAGTTAGAATCACATGAGCAGTGGAAAATAAATCTGTGGGTAGTTCTATAGTTAGGCCCTGAAAAAGATATACGTGTAGTCGCAGTTGAGGTCCTTAAATAGGCATTGGGCAGTCAGGCATGCCTGGGTCTTCACAGAACATCCCATATCGTCCTAATTACCACTGCTCTATCCATATGGATACACAAGTAGTGGAAACGAAATCTGTTGGTAGTTCTATAGGTAGGCCCTGAAAAAGACATAGCAGATGTGGATCACTGTAATTTTGATGGCATTGATACATCCCAGCCATGAAATATATAGTGGGGGGCCCAGCATTTGAGTTTAATTCCTGAAATAGGGGTGGGTAATTTGCCTTATATAGATCGGTTCCCTTGAGTTAAATTTTTGTGGCCAAATATGTAATTTCTTTCTTTACCCTCCATCTGCACCACACCCCCGGAAGGTAATCACCTAATAGGTTTGAAAATAGGCCAACTATGAATGCCTCGAGATTGGGGCCTTCCGCTCCATCTGCTAAGGCTCTCACGCGAATATTGTCTCTTCTAGATCTATTTTCCAAGTCTTTGCATTTGAGAAGGGCTGCTTGTAGTTGTGATTGTAGCTGTTTTGTGGGGAGTTCCTTCAGGGTCAGGGGCCTTCAATCTCCCAGTGTTTTGTTTCTAGATCCAGTGTTCATGTGCTCACAGAGTCAACATCATCCTGGAGGGAACCAAAGGTTAAGGTGAATTCTGATTTGAGGGAGTCCAGTGTAGCAGCAATATCGGCTTTGAGTTCTGCTCTAGTTCGTTCTTAAAGTCTCTCAAGGACGAGAGGAGATCATCTTTAGTTAGTGCCATTGTTGTGTCCGCTGTAGTAGTTTTGTCCGAGTTTTTCATGATTGTTGGGGAAAAGTAACTGGATACTCAATTGTTCTGTGCTTCTTCTGAGGCATAGAGGTATCCAGGGTATGTCTCATCTAGCTTTAAAGTCAGGGGTATTAAAATTCCCCCGATCCCATCTTGGGTTCCATCATCAAAGGTATTGAATGGCAACTCAAATGTCACACTGTGGAGAGTACCCTTCATTTTCTAGTAATATCACGGTGGACCACTGTCCCTGGCACGTTTGGTGAGTCTTCACCTCTTTGGGGAATATCAGAGTAATCGATTGGAGTGCAAGGAGGGGCCCTAACCCATGATCAGCCCAGTCTCCTGTCTAGAGTGTCTCGTTAAGCACAGTTGCTGGTCTATAAAATTTGTCACAAATAAGTAGAAATGTCCCCTTGTAAACTGTTTCACTTCAGTCTCGGCCTCGGCTACTGTAGGGCTCCATTATAAAGTCAGACATCTCTTGGGCCTTGGCGTGGTGTTCAATCACCACCATTCTCCTCCCAGAGCCGAGGTCTTGTCCTCTCTGTTAACAATAGTTGGGCACGGACTCTGGCCCTCCACTTGCGAGGTGGCAGCAAGGTTGTGTCAATTTATTACCACTCGTAAGGCCCAAGGTGACGCCATACTGAGCCTCGTAGCGGCCACCATATCTGGGTCAGGGAGTGCTCCAAGTCAGGCCTCACAAAGTACTGGAGCGCTAGTCCAACTGGACAACCCAGAGACCATGGTAATTTGGGTTGCGGCAGGTGTGTAAGAAAATGCGGAGATGGGGGGGAAGAGTCCGCCAGGCGCTTGACGCATCTACTCAGTAGAGGCTGCCCTTCACCCCTGACACACCCCTAAGCTAGATTGGTCCTGGCCTTGAAAAGTAGCCCTTGCTGTGCATTCTCCAGTGCCTGGGTTGTCTATCCGATGTTGTCAGGGGGGTTGGGGAGTGAACTCACTGGTAGTCGAAGGCCCAGGCCTCCCAGCCCAGATCATAGGATTGTGACACCGCCATGATGTCGAGAGACTCAGGGAGTGTATTCTTTGAAACTTAACTTGTCTCCATCTCCCCAGTGGCCACCATTGAGTTACCACATGCTCCGTGGAGTCTGTACTTCTTCCTCGCGCTGGGCCATCCGGGTAAGGGCCTGCATGGCATTCAATTAGGGCAAATATGGGATTGATGTGCGGAGCCGCCGTGGATTACATCCTGTAGGCCATGATGGCTGGCCATGCCCTCCTGAGCGGTAGTATTTATAAGTAGTAAGTATATAACTGATCTCATAGAAATTTTACTCACTCATCAAACCTAATTCAAGTTGTAAAAATTACTAGAAATTATGGTAATTTTATAGGTGATTCTGTACTTATAGCGAATATATCTATCCACCGGATTCTTCCTATGCCCCTTTGTTTAAAGTTTCATTTTCGTTCATTTCTGAGATTATGAACTTGGAGGGATGTGGTCAGGTTCTACTAGTAGGAGATTTTAACACTAAAGTGTCTAATCACGCTTTAGGGTTTTTTGCAGACCTGAGTAGAAATGAAACCCTAAAAATTCATCCGCTATGTTCCTCGAAAAAATAAAGCTAGATAAAAGAGGATTAATCCTCTTCGATTTCGAAGAGATTTTGAATGTTTGATTGTGAAAGGCCGAATTGACTGTAAAACCAATCACAGAATGGTTGCTCTATCACTGATTATTTGACTGTCTCTTATTCGATTTTGGTCTAATTTCCAATGTCAATTTAATTAAAAACTCCTTTAGCGACCACATATTTTTTTCATTTTGGTTAAACCTTCCTAATGATAGGTGTGGAGTTTTGGAACAATAAAGAACAATCTATGAGGCTTAATAAGTCCAATGTCAGAACTCATTGGAGGCCTAATAAAATGATTACATTGAAAAGGGCATTGTCTGCAGTCTCTAGGAAGAGGCCTTCTATGGACCCTGATATTATCCACAATTATGAACTGTGTATGAAGCAATTTGTGGACAAGGATAATCTTACTTTTGTGATTCCTGCATGTAGGTGAGGCACACATCTTGGTGTCCCCTTAAATAAGAAGATTAACAGGATAATTAGAAGTCAACTTCTCTCCTTTTCTCCTGAAAGGGAGAAAACTAAAACGTAGGAGAGTGATCACAAATTGAGAGCCCCAAAAGAAGCTGCTCAATTTAAAGATGCGAGGATATTTTCAGAGATTATTTGTGAGTGCTGCAGGAGTAGAGTTAGATGGAACTGAATTTCAATCAGGGACGATTCATGGATAAATAATATTACTGAACTCTATGCCTCTAATCATGTTGAAGAATTGACTTGTTGGCATACAGTGGTATCTCTAAATCCCTTGTTAAAATATAGACCCCTACAAGAAAAAAAATGAAAGTTTCATTCAAAATATGAGATTTTCTAGTGCAATGAGATTGGATGAAATACCTACATAAGTTATTGAAAAATAAGCTTTATTGTGGTCTATCTTATTAAGCCCAGTATTCAGATAATGTTATCAACAATGTTATATTTCTTGGTCTTGACCAGGGAGAGTTGTATTACCACTCTATAAAAAGGGATCACATAATAAGCCCAATAACTATAAGCAAATAGCTCTTTTAGATTTAGTTGGGAAGATTTTGGCAAAAAGCATACTGGAACATCCCCACACTTGGGTGGGAGAGGAATAGATAATCCCATTGGAACAAGTAAGTCTTCAGGAAACATTACTGTACCCTGGATAATTTTTCAATCCTTCAACTGATTTGGAAAACTGTGTCATTCTTTTGAGGACAGCCGGTCTATGCAGCATTTTTTTATTTTTCCATGGGGTTCGACCAAGTGGATCAACCAATTCTGTGGAAGAAAATTGCATGAGCCAGATATTCTGGGTAACCTGCTGCAATTGACTATTACTTTTCATTCCACAACCTGGTGTCAAGGTTTTTTAAGTGAAGACCAGGGCTTATCTTCTAAAAGCCAGACAAATATTGATTTGAAGCAGGGATCTTTTTTGGCCCCTATATTTTTTTCCTTATACATATCCAATGTGTCCCATTTTTCATTAGTAGTAAGGGAGATCCACTGATAATAGGGGGTTGTCATCTGTCATGTTTACTATACACTGATAATATTGGTATTTTTTTATTTTACCCCCCCCCCCACAAGCCACATGTATTCCATTCCAACCAATTTGCTGACTCCAATTTGTTTAAAATGAATGTTTCCAAAAGCAAATTTTAAACTTTTAAGAGATACAGATCTGGGAAACATTATAGATATTATTGCCATCTTGGTAAACATAAGCTAGAAGTGGTGAAATACTACGTCTATTTAGGGAAGGTTTACACTGGTAACTTGAATGAAAGTAAGCACACACATGAAAGCCTACATCACAAGCCAATAGGTGAAGAGCTTTTTATAACGCTGTAGTATGTAGGCATTTTTCACACATATTATCTGTTAATTGAGCAAAAGTCCCTTCAACTCTTCCGTACAGCGTATAAACTATTCGTATTCTAAAATGGGATGTTTTAAACAAATTAGAAGGTAAAGTTTTAAGGAAATTGTGTTATTTGAATACACTTGAGACAGTACAAGCAATGAGGTTGTACAATGGAGATATCGGATGTTGACAAGTAAAGAAAATACATTAAGGTGCTTTTTTGCTTATAGAAATTTTTTAATTGCTTTTAGAAAAGTGCGTATTTTATAAAAACCTCACTTCTGATTTACACCTGTTTAAGTTGAATCTAGGCTGTCACTCCCCCGAAACAAGCAGTAATTAACAACCCTGCTGGTTTAATACAGATTGTTCAAAGGTACACAAATCATTAATGTCTGCAGTGTAAGCTCAGCCTAGAGACCTTTGTCTAATAGCTAATAAGCACATTGCTTATAAAAAGCCCTTAGATCTGAGGAAGAAAGGACTTAAAGAGGAAGCATGGGGGTGATATTATGGCAGCCTCACTTAGGGCTGATACTTGCAAATTATGGGAGGTAGTTAATTGCCCTTTAATTAATAATACTGGAGCTCAAACCATCTCTTCATCCCCCCACACACACCCAAAAAGTGGATTGAGCACTTTGAGGGCATGTATAATACCTTGGATAGTGCAGCTTCCGGTGCTATTTTCTCACTAACCTCTTATTAATGTAACTTTTGGATCTGTGACAAGCTACAAGGCCCCCTGGTCCTGATGGGATTCCTGACAACTTGTTCAAATTGTCACCTGAGCTTTAGGCTCCAAATTTTAACTTGAATGCTTCATCTGGCTGTCTGTTCTCGTCTTCCCTCTTCGTGGTCCCAGTCTAATTTTATCCCTGAATTTAAAAAGGGTTCCAGAGACTTACAGAGCTGTTAATTCTTTAATAGATTCAATAGTCAAGGTGATGGGAAGAGTTATTTTGATGAGGGCTATGTCAAGGACAGAGGACAGTCCATTCTCTCAGATCTCCAGTGCAGATTTTGCCTGGGTTTAGGCACCTGCGATCAATGCATGAACCTTTTTATGTTAATTGATAAATGCACTGCAGTGAAACAAGGGTCATTGTTCATCGCATTTATGGATCTGTCATCTGTCTTTGCAGAGTGAACAGACCCAAGTTGTGGCCAGTTTTGTTAGACCTAGGTATGGACATTGACATTGTCCACTTTCTCAGTGAGTTGCATAGGAACACAACATCAGTGGTTTGATACAACTCAAATGGGTGTACTAGCTCGTTCCATCTGAAGCGTGGTGTAAGACTGATTGCATACTGGCACCCTCTCTGTTTGTGAATGATCTGGGGGCCAGGTTGTTAGATAAACAGGTGAATTGTCCACGAGAAGGCACCCGTCAAATCCCTGCACTGCTATTTGTGGACAATACCACTTTGTTGGGGAGAACTGCTTTGGGTCTCCACACTTTGCTGGATGGCTTTGTTAGGTATATGGATAGTCTGGACCTTTCAACAAACCACAGTAAATCACAGCTAATAGTTTAGGGCTCTGGAAGGACCAAGTCGAGATCCTTTCATGTTCAGGGCCAGGGGCTGTCCAGGGTGCAGACATATACCTAACTAGGTGTGGTTTTGGATGATCGATCTACCTGGGTCCCATTGTAAAGATCAAAAATGTTAGCCCTGTCTCCCTCTATTGGTGCATTTTAATCCTTTTCTTCCAGCCTCAACACCTGCTTCTATGGTCCATGAGGAATTGGGGTGGCCTTTTCGGTCGGACCTTATTGCTCTGCGTCTCTTGATCAGGTGGCTCACCATTTTTATGGGCTGTTTTCAGCTCCAAGGGTGGAGGACTACCAAATAGTTGGCATACATAATGGATACTTTTGTTAAGTTAGGGAAAGCAGCCTTGTTTGACTCACCTTGCAATATCCTGAAGGCAGACATCCCCTGGACCCGGATTCATTTTTTGAAATGGAGGAAAGCAGGAAGGAGGGGTGGAACTTGAGAATCCCTCAGTGGTAGGACACTAATCCTAACAGGGCCTGTGGCTGCACTTTATTTGCTTAATGTGTTCAACTGTCATCATCGGTTTCTTCTTACTAGATTCACGTTCAACCATTTTTATCTGTTGATGGCTCATCCAAACCCCTGTATTCAGAATGCAAAGCTGAAGTGCCCTTGTGACAATTTATCTGTCCAGGATCTTATGCATTTTTTATTTTTGTGTTTTTTATGATGTTACTCACAGGACAATATTATTACCTCTGCTGAAATCTCAGAATTTTGTCCAGTTCAAACCCACTCATGTACCTTGAGTCACTTCCGGATGCTCATGTAACCAATGTTGTCGCATGCTTCCTGGCCTCATCTTTGAGGCTACAGAAGGCATCTGACCTAGAAGTAGATCTTGCTTCACCTTTCATTAATTATGCACTTTATCATCTGTATGAGTTTTTTCATGACTGCCCAATGTTAAAAATTGTATATTGTTTTGGCACCAAGTAGCTTGGATGTTTTATATATATTTGCCTATTTTGCGCAGTTTGATTATCTGTCCTGTGGGCCTAACTTGTTCTGAACGTAATGCACCTTATTGTGATTTGCTGCTTTTTATATTAGCATCTTAAGAGGATTGAATAGGCACATTTTGTCCGGACCTTGAAATGTTTGGGTGGTTTATGTACGTGCGTACATTGCACATTATTGCCCTCATTATGACTTTGGTGGTCTTTGAGTGAGACCGCCAAAGCCACGGGGGCCAGAAGACCATCATATAATGGGTACTGCTGGATTTCTGCCACACTGTGACCGGTAGCCCTACCCCCATGGTTTTTCATGGCAGTGCTACCGCCATGGAGACCATGGTGGTAGCCCGGTTCCTAATACTGCCGGCGGGCCTCTGAGGTCCGCCGGATCGGAGATGAACATCTCCGGCCCGGTGGTTCATAGCACCATGGTGGTATGGGTGCAGATGTGGCGGGTTGGCAGCGGCCAACCTGCCACACTCATAATGTGGGGGTCTTCACCGCCAGCCTGTTGGCAGTGATACTGCGACATTAACCCTGGCGGTCAGGAGACCACCAGGGTCATAATGAACACCTATCTCTACTTGTCTTAAGTATGTATGGCTTAGTTTTGATCTGTTTATGCGTATCTGTGAATGCAATGCACTCATGCATGATGTGCTGTTTTATGTCATTGTAATGTTGTGTCCTATTAAGTGAGTTCTGTTTTGACCCTGATTTTTTTGTGTGGATTATACATTTGCTTAATTCCCACATCATTTTACCCTGTTTTTAATCATGTTTAGTCTAAGAATGTAGTAGTGTCCCAATCTGAGATCGCACTAACCCACACTGTTTTTTATTGACAATTGTATATGTCTGGATGAATTTTGTTTTATTGTTTGTTTTATGTAATGACGTCACTATGTTCTTTTATGGTCTAATTTGACTGACTAGAGTTAATATGATGATGATGATGATAAATTACATCCGGATACTCTTGGTACATGGTCAGCTTAGCAATTAAAACATTTTTAAAGCAGTCTTTTGGTCTTTTAAGAGTAAAATTGGATTTTGAATTTTGTATTAAAAAGGATAAAGTTGAAGTAACAATTGTGTTAAGCACTGTGTTGCAACCTCAAAATAACTGTTCTGGAATCTTGATCATGCAATACAGTGTTCCTTGAAATTGTTACAATTGAACATACTCTCTTTAAAATGCAAAACTGCTAATTGGTCAAAGGCAGAGGTAAAGGATACGCTGTGTGATCTTTATAGCAATATTAAACAGGATATTGACCATATATTGTTTGTTTGCACAGCTTTTAATTTTCAGCACCGTTTCTTTCGGAGGCCTTTGTTTTTAAAACATAGGGGGTCATTCCGATCCCGGCGGTCAAGGACCGCCGGGGCCGGGGTCGGCGGGAGCACCGCCAACAGGCTGGCGGTGCCCCGCAGGGCATTCTGACCGCGGCGGTTTGGCTGCGGTCAGAAGTGGAAAACCGGCGGTCTCCCGCCGGTTTTCCGCTGCCCGACGGAATCCTCCATGGCGGCGCAGCTTGCTGCGCTGCCATGGGGATTCCGACACCCCATACCGCCATCCTGTTCCTGGCGGTTCGCCCGCCAGGAACAGGATGGCGGTATGGGGTGTCGTGGGGCCCCTAGGGGCCCCTGCAGTGCCCATGCCAGTGGCATGGGCACTGCAGGGGCCCCCGTAAGAGGGCCCCACAAAGAATTTCAGTGTCTGCTGTGCAGACACTGAAATTCGCGACGGGTGCAACTGCACCCGTCGCACCTTCCCACTCCGCCGGCTCCATTCGGAGCCGGCTTCCTCGTGGGAAGGGGTTTCCCGCTAGGCTGGCGGGCGGCCTTCTGGCGGTCGCCCGCCAGCCCAGCGGGAAAACCAGAATGGCCTCCGCGGTCTTTCGACCGCGGAGCTGCCATTTGGCGGTTCCCGCCAGGCGGGCGGCTACCGCCGCCCGCCAGCCTCAGAATGAGGCCCATAATGTGCATACTGTAAATGAAGCCCATCATTTAATAGCCTGTTCCAGTAAATGAAATATTTTTTCCAAAAATATATTTTTTATTGTTTTTAGATTTGTACTAAAATGTGTCTGTCTTGTAAGACTTCTGGGATTACCTTATGGATCTCTTTTGAGATCCAAATCTTGAATAAATAATTGAATTAAATAGGTAAATATGGCACTGTTGACCAACTGATGACCCAAGATTTGTCTCATCATCATCCAGTTAAGTAACTTGTATTGATTCCCCCATGAATTTATGCTCGAACCCATGACAAACTACTCAATGACTTTATAAGATGTAGCCATAAGAACTTCTATGAAGGAAAACTTAGAATACTACTCAAAAAAGTATGAAAAATGAGAATGCAAATGTTTACATAGTCAATAGGCTGGTGTAGGAAACAGGGTTACTGGTTGGGGTGGTCGAAACCCTACTCAAGTGCCAATCACAATTTGTGTCAGAGTAAAACAAAAGCAAACCCCAAGTTCACCTATGATTAACTCTCTGACAGCTTAGCACAAAAGCAGTCAGGCTTAATTTAGAGGAAATGTGTATAGTATTTATGCAGCACTTCAAACAGTAATAAAGTGAAACCACAATACAAGAATCATCCCACACCAATTTAGAAAAATAGAGTAACATTTCATGCATTATTTGACATTAAAACAAAAACATGTGATCTGTAGAACCGGAAATATATATTATTTTAAAGGTTTAAGTATAAATAGTGCTCAAAAGAACAAAGCCCCAACAGTGCTTAGCTGCTTGCACCGGGGCAGGACAAAGTCACAAGTTCAGTCTGACTGCGATGGAGCATGGGCTGGACACAGAGACCAATGTAGGCCCAATGAACAAAGTACCCTAAATCCTGGTTGCAGAACGTTGCGAGACCCTGCATTGAGGGTGCATTGTGCAGTGGCTGTTTTGAGGAGCTGCGGGGAGCGATGTGGAGTTCTGCGTTGAGGATGTATTGCATAGCAGCAGTTCCTATGCAGAGTTGCAAGGTGTTGCGGTGTGTTGGTTCTACCGGGGCCACAGCTGGGCTGCCAGACCACCTTTGGGCCCACTTCCAGAAGTCCAGGACTGGGTGGCACCACTAGGGGGGGACAGGTTCAAGATGGTTGGAACCTTTTCTGTCCCTGAGGCTTTTATCACTAGGCCAGCCAACTATTCACTCCAGTGGTCTAGGGTTCAAGATGCAGGTCTAGACTCTCCCACTCATGCAGCAGGGCAACAGATTAGCAGGGCAACAGAGTACCAGTCCTTCTTCTAGCAGAGCAGCACAGCAGTCCTACTGAGTCTTCCACAGGTCCAGAGGTGTAGTAAAGGATTGGGTGTCAGGGTCCACTATTTATACTTGGTGCCCTCTTTGAAGTAGGAGAAACTTCTAAAGTCTTCCACCTACAGGGATGACTGTAATTTCCTTCCTCTCTGGCCCTAGCTTGTCTGCAGACACAAAAGATTAGTGTGTAACCCATTGTGAGTGTGCAGAGGCAGAGACTTTGTGATGTTCAAGAGTGGTAGGTGACAGCTCCTCCCCATCATCAAATCAGAGATGGCCCATCCTGTCAACACCTTTCTCCCTTTGTCTCACTGTCTGGAAGCAATGCATAAAGACCAAAAACAAAAAATACTTTGGAGATTAAAAACAAAAGAAGGAAATGTCTGAAAATAGAAAGAGAATTTGTGTGATGTAAAATGTGCAGTGATAGCAAGGTGCGATAAGAAAAGTATGATGAGAAACTTTAAGGAGAGCACAGAGCAGATGAGAAACAGAAGATTGGCGTGAAATAAAGAGAAAGAACCTGCTAAAGGAGACAGAAGGAAATTAATAGAAATAATACAAAAGGAGGAAAGAGAGAAAATAAAGATGTAAGGGAAGACGAACGTAGGAGGAAACAAAAACGAAAAGCAAGAACAGGGAGGAAAAAGTAAATTAACACAAAAACACAAATGAAGGCTCAAGAGTTCAAAACTCCTTGTACCTCTGACAGTGGCCTGCTCCGGCTAATGTAGGCATTTGTGACCTGGGTCCAACCAGCCACATAGCAAAGAGATCCTGCTCCCTTTCCCGCAAAAGGTCATGGCACTCTACTTCTTCCAGGACCCTCTGCTGCCTGAGCCTCCTGTTCCAAGAGTCCCTTTTCCGCTCAGGCTCTGTCGCAATTCTTTACAGTAATACACGTGACCAGACACAGACTCCTGCTTAACCTGTAAACCCACCCTTTCCCAATGCGTCACAGGATTGGGTGGGGCTAGTGATGTTTACTGACCCCAATCCATCCTGTGACAACTAAGGAAAGAGTATGGGTCATGTGTGAGGCATCATTGATTGGCATGTAGCCCCAGGCAGTGCAGAGCTGATGCCCAAAGTGCCCAAGGCTGTTGGGGAGAAAGTGATGCAGCTGCAAGTCATAGCAGGTTGGAGTCTGAAGGTCCCCATGAATGGAAAGACAGGTCTCTTAAAAGGTAAACTCATGTGTCAAAAAAGTAAATGTACACTGTCTGGCACATGCACACTAGCTCATGTGCCTGTAAAAGGTGCGTGACTGCCTAGCACTCATATTAGTAAAAATCAGAGAGGGTTAGCCAGGCACTGTATTGTATAAGTGATGCACTTTCCATATTTCAATAAATGTAGATAGTAATAGAGACTATCATCCTCGCAACTAGCTGGGAGGGTGGAGCCTCCATGCCCAAGCTCACTCGCCACCTATGCCGCCAACACAATTTCCTTACTGGTTGAATATTTTTTGGCTTGCACCAGTTTATTGAGGTGGGCCCTATGGAGTCATTTGACCTGTCTCAGAAGAAACCCAGCACTGTGCCTAAGCTTTTCCAGAGCCTATGTGGAGCCAACATGGTCCACATAGATATTAATTAAGGCTACCTTTCAGGTCTTTATGTGTACAGCACCCTGAAACATGTCATTGATGTCTTCCTGATCAATTTCTGTCCTTACCTATCAATTATCTGCACTGTGCCATTTTTAACAGCTATGCCAACATTTTCCCTGATTTATCACCTGCTTTTGGGGGTCTTTGTTAACTTGAAGTGTGCAAATACTTGTCCAGCCCGGAACAGGGTCTCCTAGTCTACGCTTATGTTCTGTCTGTTTGGTGATGTGGCCCAGCAGACGCACAATTTCAGGCACCGGCTGAACTACTCTCAGCTGTAGCTTAAACATGTCTGCTCATAATTCAACACGCATTCCACTTACTTTCACAAGACACTTTCCTCTTAGCACCACCTTTATTGTCTTTAAATCGAAGGCTCTTGTGGAGTCCAAACTCTAATTATTGTCAGAGAATTCTGTTAATATATTTTTAAACATGATATTAAACACCTCATACTGGAGTGTCTCTACCAGCCTTATTTAAGCCTTGGTAGCTGTCCCACCATGGTGGTGGAGGTCATGACCGCTGTCATCTTGGCAAATGTCCAACCACTATTTAGAAATTTCTGCCTGCCTGGCAGGAATCTCTTTGCTGACGAGTAAACACCTGTCAAGGGAGTTCCCTTTGCAGCAGTGAAGTTTGCTAAGCCGATGCCAGCTTTGAAGCACCCATTGGCAACTATGTTTGTTCAGAGAAAACAAAACCCCAAAGCAGTTGTTCTTTTCTGCCACTGGGAAGGGAAAACGAGTGACGTTAGTGCCAGCCTCAGGATGGCAGGATGATATTTATTGTGGCACAACGGACCTATTGCGGATCCACTGCTGGGTCAGGTGTAAACAGCAGCAAAACCTCTGCCAAATGGTATCCAGCTATTCCGCTAACTCTAAGTGAAGTAAGGCAAACACTGGTTTGGAGCCAGGGGAGATCGCTGGTTTGTGGTGTTCCTCCCACTCTGGCAAGCCATAAATAAAGGCCCTATGTGCTCAAGAGGGGATGCAGGGTCTATGCCTGTATATAGTGTGTTAGAAATGGGGTTTCTGGTTGGCTAGGGTATGCACCTCAGCCAGGCAGAACTTACCCACTCTAGTCAGGGCAAGGGAGTTACACGTCCAAGATAACCCCTGCTCACCCCCTTGGTAGCTTGGCACGAGCAGTCAGGCTTAACCCGGAGGCAATGCGTAAAGCGTTTGCACAACACACACATACATGTGACGCAATATCCCCACCACAAAGGAAACACAACACCAGATTATATAAAAATACACTGTATTGTACACAACGTAATTATTAGACCAACATCACATAACAGTACTATCCTGCTACCTTAGCAGTTGTCAGAACACGTTACACATTAATTACTCTGCAAACTAGCAGTAGTCACACATAACACACAGGTTACTCAGTATTCTGCAACATAAGCAGTAGTCAGGAAACACGTTATCACATTAGAACACTTGTCATAAGCATATCATAAAACGCCCATAGTAGGAACATTAGAAAACCTATGGCAAGTTAGGGAAACATATTAGCAAGTCATGTCCATAAAAGGAACATGTGCACACATATGTCAGAGCATCATAGAACAGGTAGGCAATATATCATAATGGCAAAGTCTGTAGAAAGAACTTTAGACTATAATCATATTGGTCCATTTTAAAGTACCTGGGGATGATGAAGCAGGCACCTTCCGTGCCTGAAGACAACTAACAGGGCCCCCGGCGCTCTTCTGCGCAAAACGGGGGCCTCCCTGGTCTCCTGGAGTTAGGGGAGGGCGGCACGCACCTCCTCCGTAACAAAAATGGGCCCCTCCAGGGACCGTGAACACTGGGGGCCCCCCTAGGCCTCCACCGGCCCTCTCGAGGGGGGCCCAGGTCGGGGAAACCTTTAAAGCGGGAGGGGGGCGCCTCGCACCCCCTCCTTGTTGAAACACGGGCCCCTCCGGGGGACCCGCTAACTTCTGGGGTCTCCCTGGGCCTCCGTGGCCCTTCCTCAAAGGGAGACCCCTAAATAAAATACTCCTGGCCCGCAAGGGGGCCAACAAGAGAGCCGGGGGCCAGGGCGAGCCTCCGGTGAGGCTGCCGCCCGGCCCAGAAGAGCAGGAGAGTCCTCCGGGACTCCTGCAAGGGAGGGAGAGGTGTCCTCCTCTCCCTCTGCCTCCGGGACTCCAGTAAGCGAGGGAGAGGCGTCCTCCTCTCCCTCTGATGACGTTGCGGCCCCAGGTGGGGCCTGCTGGTGCCCCGGGGGCGCTCTGAAAAGCGCGCGTCCCCCGGGAGCACGCTAGGAGCGTGCTAGCTCCTTCCTTGGCTCTTGGACGTGCCCCGGGGGCACTAGACACAGCGCGAACCTCGCGCTTGAAGGCAAATGCTCTGCCCGGGCTGCAGCGGTGATTCCAGCACACAAAAGGCGCCGTAGAGAGCGCGAAAACACATGGAGGCTCCCGGGCTGCGGCGGTGATTTCCCTGGGCATAAGAAAGGCGCTTTCAAAGCGCTAAGACACCTCAACAGCCCCGGTTGCGGCGGTGATCCTCTGCAGCAGCTATAAGGAAGAGCGCTTTCCCTAAGCGCTAAAGCAACGCTGTAGGAGATCGGTGCAGGGGTCAGGGGCCACAGCACCCTGCCCCTGGGAACAACTTAAGCAAAAAGGAGCACAGGGCTGGTGGGCTCAGCTACAGGCCAGCACAAAGGGTGCAGATGGTGGCAGTTCCTCCTAGTGACCAGGCAGGTCACAGGTCAGCACAGCAGCAGCAGTCCATGGCGGTTTCCTGGTGAGTCCATTCATCAGCGTTCTGTGTCCAGTTCCAAGTTCCAAGAATGTTCAAAATGTGGGGAAAATTCCCCTGTACTTATAGTCCATTTTTACAGTGTTTTACAATGCCAGGGAGAGGAGGTTCCAGCCAGTTACAACTGGTTCTGGGAGTGCCCCCTCTCTCCTTTCAGCACAGGCTCCAAACATCAGTGGGGGATTAACGACCCTATTGTGTGAGGCCAGGGCACGGCCTTTACAAATGTAGGTGTGCCCCGCCTCTCCCTTCTCTCAGCCCAGGAAGACTATTCAGTATGCAGATGCACCTCGGTGACACCTCCACCCTTCCTGTGTACAGGCTGTCTGAAAAGTATGCACAAAGCCCCAACTGTCACTCTGCCCAGACGTGGATTGGAGTCAAGCTGCAAAACACCAGAATCATAAGCACAGATAAATGCGCACTTTCTAGAAGTGGCATTTCTGTGATAGTAATAAAAAATACACCCACACCAGTAAGCAGTATTTATTATCACCATCACACCCATACCAAACACGCCTACGCTACCACTCATAAATCAGACAATACCCTTTACACATAAGGCAGGGCATTTCTAATGCAATCCTATGAGAAGGCAGCACTCACAGCAGTGAGACACCAAGTTAGGCTGTTTGTCACTACCAGGACAGGCCATGCAATATGGCACATGTCCTGCCTTTCTACATACATGGCACCCTGCCCATAGGGCTAGCTAGGGCGTACTTTAGGGGTGACTTACATGTAGTAAAAGGGGAGTTCTGGGCCTGGCAAGTAAATTTAGATGCCAGGTCCCTGTGGCAGAAAACTGCGCACACAGGCCCTGCGCTAGCAGGCCTGAGACAGGTTTGAAAGTCTACTTCAGTGGGTGGCGCAAGCAGCGCTGCAGGCCCACTAGTAGTATTTAATTTACAGGCCCTGGGTATAGAGATACCACTGTACAAGGGACTTATAGGTAAATTAAATATGCCAATTAGGTATAAGCCAATCATACCAACTTCAGATGGGAGAGCACCTGCACTTTAGCACTGGTCAGCAATGATAAAGTGCTCAGAGTCCTAGAGCCAACAGCGAGAGGTCAGAAAAACCAGGAGGAAGGAGGCAAAAAGACTAGGGATGACCATGCGTATGGCCAAAAGTCCAACACAACCCCCTACCAGCCAAAATCCAGGGGAGAACAATCAATACCTTGATGTACTTTCCTGATTGGGGCGATAGAACAAGGACCCAGGCCCACAACAGCAGGGGCATGTTCCAGTTCTACGCCTTCCTGACTCCACTGGGATCTCTCTGTCAATGCGTCCCAGGCAGCCTAGACCAACCCACGGGGATTCTCTAGCTGCCAATGGCCAGAACCAGGCCCCAGGCCATCTAGGAGCCTCTGGTCTCTGAAACCATAATGAGTGGGGGGCGGTAGCCCCAGGTGCAAAGCAACCTGTCTCCACTCCATTTCTGATCAGTTCAGGGGCTCTACCCTGCCACTGATCCACCAACCTAGGGTCCGCACCCATAGGTTCTACAGGGGCTAGAGGCGAGGCTCTCCTCCCTCTACCCCTCCTTCTAGGATCCCGCCCTCCTCTCTTAGGAGGGGTATCACCAGAATCCACACTTGCCAGGGTGCTGGGTACCGCAGCCCTGCACAACTTTCTCGCCAGCCCAGGATCACTACCTGGCGACTGACCACCCAACCTAGGGACGACACCCTTGGGTTGCACCGGGGTCCGGGGCGGGCTTCCCCCTCCCTGAACCCCACTTCCAGAGTCCTGCGTCTCCCCACCTCGGGAGAAGCCACCAGAAGTTTCACACAGGGTGTGAGCACACTAACCGCCCCCCCAACCAGATCAGAGTTTACCCCCTGAACCTGTCTATCTAGTCCAGGGACGACACCCTTAGACTGGACCATTGCCCAGCGAACCAGGACTTCCTTGGGAGCACACCTACCCCCTACCAGATCAGAGTTTACCCCCTGAATCTGGCAATCCAACCCAGAGTCACTACCCTGCGGTTGAACCACTGCCTGGCGCACCAGGACTTCCTTGGGAGCACACCTACTCCCCATCAGGTCAGAGTTTACCCCCTGAACCTGATCATCCAACCCAGAGTCACCACCCTGCGGTTGAATCCTTGCCTGGCGCACCAGGACTTCCTGGGGGGCACACCTACCCCCCACCAGGGAAACACTTTCCCCAAGGGCCACACAAGAGTCTGGCTGGCGCAGGTCTCCTGACCTCTGCCCATCGGACAGAGTCTGGATTCCCCCCAGCCCAGAAATGGTCTCACCAAGGTCATTCCTGGGGGGCTCTGCTCTCAGAGCTGACCCCTGACCCTCCAGGTTCTCCACTGGGGCCCGCAGCCCCCTCTCAACCCTATGCCTGGATTTCCGCCTCCTCCGCTGTAGAGCGAGACTACCAGACCCCAGGACCGGCGGGACGCTATCGCCAGTCACCCGCCTAAGTCCTAATGACAAAATGGGATCCTTCTGAACAGCTGGCCTTACGGCACAGGTTAGGCTCACCTCCTGGCGTTCACTCATGGAACCTTCAGGGGCCTGGGACGGTATCTTGGGCACCTTGGGCCTCAGCCCAGCCCCATTCCCTCTCCTCGGAGACGGGACATGGGGTCCCTCACCCATCACAGTCCACTGGGACCTACCTGGGACACTCCATTCCTTTCCCACCACACCTTGTTGGGAAACACCTAGACCACTCTCATTAGGAACACCCCCTAATGTCACACCAGACCCTCTGGTACGCAACCAGAAGTCTGCCTCCTTTGCAAGCTCCCTGGGGTCAGAGAGCTCACACACTGACAAGTGTTGGCGTAACTCTGAAAAACAACAACGAAACAGGTGCTCTCTGAGAATCAGATTAAACAGCCCTTCAAAATTGTTTACTGTGCTACCCTTCACCCATCCATCTAGTGCAATGCAGCAAGCCTCCACAAACTCCTCCCAAGACTGGTGGGACAGTTTCTTACCACCCCTAAACCTTTTTCTGTATTCCTCAGGGGAAAAACCATACTTCACAATCAGTGCGTTCTTCACAGCGGAGTACCCCTCCCTGTCACTCTCTTCTAGAGTCAGTAGGGCATCCCTCCCCTCCTCAGGAATAAAACTCCCTAGGCCAGTTCCCCAATCCTTCTCAGGGATCCTGCGCTCTACCAGAGCCTTCTCATATTCCTTTAACCACTGACGTATGTCACCCCCCTCTTGGAACCTAGGTACCAGATCTATGGGTATGTGAGGAACCTCTTTGCTACAGCACTGTACATTGCTGCCACCACTGGACTCCACCTGCAGCGCTGGTGAGTCCAGATCCTTCAGACTGCGCTCTAGAGCGAGTCTTTCTCTGGCAAAGGCCCTCTCTGCCTCTGCCATTCTCTCCTGTACTAAGGCCTTCTCTACCTCAGCCCTTCTCTCCTCAACAGCTAGGCGCGCTAACTGCAACTTCAGGTCCCTCTCTTCCCGCCTATCTCTTAGCTCATCAGGCGTCAAGGAATGAGAGGTAGCCCTGCTTCTTACACTGGACCCAGCAAGGGACTCCCTATCACTGGGGCCTTCCCTGCCGACTGGCGTCCCCAACCGGTCATTCTCACCCTCCTGATCAGTCTCTCTACCACTCTCTAGGGATGAGGTCTGGGAGCCCTCCCATTGGGAACCCTCGCTACACTCAGGATCCTCTGGGTACCCCCTACGCACACTCCCTCCCTGGGTAAATGTCACAAACCTTTCAAAGAAATTCAGAGATCTCCTGAGGTCCCCTTCTACAGGCAGCCCTCTCTCTCTACAGAACCCCTCTAATTCCTCCTGCGTGTAAAACGGCAGGTCCTCTAAATCAAAGGTAAGCCCCATCTTGAAAAGGTACAAATAACTCAACTGTGACAACCACAATACCCAAGCGTGAGAACTGAAAACAGGAAAAATGACCAAAGAGAGAAAGTTAAGAGAAGCCAAACATGTGATGGTCTAAACGCAATCCTTGTAGTGAAATAATGAGTCACAATGGTATTGTGCAAGCGCAAGTCCTATCCCGTCGCTGCTTCCAATGTTAGAAATGGGGTTTCTGGTTGGCTAGGGTATGCACCTCAGCCAGGCAGAACTTACCCACTCTAGTCAGGGCAAGGGAGTTACACGTCCAAGATAACCCCTGCTCACCCCCTTGGTAGCTTGGCACGAGCAGTCAGGCTTAACCCGGAGGCAATGCGTAAAGCGTTTGCACAACACACACATACATGTGACGCAATATCCCCACCACAAAGGAAACACAACACCAGATTATATAAAAATACACTGTATTGTACACAACGTAATTATTAGACCAACATCACATAACAGTACTATCCTGCTACCTTAGCAGTTGTCAGAACACGTTACACATTAATTACTCTGCAAACTAGCAGTAGTCACACATAACACACAGGTTACTCAGTATTCTGCAACATAAGCAGTAGTCAGGAAACACGTTATCACATTAGAACACTTGTCATAAGCATATCATAAAACGCCCATAGTAGGAACATTAGAAAACCTATGGCAAGTTAGGGAAACATATTAGCAAGTCATGTCCATAAAAGGAACATGTGCACACATATGTCAGAGCATCATAGAACAGGTAGGCAATATATCATAATGGCAAAGTCTGTAGAAAGAACTTTAGACTATAATCATATTGGTCCATTTTAAAGTACCTGGGGATGATGAAGCAGGCACCTTCCGTGCCTGAAGACAACTAACAGGGCCCCCGGCGCTCTTCTGCGCAAAACGGGGGCCTCCCTGGTCTCCTGGAGTTAGGGGAGGGCGGCACGCACCTCCTCCGTAACAAAAATGGGCCCCTCCAGGGACCGTGAACACTGGGGGCCCCCCTAGGCCTCCACCGGCCCTCTCGAGGGGGGCCCAGGTCCGGGAAACCTTTAAAGCGGGAGGGGGGCGCCTCGCACCCCCTCCTTGTTGAAACACGGGCCCCTCCGGGGGACCCGCTAACTTCTGGGGTCTCCCTGGGCCTCCGTGGCCCTTCCTCAAAGGGAGACCCCTAAATAAAATACTCCTGGCCCGCAAGGGGGCCAACAAGAGAGCCGGGGGCCAGGGCGAGCCTCCGGTGAGGCTGCCGCCCGGCCCAGAAGAGCAGGAGAGTCCTCCGGGACTCCTGCAAGGGAGGGAGAGGTGTCCTCCTCTCCCTCTGCCTCCGGGACTCCAGTAAGCGAGGGAGAGGCGTCCTCCTCTCCCTCTGATGACGTTGCGGCCCCAGGTGGGGCCTGCTGGTGCCCCGGGGGCGCTCTGAAAAGCGCGCGTCCCCCGGGAGCACGCTAGGAGCGTGCTAGCTCCTTCCTTGGCTCTTGGACGTGCCCCGGGGGCACTAGACACAGCGCGAACCTCGCGCTTGAAGGCAAATGCTCTGCCCGGGCTGCGGCGGTGATTCCAGCACACAAAAGGCGCCGTAGAGAGCGCGAAAACACATGGAGGCTCCCGGGCTGCGGCGGTGATTTCCCTGGGCATAAGAAAGGCGCTTTCAAAGCGCTAAGACACCTCAACAGCCCCGGTTGCGGCGGTGATCCTCTGCAGCAGCTATAAGGAAGAGCGCTTTCCCTAAGCGCTAAAGCAACGCTGTAGGAGATCGGTGCAGGGGTCAGGGGCCACAGCACCCTGCCCCTGGGAACAACTTAAGCAAAAAGGAGCACAGGGCTGGTGGGCTCAGCTACAGGCCAGCACAAAGGGTGCAGATGGTGGCAGTTCCTCCTAGTGACCAGGCAGGTCACAGGTCAGCACAGCAGCAGCAGTCCATGGCGGTTTCCTGGTGAGTCCATTCATCAGCGTTCTGTGTCCAGTTCCAAGTTCCAAGAATGTTCAAAATGTGGGGAAAATTCCCCTGTACTTATAGTCCATTTTTACAGTGTTTTACAATGCCAGGGAGAGGAGGTTCCAGCCAGTTACAACTGGTTCTGGGAGTGCCCCCTCTCTCCTTTCAGCACAGGCTCCAAACATCAGTGGGGGGTTAACGACCCTATTGTGTGAGGCCAGGGCACAGTCTTTACAAATGCAGGTGTGCCCCGCCTCTCCCTTCTCTCAGCCCAGGAAGACTATTCAGTATGCAGATGCACCTCGGTGACACCTCCACCCTTCCTGTGTACAGGCTGTCTGAAAAGTATGCACAAAGCCCCAACTGTCACTCTGCCCAGACGTGGATTGGAGTCAAGCTGCAAAACACCAGAATCATAAGCACAGATAAATGCGCACTTTCTAGAAGTGGCATTTCTGTGATAGTAATAAAAAATACACCCACACCAGTAAGCAGTATTTATTATCACCATCACACCCATACCAAACACGCCTACGCTACCACTCATAAATCAGACAATACCCTTTACACATAAGGCAGGGCATTTCTAATGCAATCCTATGAGAAGGCAGCACTCACAGCAGTGAGACACCAAGTTAGGCTGTTTGTCACTACCAGGACAGGCCATGCAATATGGCACATGTCCTGCCTTTCTGCATACATGGCACCCTGCCCATAGGGCTAGCTAGGGCGTACTTTAGGGGTGACTTACATGTAGTAAAAGGGGAGTTCTGGGCCTGGCAAGTAAATTTAGATGCCAGGTCCCTGTGGCAGAAAACTGCGCACACAGGCCCTGCGCTAGCAGGCCTGAGACAGGTTTGAAAGTCTACTTCAGTGGGTGGCGCAAGCAGCGCTGCAGGCCCACTAGTAGTATTTAATTTACAGGCCCTGGGTATAGAGATACCACTGTACAAGGGACTTATAGGTAAATTAAATATGCCAATTAGGTATAAGCCAATCATACCAACTTCAGATGGGAGAGCACCTGCACTTTAGCACTGGTCAGCAATGATAAAGTGCTCAGAGTCCTAGAGCCAACAGCGAGAGGTCAGAAAAACCAGGAGGAAGGAGGCAAAAAGACTAGGGATGACCATGCGTATGGCCAAAAGTCCAACATAGTGTATGTTAGAATAAGCAGGGAGAGGCTCAGAGAGAATTCTTCCCATATAGCAAACTGCCACATGACTATCAAACAATTTAAGACTAGGAGAAAAATAATCCTGCCTGCTATATGTTCCATGAGGTGGGGAGTGGAAACAATTCAACAGTGCATCGAGTTGTTCCTCTCGCTGCACCAAAACTTTAAACACAGCTGCGAAAAAGATACGACGTAATAAACAGGTACAAGTACACGAATGCAATAAAATAGAGGTGAATTGATTACGTTATGTACGCATGAAATGGGAAAACGTTGGTCGCAAAGTCATTTGTACCTCCTTCTAAGGTGGTGGCAATAGAAAGCGCCTCTGATGGGGTTAGGATTGCCAAATAACCCCGATGTATCGGGAAACAAATTTGCAGTCGTGAGCTTTACTTGACAAGCCAACGTTCTCATAATTGTAACAATGACTCGCTACCATTGTACCCAGCGGTTTGTCACACCCTATCACAATAATTTGCAATTGAAAGTACCACAACTAGTAACCTGATGTCCTGCTGACATTGAGATAGGTGGGAAGACTACTTTCAAGTTTCCAAAATACTTGCCCTCTGATTTCTGATTAGGAAGAAATTGCTCCTCAATTTAAGTCGATATGCAGTCACGTTTCTGCTAGTCAACAAAGTCCCTCTGTGGATGCTATTTATCAAGGTGATATTTTACACTTTTGAGGCAGTGGCTAAACAGCTTAAGACTCCACTATTTTTGCAGCCAATTCTATATTGCATTTGGCTAGTGACTAGATAAATTGTGTGAAGGGAGTTTTTATTTTGCAGGGCAGGTTTTCGCCCCCAAGCAACAGCAATTTGGTTCCCATCTCAAAATGGAGGTGTATGTGAAAGTAAGTAAATATGTACAAAGGTTAGGGCAGAAATAAAACGAAGTCGTTCGTAAATAAAAACACGGTAAAACTGATTTGGAAGAATTACATTTATATTAATATAAAATTAAATTAAGGCATGCAGAAATCAGTGGCTGCAAACTGCTGATCCAGAAGCCTTAGTGTCTGGCATGGATATGCTTTAGCTACAAGTCTGGGTGTTTTTGTCGTATTCATCCCACACATCAAAGTTATATCTGCAAAGAATGTTAAGTATGTATAGTACGTAAGCCCCAGGCTAAGTTACATTTCAACCTTTTTAAAATATTTGGGGATTTTATATTACTTCCCCCAGAATACTCCATTACGAACATTAGAATAATAATTATGCCTCCCTGACTATTTAGGAGGAAGGTGCACTTCCCACGTATGTTCTATAACTAGAGTTACAACAGTTCATTTGCCTTCCCAGTCTCCACAATAGCCCTGCTGCCGTTTAGGGTGCAACTGAAGGCAAGTCGTTTCATGATTTTTGATGGCTGCACTCATTTTGACCTTCTTATAGAAGAAAATGTATTTATTTTGGGCTTCTTTTCAAGGGAAGAGGGGTGATTGTTTTGGATTTCAGACCTGGCAACACAAAAGCCCCCGCAAACAACCAGCACAGAGCCTCATGGGGTGAATGGAACACAGAAAGTGGGCATACCTAAACAAGGTAACTAATGCTAGGGAACACAGTGGTACTTGCAGAAGGTAATTTGTGGGGGCACAGACAGGAGGTACTGGGACACTGAGGAAGCTAGAGCCTCTGGACAGGTAAGAAAAGCAGTTGGATAACTGCTATCAATCAAGAGAGGCAGCTGTGGTGCAGACTGAGTGACCAATGAGAACAGGAACCTTAGGGGGAGAAAGCAGATGTAGGTGAGAGACAGATCTGGAACACTGGAAGGAGGTGAAGGTGGTAATTACTGGGTGCATCTAGGGGCCCTTAGTATCATTTGGAGGCTGCGGAGAGCATAGAGTGATGACGCATCTGTGGTGAGTTGGTTGGGCAAGGAGAGGGCAACTGCTATAAAGAGTGAACCTCCAGGAAAGTGAAAGAGGGCAACTAGGGCTGGCAAACAGAGAGAGAAAATGTGAGGCATAGGGGTTCTTGGTGGCACTTGCTGTGGACCAATACAAAGGAACAAGGAGAGGGGGTGTCTCGGGACTCTATAAAGGGCAAGCGGTGTTGTGTAACCTTCCCGCATTTGGGGGGCACACCTTGCTACATTTTGCCAGTCCCCAGAGTTCTGAATATAGCCAGGTCTCTGCTGAGAGAAGAATAGTGAACATACACTCCCCCCTTGGGCTATTTAAATTTGGAAGTGTTTGGAATATCTACATACCTGCCAGGAATTATGAGGAGTTTACACTGTTTCAGACCCCCGACGTCAGTGCACAAACAGCAGGGAACTGCATCACTGTGGATTTATTATACCCTAATAGATTGTAGAAAATATGGATCAGGATCATCAGGATTATGATCCAAACATTAGCAAAGAAAAACAAAATTAGAGCAAGTAGGATAAAAACGCCAACTATTATGCTTGTCATTAAAAATGTCCAATTTCTATCCCCAACCAAGTGCAGGATATTTCTGTATCCAATCAGTAGTACGAAAGGTAAGGTCAGGTGATGGCAGTTTAAGAAGATCTACTTATGATCTGCATAGGTATGGCTGACACTTTTTCATTTTGATGCACATTTTCCATGCTGACTGCCACATGACATTCTACTACAATTTTGGGGTTCTAATTAATTATACCTTTAAAAGTACTTTTTCATAAATGAAGTTGTTGAATAAAGTTTTGTCACCATAAAGCCATCAGCTACTACTCACCGGAAGACCACTCTGCCATACATATTTTTAGTGATGGCTGCTGCCAATCAATAGTGCTGGGGTGGGTTAAAAATAAAAAATTAAAGACATACCTGTTGCTCCCGATCCTGGCTGCCTCTGTCCCTCCCCTCATCCCGGCAGTCACTCGGACACAGTTTCCAAATCCAGACCCTGCTTTCATGCTATACCGAACAGGAGAGCAGTGCCGGGATTGGCCTGAGCGGGCTGGTTCAATGCTCACTCTGGCACAGGGAGCCTGTGCCATTTCTCCAACCTGACTGTGTAACATGGCTGGGTTGTAGAAATGTAAGCGCGCATGTCGGTTTGGCTGTCCTGAGATGGCTGGCCAAACCGACACGTGCAACTTGCAGTGCCCACCACTCCTCCTCCCTATGGCCCGGCCCCATCCTAGACTTGCATGGCTCAGACAGTGTCAAATAAAATGATATTAAATTGTTTTATTATCATTTTATTTGTCACTGCCTGACTAAGCAGGGGGGTGACGCTCCTCTGCAATTATGGAGGAGCCGCCCCTGCATATTTTATGTATATTTGAATTGGAAATCTCTCTAGGATTGTACAAGATGCCCAAGAGAATTATAAAGAGCTTTTCTCAGCAGCAACACCCCGCTTATCCAACTTTTTCCCTTTTCCCAATTTGCTACAGGTTAAGCTGGACTATTCTCAGCTCTGCAGATGGTGCCAGTGCTACATTTGGTGCCTTTTGCTGTGAGGATATAGCTGCAAAGGAAGGTATTGACAATGCCCAGTGATAAGGAGTTTTACAGTGTAATTGTCATCACAGCAGAAAAGTAGACTAAGCAGCCAAGCTGTGTCAGCTAAAAGTGGATTATTACCAGCCTATATTAGTGAACCCACCAAGGAGCAACTACCTGAATAAGGAGAAAAGGCTAGGGGTGTGCAATCGTTCAAATCTTTATTACTTTGAATTTTGTGAATTTTCTCGAATTTTATAAGCTTTTTAAACTTCACATAAATTACAACGTTTTTAAAAAGTTAAGGAAAAATTGCATAAAAGTCTAATTGAATAAAGCCAAACTCAGCACCAAATCAACTTTTTATATAACTCATCATACAAGCTTTTTTGTGGATACCTTGCCCAGAAGCAAAAGTGAGGAACAAAATTAGCAGATTTCACAAACTGTGAAAGTTGGAGCCAAGTGCCAGTCAACCAGTCAAATAGTAGTAACACATCACTACTTAGCTTGTCATTGTAGATTCAGCACTGTGTGGCCACTAGCCATTCAGTTTGCAGAGAAACTTCACTATTTATCTCTCACCAGACAAACATTTACAACTAGGCTTTACAAGTTGCTGAGGCCTTTTGGTTACCTTTACCTATAGAAGAGTACAAGACTAACCTCCTTACAGAAACTCTATAGCTGCATCTGCCTCCATTTAACCTTTGCTCCCTTTTAACAAGGCATCAAAGGACCCAATTTTGGTTGCATGAAGCATGTCAGTGTCTGCCCTGGCGGTCAACTACAAGGTAACCTGTTGACATTGTCTTGCTTCCTGGGACTCAAATTTGTGAGTGTTTACCCATCTCCAGAAAGTAGTGTGGGCAAGGCAGTCTTCCTCCCAACAGAACCTTGATTCATATCCTTGTACACCTATGGTCAGTGAGCCAAAGAGGATAGAGGCAACTGGGAATACGATCTTCTTTTCAGGAACCTGCGCCCTTCATCCCCTGAATGCAACCACTTTTCTGGCCTCTTATTCTCATGCCATATGAGAGGATCGTCTTGAACCTCCTGGATAATTTTTACAGAAATTTTGTGAAAGTTGTGCATGATAGGCCAGACGTAGCCAAGCAGAGCTTGCACTGTGGTCTGGGTACACTGAATTTCGGGGCACAGTCCATGAGCTCTTCCATTGCCATATGCTGCTATGCCGGTATATGTTTTTTTCGGGGATATCTAAGCATATGTTACAGACATGCCCTTCAATGGAAGGTGTCTCTTTGGATAGAAAGCTGATTTCACATTAGAGCTCTTCAAGCAAGTTTGGCTTTGTCTTGTTATTTCAGTTGGCCTCCCCTGATTGCCAGCTTAAAATTCACAAAGCCTACCCTTTCACCAGTGCCAACCCTCGCAGCCAGTGCAGCTGCCCAATGAGTTCTTTTGGTGCTACATGAGATGTGGTGGTTCCAAAGGCCATCAAGGGCAACCGTTCCTCTGCCAAAACTACTTTAATATGTCCTTGAGGGAGCACATTCTTCTATATGGCACACAGGCAATTCATCACCTTGGACATTTAGGTCCTCAAAATTGTAGAGCAAGGCTTTGATTTTCCCTTCCAGAAGATGTTGCCTCCCACTAGAACCACAAACCACCATGCCCCCATTCTACAGAAAGAGTTTCTCTCCTTGTTGACCAAAGGGGTAATGGAATTTGTTCATGAGAATCTCGTTATGTTGTTGTTCCCAAGAAAGACATTGGCCTCTGTCGCACTCTGGACCTATGTGACCATTTTGCAATATCTGTATTAGTAGGACTTCTTGGTTTGACCATCTTATCAGGCCCATCTCTTTAGAGGTACCACTGGGGTCTTATTTCAAGAGGCTTACAATCTGTAGGTAGAAGTATCTATCACAGGAACAAGTTACTTACCTTTGGTAACTATCTTTATGGTGCATATTCTATCTTTTTGAAGATTCCTCACCAATCCCACGTTTTCTACATTCTGAGGAATAAATGGTACTTCTTAATAAGGTCTCAAGTTAGTTTTCACAGTAGTCACAGAATTTTGTCAGTGTTGTATTTGACACTGAGGGTGTGAAAGTAAAGATGAGGAACTAATGTCTGCACCACACATGGGGCCTTATCTGACTTTGTGATGTCATATTGCGGGTGGATTCGAGAGCCATGACCGAGCCATAATCCTGCCTGTTGGCACAGTAGACCTGTTTACAGTTACAGAATCCGTTCTAGTGCCTGGAGGAAATTCGGAGGTGAGGAGTCTGCAGATAGATAGTGTACCCACCAGATATATCACTACCAAAGTTAAGTATTTTGTTCTTCCAATTTGCACTGTCTATTTCCAAAAATGAATAATCCCAGCTATTTAGCCAGCAGCTGTCTGCACTGCAGAGAAATAACGCTTCTTGCCCAGAGGCCACTTGAGTACAGTCAAACTTTATGTAAACAAATGAATGTGGATAGGTTGATCCCTTTCACGCTGCTTTAGAGTAGAGGAACTATGGACATCAGTAACAGCCAGTAGGAGGATCCCATAAGTGTATACATCTGTGCAAGCAGCTGGAGAGAAAAATACTGTTTAACTTAACTAAGTACGTAGGTTGAGAGCTCCTGCTTCTGTCAATGTGTACATTAGTCAACTCTGTACTAACTGGTGGCTTAGAATGTAGGAACTCAATGAATCTCATAGGCTTGGACTTCATGATCTACAAAACCTCTAGCGGACTTGTGAAGGAGTTCAAAACTTTCAGTTGGAGCTTATTTTTTAATGAAATAGTCCTAAACATTGGAAATTATTGACAGAACCATACTGAAATGAAGTTGGGAATGCTTGTGTTCTACTAATTGAGGCATTTAAAATTTCCAAAGCACTAAACTGTCATGACTCCAGTATAATAAGAGTAAAGTACAGCAGGGAAATATGTTCCAAAGGCACTCATCGTTCCATCCCCATTTTACATAATAATGCACTAATGAGTCCGCTTGACGAGCAATCTTTCACTAATGAGGCCCCTCGACTTGATTCAGTTAATGCCACGCTGCAGCAAGCCAGTGTTCCTTCACTTATAACCGCCCAGTTAAGCATATGCCAACCATACAAACAAGGGTGACAGGTTAACTGAATATGCTGTCTAAAAAGAGGAATTACCTGCAGTTCCTAAGTCAAATCCTGATTTGATGGCATACTTGTGAAGAAGCTAAGGTAAGGAATGGTAGGATTTAGTGCATATTCATTTTTGGAAGAAGAGGGAGGAAAGGAGCATTGCCAGGTCCTCTCCTCATAGCGGGCCAAGTGAAAGGAAAAAGGAAAGAGGAAGGCGCATCGCTGAGTCGTCTCCCGAGAGAAGGATGCCCAACAGAATAAAAGCAGAACCAACATTGTGAAAGGGAGGGTACTTTCTACCAGTGGCCCAAGGTAAAGTGATGCTCCCCCATGCAAAATGTGAAGAGGGGCCCTGAGTCTCCCATATTTCACAGATGGTCATTGGCTTTGGGTGGAATGTGCCCCTTTGAAGGGTTTGGAGGGCCCTGAAGATTTGAGGCTCCGTTCCCTGCAGGGGCTGCAGGGGCCATTATTAGGCCCTTGCTCTCTGGAGCAACGCTAAAGCCAGCCAATAAGCCTGAAGCAAGAAAGTCTTCACTTCCTAATACCATGATACAAGTATGGACCAGGAGAGGGGCTGCGGTGCTGGGACAGAGCAGGAGCTAGGACTGTGACAGCCGTAGAGTGAAGCGCTCACAAACTGAAATGAACTTCTTTGACTGTTAGTGCCTGTGCTTCTGGATGAGAGAAGCCCACCATCCCTTCCATTGAACTGGATGTAGCAACGTGCAGGAGCAGAATGCAGTCACTCACTGGCTGACCTGGTCTGACCAACTGCTTTATGCTGTGTGCTGTAGTGGGAGGAAGGAAAATGTAAATGGCAGAGGGCTCGCTTAAATCTCCTGTATGTAAATATAGAAAATGTATATCCAATTTTACTTTGATCGAAGGGTTCACGCTAACTGAAGACCTAAAATGATGAAGAAAACACACAGCTTTTTTTTTTTTTTTTTTAAACGTATGCGTTTCAATTTGTTGCGAGCATTGTTGCATGCTCCGTTAACATCTCGGTGTATAGGTTTGTTTTTTCCGTACACCAAGTTGCATTTGGGTGCCAAAGTTCACGATCAGTCATCAGTCAATGGCATTCAACATTATGTAACCTGTTATGGAAGTTGACCAAACATCTCAATGATTCTCAAAGAAAGGTGTAACAAGCGCATAAAAAGGAATAAGAACACACAGAATAACCCCGCACCTATGGCCCTGCACTAGTCTGTATAACTGGGAAAACATTTACATTTTTTTCACATCCTGCTCCTACTGGTACCCAGGCTTGAGCCATATTCTTTGCACTGAGATTATAAAACGTCACTTCTGTCTCTACTAACATCACCTGCCTTAAAATGCTGATATGTTTGAATGCCTTGAGTCTAACGCATCTTTGGACGGAGTTAAAACAAACAGGCACAACAGCAGGGCCGCGAGGAAGTGCGATTGACTTGGATTCCCAGCTGAGAACTCTGTGTCGCTTGCTGATGACAGGAGTGTCTGCGCAGCAATTGGCACCGCGCACGCGGGGTGCCTGCCAGGTTCCAGCGGCCTATCTTTGTGTCAGGCAGAACTGTCCTAGGTGTTCAGAAGGAAGTGTTCCTCGCAGAGACATTCCGAAAAACATACAGTCATTCAATAAAAACGCCACAGTATGTTGATTGGCATAAATGTATTCCAAAAATGTATTCCCCTTTTTTATCAAATTCACCCAGTTTATATTCACACACTTCCAAAACCCACCAATAACTCACAACTTCCCTTTTCCAATCCATTGCCATTAGTCTGTCCCTACTCAAAACACTACTAAACAAATTAGAACTCGAGAGCATAAATTTGTCACAATTAATCTACAAGGAAAAAATGAAACACATATTGTTAGTCTATTAACTAATTAACTCTAATCTTAGGTTCCAGAGCAGTGTGCGACTTGTCCCAAAGCACTTTGTCAGGAGTAGTAAGCACTATTTGAATACAATTTACAATTATAATTACAAAACCTGCATCCAGTGTACATTGCAGGAAACCAGACTCCAAGTACTTGAACGTGTGCATCAGCCACACGGAATGATACCTAATTGTAATCGGCTTTTAATTAGGCCCTAGCTCGTGACATAGAGAAAAACAGTGTTTCTCTTGGAATAGTAAGTGTTCGGTGCTCGTCCATCACTAAGCCATAGAAGGGTTGACCTTCATTTCAAGGGACCCTAATCAGTTTTCCTTCCGCTTCTAATGACTGAGTGGTCAATGGGATAGCCCTGTTTGTTCTAGCCCTGGAAAATTGTGCATCCACTCCTGTGTGCATGTTCTTTGTCATCTCAAGATACTGTGCACAAACATCAGGTCATTTGAAGGCACATTTGTCATACAGTGAAAGCATTTCTGTATTTAAGGTGGGCTTTAAATCCTTTGTCATAAATGCAAAAGTACCAGAGGTATACTGCTTCCTTCCCATCCTGGAAGCATTCGTGGTTGGTCCAAGGAAGGGATTTCTGCAGAGGTATGCGTGACAGCCAGTCTCCCAGAGGTGAGGGGATATCATTTGAAGTCTGCACTTCCTGCTGGAGGAGGTAAGGGTCTGCCTGGTACCTGGAAGCCTTCCTGCCTTTTGAGAGAGAGCAGGAGAGTGCCTCAGAAGAAGCTGACTACCCATCAGAACGGCCAGGAGTGTCCCAAGTTTTGTCAGGTCACTGTGAACTGTGGCAATATATTCAAATTAAGAGCAACATTGTGCCATCCAGCGCCTTGTCATGTGCCGGTCTGACATGCAGTGCCTCTACCTGATGTTGGATCCGGCCCAAGAAAAACCTCTTTAACTACTGATGTGGAATCTCTAATCAGCCCGGGACGCCGCATTTGACAAAGACTGTTCCTTGTTGAAGAGCCTACATGGAGGCTGCAACTGCTTTGACTGAGTGCCTATCTGTTAACAGCCTTGAAGGCCGCAACTGCTCAAGATGAGCACCAACATGCAAGCCTGTCATGCTGATCCCTGCTAGCAGTCAATGACCTGAATTTGGCTTCTCCAGCAGTGCCACATCCCTACAGCTTCTGCAGTTGGAACAGGTTTGCAGATTGTGCACACCGGCACCATTAGAGCTGCAGCTCCTCTGAGGTGGTAAAGTAGGGCCTATGTGCAAATAGACTGAATGACTTAGGGCGCAGAGAAGTGTGAGCAAAATACTTTTTATCCAAGGGAAAGCCATTAAATGGATCATTGCATTAGCCAGTATGGTTACTCAATTCGAATTGCACCAGTGCTTGATTAATGCTTAGTCTCATGTGACATACAGCTGATACAAGACATTAGAACTTCTAGAGAGAGGAAAGGGCATCACACGTTAGTGCAAAATCTTACTCGGAATCAAAGATTGCAATGCTGTAATTGTACCTTTGTAGAACTGTGTGGTATTTTGTTTTGTTGTGAGATTAAAGTATTTTCTTTATAACATTATTGTGTCTGTCCATTGGCCTTTGAATTCTGCTCTCTTGCCTCGCACACTACCTCACTAAGAATACTTTCACTGCTTGCCCTTCTCATCCTGATAGTCAAGTGCTGAAGCGGTGTACTTGGCCCAGTTTACGGAGACATAAGAAGATGGACACCAGTGAGAATCGATTCCAACCACCACAGTTGTAGCCTAGTAGCTCCTGTGGCCTCACAAACTGGGCCTGATGAGCACTTTCCTCTAAAATGTCCAAAAGCGGAACGATACCAGTGAACAAGTCTTGATAAAATGTATTCCTCCCACTGTTGTGAATACTGCATTAGCTTTCATTAAAAATTGTTTCAGGTTTGACCTGCTTTTTAACCGTTTCTTATCATTAATAGAAAGTGTGAAGTTCTCCATCCCGTGCAGAATTCTGATATTCATGGTAGCCTCCAGTATAGGCGTACATGCTTTGTTATATTTCCTTTCTGCATAATAAAGCTCCCAAGTGTGGCCTGACATCATGCTTAAATTTTGCTCATGTCAACATGGTTACTTCCTGTGTGTGGTGTCATTTCAATATGATATCTTCCTTGATGTAAATTGTGGAGAAAGCTTACGTGTTTTAGGTCATGATACTTTAGCCTCAAAAGATAACAGTGTCTCAAAACCTGTTTTATTTTTTAAACATTTGATCAAATCAGTAATCAAAACCTTTTAGAAACTATGGTATTAGTCCATTGTTTGGGAGAGGTCTTCGCACTACTGATTATCACCAGAGGTCATGCCAGATTGCTGATCCAGTTGTGCTCCCAGTTAGGGAGGAAGCTGTGAAAGCTAGGATCTAGAATGGGATTCTTGCACGTTATTCACCTTAGAAACTCGACAGGCAGGCATGCTATTTATTATCTTACCTAAAAGATTAGTTTAGCTTTTAGAAATAGCAGTAGGATGATATTCAACTCACTAAAATCCTAGAGATGTTCTTATTTTTCTCATGGACAATTACAGTATTAACTGCTGTTTTCATTTCTTTCTGTGAGGTTACCATTCATATTTTATGCATGGGGTTAGGACTTTCAAAAGAAACGTTGTAAAACTACTTGTCTGGTTTCTCAATAGAATGATTAAAGGTCTGAGTCTCAAAGGTAAATTTGCACATTTGTGTAACTTTACAACTGTTTGCTGTTTACAAAGGTATTTTACTAGTAGTATCTTTCCAACTGTGGAGACTACACACATAAAACGATAGGACAGTCCTATATTTTTGTGTGCGGAGACTCAGCAGTTGTAAAGAGACAACTAGTAAAATACCTTTGTGAATAGCAAACATTTGTTTACGAACACAAAGGTGTAAGTTTACCTTTGTGAATAAGGACCTGTCTGTGATATTCACACAAGGAAATAATTGTTTGAATTTCCACTGTGTCTCTGAACTTGTTTACTCGGGCCACTGATAGTAACCTGAAAACACTGACCGAACAAACATAGCTTGGTGGGCTAGTGCTGGGACTATAGCCAATTAGGATTTTCTGACTCAGTGTATGGGCATTGAACCACATTCTTGCACCCGTGGGTTTGGAGCCCTACATTTGCAGTTCTGGAGAAATTCCAGAATTCGTATCACCACTTCAAGATTGCCCTGTGTACTATGCCTGTTCTTATAACTGTGTAATGAATACTGCCCCTTTACTCCCCCTCTATGATCTATGTCTGATCAGCATTGCCAAGTCTGTATAAGGTCTTTTGACCTTTATGTGTGATGCGAATTGGTTAGTGCCTGATTAGGTATCTGTTTAAAAGTGAAGGAACCCTTTAGCAACTTGTTGTTTGGAGTTGGGGGGGGGGGACGATTCCCCATCCACATGAAACTGACTGATTGATTCTTGCTTGAGAAGTAGAGATAGGAGTGTGTGGCCCCCAAATTGTAGAAAGTGAGAACTGAGGTTTTAACTTGCACTTTTGACATTTATGAGTTAATGTAGCACATAGGGGGTCATTCCGACCCCGGCAGTCAAGGACCGCCCGGGCCGGGGTCGGCGGGAGCACCGCCAACAGGCTGGTGGTGCTCCGCAGGGCATTCTGACCGCGGCGGTATGGCCGCGGTCAGAACAGGAAAACCGGCGGTGTCCCGCCGGTTTTCCGCTGCCCTGAGGAATCCCCCATGGGGGATTCCGACCCCCTCACCGCCATCCTGTTCCTGGCGGTTCCAACCACCAGGAACAGGATGGCGGTGAGGGGTGTCGTGGGGCCCCTGGGGGCCCCTGCAGTGCCCATGCCAATGTCATGGGCACTGCAGGGGCCCCCATAAGGGGGCCCCACTTTGAATTTCAGTGTCTGCTTAGCAGACACTGAAATTCGCGACGGGTGCTACTGCACCCGTCGCACCCTTCCCACTCCGCCGGCTCCATTCAGAGCCGGCTTCCTCGTGGGAAGGGGTTTCCCGCTGGGCTGGCGGGCAGCCTTCTGGCGGTCGCCCGCCAGCCCAGCGGGAAAGCCAGAATGGTCTCCGCGGTCTTTCGACCGCGGAGCGGCCATATGGCGGTTCCCGCCAGGCGGGCGGCAACCGCCGCCCGCCGGCCTCAGAATGAGGCCCATAATGTCTAAGAGCTGTAATACTATTTATATATACCCAGACCATTGACTAGGATGAGGATGGACAGTTCCGATTTTCTTTCTTGGTCTGGATTCTATTTGTGGAATTTAGAGTTGTGTGTATTTAGAAACATTTTATTTTTAGAAATTAAGGCATTGAGTTGACATTCCATTACTCAGTGATATTAAGAGTGTTGTACTGTGTTCTAAGTGTCTAGCTCACACCACCTCTTTGTGGAAGCTTTGGACTAGTATGCTTTGTCACCATTAAGTGTCAGCTGCTAAAGAGGACTACTTATTTTTCAGTTTGGGGTCCAATAGTACCATGGTTATACTTGGAGCCCAGTAACATGTGACTGCCTTTCTTCCCTGGGAACAAGGGCTCACAGCTCGCTTGCCGAAATGCCAACCAAGCCAGTAAATGCACCTAGCCACATTATTGCCTATACGATGTAGCCACATATCCGAGGTATTTGTCCCACATGCTTGTCATCATGATGTACCAGGGTTTCCAATAGACCAGCATAGCAATTTCTGCTTATGCTTATTTCATGCATATGTGAACCATTACGTGATGTTTCCTTTTCTTCCACGTGCTATAGTGTCTCTGCCCTCCTCCATATATGAGAAACGTGATAAGTCAGAGGAGATGTGATAAGATGCTGATATTAAAGGGAAAAGAAAAACACACATGCCTCAGTGCCTTTGCACTGCTGCCCTTTACCTGCTCATGCACCCCAATCAACTTCACTCTGCGAGGCTTGGTTCTGGGGTGGTCTAGTAGGGCCCAGCTACCTGGCACTGCAGTACAGTATTGTAGGACAGTGATTCCTAACCTTTTGACTTTTGTGGACCCACATTTTATCATTATTGGACTCCGGGGACCACCACTGTATCATTATTGGAATCTGGGGACCCTCCACTGAGTCATTACTGAAAGCTGAGGACCTAATCTTTTAATATTATTTAATTTTCCGTGCAGTCGTGGACCCCCTGCAGGGCCGTTGCGGACCCCCAAGTGTCCCCGGACCACAGGTTTGGGAACCACCGCTGTAGGACATGTATAGGTCTTGAATGTGGTGAGCTGTAGTATGTAGATCCCTTTTTCATAGTCAATCACCACTTCCCTCGTTGGCTAGGGTCTGACCGGAAGTCAGTCTCACCCAATGACAGAAGACAATGGAGACCTAGGGAAGGTTTTCCTTGTGCCAAGAGCTATTTCATTCACAGTGCAAGGAAACCACTGTCCTGCCCTGAGCACTTGATTGAAACGTTGTGCCTCTGAAATACAGCTGCAAATGCATACACCTTTCTAGTTACTCACTGGTAGACGGCAGTAGAGGTATTCAACTATGCCTGTCAACCGAGCTGATGTATGAATTGATGGTGCTTTGTCAAGCACTCCCTAAAAAGTACAAGCTGCTACTGGTTCAATGTTTTGCAATGTACAAACCATGAAAGATAGTGTTGTGTTTCTTTTTGACTGCTACTCCTGCATTACAAGAAACTCGGCCTATCTTTGTCCCGCCACACCTCTCAGATTCTTGCAGGCCAAATTGTTACATCTGCAAACGGTTCAACTCCGTCCGGAGAAAATGGTTACATACATTGGCCTTTAATCTGTTTGTAATGTGTCACTTGAATCTGATTCGGTTCGATTTGCGCTGAAACGAGAAGTGATTGCATCTTTTTTTAAGGAATCCACAGCCCTGTAGGCCCACATACATTTAATGCAATTTTTCGAATTACTGAGGTTGCAACATTCCTAGATAAAGTGGGCGGACAAGAACAAAAATGTTGGATCGAGTCGTAACAGTATCTTGTTGTTTGGCATCTTTGAAATAATATAGCTCAAGTTTAAACTGTTCTAAATAACAATCCACCTCCGTCGATAAAATAAAATTCAAAATAATGCACTAACTTAAATCTCAGCTTCTTAGCCATTGTGAATTCCATCTAATGTCCATCCTTTGCAAGCTTTTACACCTCTAGGTCAGATGCTTAGGCTATTCCACTGGTGTTAACAGTTCGTGTCGAAGGAGCGTGTAATTTGAGAGGTGCAGTACAGTGTTGCGCCTCGACTGGAATATAATGTCCAACCGGATTCCTGGAAAGCGAAGCGATTATGGGCGATGACTCAAATCCTTCCCACCACTCACCGGGCTCCCTAGTGTAACTTTGTATAGAAGTGCACAGCGGACTCTCCAGCTACATGGAAATCAGGGGCACTGGATTGACTTTGTAACACGTACTGAATCCTCCTGAATCCTGGAACCACAGGAGCAAGTTGTTACTGCAAGTTCACTGTGGGCCAGAATCACAAACGAAAATTTACACTTTTGTGTAAGTGTGTTTTTTGCAATTCACAAAGCAATTTTAGGAGTAGTAGCTTTACCACTATTTGTCTTTTTATGTGAGGAATCTCCGCCACGATTGGGGAGACTCTGCAGTCGTAAAGATTCTACTTATAAAACTGGTTTGTGAATTGCAAACAAATCGTAAATTTACACAAAAGTGTAAGATTACCTTTATGAATCCGCCCCTGAGATGCCTAGAACCTCACGTTTGGCCTTTGACACTCATTTGGTATTAGGGTTGACCAGTGAAGGCTTCTTGTTGAAAGGTGGCTGTGGGGTGGAAACTCAAACACTTCAGTAGGACTGTCCACTCTGTTCTATTCCTGTTATAAACGAGCAGAGCTTTTATTCTCGTATGTCCAATACATTCTCAGGCACCTGATGCCTTAGCAGTTAATGCAACAACTTTAAATGGCTGGCTTTCTTTAATAAATAGACCCTCTGTTATGCACTGCATGGGGGGAGGGCTGGTGTGGGGAACATATGTATGCTGGGATTACTCGGTAGCCTAGGTACTAGTTGTATGGTTTGTTGATTAGAACATTTACTGTTCTGCAAGTAGTTTGTGCATGATTACGTGTCCTTTCGGGGTATGTCTATCCCTATGTGGTCAGGACAAGACTTGGAGTGCTCATTTTTAGGGTCAAGCCTGCGAGAGCATGCGCTAGCACATGTGTTTTACTTGTGAGACTGTTGTTAAATGAAAAGGGCTTGTAGCCCGTCCGTTGTTTGCCATTTGTTTCCTTACCTGGCACTGTTCTATACAGCCTCGCAATTGGTCACTGCAGGCCATGCATCATTTCTGTTCCTGTCTGTGAAGCAGGGAGCAAGCACTGATTGATTCAACTTAATCAGTGCCCGTTAGCTGCCCCCAACATGATTGAGGTACTTCTTTTTAACTTCTAGGGCACTGCAAACAGAAGGCATTAACTGGCAAAAACGTGCCCAGCAGGGCAAACAAAATGTAAAAGTTTTATTTTCTATAGTTAACTCTTTTCTTTTCTTTTGCCAAGTCTTCTATTCTCACTTTGCATTCATGTTTTATTTTGTTTGTGGGCACTGTTCTCAAAAGATGACGTTTATCTTGTTCTAAATATCGCAAAGCAACATTGTTTCTTATGTGTAATTTCCAAAAGTATGCTTTAACGCATAACTGTGCAGTACACCCCAATCCACCCCACTCCGCTCCACACCAATCTACCCCACTCCAATCCACCCCACTCAATCCATTCTAACCAACTCAGTCCACTGGACCCCAGGCCAGTCCAATCTGCCCCACTCCAGTCCCAAACAATCTGCCCTACTCCAATATGCCCCATGCCAATCCAAAACAATCTGCCCCATTTCAATTAAAAATAACCTGCCTGTTACAACCCCAAACCACCCAATGAAAAACAATCTTCCCTATTCCAATCAAAATTAATCTTCCCCACTCCAATTCTCTTCCCTCCTATCCAAAACAATCTGCCCCACACCAATCTGCCTCACTCCAATCTGCTCCATTCAAATCCAAAACAATGTGCCCTACTACAATCTGACCCACTCCAATACAAAACAATCTGCCCCACTCCAATCTGATGTACTGCAATCTGCCCACTCCAAACCAAAACAATCTCCCCACTTCAATCTGCCCCATGCCAATCCCAAACAAGCTGCCCCACTCCAGTATAAAACAATCTGACAATCTCATAGAAGAAGCACTAGAATAAAATGCAGAAAAATCTGAGACATTATATTTAGGCTGTTCTAACTACACTGGAAAATGCAAGATTAGGCAAATTAATCTAAGAAAGCCATAGGCATCTTCACTCACACTCTGTATCCCTCTGTCTCTGTCTCTCTTTTTCCCTCTTTTACTTTCTCACTTTGATTGTTGTACACACCCTCACTTACGCCACCTTAGGAAAACCCCAGGTCACCAACTCCAATCGCCACTAACGCAGAGGCCTGTTGAAAAATATCCCAATTTCCCTTTCACCATGCTCTCTGATGCCTCTGCCTTAGGGGTTTGTACTGTCTGCGCAGTGCCTAGTCAACTTTATCAGCGTATACAGAGAAACTCAGTGTCACTTATCTGGAGGTTCAGCCACATATTAATTTGTCGTTATATAATAGAAAGAAATTCTGACAGCTATTACTTCATAATCCTCACCAATTATTCCATACACTTTCCTAAAGGGAGTTACAGTCCATTGTCATTTTTGAGTCCTCTTTCGATCTCTTTTAGCTGGGCTCCAGTGTGTAGGATCCCTTCTGCGGAAAAGGGCATAGTTCAGGTCCCTCCTTGTTCTTTCAAAACTCCCTCCTATTTTCTACCACCTATGTCCTGTTTAACCACTGTGTTGCCCCTCCCTCCATGGTATCCATCCCTACTTGCCTGAGGAACAGATAAGACCTTTATCAGATATCTCTTTGCTCTTCCAAAACTACCCCCATATTCGCAGCATCCCTTGGATTTGTATATGATGGGAAGAGGTGGCAGTGATTTGCCTAGGAACCTTCCTGCTTCTGGGATTATGGTAGTGGTAACCTTCAATTGTTTTTTCCTTCATTAGTCAGAAGGGACTCTTGATGTGTCGCTCCTCTAGACCTGCTCCCCTTAAAAGAACGGTCTATCCCCGTCTGCTCTTCTATTAACTTCCTGTTTGTTGCTGGAAGGAGGTAGATGTTGTGTCCTCCTGTCACCTTATTTGGATTTTCAGGTGAGGGTATTAGGCCATCTTTAAATCATACAATTGTTTGAAGGTTTACTTGGGAAAGCTCCCCCATATTCCATATACCACACAGACAGCTTATGCCCTATCCAAGGGAAGCAGCACAAACTGTAGCAGTCTCTTTGAGTTCTGCAAGATGCCTTGTGCATTGTTGGTCTCTGATACTGTGCTTATCTGCCGTCTTTGTAAAAAACATGCATCCCGTGTAGGTACAGAAAATGTGCAGAGGTGAAAGACATGAATGCCCTCCACCACTTTCCTCTCAAACTGTGAAACCATTATTTTGTTTTTTTCTATGAGATAGGTGTATTAATAGTGAGGTATAATTTTAAGACACAAGATATTATGTTATTTATTGAAAGGACCTCATCCTGTTATTGATATGAAGAGTTATGACAGGTATGCTGATTTTATAATCCATCTGAGATGTAAACCCTGCCATGCAAAACATGCTGAACTAGTACAGACCTACCTTTGGCTCCTTCCATTGTCAATCAATCAATCAATAGATTTGGAGAGTGCTACTTGTCACCCGTGAGGGTATTCAGGTGCTGGCAGGGTCCAGTTGTTCAGCCGAATAGCCAGGTCTTCAGGGACTTTTGGAACTCCTAAAGTGATGGGGAGGTCTGTAGATGAAAGGGTAGTTCATTCCAGTGGCGTAGCGTGGGGGGTACAGAGGGGGCCGGCCGCACCGGGCGCAACATCTGGGGGGGGCGCGCTCGCGAGTGCTAAAATCCACGGGTTAGGGGGCGCAAATTACTTGCCTTGCCCCGGGTGCTGACAACCCACGCTACGCCACTGGTTCATTCCATGTCTTCGCAGCTAGGTGGGAGAAGGAGCAATCTCCACATCTGCTACCTTGGATATGGGGGTTAAGGGATAAAGAAAGGGACGTGGAGTGGAGGTGTCTGGTGGGCTGATGTAAGTTCAGTCGGTGGTTCAAGTAGGTATGTCGCCAGCTGTGTAGGGCCTTGTATGCATGGTTCAGTAGCTTGAGCTGGCATGTTTTCTGTACAGGGAACCAATGGAGTTGCCTGAGGTAGGGGGTGATCTGAGTTCATCTAGGGAGAACCAGGACAAGCCTAGCAGCAGTGTTCTCTAAGGTCTGTAGTCATTGGAGGAGGTGAGCTGCAATCTCTGCATAGAGAGTGTTACCATGGTCCAGTCAGCTGGAGATGAGGTGCGTCTGGAGCTTTGGAGTAGCAATTTGAACATCTTACAAAGCAGGCAAAGGGTGAAGAAGCTGGAGGAGGAGAAGGAGTTGACGTGAGTCATCATGATTAGATTATTGTCCAGAATGATGCCTAGGATACTAGCATGGTTACTGGCGTTAGGACTAGGTCAGAGTTCTGAGGATCACCAGGATGCTTCCCATGGGGAGCTTTTGTTTCTGAAGATCAGTACCTCTGTCTTTTCCATGTTGAGCTTCAGGCAGTTGTCCTTCATCCAGCTGGCAATGTCTGTCATGCAGTTGTGGAAGTTGAACTTGGTGTTGGTGGTGTCTTCGGAGGGGGAAAGCATGAGTTGTGTGTCGTTCGCAAAGGGTACGATGTTGAGTCCCTTGATTTTGGCAATGCTGGCCAGAGGTGTCATGTAAGGGTTGAAGAGATTGGGGCTGAGTGAGGATCCCTGGGATACTCCACAGATAATTTCCTTGGGTTTGGAGGTAAAAGGGGGAAGGCAGACTTTTTGTATTCTTCTGGTGAGGAAAGAGGCGATCCATTTGAGGGCAGCTCCATGGATGCCTATGTTGTGCAGCCTTCTGATGAGTGTGTGGTGGGAGACCATATTGAAGGCCGCCAAGAGGTCTAGGAGGATCAGAGCTGCAGTCTCTTCTCAGTCGAGTAGAGCTTGGATGTTGCCAGTAGCTGCGACAAGGGCTGTCTCAGTGCTGTGGTTGCTACGGAATCCAGATTGGGAGTCGTGAAGTAGGAAATTATTTTCCAAATAAGATGAGAGTTGTTGGTTGATGGCTTTTTCTAATAGTTTGGCCATGAGCAGGGAGATCGGTCAGTAGTTGTTGAGTTTGCTGGGGTCTGCTGATGGTTTCTTTTGTAGGGCATTGACCTCTGCGTGTTATCAGTCCTCGGAGAAAGTGGCCGTGGTAATTGAGGTGTTGAACAAGGGAGTGAGTATGTGGCTGATTCTGACTTCACCTAGGTTGAAGATGTGGTGAGGGCATCAGTTGGTTGGGGCCTCTGAATGGACCGAGTTCATGATGAGGCGGTGTCCTGTGAGGCGCGCCAGCTTTATTCGGTTAAACAGATGTCTGTTGTGGTAGCGGGGTTGTTGTGTTGCTTGAGGAGGTCAGTGGCCTTGTGCTGGAGTTTGAAATTTCTCTAGATGTTGGTGATCTTGTTGTGGAAGAATTTTGGTAATTTGTCAGGGGGATGTTGGTTGTTGCAGCTGAGGGGTTAGATAATTCTTTGATGATGTTGAATAGTTCTTTGCTGTTATTGGAGCTTGATTTGATGCGTGAGGCTCAGGTCTTTTCTTCTATTCTCTCAACTGTCTGTGCTAGAGGTCGAGGGCTACCTTGAAGACGGTCTTGTCGGTCGTGTCCTTGCTGGTGTGCCATCTCCTTTTGAGTTGTGTACAGTGTTGTTTAGCGGTTCTGAGGTCTTCAGTGTACCAGCTAGCCTCCTTGGTGGGCATTCTGTGGGTGTTTTTGCCGATAGGAGCGACTCTGTGGGTGCAGTTAGTAATTTTTGAAGTTTCTGATGTTCTGGTGTAGGTTTTTGGAGGAGATGTGGTGGATGGCATTGAGGGTGCTGATCTATGTGCTCTTTGAGACTTTGCACTGGGCTGCTGTAGGGGGCTTTGGGCAGACTGGGAGAGGAAGTATGTGAGCTGGTGATGTTGAATGGACGATGGAGTGGTCAGTCCAGGTGAGTTCTGTTCTGTGTCTGTACTTGATGCAGTCGCTAGAGAATAAAGAGACAGGTCTAGTGTGTGGGCTGTGGAGTGCGTGTGGTCGTAGATGAGTTGGGTGAGTCCAATGTTGATCATGGTGTCGAGGAGATTGGTAGTGTTGGTGTCATTGTGGTTCTCAAGATGGAAGTTGAGGTTGCTGATGAAAGTGTAGTTGTTGGAATCTATGGCGGTGAAGTTGCAGAAGGCTTGACATGGTACTGAAGGACAGTCGGCGGGGGTGCGCCTGAGGATGGTTTTGCTGTCTGTTTAGAGTCGGACGTTGAGGTCTTCCATGGCTGGCGTGATGTCCTCATTTGTGGTGCTGCATTGGATGGATGCTTTGTGTAGAATGGCAATCCCTCTGTCAGGCTTGTTGATGCAGCCATGGTGGGTTATCATCTATCAGTTATTGTGGTGGTGATATCACTTGCAGAAGTGGGCTGAGCCAGGTCTCAGTGAGGAAGAGTACTTCAGGTTTGAGAGTGGAGATAAGCTCCTAAATATCGGTGGTGTCTTTGCTTAGTGAGCGTGTGTTCAGAGGAGCGTATGTCAGTTGGTGTTTTGTTCAGGTGGTGTCTCTGGTGAGTTCAGGGTGGGGCTGGTTGGTGGGCTGGCGTGTGTGCTATGGCATGTGAAGTGGCAGTGGGTACAGGTGAAAGGTCCTACCGTGTAGCACGGGTCCACACAGTGGCAGTGTTTGTTGCGGCATCCAGGGTCGAGGGGGTAGAGCTTGGCGGTGGTGTATCGTTGGGGGGGCGGGAGGGCCAGAAGTTGCAATGCTGGACATGATCCAGGAGGTCGACGGGGGCAGATGAGCTTGCTTTTGACACACCCACTGCATGGTCATGCTGCGGCATGCATTAGCTAGATCTTTGGGTTGGCGGGCAGTAAAAATTGTGAGTGGAAAAACCCAAGTGGAAAACCCTGGCAGCGGCAGTGTCACAGGATCAGGCTGGAACAAGCAGGAACTGTAGGCCACATGCAAGTGGCAGGCTAGGAATCCGGGTGCCTACTGATGCGGTCGTGCTGCGGTTTGCATTAAGTATTTCCTGGGGTGGGTGGGGCTTCTGTTGGCAGGAAGAACAGGTGAGTGGGAAAACTGGGGTGGAAATACCCAGGCGGAAAAACCAGGGCAGTGGCAGTGTCACTGGATCAGGCTGGACATGCAGGAACTGGCGGCCAGGCAAGAGGCAAGTTAGTTGTCCAGTTGTCTTAAGTATAAATAACCACAGCTACAGCAGTTTGTTGCAAGAACAATTTGAAAATGTGCAGGACTAACTTTGAAGTATACTACTCAGATGCAGTGTTCAAACTTAGCGACAAAAATGTTTAGGAGGATATCTAAGACACTGTGCATGTTCGACAACCATTTCAAAAGTTGTAAGGAGTGGTCTCAAATTCATTTTTCACTTGCCAATAAAATGGGATTTCCCTTTTAAATTTTCTGCTTGGGCAGCTCTAACACTACTAAATGGAGATTCACCAAATATAAATATCAAGACATCCTCTTGGTTATTCGTTGCTCTTCTTGGCTTGGTGACAATCCTTTTAACCCAATTTTTGAGCTATGGCCCAAAATGTGAGGTTATAGTACACATATCAAAATATATATATAGAGTGGGTGGGAGAACACTGCCTCACATCTCAGCAGTCAATTTGACCCAATGCATCATGGTAAATGCAGTGCATGATAACACTTAGTAATCCTTAATTTTTCACACTCTATGCAGGAAGCACATCTAATACGGTGATTGTGTGTGTCACAACATACATGTGGTGCCTACATTTTATTTGGGGTTTTCCCCACGCACTAGCACATCAGTACAAACATTGCAAGCTGTGTTTTTTGCTTGTTGATTTTCAGTATATTTACAAAAGGAGCAAAAGGACCCTTTTCTTCCAGCTGGGACAGAACCAACAACGGCTGCTGCAGACCCTGGTCCTATCTTCGCAGCCACAGTAGATTTGGATCCTATATCCTTGCCACTTTCGTTTACAGCAGATTCTTGTCCCTTGAGCTCTGTCATTGTGAAGGTCACACACATAGAGTCTAATACAGTGTTTCTGCAGTGTGGATGATTCTGATAAGTGCAATTATTAACTAGCAATGACTTCTATAAAAAAAAGCTTCGGATCTTCCCTAAAGAAACTAGCATTTCCTCAAAAGGACAACACTTTAAAATCTGTATCTATGCAAGTTCTTCATTTCAACATTTTCTAAGTTTGTCGTTCTCCCTTGGGCAGCCAAATGATTCAAAAGTAGATGAGACATTGTTTTTATGTAATTATTTTTACCTAGGAGTCCTGTGGCTGTGAAAATCAATGTGATGTTCAGGAACATTGGTAGCATTCTTTAAAAATAGTTACTTAATATAATAAAGATGTAAATGAAAGGCAAGCTCTTAGATGTCCTTTTCGATTTGGGGAACAGTTGTAATTTGAGGGCGACTAAATAGCATGTCTGAAAGCACTTTGCACATTTTGCAAAAATACATCAACAACAACATATGCAAGGCAGGAACCACCTCTGCGAAACTGATATGGATTGTACCGCCTTCTACTACCAGGTAAAACACAGCTAAATTGATAATCCCCAAATGTGCAGTAATGACACGATTGCATTGCAACAGGCACGCCCCATCTTTTAGCTAAGGTCGCTAGTGAAAGAGACTCTTTGACTCTGAGCAGTGCCTGCAGAAATAGCATGTGTATTGGGAGACATGATATGTGAAGAGGCAAGCTTTTCTTTAATCACAGAGTAAAGGTCTGAACCTGAAATATATTGAACATTAGTCCCTTCTATATTTAAATTGACAGAACACCGTCAATAAAGGAACCACTGTTCTTCATATCATAACCACAATAAAACCAAACCACTTCATTTTAACTCTTGCAAAACAAAAATCCATTGGTTATGCTCTATAGCCAGAGTCACTGGAACTAGGGGCCAGATGTAGGAAGCACTTTGCGAGTCGCAAACGGCAAAATTTGCCGTTTGCGTCTCGCAAATGCGTGTTTCCTATGCAGAAATGCATTTTGCGAGTCGTTACCGACTCGCAAAATGCATTTCCGAATCGCAAATAGGAAGGGGTGTTCCCTTCCTATTTGCGATTCGCAATGGTATGCAATTCCATTTGTGACCGCTTATGCGGTCGCAAATGGAGTCGCAGTTACCATCCACTTGAAGTGGATGGTAACCCATTCGCAAACGGGAAGGGGTCCCCATGGGACCCCTTCCCCTTTGTGAATGGACCCCAAAATATTTTTTCAGGGCAGGGAGTGGTCCAAGGGACCACTCCCTGCCCTGAAAAAACCGAAACAAAAGGTTTCGGATTTTTTGAAATGCAGCTCGTTTTCCCTTAAGGAAAACGGGTTACATTTAAAAAAAAAAAAAAACTGCTTTATTGAAAAGCAGGTCGCTAACATGGAGGCCTGCTGACTACAGCAGGCCTCCATGTTAGCGAGTGCCTATACTCGCTATGGGGCCGCAATATTCGACCCACCTCATGAATATTCATGAGGTGGGTCATTGCGACCCCATAGCGAGTTGCAGTCGGTGTCTGAGACACCGTACTGCATAGCAATTTGCGAGTTGCAAATTGCGAGTCGGAAGGACTCGCAATTTGCAACTCGCAAATTGCTTCCTTCCTACATCTGGCCCCAGATGATTCTGAGGCTGTAGCTTCCTTCAAATAATTATAGATTTTCGGCATTTGCCGCATGATCGATCATCTGGTGCATAATCTGCAGATTTTAGCAAAAAAACTGGTTTGTAGCTCAGACGGATCAAACGTTAATTTGTAAAGGTTAACTGGTCACCTTTCATTTTAATTTTTGTATTTGTATATTTGGTTATTAAACTGGTACAAATGAGGTGAGATATTTTCCCAGACCATATAAATATGTGTAAAAAATAACTAATAATTAAATAATACTATCAAAAAATGTGGCACACTATGCTGCATTTTTTTGCCTTTTCTTGACGCAAAATTCGGTCACCCCTGCCACAGAATTTGGTGATCTTCTGCTGCATAATTACAGTGGCCCTTTCTATAGCTGTAGTTACCATATCTTAATTCACTGGACATATATTGCTTTGGCCCCATCACGTGGCAAAGTAGTATATGTACAGCACCAGAACAAAGAGCACATAAAACGATTTGCTATGAATTTTTATTAGGCATGGCTTTAGCCAAGACTTTTTGATTTTACTATAATTATATGTATCATATATTCACATAACTGGGCTTGCAGCCACCTCTCTTCATCCATTTGTTTGTCCCTGTGCCATTCACAATTTGCTTCCTCTCACGGCAGCAGACAGCATGGGGCAATGCTCAGCCTACTGACTAACTTCACTTTGAGTGACTGCATTTAGCCTTTTCACAAAGCACACTTTCTCACACAAGGTAGTTCCATTCAGTGCCAGTGTTTTTGTTTTTACTTTATTACTATTGTAGTGTTGCCTTTGTTTGTAGAACCTGATGTGATAGCAGGAGGGCTTCTACCAGATAAGAGTGCAGGACACATTCCAGGTTTATCAGTTTCTGTCACCTGCTGTTAGAAATTGGGTCTTTCGTTGGCAGTTAGGTTACCCCTGTCCAAGTAAGGGCCCTCACTATAGTCAGGGTAAAGGAGAATCACACTCAGTTAACCCTCGCTCACCCCCTTGGTAGCTTGGCACGAGCAGGCAGTCTGAACTTTAGAAGCAGTGTGTAAGTATTTGTACCAACACACACTAATACAGTGAAAACACTACAAAATGGACTCCACACCAGTTTAGAAAAATGGGTAATATTTACCTAAATCAAACAAGACCAAAAAGGAAAAAAATCCAGAACACACAGGTTGAGATATGGATTTTCAAAAGAATAAGAGTCCTACTCTATAGAAAACAATGGAAACTTTGTCGTTACAAAAAATACCTGGTTCGTGTAGAAAAGAAAGCCGCACAGGAGAGCATGTGTCGAAAAAGTCAGCGATGCGTCAATTTCTCACTTGCAAGCGAGACAGTGCATCGTTTTCTTATCCGGTCGGACAAGCACTGCATCGTTTTTCTCTCCCGCAAGAGAGCGATGCGTCAATTCCCAGATGGGCACCTCGGATCCACGCAGACTTGCATTGACTTTGGATGCCCAGCAATGATGAGTGTGAAATCCGTCTGCACGGTGATAGAAAACCGCGCTACGTGGGGCTTACGCCATTAACAGCAAATGCAAATGGGTGTTGTGTTGTGCCTCCCGCCGCTATGCGTCAAACTCCCAGCCGCATTGTAGGTGGTGCGTCGAACATTTCCTCATACGAAGTCCTTTGCATGTATTTCAGTTCTTCTTCTGCCAATTTCTCCTCTCAAGGGCCCAGGGACTGGATAGGACACCACTTGGTAGGGCAGTAATCTCAACAGAGAGTCCAGGTGCTGGCAGAGGAAGTCTTTGATGCTCCTGAGACTTCAAAACAGAAGGCAAGCTCAGTTCAACCCATTGGAGATTCTTCTCAAGCAGGAATGCACAACAAAAAACATTCTTTGTCCCCTTTCACAGCCAGAAACAGCAACTGCAGGATAGCCCAACAAAGCACAGTCACAGACAGGGGCAGCACTTCTCCTCAGCTCTTCAGCCTTGGCAGAGGTTACTCTGTGGGTTTTTGGGTCCACTACTTATACCCCTTTCTGCCTTTGAAGTTGGCAAACTTCAAAGGAAAGTCTCTGTTGTTCGCAAAATCCTGCCTTGCCCATGCCAGGCTCCAGACACACACCAGGGGGTTGGAGACTGCATTGTGTGAGGGCAGGCACAGCCCACTGAGATGTAAGTGACCACTCCTCCCTCCACTCTAGCTCAGATGGCCCATCAGGATTTGCAGACTACTCCCCAGCTCCCTTTGTCTCATTGTCTAGAGGGGATTCATAAACTGCCCAACTGTCAGTCTGACCCAGACAGCTAATCCACAAACATGCAGATTCACAGAATGATTTAAGAAAGAAAATGCCCACTTTCTAAAAGTGGCATTTTCAAACTGACAATTTGAAAAACAACTTTACCAAAAGATGTATTTTTAAATTTTGAGTTCAGAGACACCAAGCTCCATATTTCTATTTGCACCCAAATGGAATTTGTACTTAAATGAGATTTTAAGGCAGCCCCCATGTTAACCTATGGGAGAGAAAGGCCTTGCAACAGTGAAAACCGAATTTGGCAGTATGTCACTGTCAGGACATAAAAACCACACCGGTACATGTCCCACCTTTAACATACACTGCACCCTGCCCAGAGTGCTACGTAGGGCCTACATTAGGGGTGCCTTGCGTGTAGAAAAAGGAAAGGTTTAGACCTGGCAAGTGGGTATACTTGCCAGGTTGAACTGGAAGTTTAAAACTGCACACGCAGACACTGCAGCGGCAGGTCTGAGCCACATTTAGAGGACTACTTATGTGGGTGGCACAACCAGTGCTGCAGGCCCAATAGAAGCATTTGATTTACAGGCCTTGGCACAACTAGTGCACTTTTGCAGGGACTTACTAGTAAATCAAATATGCCAATCATGAAAAAGCCAATTACACATACATTTTTACCAAGAAGCACTTGCACTTTAGAACTAGTTAGCCGTGGTAAAGGGGAAACATCCTTTTTTTACGACTTTTTTTTTACGAAGGTTGTGGTTAACGAAAGCGCAACAATGCTTTTTTTAACCACGACTTCTGTTTTTTGTGCCTTAACTACGTATGTTCTGAACAACGAACATGCGTGGTTAAGGTACAAAGAAGGGACTTGGCGAAGGTAAGTGGTGGGTTTAGGTTTTGGGGAGGGGGTGGGGGGTCAGGGGGTTTTAGGTTTTGGGGTGGGGTTGGGGGGGTGGGTCGTTTTTGGTTTTGGGGAGTGGGTGGGGGGTCAGGGGGTTTTAGGTTTTAGGGTGGGGTTGGGGGGTGGGGCGTTTTTGGTTTTGGGGAGTGGGTGGGGGGTCAGGGGGTTTTAGGTTTTGGGGTGGGGTTGGGGGGGTGGGGTGAGGGATGTAGGGTGAATGGTGGCTATTGCTAATGATTTTATCAGGAATGCCTTTACAACGAAATATCGTTGTTAAGGCATTCGTGGTAAAATCATTAGTAGTAGCAACGAGGTCGGTGTTCCGACCTCGTTGTTAAGGCAGTAGTTGTTTTTGCAGTCGTTGTTTCGTCGTATATTCCTGGGCAAGTGCCCAGAGTACCAAAAACAGCAAAAACAGAGTCCAGTACACAGTCAAAACATGGGAAGCAGAGGCAAAAAAAGACAGGGGAGACCACACCAAGATGCCAGGTCTAACAGCTGCCAATGCTGTTGTAAATTTCTTTTAAAATGGCCTTTTTTATCTGACTACTGCCTCTTCATGCCCTGCAAGAAGCTCACATGAACTCTTAATATAAGCTTATGACGGTCCTCTATCTTTGCAACCCTGTCTGTCATTCGCTTTCTTTCCAACCCTGTCTGTCATTCTCTTTCTTTCTTTCTTTCTTTCTTTCTTTCTTTCTTTCTTTCTTTCTTTCTTTCTTTCTTTCTTCCTTTCTTCCTTTCTTTCTTTCCCCAGATCTACTGATTTTACTGAAATACGTATATAACATACAGTGGCGGCTGGCTTGCATTTACAATGGGGGTGGGAGCGGTTCATTAATAATAATTTTTAAAAAACAGCTCTTACCTTATGATGACCTCCTCTCCTGAAAACATAGTTACCTACAGGGGTTTTCAGCCAGACTTCATCCTTTAGCCTGTGATTCTGTCATTCACATTTTTCTTCCACCCACTCCAGCATACATCAAGGGAAGGGTATCAGCCCACTCCAGTCATTGGCTGACTTTACTATGATTTACAGCTTGCTGCTATTTAAAACATCATCACACAAAGTAGTTCCCTTCACTGCCAGGAACTATTATGGCAATGTGTGCTCTTTTGAGACCAAAACAATATTTTTGTTTTTAGCCAATGTTTTTGTTTAGATTGATGATGGTCTGACAGCTTCCTGAACAATAAAGTTTGCATAAATCATGGTAAAACAATAAATTGACAAAAGTCTTGCAACCAGAGCTATTGACTTTGCCAATGTTTATTCTTTAATTAGTTACTGCTGAGATTATGAGCCTCTAACATCAGCTGTTTAGTACTAGTCTTAGCACCTTATTTTGGAATGATGTATATGCAAGAGGTATTGTGTTTGTGTGTTCACGGTAAGTAACACTAAAAGGCAGCACAGCCCGTTTTCCAAGTCAGGTCCACTTTACATCTAGGCAGCTAGCAATATAAGTGTACACAAGCATTCAAGCTTTAATTAGGGTCACATATCAATATTTCCATTGTTTCCTCTTAATATGATTTGTGGGATGAGATGACAGAGTTCTAGTTCTATTTCTTGTCATTTCTCAAGGTCACAGCCAGCTGCCCAAATACGGCTTCCAAGGGCTAGAAGGCAGAGATGAACCAGATTCCAATGTACTGACTCAGTTTCTATCAAACAACCAGGTCTTGGGTGTCTACTGAAGCTGAGTTTTTCACGAGAACTGAAAAGTTTTATGGAGACGAAATTCCAAAGTTTGGCTGCCAGATTAAAGACCGACCGTGCATTTTCTTTTATGAATTTTCAGAATCATTGCATGCATCATACCGTAGGATTTTAAGGATCTTAGTGACAAATAGGGCTAAACACGACAGCGTAGTAAGAGTGGGCCTGTGTTGTGAAAGGCACAATATGTGACACACAGTGATTTAAATTTAACCCTTTTTTTGGTTGGGAGCTGAGTTTGGCAAGAAACTTTGAGACTGAGTGATACTTAGGCGCCCTCATCAGCAGGTGTGCTGCCATGTTTTGGACTATCTGTAATCTTCTTGGCGTGGATTGAGAAGCAGCTAAGTAAAGTACAATACTGTAGTCCTGACACAAGGTCAGTAAAGCTTGAACAAACGTTTTTTGCCTTGCCAAGTAATAGGTGAAATTCCCAGTAACTTTCTGAGGGTTCACAAGATGTTAAAGGAGCCCACCACTACTTTCCTGACTTGGACTTCAAAAGACAATTTGTCATCCATCCAGACCCCTAGTTTCTTGATCAATGATTTAGGAATTAGCTGAGCTCCTAAACTATCAGCTAGCAGTTCGGTGTCCAACAGCTAGGGTTGTTGCCTAGGATCATGACCTCTGTTTTTCCACTACTTTAAGACAACAGTTGGCCATCCAATTGGCCACACCATGAGGCATGGTTGAAGGCATGCCAATTTAGGAGGATGATCCAGGCCTAGAGAGATGATCAACTGGGCGTCATCAACATATGGCACCAATTAAAGACCTGGGGACTGTGCTATGTCTGCAATAAAACACACATAACAATTAAACAATGTAGTGCTCAGTTATAAGCCCTGGGGAACTCCACATTCGAGGGAGAAGAGATCCATATGAAAAGGCTTATCCCATGCTTGAAAGCACTGATTATGGAGAAAGGGGAAGATCCATCTAAAAGCCTGATGTTCCACTCCAAGACTAAAATCTCTCCAACATGATAGTGCGGTCAATCATGTCAAAGGCTGCACTGAGATCTAGAAGGATAAGGCATGCCGTGCCAGCCATATTCAGTGTGCAGTTAAGGTCCTTGATTACCACCAATGCGCTGATTCAGTGCCATGGCCAGGCAGAAGCACATCTGGGAGGAGTGGAGCACATGGTTAGTTTCCAAAGACTCAGATAATTGATTGTTTACATGCGTCTCCAGTACCTTTTCTAAGAGGGAAAGGAGTGAGATTGGCCCAAAATTCTCCAAATGTGAGGGGTCCAGGGATGGTTCCTTTAGTAGAGGCTTAACTAAAATATTTGTGCATCATGTTATTTGATTCTTTGTTATCAACTCATCCTCACTGGTCAATTACCTCTGAACTCTACTACAACGCTTGAGAGAAAGTGAAGGAAAATAAATCTAATGACATAAAAGTGTATTCCAACGAGCGTGTGCTGTCTGACAGCCCCTCGATCCCACCCTCCACCTTCTCCCCAAGCTCCCAAACTTTTATGATTGGATTTTCTCACAGAGATAAATACAGAGCGTGCTGCTTGTTTAGGATACATCGAATGGTGAATACTGGTCTTCCAGAAGGCACAAGATAGCAAACGTTTATGAGTGATAATTCTTTGGGCCATATCTTACAATTTTTGGCACAGAAACAAGTCAAAATAGAGCTAACCTTCAATTAAATAGCACCTACAATCCTTGCCCACTGTCCTGATCACACTTCAAATTTCACCAGTCAAGAGCTCTACGTTATTTCCTTTTTCATGAAGAACACCCCTTCCTCAGCCACAGCTAAATAGAATATCAGCAGTGGCTGTAACAGTGTCAGCAGAAAAGGCAAGAAGAGGGCTTTGAGTGTCATATTCCAGCTGTTTTCCAATTTGCCAATAGATAAAGTGGGATTTGCTAAGTTTTATCTTTCTCTAGCTATTTATAATTTGGATAGTGCACAATACAAACTAATATTTTCCTGCCCCTTGCCTCCGCATCATAGCTTAGATGCTTTGTCATTGTCTATGAGCTTACAAGTATTTTATAAAAAGCTAAAAGTATGTTACCTGATTTTAGAGGTGGCCCTGCTACTATAAAAATGTCACCCGTGAAAATATTTTGTAAACACTGTGAAGTTCCATCTTCATTTATGTGGCGATATAATGACAAACACTAATGATCTGTGTTGTTCAGAATTTGGGAGAACACCGGAAATACAGCCTGGAATGTGCACAAAATAAACACTGAAAACAAGAAACCCCATCGATAGCATACTAGTCTGCTCAGTGCACTGAGGAACGTCCTCAGATATGTACACTTTAGGAGAAGTGTGGTAAGCCATTACATGGGAATGAAATAAAAGAGATGATCAGCTAAAAGTGTCCACACCCTACCTAACCATATTAAATTGCGTCAAATATTACTTACTTTTCATTCAAACATTTTCAATTGCTGACTTTCATTCATATGTTATGTGACATCATTCAATTGTTCGCAAACAATAACTGACATACCTCATATATAATTTAGAAAATGCACTCATTTTGCAGACATTAAAAAGAAACAAAAGGTACATACGTAACACAACTTGACTAACAGGATTCGCATTATTAACCTATACAAACAAACGTTTTCATTTTATTTTATAATTTTATTTTTATTTAAGAGATTTTCATACCAATCCCAGGTAACCATGTAAAATCTGAGACTTAATAAACAAATGACCTTTAAGAAAAATGTTCAGCCGTAAAACAGATATCTACATTAAATCCAGGGACGTAGCCCCAAGGGCAGTGTTTGTAGTGTTTTTACACCCACCTACAAAATGTTTTATGCACTAAATGTTGGGTATAAGTGCTTTCAGTCAGGTAAGGTGAAGTGTCTGTCGGATTTCACTTGTGATCTTTACATGTCCACATTAACAAAAACACACAAACACTCTCTTCTCTGTTTTGAAGGCCTTAAACATGTTGATTAGTTTGAAAAAGATTGCATGTTAAGTACCCCTAAGAATCCACACTCCTCTCCCTTTTTTCACTGCCCTTAAACCACCTTCATGCCTGCATCTCATAGAATTAGTTTTGACAAAATGTCCCAGCGTGAATGTTGGGAAATATTAAGCTCACCCCCCTCCACAGCCCCTATCCCCCCATACTGACCGAGCCACGTCCCTGTTTAATTCTTTTAAAAAAACAAAAAAACTGAAAATCCATAAAAACATCAAAATAGAGTTAAGGATGATTAATATGTTGAAAATGTCTTTGCAACAAAACATGAAAGTAAAGAAATTCTTGGATTTCCCAGAAAAAAAGACATTTTGTTGTTAAGGTACTACCTTCACCTTGAGTCAAACATATGTTAACACATATACCTTCTTGCATCCAATCACAGACAATGGTAGACCCTCTCACACACACACACACCCTACATTATAAGCCAACATTTTGACCATGATGCACCAGCACAAGCACAATTTAACAGTATTAAACAGTGACCCTACAACTTTCACACTATTCTCACGCAATTATATAATCTTTTACACACTTACAAACATAAGACATGAATTTCTCAAATGCATCAGGTCAACCTTGATCAAGTAATAACAGTGTGCTGCTGCTGTTACTTCCCAGGCTTTATATCATAAATTATTGCATCGTAGTAAGCTTTAGTACCTTTAGCTGGCAGTCTTTGTAGTTTATGTGTCGCAGATAAGTTACTCTAATAATAATTAAATGCAACTAACCTTAACACACATCTATATATATATATATATATATATATATATAATATATATATAGATGTGTGTATTACCTACTGGCAGTCACCAGTAGTTTTAGTTAGGACCATGTTTCCAGTGCCTATATCTTTGGCGCCGTTTGACAAATCTTCACTTAAGTTTCCAAAAAACAAGTGTTCCTCTGATTCTTGCTGTATATGGGAAGTGGGTGATTTGTCAAGTGGGGGCCGAGAAAAAGGGTGTGTGAAAAAGCATACATTTCCCATTATAAATCCAAAAGGGACTTTAGACACGACTACAGCCGGAACCGCTGAACGGAATTACAACAAATGTGGAAGAAAGGTAGCTCTGGGTCCAAAAAAAGAGTGCTTTTTGTATTTGGCATAAATATGTTCAGTACTTTTTGAAATATAAAAAAAAACTAAATATAGATATGTAGAGACGTGAAGGATTCACGAATATTACCAAGCTCATGCAGGGAAATGAAGAGCTCTGATTGGCTGCCAACACTTCAACCAGGATGCACCCCTCCCGCTGCCCCAGAGACCGCCACCTCTCTAGGGCAAATAACAAATACAATGTGGGGGATCACCCAGCCAACCACCTCACTGGGGCTAACTGAATCTTTGGAGGGGGGGCCACGCTGCCCCCATCAAGGAGCCAATGATGGCCCTGGGGACAGCCACCTCCCGGGGCTAGCTCCTGCTATGTCTTGTTGTGCCCACCCCCGGGACATAGCTGTTTGCTCTCAGTTGGCAGGAGGTTTGACAGCTCACACCTAGTAAGAGCAAACACTTCACTTTTTGCAAGTGAGAGCTGTCAAACAGTTCTCACTTGTAAAAAGTGAAGTTTTCATCTGTTTCCCTGAATGCAAATATGCATGCAGGGAAACAAATGAAAACATTGCTCCTGCAAGCAGGGAGCTGCTTCTTAAAGCAGCTCCTTACTTGTGAGAGCAATGCTGGCTCCCGCAGGATGTGGGGAGCTGGCTAAAATGGCAGGGGACTTCAGGTTCCCCCTGCGGTCCGGTCACTCGCTCTCTTCCATCTCATAAAGGGATGGAACAAAGAGAGATTATTATTGCAACGGTCTTTCCATACAATGACTTCAAAGAGTCAGACTAGCAAGATATTTGGTAAGAATGTTATAGTTACGTTTGGATGCAGAGCAGAACAGAGTCACTTCTGGCCTTATGGTGAAAGTCTTGTGATGTCACTCAGTAGGCTGAAGGTTCAAATCCTAGTATTGGTTGGCAGTGGGTCTGTTTATTTTCTAGTGTTTTTACTGTTAAACATTCCTAGTGATGGAACATTGAAGTATTTTTCCCCTTAAAATCTGTGGGTTGAATGTCATAGCTAAATCTGGACACTGCACAAAAGGCCTCTGGCCTGGTGGTTAAGGTCTAAGACATGCACATTAAAGGTGAAAGGTTTGAGCAAGTGGGCATTTCCTGCTTTAGTTTCTTTTCAACTATAAATATTTAAGTTACATACTGAAAGGTGATCTCACTTTTTTTTAATTGACAAAAACATTTTTCTTTTCAATTTGTCCAGAAATATCTCATTCCAAGTATATCATTCATGAAAGACTAAATCGATCTCTCTCTCTCAGTCTCTCAGTTCTCGCTCTCTCTCAGGGTTGGGTAGTTATAGGGGGTTGGCCACAGGGGCTGGCCGCACTCCAGGCCCTGCAGCCAACTGGTGAGGTGCCAGGCCAAAGGTTGGATTAATGTATGGTAATGAAAATGACTACGTAAAAAAAAACCATAGAAATTAACTGAAAAAAACAAAGGTAACAGGGATGTTATAGTTAGGAAATCAATTTTTTAAACAATATAGAAATTCACTTAAGAAAAACAAAGGTTACAGGGATGTGATATTTAGGTTGTGAATTTACTTGTACAAAACTTTGGAAATTCACTAGATATAGTTATAGACATTTCAAGTGACTATATTTCGTGCCCTAAGGTAACTGTAACTTGCGCCCCCGCCATTCACTCCTAATTATCCCAGATATTACAGCACTTATGCGTTCTTTTACAACATCATTGATAATTTCACTGTAACATTTGTTGTAAAACTATTCATAAAAAACTTTGCACAGTAGGGGCACGAGTTATAGTTACTGTAGGGCATGAGTTATAGTTAATTGAAATAACTATAACTGGTGAACTATAACTATAACTGGTGAATTGCAAAGGTTATGTACAAATACATTCATAACCTAACTATAACATCCCTGTAATCTTTGTTTTTTTTAAGTGAATATATGTATATATATATATATATATATATATATATATATATATATATATATATATATATATATACTCACTTGAAAAAATAGTGGATGATTGGATTATTCCATTGACCACCACTACTTCATAGATGGAGACAACCTTTTTGACTCCATCGAGGATTATGGCAGGCAAATCATTGTCTTTGAGAAGGCACAGGGCCACTGAAGACTCATTGATGGTAAACTGTCTCTAGAATGAAAGTAAACATGCCTCATTGTCTTCAACGCCTTTTAAACTAAGAGTCTCACTAATGCTGATGCTGACAATGACTCCATCGATCACCTCTACTTAGCCAATGGTTGACCTCTTTGACTCCATTGAAGACTACATAATTGATAACCTTTGCGATATCTGCACTTATCATTGTTCCATCAACAATGATTTCTCCATTAGTGTTCCCACCTTAACTGCACCTTTGGCAACAATTATGTATTGTAGTAGTTCTTCAGAGTACTCTAGCTTCCAGCCTGTTTTTTTATGCAGAATATCTATCTGATCATTATAATACCAGTGCTGCTGCCTCATATTTTAGAGCAGCCTCTGTCTAGCTTTAAGGCCACTGACATTGTTAAACTGGACTGTCTACAAGTAAGAGCACCAAGTTGCAGATTCCCCGGACCTGGGCATTAATCTCATTCCTAGTGGTTTTAATGAGGAGCATTTTTATGAATACCTGTTGTAGGACTCTCACCATGGAGATAAGACTGCTAGTTCTGGGTGGCAGCACCACTGCATGTGGGGGTCTGAGTCAGTCTGGAAGCTGTCAGCTTAACCCTTTCAGCTAGCTAGCAGCACCTCACGCAAACCTATAAACCTGCTGCAGCCTGATATATGACACCATGACTTGAGAGGGAAGTCGTGGTAGAACAGATCTTACCCCTTTTTCTCAGTTACATATCTCTCATACATGCAAAGACAAAACAGATGCAGAACGTGCTTTAATATATTTTTTATTGAAGCAACTGTGTTCTATGTAAAAAAAGCATGAGCTTTGATTATTAGGAAAATGAAACACAATGCAGTTATTATTGTGGCCATGAGCATGAAACAAATAAAAAGTCCCAGCATCCTGCCACAATAGTGAATCTAAAATCCATACCTACACTTCTAGCATCTACATGACATGATAACATCACAGCGATAGCCCTTCTCTGCCGGTACTAGTCTCTGAAAGGAACCCCATGGCTGAATAATAAGTAGGGGTTTGCCGGTGATTGGCTGGCAGTCCTCCCAAGTGGCTGGAACGAACGCCAAGTTCAGTAGAGCTGCCTCGACATGGTACAGCGTAAGATGGATGGCTGGAATGTCCTCTATAACCTTATTTTTGCCAGTGTGATGTTTTTATAACAAAACGTGTTGTGCTCAGAACTGACCTGACGTGATAATGCGTCTTTTTTGTGTGAGGTGGACTTCGTACTCTTGGACAGGCAATACTTGGTAGATTATCATATACAGCCATGGGCAAAGCACAAGATGAGAATGTCACGCAAAAGAACTAATAACAATTCCTGCGTGGAAAAGCAACTGATAAAAAATAATAAAACATGCCTGCTAAAATGAGGCCATGCTGAAATAATACAAAGGAATACATGAAATGAACTTGGTAAAAGGGCACATCCCGTGTGCCCAAAGCTCAAATAAGTGTGCCCAAGCATAGCGCTAACATAACCCCATGACACCCTCCCCATTTTCGGTACAAGAGTGGAGGGGTCAATTCTAACAACCTCATGTTAAAGCCGCTACTCCTAAAATACCATCTATAGCTAGGCTAAAATATACTTAAAAAGATATAAAATGTCCAAAGGCCAAATTAAAAATGGTCAATATAGAATTAGAAAAAATAAACTCAAATTAAGGCCAAATGTGAAAGTCAACGGTAATCGTGATCCTGCAGAAAATAACCAATATCATCAATAGTGATGTAATCCAGGAAAGATCCCATTCAGGCAGGCGATAAATTAACCAGCTCCTCAGTATGAAAAGAGAGGGAGGCCACATGTTTTGGTGCCTCAGCCATAGGTCCGGCTGAGGAGGCAGTATTCCGTGCAGTACCAGGTGGTATAGCACCAGGAGCCACTAGGCCCACGAAGGGCTGCTCATAAGAAGCATCCCACAGCAACCTCAATCTCAATGGGCACGTCTGGCAATGAACCCTCATTGAGAACACAGCCAGACCTGCATCGAAAGAAGGCACGCACTGCACAGAAAGACACACTTTCCGACACATGATTGAATGGCCACCCCCAAGCATTGAAAAACGGGCTACACATAATTGACAACTGGTCTGAATGACAGTGATCAGTTCAACTCCATTTCTTCCAGGAGTGGTGCTCCAAAGTGCTGCATCAAGCATTCAAAACACTGTTGGGCTGGTGGAAGCTCCATCATTCCTCTTTGTTGTGGTGGGGCAGCCATTGCAAATTAAAAACAGCAACAGCAGAATACTCCCAGTTAATGCCAGATTTATTGGGAATCCCCCAAAACACTCAAACATAGTCAGTGAGTGGCTGAAGGTATAGCTCCAAAGATGGTTTGAAAGAAGCTAACAAAACCCGGAACAACCAGCCTTTAAAAGTGCATAATCCCAGCGGTGATGGACGCATTCGAGATGTGACAAATCAATTCACCAAAATCTTTTGGAAAGTAATTTTTTAATAGGGACTGTACCTCTGTGGAAGACCTTGTTACTTGGAGATCATAAATTTCACTAGCCAATGTAAGTGCCACGTGTTTTTGAAACAAAACAACCTTCAGTCTGCTCAGCTTGTCAAAATGTATGAGTAAAAGTAGAAATGTGAGGCCATATGTCTGCTGATTTTTTTCTCCCCTGGAAAAAGCACATTTCTGCATTAAGTCACAATTTGAGAGACCAAAACCATGTAGGCAATGCCATCCCTCACACCACAGCTCAGCATCACATAACTCCCTTTTGAGAGTGCCTGGTACACTGGGCGAATCAAGGGGACAGAAATAACCTTCAGATAACAAGTAAGTTTGCTACTGAAGCATTACAAGCTCTGCTCAAGGACAGCCGTTTAAAAATCATCAAATAGCTCACATAAACATTTGTACTCAAAGGGTAGTTCCCACACCTTATGAATGTAACTATCTACTAGCCACCCAAATCTTCCTACTGGGAAGTGTTCTAAACACAAAGTAAACTGGAATGTTGAAATGGGCAGATTGATTACTCCATGTACTAGCCACACTACTAATGGAATTATTTCTGCCACAGTAAAAGGGCAACTTTTCTAATTTTTCATTGTTAAGCATTCTTAGCCATTATCTGTTGCTTGCACGTCAAATTAAATCTGGCAAACACTCCTTAGAGTTAGCATGCTGCTAGGGCACACAGCCACTTTTAAGAACTTGTATCATTCAACTCAACTGCATAATGGACCTAAGTTGATTTTGTCCATGATGTAAAAGTAACATGTCCTTTTGAAAGATGCCAATTGCAGTTGTAATGATGTTGTTTAGTGTGTAAATATGGTTAGACAATGTGTTCATACCATTATCAGCAATGGCTAGACCTTTCTGAATATTTTCCTGATCAATCTGCCTTAACCTGACTGCGGATTCCTTTTGGGAAAGTTTCCAAATTAATTATATATCATAAAAGAAATGTTTTGCACATGGTTTCTGTGACATAAGAAGAAATCTTTGAAGTCTACATCTTCTGACAGGTGTTCTTAACTGCTGTTAGTGTGGATTTGAACCATTATTGATATAGTTTGCCCACGCTATATGTGGTGACAATACCAGCGTGTTGTGTGGTGACGTAATGAGGGTCAGGTCAGCTCGCTCTAAAACCATGTGTGGAGTTGACAAAATGCGCATGATAACCATTTATGGCCATTGGCCACAATAACCAACTGTTGGGGCCTGGCAGTGTTGAATTAAAGGTGCTGTTCTGGCCCACCCAATGAGCTGTTCTTCAGTAACATTTCATTTTTTTGCCATTTATCAAATTTAGCTGGTGAGGGAATATTGGGCGCATCCAATTCTTTAATTTTCGCCAAGCCTAAGTAACTCATTTTTTGCACAGTTTCAATGGGAAATATAATTTGTAATAGAATAAGGCATCCTGTAAATAAAGCTTCCCTACCCTGTATTTGCCAATGTCTAGTTCCCCACACACTCTTTAAGTCAATTGACTTCAACCAATATTCATAGCTTTCTAAAGCCAACTGGGAAACAAAAGAATCATAATAAATCAATTTTATGTCAGTTAACAAAACGTTCCGTAATTGTGAAGGTAGCAATTTAAAATATTAAGACTTAGCATTTTTAACATCATGCCCAGTAAAATATGTAAACTTATCTAGATATATTTTTGGAACTCCCCACTGGCGGAGTCGGACAATGTTCCCATTGTGTGTAATTATAAACTAATCTTAGGGTACTAGCTAACCTGCAGAAAATAATGTCCATAATGATGGTAATGAAACATTTCTCCATAATTTGCAGGTGTCATGTAAACATCTTCACTTTCAAATACAGTATAATATTCAAGCTCAGAAAGCATAGAATAAACTGTTTTTACTGTACATACCAAACATCAGAAACAACCCCTGAATTTATAATATCATTAATTGATACGTTCAATACATACGGAATTAGAATAATTTCCATAGGGCCAAAGATATCAATTGGTACTTTATCCCAAGCAATTCCATCAGGAATTGCAACACCTGAAATGTTCACAAGGGACAAGTCTCTTCAGACCTTATGTGAGGACAGGTAAGGTTTTAAAATCTCATCCACCAATTCAACAGCAGAATGCTCAGGAAGATAATGACCATGTATCATCAAGAAGATGACGATCATAAAAGCAATCCAAAGCAGAAAGGTAAGCAAAGTCAAAAGTATTCACAGATAGTACCATGGACAAATCAAATAGTTATCTTTAAGGCACATGTAGAACTTACGTGATTTGACTACAGGTGTTGCACATGATGCTGAAGAGTTTGAAAATGAATCGCTGACATTGGCAAAGTAACCAGGAGCAGTTCAAAAACTGAAGCCGATGCAGGTGAAAGAGAACTGGCAGATGTACCCTTGATGGTTAGTAGTAAACAATTCCATCCGTTTGTGTTGAACTTGAATAGTATAGTTCAGAAATGTGGACATTTCTTGTCGATGCTGTGGTGCCAAGAATTAATGAAAGTTATTTTTCAATCCTCCCCAAGGTAGGGAAAGTATCTTCATCATTGTTTAGTGTTTGTAGAGGTACACCGTGAATGGCAGTGAGAGAGGTACAAAACTTTCCAGGAGTCCTTGTGGTCTACTGTGCAGGACTCGTCACAGGGCGTAACTTGACATTGTCAATTGAAATGAAGCGTTTTTCTTTAGAACCAGGTGGAGTTGGTAGAATGACAATTCTGGCAATGTGTATTCCCAGGACTGGAACCGGTGCTCTATATGATGGGCCAAATTAATTCTTTACAGCAAGGTTGTCCCGCAATGGATTCCCAACTGGTGGATGTTATTGGCAAAGTCCTTATTCTTAAGGTGGCGGCATGTGCCACCCACATTAATTTTCATCACAGAACTGCTGCAATTCCTGCAAGACAGTGACTTGTTCATTTATGTCAAAAGGTGTTCCTGCCGCCACTGCGCCAGAGCCATCAAGATCAGGAAAATACATAGGTTTCCCAAACAGGACTTCTTATGGGGTACATCCTCCCAAAGACCTTTTGGACAGATTATTTATGCTCTCTGGACACCAAACAGGTGGTACAGCCAACTACAACCTGTACCTAACACTCTAGTTGTTAAGGATTGCTTTAAGTCCTGTTTTTTCTGCTCCACACTGAATTTACCTTTGCACTATAGGGAGACGAGAAGTGCAGTGGAACACCCATTGTTGCCATGGTGTCTCTTAATGCTCTGGAGGCAAAATCAGGTCATTAGTCCAAATGGAATGCTGCACCAGCATATATCCCGATAAAGCCTTGCATATCTTTAATAAATGTTCGAGCGTCAGCCGATTTTTGTGGCCATACTGTTGGAAAAGGGGTTATTGGTAAGGGCAGGTAAGTACCTACACTTAGCAATAGGCCACTAACCTCCACTTAGGTCTAATTAGGTCTCAGTAAATGAAACCTAGCTCAACCCTCGGTAGCTTGGCAACGAGCGACAAGGCTTAACTTAGGATACAGGGTGTAAGCATTCAAATATCACAAAACAGTAATTAAATAAAACGGTTTAAAAATCCAAAATCAATTTATAAAAATAGATTATATTTTTATCTTTAAAATGACACCAAAACTAATACAATTGGATAAGGGGTACCGGAGATATGAATTTTTTTAAAGAATTAATGCTTTCTAGCGCATAGAAGCAACTAGAGCTCAAAGGGTTAAAAAGGTCACACTGGAAAGGAACAAAGTCCAGAGTTCAGGCCACCCATGAGGTAACACTGTCACACTTACTTTCAGAAGTGTTTGTTTCGGGAAAGTGGTCCACATCACCAGCCAAGGGTTCAGGGGCTCTGGTGATCCTCTTGGGGTCTGGGACTACAACTCCCACAATGCACCTCTTCAACTTATGGAGTTGCTCCAAACGTCTCCAAACTTCTGGATCTTCTTCCAGAGGTCCTTTTTGTGTCCTTGAAGTGTCCACAACTTGATCCAAGGTTCCAGAAGCTCCGAGTTTCTCCTTGGGAGTTGGGACTACAATTCCCAGAATGCACCAGGTCACAATCCTCAAATGGCCACTGGATGCTGGTGAGCTGGGCTCTGCTTGCAGGACTTGATGCAGGGGACTCTGGGCAGCTCCTTTGTACATGTAGCAAACAGGGAGTCCCTTCTTGAAGCAGTAGAAGACAGGTAAAGTCCTTTTAGTGGTGAAGCCCAAGTGTGCAGCTAGTGCAGTCCTCCAGGGTGCAGTGTCCAGGTGGAGGTCAGGGGTCCAGCAGGGCAGTCCTTCTTCTCCTGTAGTTCGTCCTTGTTGGAATCTGATAGGGATCTGAGGTGTGGGGGCAGGTCTGCCAGTTTTATCCTTGCTCCTGGGTGAAAAACAGAGGGGTCCTGGTTCTCCACTCAGGAGCAGGGTCCTTCCCCCTGTGATGACCACTTCCTGGGAAGTGTGGCAAAAATCAATCCCAAGGAGCAACATTCCTCAAAAATCCATCATGGCTGAAAATGATTTTTGGAGGTTACATCTGGCTGAGCCCACCCACTGGTGTGGCTAAAAATCCTAAACACACCCCTCTCCTGCCCTCTCCTAATCTAATCAAGGGGGCACCTAATTGTCTGGATGTGCAGGATGTGAGGGTGTTGCTGGGTTGCTCCAAATGTCCTTCTCTGCCTTTGAAGACCAGTTTGGCAGCCCTCCCCCTTCCTGCTTCACCATCTGCTGAGGGGAGATGTCCTCCCCCAGGCACATCTCTTTGTGCTGAGCCAGGCCACTTCACACCTCATCAAGGCAGCGCGGCCAGGCTGTCAGAGGCTGGCCAATCAGAGCACAGCAGCAAAAACACTGCAGGGCTGAAGTTGGCAACTTTTCAGGTAAAGTTTAAAACTCTTTACCTGAACAAGTTATATTAAATCCAACAACTGGAAGTTGTGGGATTTATTATAACAATTAATTTGATACCGAACTTCTGGTGTCAGTTACTTAAGGGGACTTTAAAAATTTAAATAAAGTCTCCCCATTCTAGCCTAGGGAGGCCAATTACTACAATGAGGGAAAAAATAATTTGGCTGTTTTACCTCACCAGGGCTTGTACAACTATTTTGATAAGGTCCCTGCTTATAGTTACATGGCACCCAGCCCTAGGGGCACATAGGGCACACCTTAGGGGTGACATATATGTAAAAATAAGGTCGTTTAAGACTTTGGAACTACTTTTAATTCCAAAGTCGAATTTGCATGTAACTTTACTTTAAAAGCAGCCAGCAAGGCTGGCCTGCCTTTAAAATGACACTGGGCACCTCAGCAGTGCACCTATTGGAGCACTACCTATGCTGGGGTCCCTATACCTCCATGCCCTGCCATATACTAGGGACTTGTAGGTAGGTCAATTTTGCCAATTATAATTAGCCTAATTTGCATACTGATGTTACACAGAGCACAGGCCCTGGGACTGGATAGCATTACCCAGGGCACCATCAGAGTCAGGAAAACACCAGCAAAAAGTGGAAAATGGGGGCAAAAAGTTAGGGGGCCTCTGCAGTCAGCCCTGTTCTCTCACACATACCCATAGAAATCTAGAGCATGAGTCAACCACGACTGAAATGTATTTGTATGCACAATCAGGTTGTAAGGGTCCAGTAAGGTTCCATGATTTTCAAGGTACACACATTGGAGTGGTTTTCTGAAAACTAACAGAGGTGTCTGCAGTTGTCATTTAATGGTGGACCATTTAATTTGTTGCTAGATGTCACAGCAGAGGACATACAGTTTGGTCTATTTGTATAGACCTGGCCACTAATAGCGTTTTTGCAAGCGTGAGATGGTAGCCACCACACCAGCATTGGCAGAAAAAGCCCACTTTTGCACTGCTTTAATGAGATCTAATGTTTGGTCTTGGTTGGGGATCACACGATCACCCACCCCTATTTTTGCAAATACAGTGTTTTGGGCACTTATGTGATAAGAATATTTTCCAGCATATGCTTTAGGTACAGGCTTGCTATCAGCTGAAACCTTCACAGCAGCCAGTGTTTCATCATCCAGTCTCATATGTGAATAAGTAATTGCAGCAACAGATATCATAGCCAATGCAGATTTGGCTGCTTCATCAGCCAAAGTATTTCCTACAATATGTATTCCAACAAGTTGGTGACCCAATGTATAAACTACATGAGCCTTTGGTAGCTTGTCTTTAAGATCTGCTTCCTTCCCCCACAAGAATTTGTGTTTGATGGTGTTCCCATTCAAACATCTAAACCCGTTTAGGTGGCAATGGTGTAAGTATGCCTTGAAGGACTAGACACAGTAGTATGAATCACACACAATCAATGTAGAAAGTTCAGGATCCTGTGTGCCAGTGCTGAGATTAGAACCATAAGCTCTGCAGGTTGTGCTGTGCAGTCCCCTAGGGTCTGCATGTAGGTATTTTGAGGGAGGAATTTGCCATCCCTCATTAACCTGCTAATGGCTGTGCAAGCTGCGGACATTGGTGTTTGGTACTTACAGCCGGTTGCTCTGAGCCATCAGTATAAATGATGATCCATTATTGTTTAAGAGGCAAGATGTTAGTGGACATGATATATTCAAGTTCATATTGAAGGAATTCTTGGGTCCGAAGTTTAGGAACAAAAACATAATCAACATCAGTGGCAGTCAGAGACGTTGCACATTGAATCCAATGTGGATGTAATGCTTATGCACTTGGTACGCTAGCTTTGGTGACAGCCTCCAGGGCTGGTATTAGGGTAACTACAATGATGCGTTTTCCCTGGGCAAGAGGTCTCGCTTTTATTACAGCCATCTGGATAGCAGTCAGCATTTGTTCTGTGCGTACTAAACTCTGTTCTGGTTTGGAGTACAAATGTGATTTGTGTGCTATGGGTACGGTGTCACCCTTATTGAATGTTACATAGGTGAATCCAATGACACCAGGAATTACCCTGATTACCAAGTTTTTCATGTTGTCACATGTGTGTAAGTATTTAGCTTTAAGCATGTCTAATTGTAATGAGAATGTATGAATGTTCAGGTGTCCAATGTTTGCTTGAGAAGCATGGACCAATTAAGTCATAGATAAGTTTTATGCATTGTGCATTCTGGAATGTATGTTCTGCCAAAGTTAAAAAAGCCCAGCAATGACTGTAGCTTTTTCATGGTATTGGGAGGTTGTACTTGCACCCATTTTTATAGTATATGGGTTGCCAGGATCTTTCCCTCATCTGATAATTCTTATTCCAAGAATAGGACACTAAGAAAAGCAATTTTTGTTTTCTTGAAATTGAATTTGTAAACCTCTGCGGCAAATCTTAGAACAATGCAATCTACCTAGGCCAAATGTGTGTTGAGGTCGTCATCTGTGAGATATATGTCATCGACATAGAACAACTCCTCGAAATCAATATCATGTAATGGGGTATTGTGGTTGGATCTGTGGGGGTGCCCTAATTGGTATAACATGGTAAGGGGATTACCTATCCTATCCCCACATGGTTGTGGTACAGTGCTGTAGCCTGCGCCAATGCCCAGTCTGTGCATCTGGTACAAGGACAGAGAAAGAAGGCAAAATGACATCTTCCTCTTGTGGGATGTTACAGACAAATTTTCTGCCCAAAAAATCTTTTTCTGCAAAACAATTTCATAACTAAGTGTTAATCTTTCCCAAAACATAACTTTATTTGTGCGCTTTATGTCTTCCTCAAACTGTTGGTTGGGGAGACTTGCCTGTCTGCAGCTTCAACTTCAAGAAAGTCATTAGTTGCTGTCACATCCAGAAGCTCTTGAAGATTCTGGTGAACTATTACGGCCTCGGCCAATCCGTCTAGCAGAGTCACCGCCCATGACCTGTTCTTCAGTAAAGTTCTAAATATATGTGGCATTTTTAGCTGAAATGGCTGCAACCTTTTTCTTTTTTAATTGGGGTTTTTGTTGTGGAAGTTTCTCTTTGTTTTTGATTAAAACCTCAGATGAGCGTTGTGAATCTCTCCTGTTTTTCACATACTCGTTTCAGTGTTCTGACTGCCCCCCTCTCTCACTGCATTTGTTGGGTGAGTCCTGGAAGGAACGAGATTGGCAAGTGTCAGTACATTGGTATCTATCAGGAGTTTTTAAAGTTTCCCTATTTTTAAGGCTGTATCGTTTGTCAGGGTCTCTGAACATGGAGCTTCTCCTCTTTCTTTTCTATTATCTTTGTTAGGTTTTGTCCCAGTGTTTTTTAGAACCCTCTTTTGCTTGTTTGGTAGAATTCTTATTGGAGTTCTTTTATAATTGTAGTTTACCTGGTCTGGCTCCTAGACTATCCTTGCCTATACTAGTATAGGTGTCAGTGATAATCTTAAGCAGCTTAGTCCCTTTTGAGGAACATACCAGAGCCACTGGGGCACTGCCAATGCTACTGCTCCACCCTTAAGATTACTTAATGTAAGCGAGGCCACTGTGGCAAAATTGGCCATTAATTGCATCCCCAAGTTTAGGGCAGGTGCAGTCACATATTCATTTTGAATTTGTTTTAACACTTCTGGAAGTTTCTGTGTGCACCAGTATAGAGAGCAGCAAATACTGCACCTCACATGGCTCAATTGAGTGAACCTTCCAAAAGGGCAAGCACATTGTGAGAATTCTGTTTATCTTTGGGTCCAGTATGGGGGAACACTGCTACCAGTGCGCTTATTATCTGTGCTATACAAAATGGAATATCCTCAAGGTTGGTGGGTACCTTAAGCATTATTGAATGCACAGGTGCGGGCTTTATCCGTGCCATAGCCAAATGTGGTTGCGCTCGAGCAGCTCTCGCTGGGGAGGTATTTAAAGTCTGCATTACAAATTGTATTAAACGTCTACTTCTACTAAATGAATATATAAGCGACATGCTTCCACCATTGTCAAGTTTCCTGCATTAAGATGTGGTGTATATGTGGCCAATTCTGGCAATGTAAGTCCTTCATTACTTAAGAGACCAAATCTACTATTTTGTGGAACATGTGGAAGGGCACCATCATGCCAATTTTGATGTTCTTGATAAAATAATGGTATTTCTAAACGTGCATATGGTCGGTATTGTGATGGTGTATTTGCAACTGTGTAATTGTGAAATGTATAAGAGTTCCCATCTGCTGCTAGAAAGGTGACCCAGGAATACAAAGAAAATGTTAGTTCTATATGCTTTGTGTGCCTCAACCATGAATGTAAATTTACGGCCCTCATTAGTAAGCCCTTGATTGAATAGATGTTGTTTGAGAGGTTGTCTCATGTTTTCAATTGATACCCGTTGAGGGTGTGCCATATTTAAAAATGGTCAGTTCAGAGATAGAAACACCAATTTGGGGAAATCCTTTTCTAAAGTTCAAGCTTGAGCAACCTACACCCTAAGATAGGTACTACCTATTTAATTGAGGAGGATATTTCCCTAATACCAAGGACGTCTCTGTATAAGGTGATTAGGGTGCCTTTAGCATGTAAAGACACAAAGATACTCGGGAGAACTGTAACCAACCTTGGTGGCGCCACGTCATAGGACTCTCACCATGCAGGTAAGACTGCTGGTTTTGGGTAGCAGCACCACCACATGTGGAGAACTGAGTCAATCCCATACTGTCTGAAAAAAACATACTAAATAAAATATGCCGATCTGCCCCCAAAATAATTTGGCCCCCAGGAGAGTGACCCTTTCCTAAGAGGTCACTCTCCTTATGTGTATCTGACATATAAGAAAAATCCCTGGTGTCTAGTGGTTTCTGACCCCCTTGGGGGAAGATTGGCCTAATAAAAATAGGCCACTCTGCCCCCAAGGGGGGCAGAAATGGCCTAAAAACTATTTGCACCCCCCAGGGGAGTAACCCTTGCCTAAGGGGCAGTCCCCATGTTTAAACAATTTAAAGAAATGATCCCTGGTGTCTAGATGTTCCTGCCCTCCCCCCGGGTGCAGATCAGCCTAATTAAAATATCTCAAGGGGTTGCTCCCCTTTGTTTATATAAAAAAAAAAATAAAAAAAAAATAACTCCCTTGTGTGTCTAGGGGCATTTCCAGAAATGCTCAGAAAGAGATCAAAGGAAAGTAAATGCCTTTCCTTTCCTTTGATGCCTCTCTGCCTGCCCCCACCCCCTGATCGGAAAAGAAATGCTTTTATTTCTCTTCCGATCACACTGGAAGCTGAGCTTCCAGTGCGATGGGGGCAACCTCTGATGAGGTCAGCGCACGATCATATCATCAGATGTTACTGTGGGAGGCAGGTGTGGAAGGGAAAGCGATTCCCCTTCCATCTCTGCCCATGGGAGGGGGGTGGGAGGCCCATGGGAGGAGCACTAGTGCTCTCCACGTGGGCCGGGTGCAGGACGAGATGGTCTGGTCCTCGGCACACAGCAACTGTGGCCAGCTCGTCCTGGGCACCTGAGTGGTTAAAGCAGATCCATACACAGTCCAGTAATGTGGCTCATTTCAGTGTAAACAGAGCTTCCAATCAAGAATGCAGATATATGGCCATCAGTTAGACATATTCAATGAGGTTTTAACATTTCTTAATTTGGCAAATTAAAAGAGCCTGTATAACTAACCTGATTACTTAGACTGCCCATCCTCTGACGTCCATGCTGGAGAGAGGGGGGAAATACTGCATATTTTCAAGCCTGCCTTTTTATAACATTAGACCACTGACTACTGGATATTGTCCTGCATGCCCAAATCTCTGTGAAATCAATTATTGTATTCCAGGCTCTTTCTATAGCAAAAGCATTTGGGAAAATGGTGTCATATTCTAGACCTGAGACTGCTCAACAAGCAATCCCTTTGAAAGGTCACAATTCAGAGAGTTCCTAGTGTCTCGCAACCTGGTGGGTGCCGGCTTTCATATTTCAGTTCACCCTAAGCAGAGACATTTCCTGTTGTTGTAATGGTCAGCCCATTATGGTGGTCATTATGACATTGGTGGTGAGTGATAAAGTGACGGTAATTCTGCCAACAGGCTGGCGGTAAATACCACCAAATTATGACCATGACGGTGATACCTCCCATAGACAGACAATGTACCACACCAACCGCCATGGCGTTAACACCACTGACCACGGCGGCAGCCATCAACAGCCAGGCAGTAGCCAAGGTACCGCCTGCCATATTATGACGTAGCAAACTGCCAGAATTTCCGGGGCGGTACCAACGCCATCAAAACCCTGGCGGAAACATAACACAGAAAACGAAAGACTCACCAACAAGTACACAGAGGACTCCGTCGCCACCATGGAACCGGAACTTCAAGTCTTCCTGATGCTCTTCTATGCCATGGCCCTCCTGGAACACCAACGCCGACGAAGACGATGATGGTGATTACAGCCACCTAGCACACAAGGAAGGGAGGAAGGAAAAGGAGAGTGACACACACATGCACAACACACACCATACACAGAACCAGCAGCAGATTTAAACCAATGTCACAGGACACACGTTAAAATAAAACAAGGACCACAATGAGAATCAACTAACACTGTAATTTGATGGCAACAGCCACCATATTGTCCATTCAAATACAAATGCAGGCAACAATGTACAGAATGGGCCAATGGCCAGTCCAAAGTATAAAAGGGCCACATGGCCACAGGGCACAGTCCAAGGCCCAACTTGACTCCTGAAACAATCCGAAATCCACTGTTCAGGGGCATCGTGTTGGAAATGGGCAGGCAGCTCAAGGGGAAGGCGGTGGGGTGGGGGGGCACCTCAGCTGAAGTGGGGAACTTGCCCACTGATTCTGGAGGGGGCTCCATGCCCAATTGTCTTTGGTGGGGAATGCAAGGCCACAGTCTCTGAAGTAGAGAACTTTCACACTGGTTCTGGAGGGAGGTCCATGCTCAATTGTCTTTTGTGGGGAGTGCAAGACCACAATCTCTGAAGTGGGGAACGTGCCCACTGGTTCTGGAGGGGGCTTCTTGTACAACAGTCCCTGGAGGGTGGCCTACATGCCTTCTGCTGGAGGTGAGGGCTGCTGTGCCTCTGCTGAACGTGAGGGCTGCTGTGCCTGTGCTGGAGGTCAGGGCTGCTGTGCCTCTGCTGGAGGGGAGGGCTGCTAAGCCTGTACTGGAGGTGGGGGCTCCTTGCCCTCTGCTGGAGGTGAGGGCTGCTGTGACTGTGCTGGAGGTGAGGGCTCCTTGCCTTCTGCTCGTGGAGTGGGCCTCTTGCCTTTCATTGGTGGTGGAGTGGCAATCTTCCCTTTCGTTGTTGGTGGAGTGGGTACCTTCCCTTTCTTTGGTGGTGGAGGGGAATCCTTGGCAATCTTTTGCGGTGGAGGGGGATCCATGTGTCCCCTGTTGTAATGGGTCCCCTGGCCTTTGACATGTCACTTGTGTTCTTGCCTCCAGGACTAGGAGTTGCCTCCACTGTACCTGTCTCCTGTCCCTTGCTTTTCACCGCTCTATTCCTTCCTTTCTGAGCTGGAGGTGTGCTCTCAGTAGGAGTGGCAGCCATCACACTCTGGGGCCCCTTTTTTGCCATCAGCTGATGATGTGATGGGAGCAGTGGCAGACTGGTTGGCTGAGGTGCTGTTCTAGGTTGTTGGGACCCAGCTCTTACAGGCAGGATGGGGGGTGGAGGGGAAGGGAAGAGGTCAAGTTGGGCAAAGAAAAGCTTCATAGGGACTTTGGGGTGGAATGTGGGAAGAGGGATGGGAGTGGAGGTTTAGGAGTGGTTGAGGTAAAGGTGTACGTCTGCTGAACTTGGGTGCAGATGCATTGACAGTGTGTGTGTAAGGCGGATGGCTGTTGGGTGTCTGAGTGCATGCGTTTGTGTCTCTTAGGAAGGGGCAGACAGGGTGGGAGAGGACAAAGGAGACGCATGGATGGATGTTGTGGAGGTGCCTGCATGTGAGGTGTGTGTGCTGCTTGATGTGGTGATGGTGGTGGTGACTGTTGATGTATTGCATGCAGGTGTGAGTGCGGATGTTAATGTGAGGGAGGAGGGGGAGACAGTGGAGGCAGTGGATGTGTTTGTGTGTTCAACTGTCTGTTGTTTGTGTGAGTGCTTGTGGCCTGAAGTGCGCTGCCAGTGCTACTCTTGTTTGATGTTTTGTGGGCATGCCTGTCTGTATCTGTGCCTGAGATAGGTTGTGGTTGAGGAGACTGGGAAGTGGTACTTGGAGGGGGGCGGTAGGAACAGGGACACTGGCTGCCATCAGAGAGGATGTCAGAGCCTGAAATGATCACTGTAGGGCTGCCAACCCACTGTGAATGTCCTCCAGGTAAGCATTGCATTGCTGCATCTGGGATGCCAGCCCCTGGATGGCATTCACAACGGTTGACTGCCCTACAGAGATGGATCTCAGGAGGTCAATAGCGTCCTCACTGAGGGCAGCAGGGCTCACTGGGGCAGGGCCTGAGGTGCCTGGGGCAAAGGAGATGCCCACCCTCCTGTGTGAGCAGGCATGGGCAACTTGGTGGGGGGCTACTGGGGGGGTGGTGCTGGTACGGAGGTGGCGGTTGTACTTGTAGCTGGGGTGGTTCTAGAGGTGTCTGCCACCACCAGGGAGCTTGCATCAGAGGAGGAATCAGAGTCAGTGTTGTCATCTCCTGTCTCTGCCGTGGTGCTACCCTCCCCCTCTGTCCCACTAGTCCCCTCGGTGTCGGTGGACTCTGACTCCTGGGTCCTAAGGGATGCAGCTCCCTCAGTCACTGGTGCGTCAGCTTCTCCGCCAGATAATGCTAATGCACACATAGACAGGATGACAGAAGAAAATAGGGGGGAGAGAAAGGGAGCATTGGGTTAATTACAGCACCAAAACCACAGTTGGCATACACATTACCATCACACACAGGGATCAGGAATAAGTACTATGCATCGCACTGGCATTCCATTAACTAGGTGCCACAGCAAGATGATAGCCAACCACCACCAACTGCACCCCTCCTGGGCCCCACTAAGCCCTGTCTGACATGGAAAGCAACCTAGCTAGGTTACTAGATTTTGCTATACACCCATTTACCTTTAGCTGGTTCACGCAGCAATGGCTGAGCTGGCATTAAGGGGCACCCACTAACTGAAACCCACCACCAGGATCCCATGCCACCCAACAAAAATGGTTGTCCCGCTCACTGTACTCACCCCCTTGTGGCTGCTGTGCTGCACAACCAGCTCTGGGTGGGCCACGGCTAGTATGCGGGCCATCAGGGGCGTCAGGTTTCCGACGGGCACTCTGCCCTCGTTGAGAAGCCATCCCAGCTGGGCCACCGCAGTTTTCCAGGCCCAGAGTCTCAGGTCCTTCCACCTTTTCCTACAGTGGGTGCTCTGCCTGCTATAGACCCCCAGGGTCCACACGTCCTTGGTGAAGGCACGCCACAATCCCTTCTTCTGATGGGCACTGACCTGCAGAAGTAATACAGACAGGAGGACACTATTAACCATACAGTACAGCCTGTCACACGTATGGCCCACCAAATCCATTTCCATCCACATCGGAACACACATCACCTGGAGCACTGCATGTACACTAACCCCAGACATACCCCGCTCCCAAATGACACACTGCTAGCACACACATCTCCATGCAACCTTGTCACATGAATCGTGCCCATGGTGTACTCACCTGTTGGTCTAGAGGCCCATACAGCTGTCCATAGAGGGGTAGGACCCCATCCACCAGGTGCTCTAACTCCTCCGAAGTGAAGGCAGGTGCCCTTTCCCCGTCACACAGGCCATGGCAGGATCCAGACACAGGTCACAGCAACACACTCAGTGGAGGTGCTGTCCTGTGGAAAGTTAGGAATCAAGTGAGGTTTTAGACAGAAAATGGCGGTCATGTCCATGGCGGTGTACACTGTCACCACCGCCTGTGATCCCCATTGGACTCTATACTCCATAGAACCCCATTTTACCCAATGAGGAATAGCACAGCTGTGCAAAACCGATTTGACGCCCAATGCCGGCGGGTTACATCACTTCCACCTGTCCATACTTACAGGACAGGCGGTTGCCATTTTATGGTGGTGGACAACATTCAGAAATTGGAAACTGCGTCATTGCTGTAAATTGCACCCACATTGCCATTCACATTGTCCAATTACATACATGCTCTGTGTACACTCAGGTGGTGGTGGTTCCATTGTTTAGTTTGTGACACCTTACTCACTCTTGTGTCCTTTAGATACCTACCACTGCGGAAGAATAGGAGGAGGAGACAAGCCCCCATGTACAGACCCCTTGTGGACTTGGCTACACTGGAGGACAGGCACATATTACCGACCTATAGACTAGACAGGGCTACAATCACAGAGTTGTGTACTCAATTGGAGCCTGATCTGATATCAGCTATCCGTCATCCCACTGGGATCCCCCCTCTTGTGCAAGTTCTATCAGTGCTTCATTTCCTGGCAACTGATTCTTTCCAAGTGACAGTGGGCTTGGCAGGAGGGATGTCACAGCCAATGTTCTCGATCGTGCTGGCAAGGGTTTTGTCTGCCTTTGTCAAACACATGTGCAGCTACATGGCTTTCCCCCAAGTCGATGATTTGGCCACTATGAAGGCTGGATTTTATGCAATGGGACATATACCAAATATTATTGTGGTGATTGATGGAACACATATTGCGTTTGTCCCCACACGGCACAATGAGCAGGGGTTCAGGAATCGCAAGAGTTTCCACTCACTGAATGTGCACACGGTGTGCCTGGCAGACCAGTACATCTCCCATGTCACTGCCAAGTATCCTGGGTCAGCGCATGACGCCTTCGTCGTGATGAATAGCAGCATCCAAAATGTGATGGCACAACTACAGAAGCACAGGGTGTGGCTAATAGGTGAGCCAGAGGTCCCACACAATGTATGTCAGTGTATGCCTTCAGGAGTCATCCTCCATACCATTGTGTAAGGCTAAGGTTTGTACCTCAATTCTTGCAGGTGACTCTGGCTACCGAAACCTATCATGGCTCCTGACCCCTGTGAGTAATGCCAGGACAGGGTCTGAGAATCGGTATAATGATGAACATGGGCGAACTAGGCAGATCATGGAATGTACCTTCGGCAGGACTTGGTCTAATAGAGGCCATACAACGAACAGATACACATCACGCACTAAAGGATCCTAATACATCACTTCCAAACCAAGCGCAGGGATCAAATACCCAATCCTTCTTGCAAAATAGGGTAAATGGTACCCACTTGAACGTAGATCCCCTAAGAAATATGTCGACGCAGCCGCAAGTATCCAATTCGAATCCAACCCTTAGGTCCGTATTCTCCACCGCTACAGTTCAAGCTTCCCTGCCCGACCAACCAGACTTAAAACCTAGACTAGTCAAGAGAATAGACAACAGCACACCGAGGATAATGACCTCTCACCCTCACGTAGACCCAGGGAGGAACACACATAGCAGAACTGAACCCCCAAACATACGTTACCGCCCAAGTGATCTACTACATCTCCCTCCAGAGGCTACCCCCTATGTAGCAATTCTGGCCAATGTTCCTTGCCTAAATGACCAACAGACAGAATCTTGGACAGCTCTGAGAAATAAGGCCCTCAATTGGATAAGTGTCCGTACGGGCCCAGAAATGGCAGGGCCTCTCTTTGAAAACATAAAAATGGTCAGGAGAATCAAATGGATAGGTAACAATAAGAAAGTATTGGAAGGCGATTGTGTGGTACTCTCATTCGGGTCACCAAATTTAGTGGACAAAATTATCCGTAATCTAGGGGCTAAACAGGTCACTTCTCAAGGAATCTCACTACTACCCCTAGGTTTCTTCTACCAAAAACCAGAGGGACACAACTTCACAGGCCTACAACTAGCAAGAATGCCCTCTAACACATTAGATTTCCCAACGGGGCGCAACAGATTCCACCCCCTTAGGACTCTAGAAGATATCGATTGACTCAGTATGAACCAGAAAGCTCCAGACGAATTACCCCAGATAGAACATAAACCAGGACGGACACCAAGCAAAGAACTTACATCCCATACAACAGACTCCATAGTAAACACGCTCCATAGCCACTCAATACAAAATAGTGCCCCCAGATATTTACCCCAGTCACCAGGTGACATCGTACCTCTGGGTACACCAGTGGACCAGCAAGACATCCCCAAACAGAAAGCAGAGATTGCCCTACTATTCTGGAACATCGCAGGTTTAAATAACAAAATAGACAATGAGGCTTGGGTGAACTTTATAGAAAAACATTCATGTATATGTCTCCAAGAGACTTGGATGACGAGCCCCCTTCACATTAATGGTTATAAAACATTTCACTCCTCAGCTGCCCCGTCTAGGCATGGCAGACCAAAAGGGGGCCTATGCACATATATCTCTAACAAGGTACGACTACTAAATTTAGAAATGAAATTTACGAGTCTATATTACCAAATGATAGAGGGCAACTTGGACAATAAGACTCACCTAGTCCTCATTAATTTCTATAATAATGCACCCTCAGGAGAGTTTGCTAATACCTTACTGGAGATGGGTAAGGACCTTAAAAAAATTGCTAATACTAATAACAGTCGTGAGATCCTCATGATCTGGGGAGGTGACTTTAACGTCCACCCCTGCAAAGAAACCTCAGATAAGGTATGTGGCTGGGACCCTGAGGGCATTGGTACAACTCTCCACTTTGCTCATAACACCCAAGGAGACGCACTTAATTTACTGACACAAACTCATAATTTATCCTTTGCAAATGAATTACACACTGCTGAACCAAAGTTCTATCCAACTTACAATGGAAGGGGAGCAAATACTGTGATCGATTACATTTTAATGTCAACCCACTTCTCACACTACCTTAAGAAATATACCTTGCATGACATCGCAATCAGTGACCACTACCCCCAGAGCCTCAATCTTCTAATAACCTCCGTAACAGCTGACAGAGACGACAAGATCAGCCTGTTAGACGATACTGAGTTAATGTCGTGTAACGGATACTCCCTTAAATGGTCACAGATCGACCCTGACTTCTTCCTCAAGCAGCTATTAAGTAACTCGAAGCATGCTTTTGCAGATTGTCTAAGTGAGAACACAGATCCAGGACGATGTGTGAACGCTTTTATATCGATCCTGCAATCTATAAAGAAAGCCCTTACTACTAGAAGGGGTAACCTGGGAAAAAAAGGGCTACTGGATGGTTTGATTATAACTGCTCACAAGCACATAGGAAACTGAAAAAGGTGCTAAAAGCCCCAATAAGATCGCTAACAGAGATACAAAATTGCAGACAAGAATATAAAGCAGCAATGAAGGGAAGGAAATTGTCTTTGAAAAGAACCCTGTGGGAAACTCTACATACAGCTAGCCGTACAAAAGATAATATTCTTTTCTGGAAAACAATCAGCTCACCTATGCTCGGGGACAGAGATTCCCGCAGAATGGAAATAGCGATCTCCGAAGAAGTCTGGATCGCACACTTTTCCAAAACATATGCCCGAGTCAGCAAGGAGAACCCTACATTACACGAACACGAGCAAGCCCCACAGCAATGCACTCGCCTGTTAATAACCCCTCAATTCAGCCTTAAGGAGATAGAGGAAGCCATATCTCTAAGTAAACCAGGAAAAGCCCCGGGCCCCGATGGCGTCCCGATAGATGTATACAAGGCCAATATCCACCTATGGGGCCCCCTATTAACGCAGTCATTGAGGGCCATCTGCACACAAGGTCCCCCACCATCTTGGCGAGATTCCAATATAATTCCTATATATAAAAAAGGTGACCGTCTTAACCCAGCCTGCTACAGACCTATCTCCCTGCTGGACTCAACAGCCAAACTAGCAGGGAGAATCATCCTGAACAGATTGCAAATTTGGGCAGAAGACAAGAGAGTCTTGTCTCCTGTCCAATACGGATTCAGGAAAGGCATTGGGACAGTGGAACAAAGCCTGAACCTAAGTATCATTATAGGAAAGTATACTAAGATCAGAGAAGGCAACTTGCACCTGGCATTCATTGACTTATCCTCAGCATTTGACTGCGTACTACATGACAAGTTATGGGACATCTTAACCAGCATGGGGGTAGATCCAGCAATAATCCAGTTTATACGAGACATGTATTCAGGGTGCAGAGCAAGAGTGAGGTACGGCCTAAAGGGGGAGAGCACCCGCCCTTTTGGCATATTTAGAGGCGTGCGCCAGGGCTGCGTCCTCGCCCCGTTCCTGTTCTCGTTGTATATAAACAACTTAGAAAATGTGCTGGTTAGTAATTGTAAAGATCTACCCCAAATAGGCAACCGTCCTGTCCCGGTCTTACTTTATGCAGATGACGCAGTTTTAATGGCCAGGACCCCGTTAGCCTTACAAAAACTACTAAATACTTGTATTACATTTATGTCACAATTGGGTCTTACTGTCAATTATTCAAAAACATTCATCATGAATTGTGGTGGGAAACGCGGCAAACCCTACAATATTACAACCGCGGAAGGGAGAGTAGAAACCGCAAGCACCTTTTCCTACCTGGGCATAATGTTCGACAATCAGGGCTCCTGGGTTAACTGTAGGAAGATAAAAAAATCCCAGCATATTAAAACAACGATGGCCTTAAGGTTTTTCTCTAAAAGAATAGGGGGGATTACCCCGCCAAACATGATAAAAATTTACAAAGCTAAGTGCATCCCAGCAGTCACGTATGGGTCCGGTATCTGGGGATACACAGACTGTAATCTGCTACAGACGGCTGAAAACGACTTTTTAAGATATATATTGATGGTACCAAAAGGCACATCATCATACATAATTCATTCAGAACTAGGATCCCCCTTTATCACCGACCTGATAAAGATCCAACCCTTACTGCTATGGCACAAAATTTGGACCTCGGAACACACTGAACTAAATAAGGCCATTTTGACCGACTGCATGGAGTCTACATACGCAACAAGGGTGCCATGGCTAAAATTCATCATGACTTTCTTTGAAAACATGGGCAACAAAGCTTATTACACAAATCCAGCTCTCCTGGAAACAATCTCTAGGAAAGACCTGAGTGCTATGGCACTAAAATATCTAGAAGATCTACGATGGGAGGTTGAATCAAAAAAGTCCACCGTCAGTCACAATCAAATAATCTTGTCAACGGAGGCTATTCAGCCTTATCTGATGAACGTGATAAATCCTCGCCATCGTTTTGTGCTCACTAGAATGAGGCTGGATATATTCCATCGTTTGGTGACCTTCCCAACCATGAATGATTGGAGCACCACCCTGAAGGCCTGCCCATGCGACGCAAAGGCAGAACAAACCACATTCCATGTGGTTTTATTTTGCAAATTCTACGCTAAGCAAAGAAAGCGTCTAGTAGCCCCTCTCCTAAGGCTAATCAATCTCCCTCAGTGCCGCACCGCGTACACTTGCCTTCAGGTATTATCATCTATCGAGATGTGCAGAACCTTGGCCAATTTTTTATGCTCTGTATTAAGCACAAGAAAGTGCATGGGGGCTACCAACATAACTTGAACTATTTTAGATTATTTATTATTTTTTAATCTCTAAGATTTTAGCTTATCTTATTGTATTTTATTTATTGTTTATCAAAATGTAAATTATTGTTACTTTTATGACTTGTTGAAAGTCGAATAAAGTCCTTGTACTACTACTACCTTCGGCCTCCTGAAGGCCAGGTTCAAATACCTCCATCTGACAGGTGGATCTCTCTGCTACTCCCCTGAGAAGGTTTGCAAGATAGCTGTAGCATGCTACATGTTGCACAACCTGGCCCTCAGACGACACATGGCTTATCTGCAGGAGGAGGAGATTGCAAATGCCCTTTTGACAGCAGTGGACCCTGAGGACAGTGAGGATGAGGAGGCAGAGGATGATGATGTGGACAACAGAACATCAGTTATATAGCAGTACTTCCAATGACACACAGGTGAGACAGTGGAACTGACCGTTCCTCTGATTATTCATCTTTTCAGTGTCGCTGTAGCAGGATCGTAGTCACTTCCTTTGCATCTCAACTGACTGTCACCTATACCTTCTCATTTTGCAGATGTTGGTGTTATAACAACTGTGTACTGATGTGATGACTACAGACATCTACAGGTCATTATTTGTACGCTATCACAGAGTTCAGGTCAATTGCACAAGATGCAACTGTTACCATAATTGCACATTTTCATCACATAAAACACTTTCAGTCAAGTTGTGTTCAAGGGTGTTTATTGTAGTGGTATTTATAGATAGAATAGTGCAATGGAATGGGGTGATAGTAGAGATAGGTACAGAGTATTGGTCCAGTCTGTTTGTAGCACAGGTCCCGTGTCCAAGGGGCCACAGGAAGGGGACCAAAGGCAGTTCATAGTGGACAAGGTGACAGAGTGGGACACAAGGGGGACATTCAGGGGGGTCTAATTTCCTGGAGGTGGTATTGGTCTTGGCAAGTGTCTCTGGCATCTGTCGGGGTCACAGGGAACGTTTGCGGGGTGGTTCACCTTCTGCAGGGGGAGGGGTGCTGGTGGCCTGTAGGTCCTGTTGCAGGGCCTCCTGTCCAGTAGCTGCAGCAGATGTCGTGGGCTGTTCCGTTGACTAGCTAGTGGAACGGACCTGCTGGTTTGCTGTATATTCCCTCATTATGTTGGCCATATCAGCCAGCACCCCTGCTATGGAGACCATGCTGGTGTTGAGGGCCTGCAAATCTTTCCTGATCTCCTGATGGTGTAACTCCTGCAGCCGCTGGTTCTCCTGCATGATGTCAAGTATCTGGCCCATCTTGTCCTGGGATTGTTGGTAAGTCCCCAGGACATTAGTGAGGGCCTCCAGGACTGTTGGTTCCTTGAGCCTGTCCTTCCCCTGGTGCACAGCTGTCCTCTGAGTGTCCCTGTCCCCCTGTGCCTGTGTCCCCTGAACGGTGTGCCCACTGGCGCTTACCCCGAGACCCTGATTGTCTTGGCTGTGAGGTGTGGGCACAGTGCTGATTGATGTGTCCTGGGAACCGAGGTGTAGGGACATTGGGTAGGTGTTGTGGTGTTGGATACCGAGGTGGGAGGCTCTGTGGTGGACTGGGTGTGGGCTGGGATTGGCTGTGTCACCTGCGGGGATGTAAGTGATGTATTGTGCTTCATACCTGTGACATATTGTACATCGCTAGCTTCCCCTATATCGTTGCTGTTGCCCTGCCACCTTTGTTTGTGTATGGTGATGTATTGCATAGGTGGTGGGTGTACATGCAGGGCTGGGAGGGCTGTACATGCAGTGGGTATGGCATGTCATTGGGCTTGTCATTGGGGTTAGTCATGTGTAGGTGCACTGTGTGGGTTGGAGTGGAGTGATGAGAGTCAGGGTGAGGGGGTGAGATGGCATGCAGATATGGGGGGTGATAGGTCACATATATTCACACACCAGTGTCCAGTCCTCCGGCTACTCCAGTGAGTCCCTCAGGATGCGGTATTGCCAAGACTTGCTCCTCACGTGCTGTCAGCTATGGGGAAGGAGGTGGGGATCCACCACCAGTTCTCTGGATGGTGAGCTGGTGCCTTGCTGCCATGGAACGTACCTTCCCCCATAGGTCGTTTCACCTCTTCCTGATGTCGTTCCTTGTTCTTGGATGCTGTCCCACAGCATTCACCTGGTCCACAGTTCTCTGCCATAGCTCCATCTTCCTTGCTATGGATAGTTGCAGTACCTGTGCTCCTAACAGCTGTGGCCCTACTCTGACTATTTCCTCCTCCATGACCCGCAACTCCCTATCTGTGAAAGGGGGCTGGCTGCCTTTGTGAGGACATGGGTGTTGTGTGGTGTGTGTTGTGCAGTGGGTGTTAAATAATGTGGTGGGGTGTGGGGAGCATGACGGATGGATGGGTGTTTGTTGTGTGTGTAGTTGTGTCTGTGATTTGCATGTCTGTCTCTTTGCTATTTTCCGTGTTCATAAAGGGTTGTAGGTAATGTGGGTGTGTGTTATATAGTTCTGTGGTTGGCTGTGGTGTGTGTATTAGTGTCAGGTGTGTGTTTTTAGTATTGGCCAATGCTGTGTTGTTTTGTATTTGGGTGGCCATTCTGACCGTGCCGGTGTGTACTGCCAATGGTTTACCGCCGTTTAATGTCCGCCGGGGTGATTTGTGGGTCATAATGTGGAGGGTGTTGTTTTGTTGGCATGACAGTGTGGGTGTTCGTAACAACACTTTAGCACTTACCTTTGGTCTGGTGGATTTGTGTGTGTAATCACACTACCAGAGAGTTGTGAGGGAGATTAAGAATATATATTTAGTGGGAAACGTCCCATACTAGCTCCCTCTCTGAAAGACTAGCTACCACAAGAAAGTATGGGGTTCACCAATAATGTAGAGCTCAGTACACGGGGACTATCCGTGGGCTTATGGACCTCGCTGGGTTCCAGCGGTCCACCGAGGGGGTTGGGATAGGCGCATAGCGAGCGCCTCCTTTGATGCAAGTGTGACTATAAGGGGACACTCCCCCTCCTGGAATCAGAGGCTAGTTGCCTCAATTATTAGGGCCTCCGCGAGGTAGCGCCTTGCTTAAGGTAGGCCCTATCTATAAATATATCATTGTTGTAATTTTTTGCCGCCCCCCCCCCTCCTCCTGAGGGGAGGCTTACCTATCTGCACTAGGCATGATAGTTAGGGATCCTAGGCCCTGAAGAATGCCCCGAGACCTCTCACAGCTCCCAGTAGAGGGAAGAAAAATGTCTGACAACTTTTAGTGAGGTGACCCAGTGAGTCCTTGTTCTCACCGTGGTGTCCTACCCTGTTTTTAGCCGCACCAGCAGTTACCATTATTAAAGTGTAGACTCCACACAGGCAACTGTTTAGGTGCTTTTATATCCCCCAAGCCTAGCTGGATCCCATTATCTCCAGATAAAATTTATTTACGCACTCCCTCCCGTTCCTTTAACAGGTGAGGTTGAGTCAGCCCAGGTGGTACTGTCCTACCTGGGTGGGGCTAGATGGTCAAATGATGAAGCATGACACTATATAGTGTGTGAGACCACCTAGTCCGTAAAGGTAATCCCCCCTCATACTCCTGGATTTGTGTGTGTGACAGTATTCTGTTGGTTTAGTGTGTGCGTGTCATAATATGGCGAACATCCGCAACGGTATGTTGGCAGCCGTCACTGCGGCGGTAAGCGGGATTTACCGACAATGTCATAATGATGGCCTTAGTTACAGGCACTGCTTTTTGGTCTTCACAGCATGTCTTGACAGCACACCAGCATCAGCAAGGAATAAAGATGTTTCCATATCATCAAAGGCCATTGACATGAATGCACAAATGAAGCAGTGAATTCCACCATAAGCCTGCTAAGCAAGCTGGGTTTGACCCTAAACAGAAAAGTCAACACCACAAAAGCCGATCATATTCCTAGCATCTGTTCACCCCCAGTGCTTATCCATTGAATAAAATGGACACTCTTTTGTTGGCAAAACAACTCAGTGAACTCACACAGCTTTCAGTTCACGGTTATAAGACCATATTAGGGATGATGTCATCTTGCATTATTCGTTTACCTCAGTGCCACCTTCAAATGCCTCTTTTCCAAGACCAACTGCATCTTCAATGGAGACAAGTGACATGACACTGGGATGAGAATTATTTCTTTGATTTCCAAAGCAAACAAAGTGCCTGTGTGTTGCACCGACCAAGCCAACACATTTGTAGATCAATACCTTTATTTTGAAGATCCTCAATATCACTTGACAGTGGATGTAATTCTCCGTGGCATGAGATCCCATCTCCAAAACCATTCTACCAGTGGCTTTTAGTCGACTGAAGAGACACATTTTTACATCAATGTCTTGGAGTTGAGGGTGTATGGATTGGCTCTGAAAACCTTTCTACGTCAGATCACTAACCAGCAAGTAGTCATAAATACAAAAAACATGATACTCCTTTATTTTATAAACCAGGTGGAACAAATTCACAAATTCTATCACAGGAGGTTCCTTGGCATTGTGTCCTCCACCACAAAATCGAATGGAGCATGTCCTTGGCCTACAAAATTCAATGGTGGATGTCTTGAGCAGGGCCCTTTGAGAGTTTGACATTAATCAGCTGCAGCGAATTTTCAACAGTTGGGGTGCACCTCCTGTGGGGTTGTTCACTACTCCAGACTATGTCAAATGCCCAATGTGCGCAAGCAGGTAGTGATATTCAAGGGATCAAGTGTAAGCTCTTTTGATTTCATAGTCAAGGTTTGATGTCTATGGCTTTTCTTCAATGCCTTGCATCCAAGAATTTCCCTGAAAATTACAGACAGAGAGATGCAAGGTAATACTCATATTCTCAGCTTGGGCCAGGCAGTTTTGGTGTACAGACCTGTTGGACCTTTCAGTGGACATCACAGTTTGATTCAAGATGGAATCTCACCTGCTAACTAATAATCACAGTCAAGTTTTGCACCACAATGACTTGCTGCTACAGACTTAGAATTTAGATCTTTTAACATACCACCTGACTATTGAAATGCACTAATAGTGTCAATAGCACCTTCAATATCTAAGAATTATGCTCCTAACTTTAAAAAGTGCTGTATGCTGACAGCAGATCATAAACTGTATTGTTTAACCATGTATCTGCATAAAATCTTGCCTCAACTCATACATCTGGCACAATCTGGATTAAAATATTCCTCCATCTTTATTCACCTGGCTGCAATATCCAAGTATGTCAGACCTCCCGCAACAACTTAGTTTTCTCCATCATAGTCAATGGAAGAGTTTATTAATGGTTTACTTCACACCTACCCACGGTTTGCAAACAGTCCCTGCCGGGGAGGGAATACCATCCTCTGCACTCATGAAACTATCATTTGAGCCCATTCACAGGTTGATTCTGCAGATTTTGTCATGGGAAACAGCTGCTATGCTGGCAATCACAACAGCTGGGAGAGTCAGGGAGATACAAGCACTACCAAATTTGAAAACATCAACCTACCTACGCTGGCAATGAACACCTGTTTTATACCCATAGTACCATAATCTTTCCACTTAAACCAGCAAATCCATATTCTAATTTTCTTTCCACAACCAGCTACTGGTCTGGCTAAGTGGTCTTTGTACTCTTTTAATTTGAAACACTGAATACAATTTCACATTGACAGGGCAAAGTCTTCTGTGAAATCAGAGCAACTCTTTGTGTCACATACCAGTGTTAGCAAAGGCTCTGCCTTATCAAAGCAGGCTACTGCCTGTTAGTTTTCAGCATGTATGGCTTTCTTCCGTAGGATGTTGGTAGACAACTGAAAAGCAACATATTAGTGACTTCACCAAAGGCAAGATGGCTACAGCTTCACTTTTTGCTGGGGTGTGGAGTGTTTATCTCTGTAAAGCAGCAATTTCGTCTTCGATACAGACCTTCACAACACATTGATGTTTTACTGGCTAGCAATAGGTCAAGTAGTACTGTGTAATGTGATTAACTAAGTTAAGCTCTACAACCTCTGCTTTATCATGTGTCTTGTACAGTTAGTGCTATGATACTTTTTATTCAAATATATGAGTTTATGAAAGATCCAGTGATAGATAAGAAAAAGTTCCTCACTACAGTGCTCTAACTTTGGTGTCTTCCGTAGATTCACCTGACCTGCTCAACTCCCCAATAAGGAGTGGATTAATTAGTACTGAATGTGTATTCACTCTGTATTGACTAGCTGTGAAAATCTGAGAAGTTCAGCCTATGTGGAAATTTGAAGCTTTGAGTCATTTACCTAATTTGCCAGAGTTTAGACTACACAATGAGATGGATTGGCTGCATGAAGGGTATGGATGATTACAGTATTTTTTGAGTATGTACATACACAGCTATATCAGATAGAGACTTCTGGTTGCAGATTCCTTTCCTTAGAATGTTCCCCAGATGTCAGACTGGATCTGGAGATTTTTCTTCAAGCAGTACCCTTGCGCGCTGTCAGGTGGCATTGGTCGACTCTATGTGTGTGGTTGGCATTGTGGTTACGGTGATAATGTTGTGGTCATATATAGGCGCCACTATGGCACGCAGACATCAGTTCTTTTCCTTCCACGCCATGCGCAGATCCGGAGAAGAGCTCCCCTTTGTCATTGTTTACTAGCTTTGACATTTTTGTAATTATTTTTTACTTTTTGGTGCGTTGAGGGATGTCACGGAAGACAGAGCCTCCTTCCTTCCTAAGGTTGTTACCCGATTTCATGTAGGCCAATCCATCACTTTGCCTACTTTTTACGCACCCCCACATCCTTCTCATGAAGAGGAGAGACGCCACTGTCTGGATCCAAAAATAGCATTGGCGTTCTAACTCAATGGTACTAAAGATTTCCGGGTGGACAATCAACTCTTTGTTGGATATGTGGGTGCGAAGAAAGGGAAGGCGGCGCAGAAGCGTACCATCTCGCAATGGGTACTGCTCTGCATCAAAATGTGCTACACTTTAGCAAAGCGAAACCCCCTGAGGGCATGCATGCTCACTCCACCAGAGCACCTGCTGCCACCACAGCGTTAGCATGCGGAGTTCCTGTCCTAGATATCTGTCAGGCAGCAATGTGGGCATCCTTGCACACGTTCACTAAACATTACTGCCTGGACAGTCAGGTCTTCAGAGACAGCTACTTTGGCCATTCGGTCCTGCAGGACTTTCTAAAACGATCTTGGTTCGCAGCCCACCGCCGAGGATGACATTGCTTGGGTATCTATTCTAAGGTAAGGAATCTGCAACTAGAAGTCTCTATCAGATTAACAAGTTACTTACCTTCAATAACGATTTATCTGGTAGAGACAAATTCCAGTTGCAGATTCCTTACCGACCTTACTGAGAATTCAATGATCATACTTTATGATATTCAGTATATGATTGGGATTATTTTAAAGTGTGAGTGTCTTCCTGAAGTAGTTGCTATTTGTGAACAGGGCTTTTGATGTAAAAATTAATTTGCGTGAAAAGTGAAAACATTTTCATGACAAATAATAGTTTGTTCCTCCCACCCTGATCAAATTACATGAATGTATATAACATGTTTAAGGTTTTTGTTTTCTGCGGCAGGAACAAGCCCCTCACAGTCAAACAGCTGTGAATGTTTTGCTCAAACCCTGCAAAAGGACCACATTTTAATTTCCAATTAAAGAAATCAGCAGCTAAAAGGTGCTCATTTCACTTTTAAAAAATATTTTGGGTGTGTTTTTACAACTCGTGTGTAATGATTTTAATTCTTTTTGATCTGTTAAACTACTTTTTTAAACTATTTTTTTTTTTTTAAATCTACAGTTTAGGCAGCAGACATTGTATTATTTGGTAGGGACAACAAATTCATATTTTCACGAAAAGAATACTGATGTCTACATTTTTAACAGCTCTTTTTTTTAAGAAATGCTCTTTTAGTTAGAAAGTAAAAAAATATCTTGTTCGAGGTATTATTTCTCGTTAATGCTGTATTAAGAATTTCTTTGTCAGGAATAATGGGAGGGACTCTTGCAGTATACACATAATACTTCATATTAGGCCATTGCTGCAGTACCATGACAAAAATACTATTGTTACCCCTCAGTGTTCTAATAAAGAACGGGCTTGCTCAACTAGTTCACAGAATGTGCTAACACTAAGTTCCATCATAGGTGCTGGAAATATGAGTATGTGTGTGGGGGGTGGCGAGGGGGGAGTGATACAGCACACCCAAAATAAGAGTGCTAAAGTTTCGAAGGTGATAAAGCAATAAAGATGTCTATGTATATCTTCTCATATTTGCCGTGATTACAAAGACAGGGGTCAAATGTTAGGCTAGTTCTTCAAAAACATTGCTACATATACTTTTAACATGGAGATTGGTGTTTATTTTCCTTTTACTGACTGCAAATTGACTGAAAATGTGACAATCATGCTGCTATAGTGAGTGCGAAAGGAAAGGCTGCAGGAAAGGCTGCAGGATGTCATTTTTGTAATACACCACAAAATGTAAAGACCTTTAAAATTAACTTTAAACATTCTTTAAAAAATATACGCATTTAGGGAAACCATGATAATTGACCTTTTTTGTAATTCTGAAGCATGATGGAAACAAAGATTTTAGTAGCATAAAATCAAATCAAGACACTTTACCTGGTGATGCTCAAATGGCAAAAGTTTGCTGAAACCTGAGTTTTATCAGTAAAACTGTACATTGCTGTAAATGTAGTGGTCATTTCAATAAAAAATATGTTGTCTGTAAATGACACGTGTGATATGTTTGTGACAGTGTGCTCCAAAATGCAATATTAGCTCTTTAATACAACCTTACTACCCTCTTGATGAATGGGCGTGGCCTTTTGTTTGATGCTTGGATTTTTCAGAATCCCCATGATTTCAGCGATGTAACATTCATGGCACCACCCCAACCCTGGAAATTGTTCCAGGACCACTGGGCTCGATGCTGCTCCACATTCCTATGCAACAGGATAAACTTGAGGACAAACAAAAAGCTATTGTCATGTATGTGCTCAATCTGTTTTAAAAAATAGGGTGGACTCAAAAAACTGTATCCTTTGTAAGTTTGAAACAAACCCTCAAATAGGTTTCCACAGTGTGGAAACCCTTCTAAACAGTAGAATTTAATTGCATTTTAATTATATTTTAAAACAACTACATTTTTGTCTCAGTATTTAATTGGGATAGATCTATTTAAACTAGCACATTCCCCATTATGTCAAGTATTCGTCGTATAATGTATTTGTATTTTCCGCAGAATTGGCACCTGAATTGGTGTTATTTTGCCATTTAAGTGCATCCATGACATAGACATCCTTTTGCAACTTCAGAAATGTATTATTTTTTTATTACATTTTATGAAGCAAACAAGAACAGTGTAACATGAGTAAATACATTACAATACTAAGTAGAAAAATGTGCATAAACATTATGAGGAAAATATTGAAACTAATTATCTGAAAGAGATTTGAAGTAGATAAGTTATGTGATTATAAGGAACAAGCATTTTAATATAAGAAAGAGAAGAGAAGAAAAGAACGTTTAAGGAAGGAAGAAAAGGTACGAAGAAGAATAATGAGATTATATATTAGTGGCCTTGAAATATATATAACAATAATTGTCATTATGAAGCATTGAATATAAACAGGTAAACAAATATATGTATGTATATATCTATCTATATCTAAATGCCAAGCATGAATAAACAATCAAGAAAGAAGTAGTACATTTGTTTGCATTACATGTCAGATAGTTAGTGAGCAGCATCCACAACTGAGAGTGCTTAATTGATAGCTGGAATTAGTCAATGTTGTTGTTATCAAGCCTATGATGATGGCAAACCAGATTACACAGGCAGAGAAGGTTGAACTTGTCTGAGTATTTCCAACTGGAGGTAATGACCAATATATATGGTTATTGCAATAAGGAGGTCGAGTAATTTTCTAATTAATTCATGCAAACATCAATGTTCATGTACACTGCCGAGAAACAGTAGTTCCAATGAAAAAGGTATGTGAATCTGAATGATGTCTGTAATACGATTCCATATTGAAACCCAAAAGGGAATATGAGTGAACATGTAAAAAACATATGGAAAACTGTACCTGGTTCTTTATGGCAGCGCCAACATGAGTCATGTTGTGTACATTTAAGTTTGAATAATCATGCAGGAGTATAGAAAAGTCTACTGTAGAAGAAATACATGGTTTGTGTGAGGTCACCGGTGCAGGCAGTGGAATTAATTTGATTTCATATTCTATTCCAGATAAGGGTGGACCAGGAGAGCCCAAAATCTGTTTACCCATAATGACTCGATGTGGGTTTTATATTTAATTAGATCAGGTTGGATCAAAAGCTTATAGATGTGTGCAGCTTTGGAATGAGTGGAATTTGGCAAAAGGTGAATAGGACCACGGAAATGAGAAAAAGTGTTAAAGAGATTTTGACTGGTTACATGGTGAATCATGTTACAGAGTTTGTGCTGTTGAGAGTGCAGGTTGGGGGTAAGATTATAAATGGAAGATAACTGAGAGAAAGGGGTAATAGAGCTAAATGTATATATTTGAGAAATGCAGATAATACCTTTGTTAATCCATGCCTTCCAGTACAAAGTTCGTCCTTTTTGTTTAATAAATTTGTTAAACCAAATCGGACTATCCAGAGATAGATCTATAGCAGGAAGGGTTGAAACATAGTAAGATTTCAAAAGGGTACATGCTTGAGAAACAGTGCTGGGTAACAAGTATTTGGAAGGATTTGTCATAAAAAGAATATGTTTATGCATAAAAGGGGCTATCATGGCTTGTTCGAGAGTTAACCATAGTTTCTGTGGAGCTTCATTTAGTGGAGATAAGTATACTTTTAGTTGCTTTATGCCAAAGGCTTTATGATGGTTGAAGAAGTCAGGAAAATTAACTACACCTAAAGATTTGGGTTATTTCAGCTTTGAGAGAGAGATACAAGGGGGCCTGCCATGCCATAAGAATTTATAAAGTATTTATTTAGTAAGCCAAATAATTTTTGAGGTATACAAACAGGCAGCATCATGAGATAAAAAGTAATAATTGGAAGGAGCATAATTTTGATGGTGTCAAGTCTACCCCCCCATGAGAGATGTAGTGGGGACCACTACTGGGTAAGGTGTATGAGTTTGCCACAGAAACCCTGTAAATTAATTTTTACTGTATGTTTATGAGAATGTCCATACTAAACACCTAGGCATTTAATTTTGTTCAGGTTCCATGAAAGACCTGCTACTTCAATAATATTTTAGGTACAATATTTCTTGAGAGGTAGTACCTCTGTTTTTTCCATGTTTAATTTGTAACCGGACACCGAAGAGAATAGACGAAGTTCCTGCAGAAAAACAGGAAGAGAGCTCTCAGGGCGTGACATGAACAAATGGATATCATCTGGGTAAGTAGTGAATTTGAAGTGGGTGTCTTTGAGTATAAATCCTGTAAGTAAATCGGAAGTTTTTAGTTGATGGAGGAAGGGTTCCAGCGCTAAAACACATAGTAAGGGTGATAGGTGGCATCACTGACGAGTTTCTCTTTGAAGAGGAAAATAAGGTTATCGGATGCTGTTAACTAAGAACGAAGATTCAAGAGATGAATACAGCAATGATATAAGTTGAAGGAATATTGGACTTAGACCATGCCATTGCAGAGCTCTCATTAGAAAATCACAGCCTACTCTGTTGAATGCTTTTTCTGCATCTAAAGATAGTGCAGCCAGAGATTCCTGTATTTTGTGATTAAATTAAACAAATTACGAGAATTTTCTGCAATGATCCTGACTGTCATGAAGCCAAATTGGTGAGTGTCTATAGGGGTAGGCATAATGAGGAGTAAGCGAAGGGCTAGTGCGTGGGCAAAAGTTTTACAATCTGTATCAATTAAAGAAATAAGTCTTTAATTTTTACATTATGTAAGATCTGGGTCTTTTTCAGGGATTAAGCATATAGTTGCTTCTAGAAAAGAGCCTGACATGCAGTTTGAGTTCATAAAGTAAATGAAGAGTCTAAAGAGCTTGGGAAGGAGAATTTGAGCAAAGTGAAGATAAAGTTCTACCATAACACCATCAGGGGTGGGCTCTTTACCTTTAGGAAGAGACTGTAGGGCAGAATGTATTTCTTCAAACAGAAGTGGTTGCTCTAGTGAGAATAATTCTGAGTGTGGTTTATTTACTGGTTTTAAATGAGAGGAGTAAGTGCTTCTTCTGGTGGTGAGCTGCCTGGAGTATATAAGTTCTGGTAGTATGAAGCAAAGCACTCTGCAATATCTTGATCTCTAAACAGTTTTTCACTGTGTCGATTAGTAACCGATTTAATCGCTGTTTTTTCCTTTCTGCATTTTAGATATCAACCGAAACGTTTTGAAGCTTTATTGTTTCCACTGTAGTACCTTGCATTAATTTGGAGAAGTGTACCACAGGCTTGCTCAGTAGTACATTTGGTGAATTGGATCTTAGTATTTACTAAGGCATCAAGATTGTGCATATTGTGCTTCCTCGTATAATAAACATGTTCAAGAGATTTAATATATGTCAGTATAGAAGCCAATTTCTGTTGAGCTAATTTGTTTTTGTGTGAGTGTAACTAATAATAAAGCCTCTTGAAGCTGCTTTTAAGGCATCCCAAGTAACTTGAAATTATGTTTGATCATTATCGTTAACCCTGAAAAATTAATTGTTGAAGTCAGTATAAGATTTAAGAAATAAAGTATCTGAGAGTAATGAATTATTAAATCTCAAGTCTGAGATTAATATAGATCCAATCTCTGAATTGACTGAATGTTGCATGAGGTTTTTACTGAGGAAAATGTAATTCAATCTGGATTGAGATTGGTGAGTGTGAGAGTAAAATGAGTATTGTAATTGATCAGGGTTATGTACTTGCCAGGTATCAGAAAGTGAGTGATGAGAGATGCGAGTTCTGAAAGCTTTGTGTGAAGCATTGAGAATGGAACGTAATTTGGAGCATCAGTCAATGAAGGGGTCAATAACTTGATTAAGGTCTCCTCCCAATAATAGGTTATCTGATGTGAGTTTGGTTATCACGTGATGTATTTTTCCAAAAGTTAGGGTCTGGATTAGTTGGACCATAGATATTGAGTAGGCAAAAAGTGGTGCCACTGATTGTGAGATTGACCTCCAACCTTCTACCCTTCTTGTTTGTGTGAGAAGGGGGTGAGAAAATGTTACCTACCCACTGTCTTTTAAGTTTGGCAGATTCTAATTCATTTAGATGCGATTCTTGTAGCAAAGCTATATGGCAATTCAAACAAGCTAAATGAGTTGAGACACATTGACGTTTAATGGGGTGTTTAAGCCCCTTAACATTCCATATGATTATTTTGAGCTACATTACCTAGATTAAACATGGACAATTTCCGAATCATTGAAAAAACAAGGCCTAGGAAAAATTGCAAAACAAATAGAGAGGAAGTAAAACAGGACAGGAAAAATAGCAGTAAGGAGGGTAAAGTGGAGTAAGGAGCCTCCAAAAGCAGTATATATATGAATATGGAATAGCAAGGAACTGGTCCTTGTATGGTGAAGCGTATAGTAGAGACAAGAGAATACCCATAAGGTATGGGGACGTTGGAACGGCAGAGAAAGATGAGCAAAGCAACTTTGGCACAAAAATAGAGACATAATGAGGAGGCGTATATGGGAACAATGTGAAAGAAAAAAACTATCAAGGGACATATATGTAGCGTTACTAATGACATCAACTGCATACGTATTTCAGATGCACAAAAGGCTGGACTTGTCATTGAACAAATGAGGAATGTTTTACGGGTTGCATTGAGGAAGACATGTAAGGAAACAATACAGGTTGTCCACATTAAGGTCCAAAGTGGAGGAATGGGAACATGAAGAGAAACAATTAATGAAGAACATTAACTTGCATTGAACGAACCAAAACATAAGAAACACAAAAGAAGAACAAGCAGTCAGTAATTATGACAATAAAATACGAAGAATAACTTGGAATTCAAATTCAATGCTATGAAAGTAACAATAAACAGGAAGGCACTGATATTTTCACGTGATAGAGAATGTTCCTGTATCCATGACTTCAGTTTTGTGTCTGTTAGAAATGGGGTCTTTGGTTGGCAGTCAGGTTAAAACCCTGGTCAAGCAAGGACCCTCTCTCTAGTCAAGGCAAAGGAGAAACATACCTGGTTAAACCTCACTCACCCTCTTGGAAACTTGGCACGAGCAGGCAGGCTTAACTCAGAAGCAATGTGTATAGTATTTGTACCAACACACACAGTAATACAGTGTACAAACTACAAAATGGACACCACACTAGTTTAGAAAGATAAGCAATATTTATCTAAATCAAACAAGACCAAAACTACAAAAATCCAACATAACACAAGTCAAGATATGAATTTTAAAAAGGATATGAGTCTTATTCAGTAGAAAACATTGGAAACGATGATTTTGCACAAAGTACCTAGTTAGCATCAAAAATAAAGCTGCACCGGCGAGCGCCCATCGGAAAAGGCAGCAATGCGTCAATTCCTTCCTCGCAAGGGAGGCCTTGTGTTGTTTCTTCTCTGGTCGGGTCTGTGGTGCATCGTTTTTCTCCCTCGCAAGATTTCCAGATGGGGCACCTCGGATCTGCGAAGAGTCGAGTTGACTTTGACGCCCAGGGACGATTCGTGAAAAATCCGGTCACACGGTGTTAAAAAAACATGCTGAGTGGGGTTTGCATCATTATCAGCAGCCGCAAGCGGGTGTTGCGCATCGTTTCTCCAGCCATGATGCATCACTGTCCCAGCTGTGATGCAGGTGGAGCATCAATTTTAGCCATCAGCGCATCGTTTATCAGCTGCGTTGGAGACGGTGCGTCGAAAAGTTCCCCGCACGGCGTTTGGTGCGTGAATTTTCAGCTTTTGTTCTGCCAACTTCACCTTTCAAGGGCCCAGGGACTGGATAGGCCACCACTTGGCAGGTCAGGAGTCTCAGCAGAGAAAGTCTTTGATGGCCCTGAGACTTCAAAACAGGAGGCAAGCTCGATTCAAGCCCTGGATATTCTTCACAAGCAGGAATACACCACAAAGTCCAGTCTTTGTCCTCTTTCACAGGCAGAAGCAGCAACTGCAGGATAGCCCAACAAAGAACAGTCACAGGCAGGGGCAGCACTTCTGCTCAGCTCTTCTCCTTGGCAGAGGTTCCTCTTGAATCCAGAAGTGATCTAGTCTTCAAGGGTTTTCGGTCCAATACTTACACCCCTTTCTGCCTTTGAAGTAGGCATACTTCAAAGGAAAGTCTCTGTTGTTCACAAGATCCTGCCTTACCCAGGCCAGGCCCCAGACACACACCAGTGGGTTGGAGACTGCATTGTGAGAGGGCAGGCGCAGCCCAGTCAGGTGTAAGTGACTACTCCTCCCTCCACTCTAGCACAGTTGGCTCATCAGGATATGCAGGCTACACCCCAGCTCCCTTTGTCTCACTGTCTAGAGGGGATTTGTAGGAGGCTGGCCTGGCTTATAGTGGGTACCTTGTGGTACTTACACCTTATGCCAGGTCCAGTGATCCCTTATTAGTAGATTAGAAGTATTCTAGCAGCTTAGGCTGATAGAGGTGGCTATAGCAGAGCAGCTTAGGCTGAACTAGGAGACATGCAAAGCTCCTACTATACCACTTATATCACTTAGCACTATATCATAAGAAAACACAATACTCAGAGTTACTAAAAATAAAGGTACTTTATTTTAGCGACAATATGCCAAAAGTATTTCAGAGGATATACTCCCTTAGGAGGTAAGTAATATACACACAAACCAAAATCAGGTAAGTAAACAGTTAGAAAAGTAGTGCAAACAGTGTAGAACACAATAGAATGCAATAGGAGACAATAGGCCTAGGGGCAACACAAACCATATACTCCAAAAGTGGAATGCAAACCACGAATGGACCCCAGGCCTAGTGTAGTGTGTGGAGGGTCGCTGGGAGTATAAGAAAACACTAAGAGTGTCCAAGATAACCCACCCCAAGACCCTGAAAAGTAGGAGTAAAGTTACCCTACTACCCCAGAAAGACAGTAAAGTCGAGATAGGGGATTCTGCAAGGACAACAACTGACTGCAAAGCACTGAAGACTAAATTCCTGGACCTGAAGACCTTCAAAGGAAGGAGACCAAGTCCCAGATTCACGCAAGTGTCCAGGGGGGGCAGGAGCCCACTAAACCCCAGATGAAGGTGCAAAAGGGCTGCCTTCAGGTGGAAGAAGCCAAAGATTCTGCAACAACGGAAGGTGCCAGGAACTTCTCCTTTGGTCAGAAGATGTCCCACGGTGTGCTGGAGGATGCAGAGTTGTTTCCATGCAGAAAGACCACAAACAACGCTTGCTAGCTGCAAGAGTCACAGTTGAAGGTTTTGGGTGCTGCCAGGGCCCAGGAAGGACCAGGAGGGGGTGCTCAGCAACACAGAGAGCCCATGCAGAAGCAGGCAGCACCCGCAGAAGACCCTGAACTGATGTTCAGAAGATCTGAACATGATGGTCGACTCAGCACAACAATAGGGAGTCCCACGAAGTCGGAGTCCAACTCAGTGAGTTGGGCAATGCAGGACGGAGTGCTGGGGACCTGGACAAGGCTGTGCACGAAGGAAATCTTGCAAAAGTGCACAGAAGCCCAAGCTTCTGCAGTTCACGCAGTACACACGATTACTGTCTGGTGTGGGGAGGCAAGGACTTACCTCCACCAAATTTGGACAGAAGGGCCACTGGACTGTCGGGGACACTTGGACCCAGCTCCTGTGTTCCAGGGACCACGCTCGTCAGGATGAGAGGGGACCCAGAGGAACGTTGATGCAGAAGTTTGGTGACTGCGTTGGCAGGGGGAAGATTCCGTCGACTCACGGGAGATTTCGTCTTGGGTTCCAGTGCAGGGTGAAGGCAGACAGCCCTCGGAGCATGCACCATCAGGAAACAGTCGAGAAAGCCGGCAGGATGAGGCGCTACAATGTTGCTTGTAGTCTTCTTGCTACTTTGTTGCGGTTTTGCAGGCATCCTGGAGCAGTCAGCGGTCGATCCTTGGCAGAAGTCGAAGAGGGAAGTGCAGAGGAACTCTGTTGAGCTCTTGCATTCGTTATCTGGTGAGATACCCACAGGAGAGACCCTAAATATCCCTCAGAGGAGGATTGGCTACAAAGAAAGGTAAGCACCTATCAGGAGGTATCTCTGACCTCACCTGCTGGCACTGGCCACTCACAGGTGTCCATTGTGCCCTCACACCCCTGCATCCAAGATGGCAGAGGTCTGGGACACACTGGAGGAGCTCTGGGCACCTCCCCTGGGAGGTGCTGGTCAGGGGAGTGGTCACTCCCCTTTCCTTTGTCCAGTTTCACGCCAGAGCAGGGCTGGGGGGATCCCTGAACCATTGTAGACTGGCTTATGCAAGGAGGGCACCATCTGTGCCCTTCAAAGCATTTCCAGAGGCCAGGAGAGGCTACTCCTTTCAGGCCCTTCACACCTATTTCCAAAGGGAGAGGGTGTAACACCCTCTCTCATAGGAAATCCTTTGTTCTGCCTTCCTGGGAATGGGCTGCCCAGGCCCCAGGGGGCAGAAACCTGTCTGAGGGTTGGCAGCAGCGGTAGCTGCAGAGAAAACCCTGCAAAGTTAGTTTGGCAGTACCCGGTCTCTATGCTGGAGACCTGGGGATGCATGGAATTGTCCCCTCAATACCAGAATGGTATTGGGATGACAATTCCATGATCCTAGACATGTTACATGGCCATGTTCGGAGTTACCATGGTGACGATACATATAGGTATTAACCTATATGTAGTGCACGCGTGTAATGGTGTCCCCGCACTCACAAGGTTTGGGGAAATTGCCCTGAACAATGTGGGGGCAACTTGGCTAGTGCCAGGGTGCAATCACACTAAGTAACTTTGTACCTAACCTTCACTAAGTGAGGGTTAGATATATAGGTGACTTATAAGTTAGTTAAGACATTATTTCACTCAGGCTGCAGTGGCAGTCCTGTGTAAGAATTGTCTGAGCTCCCTATGGGTGGCAAAAGAAATGCTGCAGCCCATAGGGATCTCCTGGAACCCCAATATCCTGGGTACCTAGGTACCATATACTAGGGCGTTATAATGGTGTTCCAGTGTGCCAATCAGAATTGGTAAAATTAGTCACTAGCCTGCAGTGACAATTTTAAAAGCAGACAGAGCATAAACACTGAGGTTCTGGTTAGCAGAGCCTCAGTGATACAGTTAGGCACAACACAGGGAACACATATAGGCCACAAACTTATGAGCACTGGGGTCCTGGCTAGCAGGATCCCAGTGACACATATCAAACACACTAACAACATAGGGTTATCACTAAGAGCACTGGGCCCTGGCTAGCAGGATCCCAGTGAGACAGTAAAAACACCCTGACATATACTCACAAACAGGCCACAAGTGGGGGTAACAAGGCTAGAAAGAGGCTACCTTCCTACAGGATTCAAAAACAGCCCAACTGTCAAACTGACCCAGACAGGCAGTCCACAAACAGGCAGAGTCACAGAATGGTCTAAGCAAAAAAAATGCCTATTTTTTATAAGTGCCATTTTCAAACTAACAATCTAAAAAAACAACTTCACTAAAAGATGTATATTTAAATTGTGAGATGAGAGATCCCAAACTCCACATTTCTATCTGTTCTCAAAGGGAATGTGCACTTTAAAGTTATTTAAAGGCAGCCCCGTGTTAACCTATGAGAGGGATAGGCTTTGCAACACGAAGACTGCGGTTAGTAATATTTCACTGTTAGGACATGTAACACATATCAGTACATGTCCCACCTTTAAGATACACTGCACCCTGCCCATTGGGCTACCTAGGGCTTACCTTAGGGTGCCTTACATGTATGAAAAGGGAAGGTTTAGGCCTGGCAACTGGGTACACTTGTCAAGTCGAATTGGCAGTTTAAAACTGCACACACAGACACTGCAGTGGCAGGTCTGAGCTATATTTACAGGGCTACTTATGTGGGTGGCACATCCAATGCTGCAGGCCCACTAATAACATTTGATTTACAGGCCCTGGGCACCTTTAGTGTACTTTACTAGGGACTTACTAGTAAATCAATATGCCAATCATGGATAAGCCAATTACACATGCATTTTACATAGGAGCACTTGCACTTTAGCACTGGTTAGCAGTGGTGAAGTGCCCAGAGTATAAAAAAACAGCAAAAACAGAGTCCGGTACACATCAACAACCCGGGAAGCAGAGGCACAAAGTTAGGGGATACCACGCCAAGGATGCCAAGTCTAACAGTGTTGGTTTAGAAAAGCTTGTAATTCTGCAGGTTCTTCAAATGAGTAAGACTTGTCCTTGAAAGTAATTTTAAAGAGGCATGGACATAGTAGACAGATCTAAGCTGAAGCCGAACATCTAGAAATTGTTTTTAGCAAGCTGCTGTGGTGCGAGAAACATCTTGTGTGAAGAACACCTTATGGCGTGACCAATAATGAGATCCCGCTTTCTTGACTGTTGAGAGTAAATGTGGTAGTTCAGTAATTTGGAGAAAAAGAATGAGGATTCATCTTGGGCGTGTGTTGATGCCAGATGACGGTTGAGGTCCTAGACGATGAGCCTATTGTATAGACAGGCAGAGGAGTAGTGGACATGAGATGGAAGGTATTGCTAATTGTAAAAATGCAATCATATTCAATCCTACTGAGCCTTCCAGGATACCAAACAGGCGGAGTTTGTGCCTTCTGTTCCTGTTCTCCAAATTTCCTGTGAGACGTTTAAGCTGATTTATGTCTTTGGTGATGTGGGAAGCATTATGAGACAAACCTTCAAGGTCGCTCACTCTCTGCTCCAACACTGAAATATGCTGCTCATGTAATGACCATTTCTCCTCAATGCGCTCAAGTAAAGTGTCTGTGTCGGTTATAAATGGTCTTAAGGTCCTTAGTACCTCCATGACATGTTCTAGAATCAAGTGAGTAGGTGATTTGGCAGGAGAATCAAGGTATTTTTTGGTCTTTTGACAGAAACAGTGTTTGTAGGTTTTTTTAGGTATTGTGCTGATATGTTGTGTGAAGGAAGTACATTCGTTCAAGAAGTCTGAAGCCACATCCATATTAGCTGTTGAAGCTGGTTTTGTGATTTGAATGTGCTGTTCACGAAGAGGAGCAGCCTTAGAGGAGGTTCTATGAATAGCCTGGCCTTTACGGGGTTTCCCCATATAGTGAGTAAGCGATAGTCGGAAGCGATATGATTAACACTTAAGGAATGTAGCCTCAAAAATAAAGAGAATTGTGTTAGGTATATATGCAGATACTAGATTGCAGAGAACTATGAATTTATCAGGTGAAAAGGAAACTGATTGTCACTTTGCATGAAGAAAGTAGATATCCTCAACCATGTGTGGCCTTACATAAAATATCCTCTAGTGAATTGTTGTGGTATGAGAAAAAGGCATGAAAAGGTTCAAATCTGAAAAAGCTGTAAGCAGATAAATTATGGAAGTACTCAACTGTCAGGTGAAAAAATATTTGAAAGAAAACAGGCCATCTAAATTGATGAAAATTTCAATATAAAATAAAGTTTATATTCGTTCTGGCACTTCAGGAGCAGTAAAAGTGTAAGGTTTGAGGTTAATGAAGCTCTGTGGTTTGAAGGGTTAAATAGAACCCTTTGAAGAGGACCGCGTTATCTGTCAACAACAAATTACCTCAGGCATGCGGGGCTTGAAGAGTGCGCGTTGCGTAGAGCTCAGGAATGGCTGTAAACCTTGAAGTAAGTTTGAAATGGAGACATATTGTGTCAGTCGACATGAAGGGAAAACATCTTGTTCCCTTGAGGAAGCACTGAAGCCGCACGGAGCTCAAGGAGCAGCGGCCAACTTACGTGACTTCCAGCCATACCTACTTCAGAATTGAATTATGATCAGCACTGACTTTAAAAGAATATGGTGGTCCTTTCAGACTTAACGCTTCTGTTTGAACACAATATGCCCAGTACACAGGTTACAATGTGCCCTTCGTACCTTCCCAACACACTGGTACTAGCCAGTACTAATAGTGATGCATATTTATATAGCAGGTCATATCACCTTTCTGCCATTTGTAAGTGTTGCAGATAAAAGACTTAACTGTGACGGATATCCCATCTGCCATATTACGATCCCATTTTCTTCTATGGGCATAATTTGTGATGGAGAATTCCCTCCACCAAGACCTAAATCAGGCCCTTAGTATCCTGAGCTTCATGCTTCACACTGTGTGTGTATGTGTGTGTGGGGGGGTGGCTCTGTATGATTGTGTGAGAGTGAATTTCAATGCATGAGTGTATATAATTTGACTATGAACTTCAGGTGCAGTTTGTCTTCTGTGTTCATTTAATTGTGAGTGTGTCTTTCTGCATAGGTATAAGAAGGCATCCATCGTCGCTTGTGTATATTTGTTGATATTGCTGGTCATGTGTTAGCATCTCCCTTTCAGTGTGTGTGACACTAGCTAGTCCCAACATAGGCACTACCACCATATACCTGGCATATGGTGCTAGTGCCTACCAAAATAATAATAATACATGGCATGCAGTCTGATTATCTGAAGTACCTGGGCTTATTAGATAAATATGTGTCATATAAGTAGACTACATAATTACAGAATGGTACTGCCAAGGCATGTCGTGTATTCATCCAGTGGGCCCACTTTATACAACACACCAAATAGAAATACATAGTAATTATGCACCTAAAAGCCCAAAAGGCTGCACACTGAAATAAACATAAAAGTACTAACAATACTCCAAAGCATACCTTGCACAACACTAGGGATATACGAAAAGTTTACAGGAGAAACCTCACACTGGATGACCTCTGGAAAAGCATTTCAGCGTTAAACAAGCACATTTCCTCAAGGTAGCTTGCAGATCTGATTTACAGTTGCAGAGTGTGCTATGGATGGGATAGTCTATAGCAAGGAATAGTGTAAGAGCAGAAAGCATTGTGGGTGAGAAGAGGGAGCTCAGGAGAGTGGGGATCACAGGGATGCGTCTGAATGGGATGGTGAGTTTCACAAAGCAAATATGGTGGGATAGGTCTTAAGGGTAAGGGCACTGAAGGAGTCCGGGAAAATGGAAAGTGTAATGGTTTAGAGCAACATTTGTAGGAAGTATCCGAGGAACTTCCTTGGGGCTGAGATTGGGAGATGGCTGCAACCCGCACCAGTTAACTTCCATGGCCCTTTGTAGCAAAAGGAGAGATTTCCCACTACCACACAAATGGCAGAAATGGGTCCTCGTTATTTTTTCTAAATATATGTTATTGCAATAAATAAGAAAGTGTTACAGCCTTTCTACAGTCAGCTCCACATAAGGAGCGCGATGCTGCGGTCGTGCAGCGGACGGTGCAGTGGGCGTGCCGCTGGCACGCCGAAGGGCACCTAAGACAAGCCTCTCTGCGCCCATCCATGCCAGGATGGGCGCAGGTGCCAGACCCCTAAGTCACGTCAGGAGAAAGGGGTTCTTTTACTTTTCCAAGGCTCTTTTTTCGCTTAGGCTGCCTTCTTCCGAAGTATGTCAGTCCTGTTTAGAACCAAGTATTACTAAGTGGTTTTGCTCTTCCTGCCAGTAGTCCCCCAGCCTTGAGTGACGGTAGTCCAATCATCCAAGGCAGATCCACACCGTGTTCTTCTGCAGGTAAATTGTAGTTCGCTGTCGGCTCATAAACTCGGCATTAACCTTCTCCTAAGTGATGTTACTCCAACAGCCTTGTTCTTGACTGAGGCATGGCTACATGAGGGGTCTTCGCCTAATATAACCTTGGCGATGATATCTAATAACGAGGTTAGATAGAGCCACCTCAAAGGGAGGGGGAATTGCTATTATCTACAAGGAATCAATGAAGCTTATCTCCCGGCCTCTTCAGCTAACCAACTGTGAAAGTATGTTCTTTCGATGCCATTAAATTCCCAATTTACATTCTCTGGAGTCTTAGTATATCGTCCTCCTGGCCCTTCGGATAACTTTTTACACTCTCTCTAAAATCAGCTCGCTGAATTAATATGTAAAGATCCAATTTTACTATTTTAGGTGATTTTAACATTCATGCAGACTTAGCGGCGAAAATCCTTCTTGCTGACATGGAGGCATTGGAACTGGGTAAATTGGTCAGAGGCCCCACTCATGATAAAGGACACACCATTGACTTAGTTTTTAGTAATCTAGCAGGCTTAGTCTCCATGTCTCCTCTCCCTTTGGCCTGGTCAGATCACTTTTTAATCTCTCTCAATCTAGCCATTCCCACCATATGCAGACCTTCTCAGTCAATAGTTCAACCTTTCAGGCGCTGGCACAAACTTAACGCAAGCGATTGGATCAGTACCTTGAAAAGTCGTAAACCCTTCCTCCTAGATATGAATGACATCGGGCTAGGTTCATTCAATGAATAGATCATCGATTGTTTAAACAACTTACTCCCCTACAGTACGAAGAATATGAGTTGCCAGAAAGCTGGCGCCCTGTGGTTTACTCCTCATCTACAAATTCTCAAAACGAAATGTAGCTGTCTGGAAAGAAAATGAAGAAAATCCTACAACACTGCACTAAAGGAATGCGGCTAGAATTGAACAGTCTTCCAATTCTTCTAAAGAGATTTTTCAGTTACTCAAAGAAATTGTACAATCATCCTCTGATGGTGAATTAGTCGAAGCCTCTCAAGAGCACAATAACAATCTAGCAATGTTTTTTCAGCAAACAATTGTCGATATCTATTCTAATTTTCCAAATAGTAGGCTCCACTTGGAAGTTGAGGTGGATCACCGCCACAATTGTGCTGCTACTATCTAGCAATTTTCCCTTCTCTCACAGGATTAGGTCACCTCCCTCCTTTCAACTTTCAAGTCAGGATCCCGTTTGGACCCTGCTCCTCCTTCGATATTGGCCCTTGGGGTGCCAGTCATGGTCCCTGTCCTGACTGAACTGTTAAGTTCCTCACTATCCAGGAGCACACTTCCTGATCAGTGGAAACATGCCCCTAGTCAAACCCCTGAATCTGCTTTGATCGCCGTCATGGAGGAGGCCAGGAATCGTATGGATCAGGGGTGCAAGACAGCGGTTGTAATCCTCGACCTCAGTGCTGCCTTCGTTACAGTTGATCACCATTTACTATATCAGAGAATGAAGGAGATGGGAATCGAGGGAGGGGCACTAAGTTGGCTTTCATCATTTCTGAGGGGGAGATCATCTCTGGTCCTTGACCGTTCTTACCTTTCCAGCTGATTAAATGTAGGTGTGGTGTGCCACAGGGCTCTTCCCTTAGTCCTACTTTATTTAATATCTATATGGCCACCCTGGCTAGGATAGTGGAGCCATTCGAACTTTCACTAGTTTCTTATGCAGATGATACCCAGCTAGTGGTTTCGTTTTCTACTAATTCAGGGACCGATGGACTCTCATTGTCTCTTTGTTTACAGGCAGTGTCAAGAGGGATGACTGAAAGTATGCTCCAATTAAATGGAGACAAAACAGAAGTAATGATACTGGGACATTATGCCCGTCCAGGCACAAACCCCTTGCTACCTAGTTCTTTGGGGTAGCTGCCTCCTCCTAAGAATTATATTAAAATTTTAGGAGTTTGGCTAGAACCCCAACTTACTTTGGAACATCAAGCTAACAAAATCTCTGCTACTTTTTTCACATTAATGAGGCTTTTCAGGAAGGTGTTTGAAATTCTCCCTTTCTTGGCAAAAAGACTCACCATCCAGGCTCTCAATATTTCTCGAATAGACTATGTCAATGGACTATTTCCTGGTTCCCCCAAGTATGTTAATGGGAAGTTACAAGTGGTTCAAAATGGCGCAGCCCATCTTCTCTTAGAGATACCTAGGCATGCTTCTGTTTAATCCGCCCTTTCTTCACTTCACTGGCTCCCAGTGGAACAGCGCATAGACTTCAAAACATTGTGCTGTATCCATAGGTGTTTACACAATAGAGGTCCCCCTCTTTTAAAGATCCTCTCGTCTTTTTATATTTGTCAGAAAATCTCAGGTCCGTATCAGCGGCGTTGGCTATTATATCTAGAGTAAAAAAATCTAGATGGGGAGGTACCACAATGGCATATTTTGGAGCTAAATTGTGGAATTCCCTTCCCCGCAGCCTTCGGCTAACCAGTCATGAACTTAACTTCCGGAAGCGCTCAAAACTTGGCTGTTCTAGGTCCTGTTTCTCAAACATTGTTTTAGAGATTTGTCTTGTAGCACTGGGAGGCCTTCGGGTAGCCATGTACTATATAAGCAACTTAACATAACACATAACATGTCGCAAGTCGAGATGTAGTTATACATCAGTAAGAATTACGCGGTATCTACTGTGTTTAAACAAGTAATCAGCACACTAGGTATCCAATAATACAATATGTGGAGTTGCAAGAAAGTAGCATTTGATATTATTCAGATGACAATTAATAATCAACGATGTCAGACAGATCAAAATGGACAGACTAATAATGGGTAGTAGTTACCAGCATGGTTATCAGCAACTATGCAAGGTGCATCTGTGCTCGGGCAAGATCAGGGTGTCAAGTTCTTGTTTAAATGCTTGGGAAAAGACTCAGTAGAGACTTGACAAGTTTCCTGCATTCCACTGAATTGGAAAGCGATGAAATAATGGCTATCTTTGTGTATGGGAATGGAAATGAGGTTGGACACAGGTCTATGACAGTGAACCATCGGACAGTGGCTAGGATACATGAAAGGTAGGTGGACATGAAAGCTTGGTGACATGACTGAATACCACTGAGAAGTTGGGAATGACTACACTTTTGATCGCCCAAAGGTCTTGAATGAAACGGTACACATTTTTGACCATCTTTATCATGGGGAGAAAGGAAGTGTTGCAGGTACTTGCAGTGGGTACTAAGGCTCCTGACTTAATTAAATCATCTATAACAAGGCAAACCCATGCTTAAGCTTTTGGATGCAAAGGGTATTGTGAGATATGAGGTAGTTTCTTCCGGGTTTTCACCTTGACCTTATTGTGGCTAATTGAGGCAATACATCCAATGTCATTTGCATATTCAGACCACAAGATAGAAGGGACTTGCTGAGCAACCTTTTCAAGGATTCCAGTCATTTGTGGTTTACATGCCACCATTTGATGATCAGAGTCATATAAAAAAGCTAAAAACTTCAGTTTTATGATTCTGCGGAAAATTGAGAAAAAACCCTTACTGGTGCAGAAGACCATACAATTTAATTTACACAGCATATCTCTTCCTATCAAACTTTCAGGTTACATAGGAATCACAAGAAAGGCATGTTGCTCTATTATAGAACTTAATGTAGCAGACGCAGGATCACTAATATGGTGAGGTACATTTGTGTTCAAAATACTGACTATATAAAGCACAAGAGTGGTAATGGAGGAATGTCAGTGGCTTTCAGGGTAGATAGGCTCACAAAAGCATTTATGAAACAAGATGGGAGTTTACTGTTAATCATATATTTGACATAAGCACCCTTTTAATTAAACAGCATTAGGGTATTCAGAGCACAGTTGGCACCTCTCTGATATCTTAGTACTCAGGGTACTGGTTATGTGTAATCTGTGTAAACTTGGGAGGAAAAGGAGGGGGGATATTTTTTGCTATTAGGTTGGGGCAGTCTCTTTCCCATTGTCCCAGCTGTCAGCTAAGATATGACCCACCTGAGGAGCTTTGCTTACCTCCCCTCCCTCCATTATTTTGACTTGTTGTCCCACCTCCATGTCTATCCCTTTTTCCTCTCTGGTTTTGTGTCCTCCTTTCCCTCCCTTTCATGGTCTGTGGAAATGACTCCATCTGTAAAGTCATTTGATTAGATTTACTCAATCCCCTTTTTCTGTCCTGCATGGCCCCAAGATGAGTGGTCACTGCAACCTACTCTGTTGCATTTTTAATTTGTCACTGCTAGCGCACCCGGTCCTTAGTAAGTAAGCTTACAAGGGGACGCACACAGGCCGATTAACCTTTTGAATCGTATGGACTATCCTAGCCATGTAGTCACTAATGTATATCAATAATTCAATATGCATTCAATACCCACTAAGAGAAAACATTAATCAACTGATGATTTCATCAATAATTCATGAATGACCACAACTCAATATACGTTTTAACAATTTTTATTTCCCTATTTGTTACAATTCTAAGGCATAAGATTAATGTCAAACTTTATTTATTTAGCTCAATATCAGTTCATTAGTGACCACCGATAACACAATCTAATCAGAACTTGAGAGAACATTCGCTCTAAAACTTCAACATAAGCTAACAAAGAAGAATATGTCAACATTAATAGCAGAGCTCAGCAATCAGTTTGTCAATCATTTGTCACTGTCAGCGTGGCCCAAGGTAACCTTACCTAACCCAGATTAGCATTAGCATGTGGGACTTCATGCGAAAAAAAATTGTACATGAATTTGGAAAACATTTAGCTAAGAGAAAAACAAACTAACAGCGCAGTTTGTACCTAGAGGAAAAGGCACAAAAGTTAATCAGTCACATTGTCATAGCTACGTATCCGGAATGGATCAGCAACAAAGTCAGTCTTCGGCTTCACGTCATCAAATCAATCAGCAACGCATCAAGCTCTCAAGCGCATAAGCCCAATGACAGGATCTTGAATCGCATCTTCTGACGTCATCAATTCTCACCTCTCATCTCTCCCGAATCTAATCTGAAGTTTTAGCCCCTTGTCATGACCTTTTATTAGAGTTTTTCAGTCCACCCCCCTAATTCCTAATTGGTTTATTAATCAGCAGTTATTACTCTCGCCAATGATTTTTAGTTAACAAATCTATGAATTCTAATATTACACCATTCACAGTTCGTTGATTGGTTCATAGTACGATGTCCTCATCATCCGGCGCATCAGGTATTAAAATTGTTGCATCTTCTTCTCTAGTCAGTGTCTCTATTGTTCAAGTTCTGGGAAAGTACATCGAGGCTACTCTACACATAATTGTATCAACTCGATTCCATCATCTCCTGTCCCTCAGTACATTGCAGAAAATTCTAGCTAAGCAAACTTTAACATCAATGGTTCAAGGTTAGTTCACATCTCAGCTTCAGTACAGTGTGCATTTATTCTGCTTCGGCATGAGGCCTGGCAAAACTAGGCCACACTTCAGATAAGTTAGCTCTACGATACAATGCAAAACATACGTTATACATCTCATTATGACATATTGCTACATTTTTATTATTTCATTTTCATTATTTGTCATAATTTAATAATTCTTAGTACAAGTCGTGAACATTGGCAGCCACTCTTCGTGGTCGAATTTTCAAACGTGCAGATTAATTTCTCTAGACTAGTCACTTTACCACTTCTCTTTGTAACTTAATAATGCATAACACTTGTTAGCAAATCTGCTTCAGCATCACCCAGTACAGAGGGCGCACAGCTGATTCTGTATGCATGTTTTGTGGGACGAGCCTTGCTCAAATATCTCTCCAAAACATCCTTTAGCCTGTCCAAATAATCCGCCAGAGACTCTCCTTTGTTCTGTTTACAATTTACCTAGTCTGTCTTGAATATGCACACCTTCATCACAACATTCATCCACTTGTCCCTTAAACTGCTAAAGCTCTCTTATTTGGAGGGGCTTGTTGCAGCCTACCACTCTTCTTTACCAACTGGCCTCTCACTTTGCTCAGCCTCACCAATCTTAGCAATGGATTCACATCTGCCCAATTCGGCTTATATACTTTAAACACCATCTGCAATTCATCGTGGAACTTTGCTGAATTTTCACTTTGTTAGGAAGCTGCTTCTTAATTCTAAGCACATTATCAAGGGATCAAGGGATGTGGACTATTACTCGGTCTCCAGGTTAGTCTCTTGAAGGGAGAGGGGGGTCGGGGGACTCCTGGTGGGTTCCTAGTGATCATCATGACTGAAAGGTGGGGTGTATCAATTGATATGTTTGTGCCTGTCTTAGAGTCTGATTTGGATATTTGCAGACAAGTTACTATGGTCCTCATCATGACTTTGGCGGTCTTTCCCAAAGACTGCCAAAGCTGTGGGGGCAAAAATACATGCTGGCGGTTTTAAGACTTCCCTAATACGACTAATCTCTGACTTCTGCCCAAAACGGGTGGAATTCTGAGACCAGTCGTGCTGACGGTCGGCCAGACTGCACACCGTACTACAACCTGTAATACGGTGTGGCAGTGTCCAGATGGCAAGGAGCTGCCGGCGGTGGAAGTGCCAGGACCCGTCCCCTCCCGGACGACCTCCTCCACAAATGAGGTAAGTGGATCGGACAACAGAGGAGGGTGTGTGTGTGTGTGTGTGGGTGTGGGTGTGCGAGTGACTGCTTGTGTGAATGTCATGACTGCGGGGGAGGAGGGAGTGTCTGTGGGTGCATGTCTGCATGTGTGAGTGATTGTGTGTGGACAGGGGTGAGTGCATGTGTGAGTGAGTGGGGAGAACGGGGGAGTGCGTGTATGCAGTGCAGGGATGTGTGTGTGAATGTATGTATGCGCTTGGGGAGGGGAGCGGGAGTGAATGTGTGCGTGAGTGCGGTGCTTGTGTGTGTTTGTCAGTATGAATGGGTGTGTATGCCACGTTTGTGTGGGTGAGTGGGCCTGTGTTTGTTTGTGTGTAGAAGTGTTTTAGTGCATGTGTGTGGGTATGTGGACGTGTGTGCAAGTGTATCCTGGTGACAAGAATGCTTATTCCTATCACCAGAGTGCAAGACCACCAGCTTTTTCTGGTGGTGCCACTGCCAGAAAAATACTGGTGGTCTCCCGCCTCGTGATACCACTAGCGGTATCACGCCATCCGCCGTGCTGGAGGTGCTCACCTCCAGCCCGGCAGAACACGTTAATATGGCAGGACGGGTGGAGGCTTAGCGGTTTGGCTTGAGCCAAACTCCGACTTTGGCGGTATTCACCCCCGGGCCGTCATCTGTGACACCGCCACAGCGGCCCTGGCGGTCTTCTGACTGCCAGGGTCCTGATGAGGGCCTATGTCACAACGGTGACGGAAATCCCGTCCGCCAAGATCTAAATCCAATTATTTCCTAAGGGGTATAGATTTCGGCAGACGGGATATCCATCACCATTGTCATGGAATAACTCATCTGCCAATATCTAAATCAGGCCCTAAGTCTGTGCGGATGAGTTACTCTATCACAACAAGGATGGATATCCAGTCTGCCAAAATTTAAATCCCGTAATATCTTATGGGATTTCGTTTTTGGTGGATGGGATATCCGTCACAATTGTGATGAAGTAACTTGTCTGCCAATACCTAAATCAGGCCTTAAGTTCTTAACTAAACATCCTAAAGTGTGTCTCAAGCTATTCCAGTCCTTCTGGTGCCTCGTGTACATCAAACAGATTTGGAATCAATAGCAGGGGTGAGGGTGGTAGAATTGGTCTCATGCACCACACACTATACTTTACTGCCTTGTTGTCAGTAGCTGCTCCTGCTGCACCCACTTGCACACTTTCTCCTTGTACTCATTCACTTGGCGATGCTGCTGGTGCTGCCCCATAACCAGGTGCAGCCACAAGTGCACCCCCAGCATCTTCTGCCAGCATGGGGGTATGTAGGAACTCTAAGATAGCCTCCTTTCTTGGTTCTCTGTCTATTTCTGTTATTTGTGGGAATAAATAAGAAGGAGCTGAAGCACTAGAGATGCAAGCCCTAACTCCTGTCCCTCAAGTAACTAATTTGTCAGTGGAGTCCCTTATCGATCTGCTTTATCTCATAGACTTGATACTTGTGTTTTCTTTTGTTTGCTTCCTTCTACCAATTAAAAAATGTAGGCCTCTTTTCTGTATGTACCTTGTTCTTATGTTTGTCAGCCATCTTTTGAGATTGCGTAAGCATTATAGATTCAATGTACTTTCCTCTGGAATGGACTTTTTTCTTTCTTCACTAGAAAGTCTGTTTCATATATGTGCACCTGCTTTTTTCATACTGGTGTTGCATTGCAGGGAGCAGGGCTGGCTTTAGGGCGGTGCAACTCTACGGGCACACTGGGTTCTGACCTGGAGGGGGGCACTCATCTCAGGGGAGTTCTATGTTTAACATAACTTACGATTTTAAAGCACCTGCTGCAGAGTTCCTAGTGAATCCAGCTTTCAAGTTGCAATAAAAAATGCCAAGATAACTCTTGTGATCAATGTTCCTACTAGAGAGAGATATTGAAGTTCTGTCTAGTGGCAGTTTTGACTCAACACAAAGTACTGCAGAGGGCTAAAATGCCTATTGAAAAGAACGGATCTGTGTCTTATGTGGATAGCTGGGTGGATTAGTAAAGTCAGCCTTTACCAGCGCCTTAAAACACATAAGATGTATGTGAGAGAGGGGATATGGAGAGACGAGCGGAACTTTTGCCGGGTGGTGGTGAGGAGGTAAACTTTTGCCAGGTGGTAGAGAGGGAATCTGAAGAGGGGGTAAATAGTGTGAGGGGACGACAAAAAAGATTGCCACACCAGATGCCATTAGTGCTGAAGCCGGTCCTAGATGGGAGCCTTTTGTTGAGGCTCTTGCTGCTTCGATTTTCTAGCCCACATTTCTGTATCGAAGTCACATTGAGGAATACATAGAGGTGTCTGTCAACCTTGTACTGCAGCTCATCCTGTGGAGGGGTGAGAAGGGAAATGGAAAGACGAAACAAGGAGGGTACAGTTATTCCTCCAACTGTTCTAGGAGCGAGAAGAAGCAATGTCGCTTAATTTCTTGCACATCAAGCCTTTTGCTTTCTGCTGTCTCTGGTTGGTGCTGTGAAGCTAATGGAGAGGCAGGCCGGGCTGAATCAGTGAACCTCTTTCGCACACACATTTATTATAGGCTCTGTGCTCGGGTCTCGGCAGTCCTGCCTGCCATCCGTCTTCTGCCTATTCTAGAGCGTACACATTCTGTACTATGCAGTACACACATACATTTCTTCAGGGGGCTCCTGAACCCAGTCTTAATCTGTCATCTCCTACGGGACGACACGTGTACATTTAAAACCCCCAGGTAAATAAGCGAAGTAGCAGAAACATGTCTTCACCTTTTCAATTTACCTTTTCTAATAATGGCTGACCTCATCAGCAGGTTGAGCGCTAAGTGGCTGTCCACCCCAGTCCCCATGGACTAAAGCCTTCCGTATCTCTGTCACCTGTGAGCATTGTGTGGACTTTGTTCCATCTCTCTTCTCAGCACAGGCTGAGATTAGTCACTTGCTGGCTTAATACACCAAGGCCTATATTTATGGAAAAGTGGCACAAATCATCAGAACTGATGTGCTACTTTTTCTGTGCCCCCCACACCAGCACCTAACGACTCCATGGTTGCACTGTATTTATGATACGTCACACCATTGTGGTCGTTGGCACAATAGCATCAAATTTTTTGACACTATTGTGGTGCTTTGCTACACTAGTGTCAAAAATGTTGACGCTAGTGTAGCAAAGTGCAAAGAGGCTCATAGGGAGAGTCGTTTTAAGACCTGCTCTAGGCATTAAAAATGATGCCAAAAATGTTGCAGTGAAATCTGTTAAATTTCACTGTGCCATTTTTGCAGGACTCCTAGCGCCAGAACGTCCCCCTTCCAACATTATGCCTGGCGCAGTCATAATGTGGTGCAAGGGTTTACAAAGTGGTGCAATGCATGCACTGCGCCACTTTGTAAATATGGTGAGTGGAAAAAGCCACTTTACTGCTACCTTAGTGTAAAAAAATGATGATATGGGGGCGTTAAGGTGGCGCTAGGGCTCTTAAATATGCCCCCAATTCTGTAGAAGAAAAGCAGTGTTGAGCTTATTTGAAGTCTAAAACACATTTATTATGCAAAATTAAGCACAAATAGCAAAATGACAACACAGAGACAGATCTTCGCCTCCCCAATTTTCCCCAACCTTTATACATTTTTATCACGTAAGCCGCTGAAGGATGAAACGTGATTAAACCAAATCTCTAGATTGTGGTGTTAACCAAGCATGGCTTTCTCATGAGAAGGACGCAAAATTAGCTAGCTTGACTGGGAATTCTCGATTTGCCATGTCAGACATGACAATGAGGACTATGCATGTCAGAGGTAAAGTGCTTCAGCAGTTGGTGTGACTCCTTACATAATGCCTGCAGAATAAACAAATGGTGTTAATTGTTCTATTTCAACAAACGTCACACACTTTTTTCTCCATCTAACACCGCATCATTCCTACCGGAACAACGGAAAAAACATAAATAGGAGGACCGTGGTAAACAACTACTGTGCTCGAGAACTGCAAATTAAGAGAGAAAAAAGTAAGACAATATTGGAAAATGGAATACAGCTATGACAGTTCTATAAAACAGCATAAAAACCATAAAACATAACTTGAAAAGAGGAAAGATACAATCAAAAGAATTGAAACATTATTGAAAAATATTAATGTGAGAAAGTCAAAACGTTGAAAAATATAGTACAAATAGAAATACATAATAGGAGAACAGGGGAGAGCAAGTCTCAGCAGATTACAAAGTAGTAAAGTAAAATGAATTTAAAACTGACTCCGAAATGAGAAAAGTGAAAGAATTACTGAAAGAATCGGGGAAACTGTTGTAAATATTAGAGGAAAAGAGAAACATCGGTTAGGAGATGTGAGAAGATAAGGAAAGAGGTCTATTGGAGCTCAAAGGTGAACATGAGAGTAAGAATGAAACAAGGCAAAAATGGTTGGAAAAGAGGCTGTTTGAATTATTTCTGGTCAGAGAAAGACAGCAGTAGAAAGCTGCTCATTGTAACAGACGCAGATGGAATTTAACACTGAGCTGAAGAGTCTGTGCTTTAAGTTCCGTGTATTATCTCTTTGAAGGGCAAGGAGTTCCATAGTTTGGCGGCAGGCTGCAGAGAAGCGTGCTTTAAGGTCCTATATTTCAGAGTTTTAGGACCTCAAGACATCCTACCCTTTAAGTTCTGGGACAGCAGGCACCACCCCATATCTTAGGTTTCTTGGACTTAAGTGGACTGCTTGTGCATCTTAGTTTGAATTTGGATCTTTGCTTCGAGAAGAAACCTGTGGAGATCATTTAATACCTGGGTGAGATGACCCTTGCAGCTGCAGCCTGCAATAAGACCACAGATATGTGAATTGTTGTCTTAAGCTGTGCTCATTTTGGCTTGGAGAGACCAGATAGGAAAGTGTTACCAAAGTTAGCTCGGCATAGGATCAGGGTTTGATCCAGTGGCATAAAAAAGGCCCCCGCAGCCCCCGCGGTGCAGGGGTTGGGGGGGCTGAGCTCGAGGGGGCCCCGTCAGCACAGTACACTGTGCATGGGCAGCAGGCTGACTGGGTCCAGGGGAGAGTGGCCCCCTACGGGTACTTTCCACCTTAATTGTTGCCTTGAGATAAACGTTTTCATTTTTCTAAGCTTTCCCAGTTATTATTCTGTACGTTTGATAATAATTGTTACATATTCATCTTGAAGACGTCTGTTATTAATGATGTGACCTACGGATTTCACTTATCAACTTGAGTCAATTTCTTAATATAACAAATGAGGTAGGCTAGCGCTGAGTTAAGCAGTTGTGCAAGTTATTGATAATTTTAAATGTCAGTTATGGAGGAATGGAAATGTATTTGGTGTCATCCTGTTTCAATCTGGTTCAAGCATTCTGTAAGAAATGCCATATTTGAACACGTTTACAGAGCAGAGCAGAGTCATGCCAAATTCTTCCAGAAGGGCGCCCAATCGTTCCTTGGAAAGATTAATCAGTAGCAGAGCCAGAATGGAATCCTGAGGGACCATGCGCCAGGTTGGGAAGATTGGAAAATGATGAGTGTCAATGTGAGTTTTCATTTTACAGCTACAGGAAGGAGAAAAGACCCATTTGAAAACGTCATTAATGCTGCATTGTATTTACATGATGTGGAGGACTATGCTGTGAACTAGAGTGTTGAACGTCATAAAGATGTCAAGTAGGACCAGTCTACAGGTCTGGCCGTTGTCTGAAATTGGCAAGGCCTGATCAATTCGCCCTATCAATATCAGTCTCAGTGTTGTTCCACATCTGAAACCTAAATGGAGGCAGTTTATTTTCTAATATGTTTTTTTGTTGATGGCCCACACAGTTTTTAGGTCGAGCATAGCAGTGAGCAAGAGCTGCTTTTCTGATTTCTTGGTACCTATGAGGGCTTTTAACCACACCTACCTCACGCCCATCACTATCACTCGTTCATGGGCTTGCCTTTCAAAAGTCTTTTGTTATCGTTGGTAAATGCTTTACGTTTGTCCCTTCTTGGGGCGGTTTTGTTACCACCTTGGGGACCGACCCTGTTACTTGGATTATTGCACATTTGCCAAGATGTGTGACTGCAGGCAAACTTCTTTTTCCTTTTGTGTGTCTCCTTCGCTAACATGCTCATGGCGGCCATGGCGCTTTAAATCGGCTCACTTATGTCAACTGTTTTACTTTTCATTTTTCAATTTACAGAGTTGCCAGACAGTAAGCATTGTGCTTTTTGTAAGTTTCATTGAGTTATTCACATTTGATTGGTCAGCTAAAAAGGCAAACACTGCATATGTTTCATGTGCTTAGTGTAGTCAAGCAGGTTGTAAAAAGTGCTCTGCCTGTCTCATGGTTAGTGATGTAAGACAGCACAAGGGTAAACGCCTCCCGTTTGTACAGTGTGTTTAGTGTGGGATGCCACATCACAGGCAGAGGCACTGGACTATTGTATGGGGCACAGTGTAGGCAGACAGAGACTGCAAACACTGGGAAGGCACAGAGGGGAAAAGCACTGACCACAAGCTCTTCACTGCTTGTACCGTGTGCTTAGTACAGGCAGACATAAAGAAACAGAGAAGGCACTGCACTGTTTGCACCATGTCCTTTACGTGAACAGGTGCAAATAAAAAAAGCATAGGCTACACAACTTGCACCCTATTGCTTAGTGTGGACAGGAACACATGGAGGAGACACTGCGCTATAAGAACTATGTTATTATTGGCAGGTAAAATGGACGAGGCAGTGAAGGAGGCAGTGCACGAGTTACTCCATGGGCTTAGTCAGACAGCCACACAGGGAGGAGATACTGCACTGTGTGCTCAGCGCTGTTATTGCAGATATAATCGACCGAAGGAGGCAGTGCACAGGTTGCACCATGGGCTTAGTCAGACAGGCACAATAGGAGAAGATAGTGTACTGTACTAACTGAGTGCTTTTGATTGGCATCCATAAGAGACTGATGTTTTTACCTTGAGCATTGTGCAGACAGACAGAAGAGATTGCACTGTTTATAGCATGTGGGTAAACACTCATACACTGCATGTGACAGGCATCTCTCACTGTACTTACATTTTGGAGAAGTGCTGAATATTATGTATCAAGCAGAGACTTGTAACATGCTCTTAGATCCTCGGTAGATGGAGTACCTGCTTTTGAGACCCTAGGCTGGGACCAACTCTGTTTTCTTAGCCTCCCTACCACTCTCAATCGCCTCCCTCGACTCTATCATTCTCCGCTCTCATACTGAATTTCCACTACCAATAGCTCTCCATTTTTTTCTCCCATACCTTTCCCTTCTGGATCGCCCCTCCAGCCTTTCTCTGCCCCTTTCCCTGCCTAAACAGTTACTTTTATTTCTTTGCTACACCTCACCTGTTTTCCCAGTGTGTCTCTTTTGTTGCTCTTTTCCTCTCTCCCCATAATTAGCCTTCTCTTTCTGTGTCTCTGTCCACTTCTCTTTCTCCTTTCTCCATCTGTCTTTTTCTGTCCCCTACACCCTTGTTGCTGAAGTCTTACTCCATTTTTAGGCTGAGTGCTCAAGCGCTTTGACCTGTTGTAAGTATTGCGAGCTTTTAACCACGGCCACCTCACGCCCATCACTTTCACTCATTCGTGGGCTTGTCTTTCAAAAATCCTTCATTATCATTGGTAAATGCTTTTCATTTGTCCCTCTTTGGGGAGTTTTTGTTACCACCTTGCAGACTGACCCTGTTACATGAATAGTTGCACGATTGCCAATATGTTTGAATGTGAGCAAACTTCTTTTTCCTTTTGTGTCTCTCCTTCACACTCATGGCAGCCATATCGCTTTGAATCTGTTCGCTTTTGTCAACTAATGGTTTACTTTTCATTTTCAATTTATTTGGCAAGAAAAGTGCAGTTAGGAATTTACAGTGCCAGTAGCTCTAACTGGAGCAAATGTGAGACCAATTGCATTGCAAATGCTTGTTTAATAGGTTGGTCAGCAGTGGGAGACAGGTGATGGGCCCATTCCTATTTTGGTCAGAAGGGCCCCAGCCATGCTTTTAAATAAAAGGCTTCACATGCCTGACTTTCAGACTGTCATATACTAAATTAATGATGGTCAGCAGTGCTTCATTGGGTTGGAGCCTGATTTTATTTGCTATTATGGCGTGAATTGGGTCATCATTGTAGGACATGGGTTTAGTGCTTACTTTCACTTGACGGGTCACTAGCGCTTTAAGGAGCAAAAGTGGATGGATCATACATTAGAATTCAGTTTGGCTTAAGTCACTTGGGTTTCACCTTGTTGCAATTCAAACTTTTGTCTAACGTTGGCGATGTCTTGAGTAAACAATTCTGCCAGTTTTGGGCAACTGGCGACTAAAAAAGGCATCCTTGACCTTATAGATGTTGGCTTTATAAGATTTGTTCTACTTCTGAGAATGCTGAGATTGCTGCGTTCCCTTTTTTCAGATGTTGTCTTTCAAGGTGTGTGCTACACTTCTGTTGGTTATTTTACTCTTCAGAGTACAAATGGGATGATAGATTAGCATGCCTTTTATTTTAGGGGAGTGGGAAGTTACTTGGAGAGAAAGGAAGATGCAAGTTGAGCTTGGTGAAAGACCAGTTCTGTACTTAACACCACATTAGCATAATTTATTTGACACCAACGTGGTGTTGGAAAGGGAAAAACACTGTGCCATATTTACAAAGTGGCTCAATGCTTGCATTGCGCCACTTTGTAACCCCTTGTGCCACATTATGCCTGCACCTGCGCTAGGGGGGAGGGCATAAAAAAGGAGCGAAGGAATCTCATAGATTCCTTTGCGCCATTTTTATTAGCATTTTTTAACGCCTGCTAAGTGCAGGTGTTAAAAAGAGGCTCCCATTGATTACAATGGGCCTCTGGGTGCTTGGGTACTAGCGTCTAAAAGTATGACTCTAGTCACCCTAACTACCAACATGGTGCACTGTATTTTAAATACGGCACTACCATGGTGGCATTAGGGGGCGCTAAGGGACGTAGGAAAAGTGGCGCTTTCATAAATCTCCCCCTTAGTGTCTTAGGGCCCCTTTGGTTCAAGTTTCTATCCCAAAGTGTCCTTTTGAGATCGACCACATGTCTTGTGGCTGGCATATTTGATTTAGAAAAGTATTAGTTTGTGACCAAACGAATGGGCATCAGTTGTCCTTTGTACTAGAAAATATGTTTTATTAGTAACATTTCACTGCTGATGCCTGGTAGATGTAAAATGTGTTACAAGATACCACTGATGTTCAGAAGCTGTCTCAGGGAACTGATCACTACCTAAGAGAAGCGATTGCTGGATTTTCTGGAGTTTCCAATAAAGATTTACTTGTCCCAAGAAAATGTTTGAGTTTGATGTCATGAGAAGGGCAGATATTTTTAAGACACTGCTCTGTACACTTGGGAGATTCAGCAGGAGAGTGATAAATTACCATATAGACTGGCAGTAGATGGTTTAAGCATTAATGGTTTAAGATGTCAGTACTTAAGCAGTATTCCCAACCCAGATATGCAATCCAAGTCACAGATGAGATTAGGCAAGGATAAATTATAAATTCATGCTTAAAGTGAAACATTCTTTGTGGTCTTATCTGATTGAACTGCATGGAGTAGCAAACAACTAGATTGTAGTTTAATGTATGTATGCCTGTCTATATATTAGGCTACATAGCCATTTAGAGTAAAACACCATCAACAATTAAGAGTGATTCAAGTGCTATGCGAGGGTCTAGGCTAACATTAACAAAAGTCTTGGGGGCGTCCGAGAGCCAGCGTGAAAGATTAATGCACTACCTTGAGACTACTGCAGACTGGGAACAGCATCCACTATTATCCTGCCTCATCCAACTTTCTTAGCGGTACTGTAGAGATTTAGGTCCCCTTTGTGCAGCCCCCGGCATCGCTACATTAATTGCGAGCCTCCACGACATCTGACTGGGTGCTTTTGAGAAGGGAGGCCTGCGCCGTGCGCTAAAAAAATGCAGCCCCTTGAGACCTGATGCAACTCCCCTGACTGCCTCCTCAAGAGTCTTGGAAGCTGATCCCTGTGGGGGTTCATCTGCTGCTTATCACCCTGTAGGATTGAGGGTAGGAGAACAAGCTCTCATTGCGGCGGAGGAGTGTGGTGCCAGGAGTGGTAAAAGCTCCTGCAGGTGCGGTCTGCAGCCAATGTGAGACGTTGTGATTACGAGGCCGGCTGCCTGGACCTGCGCCTGTGGCCTGGAGATGCTGAGGTCGAGAGAGTCCTTGCTGGGGCCGTGAGGCTGCTTCTGTCCATCCTGCACACATTGGGTCCTGGGGGACTTTGAATTTCCTGGATGCTTTGGTAGGCGCACCAGCTACCTTATGCTGCCTGCTGCAGCTGGGAAACCTCGTGCCTGAAGGGGCTGGCCTCCTGAACCTGAGCCTATTGGCTGGCAGCACTGAGGTCTAGAATGCTGCTGTGTAGTACCGAGCAACTGCTCTCTTCCATCTTGCTACCATTGGGCCCCAGCGACTCCGACTTTGCTGAATGCATTGACAATGCAGAGATTACCTGCTTTGTTATATTGCTAAGACCTGGAGCGGCTGATACAGCCTTCAGCACATAAATATTGGGTGCTGGGGAGCCACCTGGGTGCACACATGTGGCAGTCAAGGGGCCCAGGTGAATGAGGGGCCCCCTTTAATGCCTACGGCTTTCTTCACAGAGTTGGCCTATTGCAATTCATGTCTGAAGGGGAAAACTGTGTCTGCTTGTGCCTCCCCACTACCGCTTAGTCAGGTGGGACCTCACTTTCCAGCTTCTTGAAGGTCACCATTGCTAGCCATCCACTGCCCCTATTAGAGGGTGGTTCACCCTCAATGCTGCTCCAGTTGTCTGCTAAATAGGAGCTCTTAATCTTCTCTTGGGGAGGAGACTTTGCACAGCCCAGGCAAGAGTGCCAGCCAGTGATCCATGCTATTACTGCTAGTAGCTTCCTCACACTACTGGAGTGAATGCATGGGAAATCTAACTTGCCTGGGGACCACACCTCATTCTGCTCCATCATCTCACGCCAGCTTACCTGCAGCTCCTGTATTCATCATCTTCTCCACCTCTTTTCCTTAGTGGTATCAAGAGACACCTGGACACTGTCACCCGTGAACTGACTGCAGATGGTGTACTGTGCTAAACATTACTCTTGATCTAGTCAATCCAGATGTCACATCACTGGGAACACAATGGCCAAATCCAAGGGCCACCAGGCCACACCACAAATTGATTTATGCCTCAGTGCCCATGCACCGAAGAGTGGGACAGCAACCGTATGCATTGGGTCCTTTCTCTGACAGGCCTTTCGACTCTGTTAACATGAAAATACTCCTTGTGGCAATGAAACAAAACATGACGTCTATTGAGTCCAAAATGGACATTATGTGTCGCAGAATGGATGCCACCATGCACAAACTTGAGAAACCCAATGGTCAGTTGCAGGAGCTGGAGCAGAGCCTTTCCACAATGGAAAACACGGTCTCATCCCATGGCAACACTTTGCTCATCATGGAAAAAGTACTGAAAGTCATTGCGGCAAAGAACGACGATCTTGAGGCTCAATCCCGCTGCAACAATCTTAGAATTTTAGGGGTGCCAGAATCCACGACTGTGGGCAAGATGGAGGATTACGTTTAGAGGCCACTTATTATTCTGTTTTGTGCTGATTCCTTCTCCAAACTCCTCATAGTACAACATGCGCATCACGCCTCAATGGTCTCCCCACTGATGGCTGCACCTGCTTGCCCAGTTATCACCAGACTCCTCAATTACAGTGAACAAGGTCCCTTGCAATTTAATAGTAATGAGGTGACACTTTATTCAGACATCAGCATGGCTGTCCAGACGGCAAGGTCGAAATTTGTTCTGATCAAACAGAAGCTGAGGCAAAACACCATTCCATACGCCATGCTTCTTTCAGGACAAGGACCACTTCTCCACCAACCCTCAACTGGCCACAGACTTATTACGCTGCCACTCTGTTTGTACATCTCCAGTGAAAACACCTTCCACCTCATCATGGGCCTTCTCTCCAGCTTCAGACCTGGGCTGACCATACTTCACACTCATAATCATAATTATGGTTTTGTAATCTACCCACACTCTCTACACCAGGTGCCTCCCTTCCTGGGTGCCTTTAATGGGCCATGGAGGCTCTCACCTCATTGTCATTTTACTCTTGATGAGACCATACTGGATGTCCCCGGACACCCTTGTCTTTACGAGGATGACCCCTGCTGCCTCTCTGGATAGACCCTGCAGGTTACCCCTGACTGTGCTTGTTTGCATTGTTCTTTCCTTTACTTCTGCATTGATTGGTTTGTTTTATTTTCTTATTTTGTGATTAATCCTTTGCATGTGGGACTGCTTGAGACCATCCATGTTTTGTTATTTACTTCAAACTCTAGTAGGGTATGACTGGGGGGATAAATTCCTGGTGGGAATGGGCCATCAACGTGGGTGGGTTAGGGGCAAGGGGATTGTTCACTTTTTTTTATTGTGCAGATTATTTTGTGATACTCATGGTGCAGTGTTGCTATCTTGTTCCAATTAGCTTACTACCTATTTACTGCTACATCTACTACCCCTTAGAATGCTCAACATGATCAGTGCTGCCCAAGCACCATACAAATGCCTCTCATTGAACATTATGGGGATGGAGAACCCGCACAAATGACTGCACATATTGTCCTACTTGGATGGACATGACATTCACATTGCCCTGCTACAGGAGACTCATTTAAGTGCCTCCACTAGTACAACCTGTGCAGACAGGTGGGCTTCCCACAGAAACTTTTCCACATACTCTTCTTATTTACAGGGGACAGTCATTCTAAACCAAAGGGGGTGCCATACATACCTCAGGGGTCCCTATGCGATGCGCAAGGCTGTTACATGATCATGTGGGGAAAGTTACACTCCCATGCCATCACAAATTATAATTGACAGATGGCCCTGCTTTTTTTGACTGCCTCTGGGGCCAAATTACAGCCATATCCCCATCTTTTATTTTGTGGTGCGGTTAATTTCACACAGCTCTAAATGCGGATATTGATCATTCAAATGTCCCGCCCACGCTTCGCAGCATTGCTGCCTGTCATCTCTGGGATATCGTGGAAGAGCACAGCTTGCGTGACGCCTGGAGAGCACTTTACCCAATGGACTGAGAAGGCAAATTCCACTCAGAAGTACATGGGAACTGGTCTAGGCTGACCTATTCGCTTATCTCCAGTGGCATGGGATCTTGGGTGCGGTAGAGGCTTCTCATCTTGCACGTAAATATTTTAACCATTCTCTGGTCTTACTTGACCTGTCTATTCCTACCGAGGCTCTGTTTGACATGATTTGGTTACTGTCCTTGCTCTTGCTTTCTGATCATCAATTTTAGGAGGAACTTTGGCAAGAAATGTCCTATTTGTTTTCTAGAAATGCAGACTCAATGCCCTTGCTGAGTATCATATGGGAGGCGTTTAAGGCTAAGGTTCGAGGGCACTGCAGTGCCAAAAGTGGGGGAGTACTGCACTGCCTATGAATCATCTAGCTCACTGGGCGGGAGAACGTAAGCAATTAGAAGCTCAGATAGGTGGTATGGACATAAAGTGTTACAACAGATCAGGACAGTGTTATCTGAATTTTATGACATAGCCAATAGAGAATGCTTCTTCCACGGCAAATATGCCACAGTCCAGGCATATGGGAAGGGGGAGTGTCTGGGGAATACTCCTGTCACCATGACTTGTCACCAACTGGCCGCTTATGATATTCTGGGAGTCGAGGGTGATCTGGGACGTCTGCACATTCATACTCTAAGCATCCACCATAGCTTTCCCTCATTCTGTAGCTTCCTTTATACTTCCAGGAGGAAGGAAACAATCAATGCTGACTCATATTTGAAGGACGTAGCTTTGGGTTAGCTGAGCAATGCCCAGAGGACTTTTCTGGCCCAATATTTTAAAGTTGGTGCGATTAGAGATGCAATAATGCAATTGCAGGCTGGTAAGTCCCCAGGGCCTGATGGGCTGCCAGCTGATTTTTATAAGTCTTATATGGACCTCTTGGTGCCCGTGTTGGCTTCCATCTTTCAGGAAGCAAAAAGGAGGGTCATCTCACCCCTTCTATGCACAAAGTCCTGATCATCACCCTGCTCAAACCAGGCAAACCCAGACCAATGTGAGTCCTACAGGCTGCTCTCTCCTATTAATTGTGATTTTGAGAACTTAGGCAAAGTACTTGCCAATCACATATCCCTCCTCACGACAGTGTTGGTCCACCCAGATCAATTGGGCTTTATCCCTGCTTGACCCACTTCCCACAATCTACGGACCTTGTTTGCAGTAATGCAGGACATCTACCCTGACCTGGCTGTGATGGCAATTAGTTTTATTTTTAAATGCCACCAAATCCTTTGACTCCTTTGAGGTTGAATTCTTAATGGCTGTGCTACGTTGGATAGGGCTACCTTATCCTTTCCTGGCCTGGTTTGTGCTCCTTTTCTCACACCAGATCACTAGAGTTCGGTTTAATGGATCGATCTCCTCTCCTTTTGCCATTACGAGATGCATGCGCCGGGCTGTCCACTCTTGCTATTACTATTTGCCCTTGCAGTGGAGCCACTGGCTGCCAAATTGCCCCAAAACCACCGTGAGTATGCGCTTTGCTACCCTACTAGACATCTCTTGATCTCTCTATATACAGAGCGTTAGTCTCAGTGCTGTCCTCCAAGATTATGTCTGATTTGGTGTGTTGTCAGGGGTGCAGATAAATTGGGAGAAAACGCAACTCTTTCCACTCACACCGGCTACCAAGCCTTTTGTCCCAGACTTCCTCTTACAGTGCTGCCAGTCAGATCTCAAGTATTTTGGGATTGTGCTATCTCGCGATCGGGAAGAGGTGATAGGGTCTAACTATTGCACAGCACTGTCTGCGCTTACTGATCCTATTACTTGCTGTATTTCTCTTCCTTTGCCTTTGGCAGGTTGTGCTGCTTTAATGAAATGGTGATATTGTTCAAATTCTTGCATCTTTTCCTAAACATACCTCTCCCACTAAGCTGCTCTTTCTTTCAAACGCAAAAAATCCAGTTGATACAGTTAGCATGGGCTTGCAAGCAGACTCGGTTGCAGTTGGACACTCTTATCTTGCCTTTTTCCACGAGGGGTTTGAAGCTCCAGACATGGATTTGTCTATATATGTGCTAAGGCTCACCACCCCATACGTTGGTATGAACTTACTCCGTTTCTTCCTCATCTAGCAGTGGAACAGGGTTACATGGCCCCAATCCCTCTTTCCTCCTTTTTAGGCTCTTCCTCTGGCGCACCCTCTCTGGCCGACTCCACTGTAGCCTGCACCTCCACAGCTTGGGTAAGACACTTCAATACTCTACACTCATTCCACTTCCCTTTCACCCGTTATTTTTAGTCACCCATGAATCTTCATTTTTCAGAGATGCGGGTTCTGCCGTTCGGGGGATCTTTACTGCGACAGCTCCTTTTTTTCCCGGACAGACTTCTTCGATGATGAACCGACATCCCCACTAGATAGCTTAATATACATTATTTTGCGTCACACTGTTAAGGCAGCCGCTCCTGATTTCCCAGCTGAGCCTCCCATCTTTGGTACCCTTCACACTATGCTCCAAGCTGATACCACATGACACCTGTTTTCCCTCTTATATCTCACTGCACAAGCTGAATATCCTTTTACTCCAGGGCAAGCACATACGTAATTGGAAACAGATCTAGCGAGGTCAGCTCGAAATTGATTTCAGAAAATATGTGGCATTGGCTCTTCTCCTGGCTAAACGCAGGGCCGCTTTCAGTGGGTGCATGTAAGAGCACCAACATTTAAGGACTCACTATCTGACCTCTTTTATTGTCATGAAAAATTGTCTTTATATGCTGACCTGCTGCCTCCCACGTCTAGACGGCGAGACATTTGAGACCCACTCTGCACCTATTTGCTTGTGCATACCTCATCGACAGGCACTGTGGATGCATCTGCTGAGGCGTTGCAGAGTGATGCACCTAAGGAGACCGGGGACTTGCTTTAGCTATCGCACCTTAGATTTACTCGAATGAGATGATAAATGATGTGGTGCTCTCAGCTTTTTATCTGCAATGAAAGATTTTACCTTGCCTCGAATGGGTGGGGAGGGAGGCTTTATTCTTCTGAGGTATGCAAGTGGAGAGGGTCGGGTGATGGATGTTGACACTCTATTTTCAAGGAATTTGAGGCACAACTGTTGTTGATTTTGTATTTCTTTGCCCTTCATGAAGTTCAATAAATACCTTTTCCAAAAAAAGAAAGTCTTGACAAATCCTAGAGTTGAGTCTTTTTTTTCAGAAAGAAAATATGTAGTATGCAGCAATAATGGACTGTAGTGTACAGCTGAGGGATGGCAGCAGGGAGCTGGGAAATTTATTTATGATTGGGTAGGCAAGCGCTTCAGGAGGCAGATATGCGTTGGGTAATAATGCAGTGGTTGGGGTGGTAACATGGTTGTGGAATTAATTGTGTAGAGTTTGGATTGCTAATGCAGAGCTTGTCCATGATAATGCAAAAACAGAGAAATGGGGCAATGGTTGAGCCCACTTCAGCCATGGGGTGTCATGCACTGTGAGTGATAACAGTTTGCCTATCATATATGGACATCTGATTAACAGGGAGTGGCCTGTGGGGTGAAGGTGGCACTCATGCCTTAGCAGAGCTCTGCTAGGTCACTACATAGATTCCACATAATCCACACTAAATCGGGCCTCAACAGAATATGATGTTGGTCCAGTGACGAGACCAAAAGGATGAACAGTAACACAGTAACAGTGTCCCCTGTGAAGTGGCTCTTGAGGAGGAAGAAGAGGTGCACAAGGACAGACATAATTGCTCCAGTAGGGATCTGAGATACTACTGCACTGGAGGGGGACATCTGAGGTGGCAGTCCTGAGGTAGTTCCCTTACAACACCTTGGGTGCACCAGGCTGGGCCTTTGGTATGCGGATCTGTCCTGTGGCTGCACAGAAACAGCAAGCCCTGATGAACATCGGTGCCCTGTACGTGGAGAGGAGCGGTGTCTGGCAGTGCTCCACACAGTGGGACTGTCTTGTGGTTTGTCCGAGGAGACAGGAGTGCTGACAGTCTTGGCTCTACCTGGCAATATCCGCGCTGTACCCCCACCCTCGGCCCCATCAGACAGACTGCTGAGGCCCAGTGAGTGAGGAGCTACTGGTGAAATGTCACGCTCCCTGCGCATGAATAATCCCTGTGCAAACTTGCCAAGCATGGTGGCCCGTACACCAGTGCCCAGTCTATTGTGGGTGTAAACAGTTACCACCCCCCCTCGACTAGGAGTTGCGCACTGGTGAAGAGGGCTAGAACTTGGTTCTGCACCCTGGAGCAGCACAGCAGCAAGGAAGAGAGATGCTGTAGCTGACCACGTAAAGTGAGTTGCACTAAACCATAATGAGAGCCCTAGGTGGGGATGGGCCTTCTATCTGCATGCAGTCCTGTCAAGATTGAGCAGGCCTGTGTGCTCAGGGGATGCTCAAGTGGTAAGCCTGGCTGCTTTTCTAGACTGAACGAATGCCATTGCACTTGGTTTCCAGTGCCTCATAACTTGAGCCTAGAGAAAGAAACGCTTGGAGGTAGTACTGATTGACTGCTCCTGCCACCACATCTCCAACAGCTGGCGCCCTGTGGAATGTGGTAAGCTGGCCAGTCAAGAAGTGGTGCAGGAGTAGGGATCATACCCCAAAGGCACAGGGAGCATGTTGACAGTGAAAGGTTGCTTATCAATATGCACTCCCGGATCTCTCATCCCTTATTAGACAGACATGCTTGTCGACATCTACCACAATTTGCCCAGATGGGTAAGCCCAGAGTGAGGAAGACATCATTGGTGGCCCTTCCTTATCCCAACAATGTCACTGAAGTGTGGCTTTCTAGCCCCAGACGTTGAGCAATGAGGATGTTGGCACCCACAGATACTTGGACCACTGACAAAATGGACATGATTCTGTGGGTATAGATTTAAGGCTCCTGAACGAGGACCAGAGAAAGAGAGTCACCCATACAGGGATATGCTTGCAACAGCTACAACCACAGACCTTCATTGCTGTGTGCAGGACCACATTTGCTTTCTGGAGAGCCGAAAGCTGTGAGCGGTGCAGCAATATTTGCCTGGCTGGGCTCCCTGAGTGCACAGAGAAAGAAGATGTGGTGGTGTATCTGGAGGACTCGCTGAACGCAAAATGGTGCTCTGAGGACTCTTCCCCCTTCTTTCTTGAACAAGCAAACTGAGTGTCTTTGAGCCCTCCATTGACAACATACCACCCTCCCCGGGATGGTGATGGTCAGCTTTCTGCACTTCCAGGAGTGTGATATCATCCTGTGGGTTGCTAGAAGTGCTGACCACTTTGTGGTCTAAGACAGAATTTTTTTAATCTTTCCGTAACCACACATTAGCGGTCCAGAGGCACTGTGCATCTTTTCAACGAATGCAGTGTAGATTGCATGAGATGGGGCTTAAACATGCCTTGCTCTTCCCTGCAAAGTTACAAGTAACAATAAATCGTTGATTTTCATTACCCAGAGGAGAGTTGAGAGTGGGCTGAGAGCAAAGGAACATCCTCTAGGGAAGAGTTTCAGGGGCCTGAGGCCATCAACGCTGAAGAAATAGACGTGGACACCATACCAACCACTGGATGCCAGACACTCAGATCAGAATGGCCTCAGATCGCACACAGGCGGAACCACCACACACATCAATCCGGTAAGCAGCAGCGGCCATTTGCAAAGAGGTCTGCTCAATTTGCCACCAGCGCCGACGAGACACGAGGCCTGGCACCAAAGACAAATACATCTATTACCATGTAAACAACTAATGAACTGATCTAACCACCACCAGATTCCAGCTGAATAATAATCACTGTGTCTCCACCCACCTCTGTTCGAGACTCAGAGATTACCCTGAATATGCCAGCAGGAGGATACTAGCTGCTGGTTGTGGGGGGACAGGTGCTGACAGTCTGATGTAGTCATGGAGAGGTGACTCCCACCATTACTATGTTAATCAGAACCTTCTCTCTTTTTTCACTTTATTTATACCCTGTATCGTCTTTCTAATTTTTGCAGCTTTTTCTATCAATCAGTGCATCCTGGGAGACTGCTTGAACAGCTCCTCCCACATATCCTTTACTTTTCCTTCCTTCTCTTCCTTACTTCCCCTCCTTCTTTTCTATATCATAAAAGCCCATCTGCCTAAAAAGAAGTGCACTTCAGTGCCAGGGCTGATGGACCAGTACTAGCCTTTGCCCATGTGTATTTCTTGTGTGTCATTATTCTTTTTTTAATCATCTGGCTGTTTGAATCATATCTTCAGGCTACAGTAATCTGAAGCAGTCAAATAGTTTATTTGTGCTAATAAGAATCAGATGTTCCTGAGATATGCATTAAACTAAAAATAATTTCTACAGATATTTTTTGTGCACTTGCTGGCTAGGAAGCATCCATACTGTTCTATTACAATGGTATGCAATGATTCGTTTATTTTTAAATGTAAACATTTCATTTCAAGCTTATGGTCACCACATTTGGTCAGCATGTTTTACCCTTCTTTCTTTCTTTCTTTCTTTCTTTCTTTTTATTACTATGACACATGTTTTCATTGAAAATTAAAATAATAACCATGGCAACAGGTTGCTAAAGCCAGACATATTGGATTTGCCAATGCTTGTTCTTATTTGTTTTTGTTGCACATTCATATCCATAATAATATATTGAGGAAAGTTTCAAAAGTGTCTCTGTTGACATAATACTTAATTCCGGTTCTAAATTAATCTTTGTGGTACTCTGTTGCATTCCTACTAGTCTCCTAAAAATTGCCTTTTGCATTAACCTTCTGATTTTGTCCTTGTAGTGCTGCTGCAGTTGTAGTGTTGTAGTTTTACCCCTACAGTTTCTCTGTTGTTATTATAGACTTGTCATATTTCTAATGTTGGTGCAGTGATACAAGTATGTGCAGTTTTGATGTTGTTGTTATCATTTTATTATTGCAGTGCTATCATTGTGGCGTTGTAGCTTTATAATTGTGGCATGGTTTCACATGGTTCTGTGAACCAAAGCAAAAATGGAAGTCTATGTCAAGCCGTCCTCCTGCAGACAGCTTGGGCTGAGCACAGGGACCTATGTCATGTGGCATGGCAAAGTGAAGAGAATACCTTTGGTGTGTGTTCTGGGGGATTACAGAGTACTGTTGTTAGAGACATGAGGAGAGCGATGTTGTTAGATTCCTGAGATACTATACCTGCAGACAGCTGGACTAGGAATGAAATCATCAGACTTCTGAAAGGCAACATAAAACCTAAAACAGGACTCATGTGAAGAACAAACAAACATAACATGGCACATAGTACAAACCAACTGGAAAATAAATTAGTAGAACAAACAAACGGGACACATTGTTTCCATCTATATGTGCAAAAGCCTTCAGGCACATTTGTGATCACATCTAGGGCACTGGTGGAGAGTTTTATGTATTTAGCAGTGGCTGCAAGGAGTGAGAGGAACAATCTGGTACCCAACTTACTGCAAAAGTAGAGGTAGGATGAGCCAGGAGCCTGAGGTGTTGCAGATGACAAGCTAGATTATATCAATTCAACAAATGAACAGTGGCTGACAGTGCAGACTCTGACAACTGACGAGGGACCTAGATGACAGAAAATGAGGTGGAAGAAGAGGGACCATTCTACTAGGATTCTGAGACTGAACATTCACAAAAAGTCTGGATATGTTTGTCAAGTGGGACACTACTGAAATGGTCACCCAGTGCCTCAAACTTTCAGGCATTGGAGAACCACTTGGAAAGTCTCTGAAACAGATTCTGAATATCTTAGAGAACCTCAGACAAGTAGCTGGTTAATCTCTGTATCCTGAGGTAGGAATGTGTAGGATTGCCTAAAGAGGCAGCAGACAGCAAAACAGTCTTCCTTGTCCAGTAGGTCACAGTAGCCTCTACTTAGATGGTGAACTGTCAGCTAGTGTCGGCACATGACATGGCAACTAATTGGTGCTACCCATTGTTTCATTAGCACTGGTTTAAACCGTCTTTATAAATGGCCTTAGCTAGTGCCCCTAAATATGAATATATGTGATTAGTACACTTCCCAGGGATGATCATATGGTTTCAAAAAGTAGAGTCATCTTAAACAGTTATTGGCATAACGAAACATTAGGGGGCCCACCTTCAAGGTGCGTTGAAGCGGCACTGTTGACACTCACATTCTGTCCTCGTCACCCCCATTCACAAGGAGTCGCATTACCACAAAAGTCCTCTCTTTCATCTGCCTTCTCTCTCTCTCTCTCTCTCTCTCTCTCTCTCTCTCTCTCTCTCTCTCTGATTTCATCTCTGTTTTTCACAAACATCTGCTTCCTCCCCTTCTGCCTTTTGTTCTTTATGTAACAGGCCCATCTCTTCATCAGCCTATCTCTCTCTCTCACCTGTCTTGCCCTCCCTCTCCCTCTCTCTCTTGAACTCCTCTCACTTCTCTCAGCTTCTCACTAAACTCTCACTCACCAATCTCTGTCTCTTTAGCACATCTCTCTCTATATCGTTCAGTTGTCCTCCTCACTTATCACACCCCTGCCTGTCTCTGTGTCTAATTACTTCCTTTCCCATTCCCCCTCAGCTGTCTCTCAACAGTCTATCCTTATTTGTCTCATACTTGTCTCTTCCAATTACCAAGCATGATTACTAAATAAACTAATCGCTTCACAGGTTGTGCATTAACCAAATCAGAGTGCACAGACAACTGGACTTATCAGCTTCTCACCATTATCCACTTCTAAATGCAGCTGCAATTAATCTCCGCATTCCAAACTAGGTCATATTGAGCCTTCCTTCTTCATAACTCTACTTAAAGAACCATTGAACATGATATCCTCACCTTCTTTTTGTTCTTCTTACATAGTCATCAAAAGGAGTCCAACACATAAAAATAACTACTTACAAGAGGTGAAGAGAACCAGCTCATGAAAATAAAGAAAGCAAATACAAACAATGACGATGATAGATTCACTTATTGGACACCAAAGTTAGTGATAAAATGATGTATATTCAATTCGTCTTTCTGATTTTATAATCTGAGAGGGATTGCGAGCAGGCTTTTTCACTAAATTAATTCATTTCTTCCACTTATTAGATTCTCAACAACTACTATAAGAGATTACCAGAGTTGGGCAATCCACTTCTACAGACACGGCAAACACCAGTTTCATAGCATACATCCTCCCCACGTTCTCGTAGATTGTGGCATCAGGAGAAAACATCAGTTACTCAGCCACAACAATCTGCAAAACCTAGAATGTTGGAACCTCTTACTATCCACGATGGTTAAGTAGATAATGATGACGAGCCAGAAGATGGGTAGGTTGTTGATAATCTGGTGACTGCTAAGGGAGAAGAGTGGGATGAATATTCAGCTCCGATCTCTGCCGTTCCGACACCACCGACTGCCAGTTCCCCTCTGGCAATGCAGGGGGCTTTTACGAGCTACTTGAAGATTTGGTCTTCCAGTGCCATGAGAACAAATTGACTGCTTCCTTTATGACTTTAAGAAGACATCTGGAAATTCAGTAAACTCCTTGCCTATTGTTGATTACTTATAGGCAGAGGGCTTGAAATTGATGAGAAGCCCTGCCACAGTAGCAGCAGTGGTGCCCCGTCAAGACAAAAAATACAAAGTTCAGGAGGATTCCTTAGCCTGCCTTATTGGTCACCAAAAACCAGACACATTGATTAAGCTATCAGCATAGAGAGGCTTCAGAAATCCAGCTACTTCTTGTTCTGCTGCTCTTGACAAGGAGTGTAGATGTTTGGACAATACTGGGAAAAGGTTTTTAGCTACGACTGCTTTGACCATTAGGGCTTCCAACACTCTTGCCATTCTGGGTAGATAAGATCATCAAATGTTGTCTAATTTGTGGGAATTCATAGATTGTATGCTGAAGACAACTGTAAAGATGCCCAAACCACCTTTTGGGAAGGTGAGAGAACGTCTTCTGAAATTATCAATGCGGTGATGGATATAGCCTCAACAGAATTTAGACAAGTTGCATGTGCAGCTGTTTTAAGATTACAAGGATGGCTAAAGGCAACTTTCAGACTAGAAATGCAGTCAAAAATAGTAGATATTTCATATGACGGAGAGGGTCTATTCAGGAAACACACCAATGACACCTTCCAATCAATAAAATTGTAGAAAGAGCTGGCAGCTCTTTGGGAGTATTACAGCAAAGTTATTTACAGCCTTTTCGGGGAACCAGAGTAAGAGGAAAATTTTCTTTTAGATGAGGCTGATAATCAAACAGATTTGAATCCTACAAGCAAGCCAAACAAGGTTACCGACAGCAGTATTCACAGCAACGATACAAGACCCCACCAGTCGCAGCATATTCAAGGCAGACCTCCAGAAAAAAGATGGCAGTGACAGAACATGGGCAGGAATCAACAAGACTCCAATGACAACCCCTCAGCATCGGCCATCCCTCACTCCTTTCCTCTACTCAGAGGCAAAACCCTTTCCACCTTTTACCGCAACTGGAGGTGCATCTCTTCAGATGATGTGTGACATAATCCTTTACAGGCATATCCTCAATTGTATTGAGAAACCTCCTCCAAATCCACCTCACAGGAGGTCACACCAACTTCCTTGTCTGTTAAAGGAGGACATTAAGTTGCTTCTGCACAAGAACGCTATAGAGGAGGTCCCCTGCGCTCTTTGGAACATAGGTTTCTAATTTTAAAAAAATCCTCAGGAAAGAAGAGATTCTGAAAATGGAAACAGGTGTTGCCTTTGAGACAGTGCTTCAACACAATTGTTTAGAATGGTCATTTTGCAGGATATCTGCAATTAGTAAACCCTGGGGATTTCATGACATTGCTAGAGCTCCAAGACGCTTATTTACATATCCCCATTGATTAAAAAAACACAGAAGGTACCTAAGGTTTGAGGTGGCCGAATGCTGTTACTAATTCAAAGTCCTTCCCTTTGGTTTAAAGTCTGATCCTCGAATGTTCACCAAATGCATAGTGCTAGTTACAGCTTATTTAAAATGGAACAGTCAAGAGGTTTTCCTATTCCTGGATTACTGGATCATAAAAAGAGCACTGTTTTGGGCTGTGGAGCACTCCACAAGAGCCTGTCCAACGTTTTTGAGACTTTAGGACTAAAACTCAACAAGGAGAAATCCTGTTTCCATCCATCCAGAGGGATAACATTTCTTGGAGCAGTTCTCAATGCAATTTCATGCAAAGCCTTTCCCACAAAAGAAAGAATTCTAAGAATGACAAGTGTAGAACTGTCCCCCTCGAGAAAAAGATCCATTTCAGTTTGAATGTACAAGTCTTTCCAAGGGATGATGTCCTCTTGCATCCCTCTTGTACCAAACTGCTGACTATCCATGAGGTCCATCTAAAAACAGTTAGACAAACACTAGATTCGAACACAAGGATCTTTCGAACAATATTTTGAAGATAACTTCAGAATGTAAATCAACCATGAGCTGGTGGATGCACAAAAGCAACATTTCCCCAGGCCTGAAGTTTGTTGGATCAAAGCCTTAGTGTGTAATGGCCACAGATGAATCCATGGAAGTCAGGGTAGCTCCTCTGCAGGAACTTAAACATAGTGGCAAGCGGTCACTCCAGGAAACAAAGATGCACATAAACATGTTTGAGCTGAGAGCAGTTGCTCTAGGCCTTCTGACTTTCCTCCTGAGGATCAAAAAGTCTGTGGTACTGGTGCCAACAGAAAATGCAACCACTATTTTCTAGCTAAACAGACAAGGTAGGGCAAAATTGCATCTGCTTTCTACGGAGGCCTAGAAGATCTGGGAATGGGTTATACAGAATCAAATCTCTCTGAAAGATGAGCTTGTGCCAGGTATAAACAATCAGTTGACAGAAAATGTAAACAATATACAGAGTGTCATTAGAGGGAACTCATTTGTGGTCTTTTATCTAAATTTTACAGAAATGAGGAAAACCAAATCTGGATCTATTTGAACATGTTGGAAAAGCAAATATTGCTTTTATGCCAGCAGATATCCTCACATGGGATTACGGGGCATGCCTTCCAAATGGCATGGACAGGGATATATGCTGACGCCTTTCCTCTTCTGCAGAGTATGCCTTTACCAGGTATGCTTTTACAACAAAAATGTATGTATTTTATAAGTATAAACCCATTAGACACACATACATATACTGTATATATAGTTAAAGTATAAGGAAACTATACAAAGATTTAAACAAAGAGGGTATAATCAGAGAATTTTGCAGAAAAATTTAGAAAGAGTACAAATTATCCCTCGGGATGAGACATTAGTTCCTAAACAGTTGAGGAAAATACAGGACAAATCAGATGAAAATAAAGTTAGAATGATAATGGATTATACTAAAGAAAGTGGTCTGATTAAAAAAATCTTATGTAAACATTGGCATGTTATACAGAAAGATACGGACCTAGGTCCTAAAATTGGCTCAGTTCCATTGATTACATATAGAAAAGCACCATCATTAAAAGATTATCTTGTAAGAAGTCACTTCACCATATAAAATCAACAAAATTGGTTGACAGAACAACAATGTGGCTTTATAAAGTGTAACAATTGCAAAGTCTGTAAAATTAGAAAATCGACTAAAGTAGTGAGATTATGGAATTAAATGGAATTGAATATTAAACATCGAATTACTTGTAATACAAAATTTACAGTCTATGTAATTGAGTGCCATTGTGGTTTGAAGTACATAGGTAGTACAATTTGCATGCTAAAGAAAATAATTTTAGAACACATTAGAGCGGTTTTGCATAAGGATTTTACATATGCTATAGCCAGACATTTCCAACAACATGAAGTGAATAGTTGAAAAATGTTACGATATTATGGAATAGACCATATTCCTGAACATGAAAGAGGTGGAGATAGAGTAAAAAAACTCAGACAACTTGAATCAAAATACATTATTTTAATGAGGACAAAGAGCCCTTTGGGATGGAATAATGATGAGGAGCTTTATCTTCATCTTTAAATCTTGAATATTTGTTATTAGAATTTTGATGATGCCTTTATGAAATGTAAAAGTTTAATTTAAGATAAATTTAAAATGACAAATTGACATATTTTTGTACATAATGTGGGTAAAACATACTTTGTGTTACAACCATTGTGGTGAGTCCTTAGAAGTATCATAATCATATGTTTAATGAGCAAATATACTTTTTTGCCAGTTTTCCAAATGAAAAAGTTGATGGTTATTAATTTAATGCAAATGATTGATAATACCCTCCTCTAATATACTTTGTCTGTATATTCACGTTATTCATTTCAATGCATTTATTAATTTTTAAAAAACGTTTCCAACAATCCCTTAGGTATATTGTAAATCTTATGTTATACATAAAAAACTATTGAGACCATAATGCATTGTAATGATCTTGGGAACTGAGTACTATAAATAGAGATAATAGAGGAAGGACTGTAAAACCAGGAAGAAGACTGTTAAGTCGAAACGTGTTGTTTTCTCCTTTTTTTTGCATCGAATAAACCTGATAAACTTTGTGGAGCTGAACGGAGTGGGCGGCATTTATCTTTTGTTTACAAAGTTGATTGAGGACTTGGCCAGCCCCCCTGCCTCGCACCAGCTGCTGTGCACGTCGTTTCTCCTTGGCGCGCTTTATTTCAAATATATATATATATATACATATATATATATATGTACACAAATATATACACATATATATGCATATATATATATATATACATAAATTATATATATATTAAAGGCATAATTGTTGTAAAACAAATCCTTGTTAAGACTTCTGTTGTAAAGACTGTCATTGCGCAAAATTTGTCGTAAAGGGATTGGTTATAAATGTCATTGTTAATCCTTCATACATCCGTAGTAACTGTGTACTTAAATAATGTAATAGGACTGGATAGAACCCAGGGAGGGGAGACAGTGCCCAGTCTCATTGTATATACACCAAAATGCACTATGTTGGTAAAATTATAGCCATTGGAGCAAGTAGCAGAAGAATGCAGACGAGACAGAGAAGACGAAAGACGAGGCCTGCAGATAGATTTTATTCTCAGAGATCAGAAAAGCCTGACCCCAGGGTGGCTACCAAAGGTGTTATATGATTGTATCTCTTGCTGATCTCACAAGACTTCAAGAAGCCCTCTTGAGGTCAGGCCATCTCACTCTGTTAGTTATTTGTTTTCTAGGCTTCCATGGCCCACGTTTGTTTATGCATACTTCCGACTTCATAAATACGTTTGGACCATTCCTGGTCCATGTGGCCCAACCTTGCCACCTATATATTTTTTGTTCACTTACACCCACAATTTCTGCAGTGCATATTTCTCCTTTTAGAGAGATCAAACTAATCTCTGGTGCTATGATTTTGATGACATCTCTTCTCTTTTTAGTAACTCATATGACAACTCTTGACCTAATAACTCAGGTTCCTTCAGTGCATCTTATTAGAACATTCAGGTATCCCACCCCCCCTTTAGTTTCTCTTGTTTTTTATAGAAGTCTTGCTCTATTATCAAGTCTGCTATTTCCCTGTATCAAGCTGTTTACCTGCACATGTATCTCTACATGACTACATCATCAGTAGTTTTTCTGTCTTTTAGGGTATTTTGGTGGTGCATATGCACACACTGGTAGGGTAGGATTTTGTCTCCTGGTGTATCTCTAACTAGAGGTTTGCAGTGTTTTGCACTTAGCACACTCCCTAGATAAGGAGTGTGTTCTTCCAGTGTTTGTGTATAGTGTGACTGTATATAATTGTTATTATGACAATCATGACCAGGGTACCTATATGTGTATTGTTTGTACCCTTGAAAAAATTCAAAGGATAAAACTTGTTTTAGTGGCTGTGTTTGTAAGGACACTGTCATACTTATATTCATCTGGAAAATAAACAAGCACTGCGATGAAGCATGTTTTTGAGATTGTTGGACTTATTACATACTGCGTTTAGTGTGATTCGGTACCTACAAATACTAGTTTTCCATCCTGGATTTTCTAAGGCAGATATTTTCTTCACCCATGATGGCAAGGTGATTGGTAATAGGCGAACACCTGTCTTATCATGTTTATGGACACCACTTGAGTCCTTTATGAGACTACTTACCCCCATTACATTTGGCTGCTTCCGGGTGTATGGGCTTTCTAGCATTGTCACCACTTTCTCTTGCCATATTATAGATATGGCCAACTGCTCTGGTCAGTGCTGTAGTGCACTTGTAAGTGGGTGTATCAGGTGCAGATCAGGTCTGTGCAATGTAGCACAATGAATGTGCTGCCATTAGCATGGCACAAATCTGCGCCTGCCCTGGGGGTAGCACGTTAGAGAAAAATGTATCAATTGTTTGAAGCAGCCTGTCTGTCTTTCACTGAGAAGTTGGTGGATGGCCTACATTTTAAATTAGATGCTGAGATCCCCTGTAAGTGGATGTAGTGAGTGACTGCACCTGCTGGAAAGAAGGTGTCTGGGATGGGACCCTCCTTTGTCGCATTTCAAGGTGCACCTGGAAGGGGAGTCCTGACTGTGTGCCACCTTCATGTGCACTCAATGTACGACTGAAATGCGTTTGCAACAGGACACACACAAGAATAGGAAAGAAAGTCATTGGATAATGGGTAGGGAACTGATACAGACAAGAAATACCTCAAGTCTTGAATAAGGGTTGGAAAAATCCCCATCTCTAAGTCAGTGTTTTGTACAATATGCCTGTTTGCCAACAGACAGCTAAAGCTGTCTGCATGTGAGAACCCATAAGGAATTATTTCTGTATGGACTGCATGTATAAGGTAAACAATTAGATATTACAAAAAGTGTGATTATTGAGTGTGCTTTTCAGATGTTAAATATTCCCTCTTCTCTTGCAATTGAAACACTTGCTATCAGGTGGGATGAGGCACCAAGCAACCAATATCATGAGGTGAGTAATGTAGACTGCTGTAGGCTGATCCAAGATGTGATTTGAAAAGTGATCAGTGATTGAAGGGAGCTGACCCAAACAAGCTGAAGGCCGAAGGGCACTGATCCAAAGGCCAATGTCTGTGTATTGATAGCAGAAGGTCTTGTAGACAATTGTGCTGTTCAGTCGGACATAAGAATGAGTCTGTAGGACTTTGGAGGGCATTCAAAACTGTTATGGACTAAAAGGTTACAGTATCTAAACATCATCAGGTATGAGTGCATGAGATCTAATGAGGATCCAAAATGATTTAAGACAAAATGGTTCATTTGGACGGTAAATAAAGGACACAAGGTGATTTTAGTGCCATGCTTTTGACTGATTAAAAACCAAATAGCTTCTAATATGAAAATAATCATAAATCTGCAACCAGGAGTTTTCACCATTGTACAGGTGCAAATTTATGATAATCAGAAATTCAAAAGTTTTCCAAGAGTACTCCTGGAAACCTTCACCATTCTCAGTTTTCCAGTAGTGGAAAATATTTGTGAATTCTATTCAACAACTATTTGAACAAATGTCCATGTGTCATTATACATTGAACAAATGTCCATGTATTATTGTACATGGTGTACAATTTCACATGAGCAAATAGCTTCGCACTTGTGTAATTGCACTTTTTCCCTTCACTGGAACAATATCTTTCTCATGGAGAAACCCTTCCCCTACACCAGTTTCGGGTATATCCCATTCTAATTCCCTTTGCAACAGGAATTTACTACTGGCCTTAACACGAGTTAATCTGGACCATTCCCATGATAGGAATTGGTTAAAAAATAGTTGGGAATTCTCAGAAACTTTCAAAGGACTGAAAAGTGCACTTCACTTTCCATGAGTTGGGATTTACCCCTGCCTCATATTGCACTACTGTGGTGTGGCACCATGCATGGTGAACGAATTTGAGTTCAAGGTCACTTTACGGGAGTTCCTTGAAAAGACGTGTGTGTGTAATCTGCAGTTGCAGATGGTTTTGTGAATCAGACCCCCGTCTTTTATCAAATCTTCTATTGCTTCTTCCTGGAAAAGCTGACTGCTACAGTAAAACGGTATCGAGATTCTTAAAGTTGGTGGCTATCGATGTAAGGTACACAGTTGTAAACCTGGCGTTATGGAAAAGACAAAGAATGCTTAGAGTGACAGGGTATGGCTCCCCCAGAAAGACAGAAAATGAACATATCCTCAAGCCCGCAGTCCTCTTCTTGTAGTCGGAATCCCAGAACGCTCATTCGCACGAGGGTTCATAAAATGAGGGCAGTGGAGAAGCGAGAGTTTTTTTCCAGACTGACTATGCAGGTTCACGGATGCAAAAAAACAACTTTGCCTCTTTCTTCCCACCTTTCTCACATAGTGCTGCATTTTAGGTTTGTAATCGGCATGGAGTTTGCAAGCACTACCCAAATATCACTATCATAAGGTAAGGCTAGTATACCTTTTTAAATACTATTTTAATTCCGTACTTTCTCTTCTAGCTGGCAAGACGTGGGTTAAATGTGGTAATGATCAGCAGGACAGTTTCCAAGCTTCAGATCGCTGCCACTGAGATTGGTAAGTGTTGAGCATCAAATGCAAGTTTCTGTCAGCCTATCTCATCTCGATTTACCCTAACCAATTCTATGCAGCTCCGCCCAATCCCAACCCATCCGATCCCATACCTCTTTCATTCTGCCTTAGCCCACATAGGCTAACCACTTAAATTCACCGATTCCTTCCAAGCCCATGATTGTGAAAAACGTTCCTGTCAGTGTATAGAGTGCAGAATATTATCGAGAAAAAAAGAGATACAGAAAGTTGTTAGTGTTTGATGTATGTATCCCAGTGTGACTCCTTACAACCTTCAAAATTACCTTATCAGAGAATTGAGCATCTCATGGACGACCATATTTTTATATTCCACAACACATTAGGCACAGAGACAGAATTGCTCTTTTACACCCTCCCACTCTCACAAACAATACCCCGTTTCCATCATCCATCTTGGAGTTTTTTCCAACCCCTGTACATAGTATTATCACAATATTATTGCTCCAAAAATTCAGCCGTCATATAACAAATGCAGTGCAAAAGTAATTAACTGGCTCTTCAAGATCTAGCTGTAAGCGCCACCAACCTTATCAAATTACAGTCTTCTGGGAAATAAATGCGGGCTAAAACATGATATCGCCTCTTTCCTGGAAAAAGAAATTAATTACACCAAGGATTTTTACAACTGCGTATCTACTGCATAATATCAGTCGCTGAGCTGACAGAGAGTGTATTATCCTCCCAACCATATGCATGTCTTGCTGATCGTTCAGTCAGGCTTCCATCTCTGCTGTAGAATTAAAACCACATTATTGAGTGTAAGGGAAGACCTACTCACTTCTAAAGACTAAGGTCAAGTGTGTACTTTCAGGCGACTGAATTGTCAACAGTTGTCAACATCATTGATCACAAATGTCACAAATGTCTGCCCAACTGTCTGACTTCATATGTCTACAAAAAGGGCATTACCATTTGTTGGTTTGCATCCTGCCTGCAGTCACAGCTCGCCAGGGTTACAGGGGAGGACGGCACGTTGGGGGGAGGGAGGGGGAATACTATTAAATTAAAAATAAATACATTTTTAAAAACTTACCTCTGTCTTCTCAGCATGCAGGCACAGGCTTCTAGCCTGCCCTGCTGTCAATCCTTACACTGCTCAGAGCAGCATTAGGATTGGCTGGGAGTGCCCAGCGAGGGCACTCCAAGGCAGACTGGGAGCTTGTGCCAGATCTCTCCAGCCGGGCAACACAGCACAGTGCACCTGTGTGTTTGGTCAACCCGAGACTGTCGGCCAAACATGCAAGCGCACTGAGGGTAGTGCACTGTGTACTCCCCTCTCTGCTTGTCAACACCATGGCCCGCCCCTTTCACAACAAAAGGATTATAAACATAGTTTATTATCCTTTCATTGTAAAAGATTTGCAGCTTCTCCTGCTGGCGAGAGGGCGACACTTCTCCACCATAGCGGAGGAGCCGCCACTGCCTGCCTGTCGAATTAAAAGAGGGGTTGTTCTTCTAAGTACTTACTGCTGTCACCCATTTATGTCTTCAAAGATCGACGTTATGTTGTTGTTTCTTCAGTACCTATCTTGCCTTTTTCACACTAATCCTTGGTGACCAGGGCGCTGGCTATCATGTGAGTGATGCCTCCCTCAAATTGAAAAAGATATCTGTTGACTTCCAAACTGGTGGTAAACTGTTTGAAGGAATCCCAGAACTGGATGGAATGAAATTGGCTCTTTCAGAATAGTCAGAATACTGAAATCAAATCTCCCCTGATCTTTCAATCAAATGCAGTCAACAAAAGGGCATTTCACCATCTACAATTGCTAAGGGATACCTTCCCACTCCTATTTCTCAACCCAAATTTTCCTTGCTGTGATGATACCAATCTGGACTACTGAAACAGTGTCAGGTTTTCTCCAAGAAGACATCTTGGATACTTAACATGATTCAGGACCACACCACCTGACCCATATTTGGCCTAAGATGCAACAACCTTAACACTCTTTTCTTTATGATGCTAAAAATGTTCCCGCCTATGGAGCGATCTGAATTCAAAACTATTTTTCTGCATCTCAAGGCCCTTCACGCAATGCCCAAGCTATATTTCCACAATCGTCTAGCCCCAGCATCCAACAAGATGCCCAAGTTCAATCTTTTTGAAGACATTGCCTTACATTTGCCTAGGCTCTATTGCTTTAGTAACACACTAACACATATGGTGGTCAGCCACGAAATGGACCATCTTCTTCCATTGAGCCTTTTGGAGGATTGCTGAAGGCCCTGAAGATGTCTGAAAACGCACCCTTTGGGCCTGGCCAGAGTGAAGTAAATGTTTAGATGCCTAAAATCAACTGTTGACAGTTTATATTCCCAGACATTTGTCTGTTAGATTTACTTTGCACTCGAAGGGGATATGTAAATTTTTATACTTCGCTTCTCTGCCCTACAGATGGGCAAGTGCGTACAACTGCTCCTCGATTTTCTCTTCCCCTGTTGTGAAGACTTTTTGTGACTTCGACACATTAAAGGTTTTGAATTATGTACATCAACTCCACCAGGGCTCATCAAACCACATACTCGGACAGAAGCTCCTTGCCAGACCTTCTTATAAATCTCTTATCCCTAAGGCAGCTGATAAAAATCAGGCAGTGCTTCACAAAATCACAGACAAAACATAATCATATATTACATTACATAATCCTATTATGTTAAAAGAGTTTGTAGACGGTAAAATACAAAAATGCAGCATATTTGGTATTTGATGTTTCCTAAAAACAACGTAGGGTTTAATTCGCTGAGATAGGCCAACCCATCCACGTCCCTGCAATTATTTTTTTCCAAAGCTGGCTACTGCAGATCTCTACTGCCAACAACTGTGCAATCGTTATTGCTGCATGTCTGTGTTAATGTGCTTGAAACATTGATGACCCTGTTGAAGAAGAACCTGTGATGCTAAGAAACAATGTCAGCTGGAGAGTCGTTGGGTAATGCAAAGTAAGTGGGTCGTAATGAATCGGCAAAACTGGCATATTTTCCTGGTTTTAAGATTTGTTTAGAACATTCTTGACTGCAGACTTTTTTCAGTGGTTATTCCGTGGACAGTCAGAAACGAGGTTGCTGCACTGACGCTGGTTCCTTGTGGCTGTGCTACTCCTGTCTTTGTCCCTTGGCATTCAGGGCATATGTCCACCAACACCACAGGCAGGTGCTCATAAAAACGTGCTCCCTTGTTGTTAAGTGAGAAGCTTTGGAATGAGTTAATGAAGTAGAGGCATCTAGCTCACCTTTCGAGGTGTGGTTTTGTGGCTAAACTACTAATTGGGAATCCGGAGACCTAGCCTGGAAGTCCGGCATCAACACTTTATCAAATAATGATGTAACTCTGCTGGTATCGCTGAATCTGCCTGTGCCCCAAACTATAAATGCGTAGAGTAATTATAAGAATCTTTTTTTTTTTTCTTTCATTTTTTTTTTCTTGGAAGAGATTACACAAATTAGTAAAACCTGGCAGATTGGGGGGCTTGTGAGACCCTGCAGACTAGACTGCACAGTGGTTATGTTTTCTTTAATCAATGCAAGGTGCTGGCATAGTCATAAAGGACAGAGCAGTCTGCAAATGATGGTGAAACCTACAGATGATGTCACCTGTAATGACCGTGATACAGATTTATGTACTCCACCTCAAACCTGTTCTTGTTTGAAGGTAGCCTGGAGGATTACAGAAAGCTCGAGTACAGACACAGAGATTCATCCGGTTTCATCTTACATTAAAGGCATATTAACAAGCAGTCAACGCAAGGTCTACATTGTGCGATGTCAAAGGACGTTCAACTTTTCAACAATTACAAGAATCTGATCACTTTGCCCCGACTCGCTTTCTTGCCCTTGCTGCTAGTATGTGACATGCCAGGGTTGGGCCAACCAACCGAGCAACAGTCTGCTGAGTGTGCAGGCCTTGACACCCTAAAATCTGACACTCCTTGTGAACGAGCACGCCTGGTTTGTAAACAAATCAAACTAGATGACACGAACACTGGCCATTTTCGCACCTGAAAGGTGATTTATTTCAGCAAATCGGACTCAGTCGACTTGTTTACATTATTTACAGACATAGAGGGTCATTCTGACCCTGGCGGTCGGTGGCCGCCAGGGCCACCGACCACGGGAGCACCGCCAACAGGCTGGCGGTGCTCCAACGAGCATTCTGACCGCGGCGGTTCAGCCGCGGTCAGAAGCGGAAAGTCAGCTGTCTCCCGCTGACTTTCCGCTGCTCGTGTGAATCCTCCATGGCTGCGGAGCGCGCTCCGCAGCCATGAGGATTCTGACCCCCCCTACCGCCATCCTGTTCATGGCGGGAAAGCCGCCATGAACAGGATGGCGGTAGGGGGGGTCGCGGGGCCCCTGTGGGCCCCTGCCGTGCCCATGCCAATGGCATGGGCACGGCAGGGGCCCCCGTAAGAGGGCCCCGCAAAGTATTTCAGTGTCTGCCTTGCAGACACTGAAATACGCGACGGGTGCCACTGCACCCGTCGCACCTTCCCACTCCGCCGGCTCGATTACGAGCCGGCATCCTCGTGGGAAGGTCGTTTTCCCCTGGGCTGGCGGGCGGTTTTTCAGCAACCGCCCGCTAGCCCAGGGGAAAACTTGTAATACCCGCCGCGGTCTTTTGACCGCGGCGCGGTATTTTGGACGGCGGCATCCTGGCGGGCGGCCTCCGCCGCCCGCCAGGGTCATAATGAGGCCCATAGTGTGATTTAAATCCAATCAATTCTATTAGGGTCTGAGGGGCGACTTGTATTTTTTGGTTTAAATGATAATAGTTCTAGTATTTTAGTGACAAAGAGGCAAAAAGAAACAATAGTCATGGGTTCTGCAACAGGGGCTCATGTTCGAAAAGGTAATGTGCCACATAGTTTGGAATGCGCTTTATGATGCAATCACAGATGACTGTAGTTCACCTCACCCACAAGACAGAAAGCTAACATTCCTGTCCCTGTCCACTTTTGAGGTCTCAGTGCACCAAAAATGGCCATTTAGAGATGTGGTAGTGGAGTGAAAACCGATGCAAGAGGTACTTGCACCTGTTTTAGCACTGACTCTTATTTTCAGCAGAGCACTAGGGGCCACATGTACGAGTATTGGGAATTGTGATTTCCTAATTGCGATTCCATGCGAATTGCAATTAGGAAATCGCAATTCCAAATGTAAGAAACTCCATTGAGTTTCTTTTGCAGGTCCCGGTGGGTCGCAAATAGACCTATCTTCTTAATGTTAATGAGGTAGTTTGCAATTTGTGAGCCACCGGGAATCGCAAAAATCACAGGGATGGTGGCCTGCTGGTGTCAGCAGACCACCATGTCTGTGATTGCTTTTAAATAAAGCAATTTTTTTCTTTAACACAGCCCATTTTCCTTAAAGGAAAACAGGCTGTGTTTAAAAAGAAAAAAAATGAAACGTTTCAGTTTCATTTTTGAAGCGTAGGCAGTGGTCTGTGAGACCACTGCCTCCTCTTAAAAAGCGTATTCGTATGCATTCACAAAGGGTAAGGGGTCCAATTGGGACCCATTCCCCTTTGTGAATTGGTTAGCACCAATTTGAAATTGGTGCTAACTGCGATTGTTTTGCGACCGCTTTTACGGTCACAAAATAATAATTCATACCATTTAGATTCGGTATTAGGACGGGACGCCCTGAACACGTCCCTTCCTAATACTGAACCGCAAAACCCAAATTGCGATTGGGTAACAAGTTTTGTACATTCCAAAATGCATTTTTCTAGTCACAAATGGGGAGATTCTGCGAATTGGCCCTTTTGCGACTAGAAAAATGCTTTGTACATTTGGCTCTAGGTCTTCTCGCCTATGACCGGTGCTTACACTTACTAGCAACTTTCAGCTAGTGGTAGGTCGAAGCACAAATGGATGAAAATGAAGAAATAAAACATACAAATAGCACATGGGCCTGGTGTAAACTAGATGGAAAAACTCAACAGAACTTCACATACATAATTTGGGCTGCTGGACTGTTGCACCAGACTTTGCATACAAAATATAAGTGACCCTCACACCCCTCAAATGCCTGCTGTAGCGAAAACTGTGCCAACTTTACGTCCTATATGGCAACAGACCCACAGTCACGTGATTTTATATTACTGGATGCTTGAGTGGCACCCATATTAATGCCTACTGGCCGACAGTGTTTTTTATTTTTATTTTGCAGGCAAGGCAGCGTTACATCTTAAACACAAAAATCCAAGATCAAAAACACACAGGATGACAATGATTGGAAAGCATATCAAAACGCCATATCATCACACAAAAACTGTTACTACCAGCCAATACTCCTGATTCACACCATAGTTTCTTCCGACCACTTACTCAGTGCTGACCAGATCCGCTCACACCAATGTCGCTTCCTATAATCTTTGAGTCTATATAAGATCAGGTCCAGAATCTGGGAGGCCAGTAATATTGCCCTCCAGTTCTCAAATGCTGGGGGCTCAACCCTTAACCAGTCTGAGAAAATACATAGCTGCAATATCACTGTAGGAGGCTCGCCTGTCTTGTAGTGGGTACCAGAGGTACTTACACCTTGTGCCAGGTCCAGTTATCCCTTATTAGTGTAGAAGAGGTGTTTCTAGCAGCTTAGGCTGATAGAAGGTAGCTATGGCAAAGCATCTTAGGCTGAACTAGGAGACATGTAACACTTCTACTATACCACTGGTGTCATATGCACAATATCATAAGAAAACACAATACACAGAAGTACTAAAAATAAAGGTACTTTATTTTTATGACAATATGCCAGAAGTATCTCAGTGAGTACCCTCAGTATGGGGATAAGTTATATACACAAGATATATGTACACAAACCAAAATTATGCAGGTTATAGCAAGAAAAGTAATGCAAGCAGTGTAAAGTTACAGTCGATTGCAATAGGAGCACATAGGTATAGGGGCAACACAAACCATATACTCCAAAAGAGGAATGCCAACCACAAATGGACCCCCAAACCTATGTGAGATTGTAGAGGGTCGCTGGGACTGTAAGAAAACAGTGAGGGTTAGAAAAATAGCCCACCCCAAGACCCTGTAAGGTAGGTGTAAAGTGCACCTACTACCCCCCAGAGAGCACAGAAGTCGTGACAGGGGGATTCTGCAGGAAGAACAAACACCAGCAAAGCAACAACAGTGGATTTACAGACCTGGGTACCTGTAAGACAAGGGGACCAAGTCCAATAGTCGCGACAGTGTCGAGAGGGGGCAGGAGCCCAGGAAATGCCAGCTGATGGTGCGAAGAAGCTGCCACCTGGTGGAAGAAGCTTGGAGTTCTGCAAGAAAGAAGAGGACTAGGAACTTCCCCACTGGAGGATGGATGTCCCACATCGCGATGAAGCTTGCAGAGGTGTTCCCACGCAGAATGACCACAAACAAGCCTTGCTAGCTGCAAGGGTCATGGTAGAGGTTTTTGGGTGCTGCTGTGGCCCAGGAGGGACCAGGATGTTGCCACTTGGAGGAGGAGACTCAAGGGACACCCAGCAACTCAGGGAGCCCTCACAGAAGCAAGCAGCCCCCGCAGAAGTACCTGAACATGCACTTGGAAGAAGAGTGAACCGGAGTCACAAAAGGGAGTCCCACGACGCCGGAAGACAACTCAGAAGGTTGTGCACTGCAGGTTAGAGTGTCAGGGACCCAGGCTTGGCTGTGCATGAAGGAAATCCTGGAAGAGTGCACAGGAGCTGGAGCAGCTGCAAATCATACGGTACCCAGTAATGCAGTCTAGCGTGGGGAGGCAAGGACTTACCTCCACCAAACTTGGACTGAAGAGTCACTGGACTGTGGGAGTTACATGGACAGAGTTGCTGAGTTCCAGGGACCACACTTGTGCTGAGAGGTGACCCAGAGGACCAGTGATGCAGTCTTTTGGTGCCTGCGGTTGCAGGGGGAAGATTTAGGTAGTGACCTATGTACAGTGCACGCGTGTAATGGTGTCCCCGCACTCACAAAGTCCGGGGAATTTGCCCTGAATGAGGTGGGGCCACCTTGGCTAGTGCCAGGGTGCCCACACACTAAGTAACTATGGACCCAACCTTCACTAGGTGAAGGTTAGACATATAGGTGACTTATAAGTTACTTAAGTGCAGTGGTAAATGGCTGTGAAATAACGTGGACGTTATTTCACTCAGGCTGCACTGGCAGGCCTGTGTAAGAATTGTCAGAGCTCCCTATGGGTGGCAAAAGAAATGCTGCAGCCAATAGGGATCTACTGGAACCCCAATACCCTGGGTACCTCAGTACCATATACTAGGGAATTATATGGGTGTACCAGTATGCCAATGTGAATTGGTAAATGTAGTCACTAGCCTGTTAGTGACAAATTTGGAAAGCAGAGAGAGCATAACCACTGATGTTCTGGTTAGCAGAGCCTCAGTGAGACAGTTAGGCATCACACAGGGAACACATACAGGGCACATACTTATGAGCACTGGGGCCCTGCCTGGCAGGTTCCCAGTGACACATAGACTAAAACAACATATATACAGTGAAATATGGGGGGCCAGGCAAGATGGTACTTTCCTACAATCACCATGGCCATAAACATAAGATATTTTGCCTTTTTCATGCACCCGTTCGCCTCTGAACTATCCACCAACAGTACTAGTTCTGGTGTAAGGGTAACACACCCCCTGATAATAACCCCAAGGAGCTGCTCAATTGCCTGTAGCAACGGTTTCAGCTTAGGACATGCATAGAACATATGGGTACTCTCTGCCTCCGGCTCCCCACAGCGGTTACATTTACCATTAGAGCCACCCCACTTGCAAACCTTAGCCGCGTATAATACAAATTGAATATCATCTTATAATGTTTGGTTTTTAAGCTGGATGAAAGAAATGTCCTTTCTGCCATTTCCAGAGACTGTTCCACCCAAATCCCCTCTTTCCCAAGACGCATACTCCATTTTTCATTCTGAAGCACCAGATTATCCGTCTGACTATCTAGTAACTAATTAGAGAGTGTTCCTATCCTGTCCTTACACCTAATTGCTTCTATTATTGGGACCTTATCTGTAAGGGGTAATCCCCTTTTATGACAATGAAGAAAGTCCTGAATTTGCTTTTTTTTTTTATTTGAGAACAGTGTTGGCGCATAGATCGCCAATCCTGGGTATCTCTTGTTGTTTCCAGATGACGACTATAGGACCATGGAAAATAGAGGGAGAGAGCGGGGAAGCTTACATTGGTGTATAACCGTTTATCCTTCCTAAAGTACTCCGCTGCTTCAATTGCAGTCATATCATATGGGCTGCCCGTCATACCTTGAATCTTGTTTTCTTATAGTAGCTTGGTTCTATGTGGTTCTGGAGCCAACCTTGAGCCTCTGAGCCCAGCATCATTTCGAAGATGTAAGGAGACTCTGCATAAGAACACCCCTCTGTTTCTCCAGTAATCAATACATTCATCTGCTGTAGAGCACATGCATAATAGTATACCTTAAAATGGGGGACAGACCTCCCGCCCCCGGATCTTGACAGAGTCATATGTCTCAGAGCCCTTCTTAATTTAGTATATTCCCACAAGAAATTGCTTGTAATACTCTCTAGCTTGGCCAGCCAACTCTTGGTGAACTCCAGGGGGATAGTACGGAAAAGATAAAGTACTTTGGGCAGGATATTCATTTTTAGTACATTTCAACGACCCAGAAGAGACAAAAGTAAGTGATTTATCCTATCTAAATCTTTCTTAATTTTAGCCAACATCGGTGCCTTGTTTTGCTCCACTAATTGACTAGCTGCACCAGTTATTCTTATCCCTAAATATGCTGCATCAGATACAACCCGCTTGTCCCTGATAATAGTCTGGGCTGAACATATAATCTAAGTCTTGTCCTTATTTAATTTATAGCCGGAGTATGTTCCAAACACTTCGGCCAGTTTTTCAATTTCCTTAACTGCTTCCTCCAGGTTGTATGTAGCTACCGCCACATCATCCACATGCACCAGCACCTTATAGCTCTCCCCATAGCAAATGACTGGATTAATATCTACACACTCCTATTGTTTACTTACATAGGAATCTATATGCAGCGCAAACAGTAGCGGAGAACAAGGGCAACCCTGCCACGTTCCTCTAGAAATTGGTATGAAGTCAGGTTCTAGGCCAGCCAAGCATACCCGAACTTTGGGGGCTTTATACAACCCGTTAATAGCTGTTAAAAAACCCTCCCCAATCCCCATCCATTAGAAACCTCCCACAACAAGGCCCATGACACACAATCAAATGCCTTCTCAGTGTCTAACAAAATCAGGCCGAATGATGTTTGATGTGCTTTGCAAGATCAAACAGGGATATAGCTCTTCTGATATGGTCTACTGTCCCTCTCTCTGGGATAAACCCATGTTGCCTCCTGCATACTAACAGAGCAATAACCCTTGCCAACCTACTTGCTAGAATCTTTGCATATATTTTCCAATCACAGTTCAACACCGATATTGGTCTGTACGACCCAGGATCATTGGAGCTCTATCTTTTTTTTATTTTAAACTACTACGGTAGCTAATTCCCAAGAGGGCGGCATCTGGCCTTGCTGGGCCATTAAAAACGTTGATAACATATCCTTTTGTAGTTCTTGCAAAAATACTTTAAAAAACTCAAGTGGCAAAGCATCTGGCCCTGGAGCTTTCTCTGAGGTCAAAGATTTCATGGCCTCATAAATTTCTTCCAATGAGATTGGGGCATCTAATGGGTTTTGCTCCTCCTGAGTAAGTCTGCCAGTTTGCGCCACCCCCAGGAACTCCGTGGATCTCCCATAACCCCCAACTACTTGTTGTCGATCATCAGAATATAACTCCTCATAAAAGTCTCGAAAAATGTTTATGATCTCCTCCGGTTTGTCCACCTTACATCCATAAGAATCCACAATCTCTGCTATGTCCATGTCTAAGGCCTTCTGTCTAACTCGCCTGGCTAAGATTTTATTTGTAGTCTCCCCATACTCATTGCATCCAGCCCTTGACATCTGGTACTTCTCTGCTGCTGCCTTACTAAAGTGCTGATTGGCCTTTGCCTTGAGTATTGCTACAATGGCTTGAGCTGAACTGACCTCTTCCCCCTTCATTATGCTCTTTCCTCTCAGCCTGCATAAGCTCTTGTTTTAAGCTCCTGACCTCTGCCTCCCTCACCTTCTGCAAATGTAAGCCAAACCTCAGTCTACCCTCTGCACCCAGTCTTTAATGCATCCCAGACTATTCCTGGAGCAGTGGTATCTCTGTTATCCTCTAAAAAATGTTTCAGCCAAGCCCACATATGGTCTAAATAGGTTGGCTCCCATAGTAGTTTTTTATCAAACTTCCAAGTTGAGTGTGGCTTAAAGAATCCAGTCAGCGATGTGATCAAACACAATGGATTGTGGTCCGATAAGATTCTAGGGGAAAGTTCTATCGCTGCTCCAGAAATTAGTGCTGCTGATGTAAAAAAGTAATCAAGACGTACCAACTTATTATGAGGGGAAGAGTAATATGTATAGCCAGGGTCTGGTGATTTAAGTTTTTCCCATGCATCCATAAGGGCATGATCCTTTATCAGTCCTTGCAGGGCCTTATACACCCTGGGTTTGCATCCATGGTAGCTATCTGATGTTGTGAAACCCTTGTTAACTTCAAGATGAATGTTAAAGTCCCCACAGATTACTAAAGGGAGTGGCCAGGAGGCTAGTTCTAGATTTAAACCATCAAGTACTTCAGCTTCATCAAAGTTTGATTCATAGATGGTGCATAGGGTAAATCGAGCTTTGCCCGCTTTGAATTCTATGATGACCCAACGGCCGCCTTTATCTACCAGGGAGCCACCTGAACTGCAGATAGAACTTCTGGCTAAGACTGCCACCCCAGTGTTGTCTTTGTGTGCTGTGTACAGGCTAAAAGTGTCATTCCTAACCCTTTCAATACCTCCTGCCTTCCCCAGGGAATATAAGTCTCTTGTAGACAGACAAGATCTGCTTGCATTGTTCTTATAGCCACAGCCACCTTTCTTCTTTTTTGGGTACTATTGAAACCACAAATGTTAACAGAACATATTCTTAGTCTATGAACCATATTTTACCTCTGAGTATCCTATGCTTTCCTAATTTATCTATAGTTAATTATCCCAAGAGACTTGTCATCCATTGTCTTTTGCCAACCACTTTTACTACAGTCCCAATAAGAACATCCTGTCTATATGCAATAATTTGGTTATTCACCTTGCTCTTCCTTAGCCCACATGTCCCTTCTGAGCCCCCTGCCCCTCCCTACCAGCCTCCCCATTGCCCCTTTTTCTCCCTACCCACCCCCAGCCCTTGATCCCCTCTACCTACCCCCTCCACCCACTAGAAGACACAGGACCAGCCAGGTCCTTACCCAGATGAATTTGTGCTCCCCTCCTGTACCCCCGAACCGAATCCCTTCTTCCTCAACAACATACTATCAAGGCTATTATACCACCCATCCTATGTTGCCATCCCCCTCATAAGGTGCCATTTACTGCAGAAAAAAACAGAGAGGAAAAGAGGAGCATAATCCAATGATGAGAGCCATATGGCCCCCTATCCTCCGGTTTATTCTGTTGTCAGAGCGAGTCAGGAAACTCCTTGGCCTTCACTTCAGAAAGCAACAAATTAGTCCTGCCACCTACGGCCACTTTGACTTGGCTGGGTTCATCAAAAAAGCCTGGACCCCCTCATTCTGCAGAGGTGAGATTAGTTGCCGAACTCTCCTTCTTTTCTCCACAGTGGCATGACAATAATCCGGCCTGACAAAGAAGTCACAGGCCATAGCAGTACGTTTGTTATCTGGATGAGCAAGGTCATACACAGCCTGTCTTGCCTGGAAGTTATGAAGGCATATCAATATAGCCCTGTGCTTTCCTCCCTCAACATTCCTTTTTTTTATTTTAAAGGGGAATCTATGGGCTCTCTAAACTTCTCTTTCCCAATCCCACTACGCTAGATCTGGGAAGGCTTCCTTGAAAAGAATCACCACAAATCTCTGTGGATCTGCACCTTCCAACCCCTCTGGTATGCCCAGGACTTGGAGATTGTTTTGCCTCGATCTGTCCTGAAGATCCACCAGTTTCCAGTGAGTGTCCTCCATCTGAGCTTTCAAAGAGTCTCTAATCTCCCATTGTGCAACAGCATCGTCTTCCAGATTAGAAATAGGAGTCTCAGTGCACGTCTTAGCCACCCGTCGAATAGCTCCCTGCATTTTGCAACAAGCTAGCTGTGTTCTACCGCTCTCAGCCTTTGTCTCTTCCCGATGCTCCACAATACTCTGATGTATCATTTCCAAGGAGATTGGGCCTGTGTCTGTTATAGAGTTGACCAGAGAGCCTGGGCCTCCAAAACCAGGGGCAGAGGGATAATCCCAGTATATGTCTTTAGATGCTTTAGCAGCTAGTTGGTGGACAGGTGAGCCTGAACAAGAGCTCCTTTACTTTTTCTTTTTTTTAACCGTGGCAGCCTTGGAGCTTTTGAGTGGCCTGGCCCTTTCGCCCACTCGGAACTTTCCCCTTCACCAGCTGTGGTTGTCCCAGAGCCAGCTTCAGACCAAGAGTTTTCCTGACCTGACTGTCCCCCTCCCCAAATTCAATGTCTTCATCACTGGTCCAACTGGATTGGTCTGAAAGAGAGAAAGATGTATCTCCCAGGTCTTTATCCTGACCAATTTTAAGAGTCAGTTTCCCTTTGCCCAGAATTTGTTTGCCCTTCTGTGATCTTCCAACTGTGTTTGCAAGTAGTGAATCATGAGCCAAGGCCTAAATCTGTGCCTGTGTCCCGGCCTGGGCCAAAAGTTCATTATTTAGCGCACTCATGTTTAACTTCAAAGTCCGAGCAGTATCTACAATATTGCCTGCACTCTTGTTCTATTTTGTTGCCATATCCGACTGTAGTTTTGCTTTAAAATATTAAACCAAAGGCACACTTGCTGAGTTCACATTTGTCGCTACCCTCGTTCTGTCCTGCTCACCTGGCATCCTTGTACCTGCTCTCGCCGTCTTGAGCTCTCCTGTGTCACCGAGGCACAGGCTCTCTCCTATCTTGCAGAAGCTCCAGTGGGAGGCGCCTTTGATCCTCTCTTTGGCATCCGAGTATTGCATCTCCTCAGAAAAGCAGTGAAACAATGTAGCGCAATCACTGCAGGGCGCAATGAATAATAAAAAAGCACCAGAGCCTAGGTAAGTCTGATTGCCAGCTCGCGTCTACCCAACAGCAGGCTCTGGGAGCATGGATCATGGCTGGTGTGTGCTATGCTCTCAAATCCAAGGGCGGGGAGTCTGTAGCCGGGGAAGTCAGGAGGTTGGGGGAGGAGAGCACAGTACAACTGACTCACTTCCCCGCCATCTTGCCTCCCGTGTAATTATAAGAATCTTAATGCAAACTTTATGGATAGCTTAATATTAAAAATCATCTGTGCACTGTTCTATCTAGTACAGCAAGCTTAAGTGTGCCTGGATTGGTAGATTGGGAAGGTGCAGTTGGGCCTAGCCCTACTTGCACTTGAATGGGCTGTGTCCTGCCTCCACACGAAGGGCTTCATACCCCATAGAGCCAGAACAAGGAGATACCTGGAGGCTTGAATGGGAACCTTCTAGAACCTTCTTCTACCTTCCAGAGGGAGGGCCCAAGCTATAAATATTAGACCTTAGACACCCCCTTTTCAGTAGACTTCTAGATACTTCTAGACTTGTGGATACTCTACCAGGAAGAATGACTCCTGTACTGCTGAAAGGACTGCCACTCTGCTGGACTGCATGTCTGAAGGAGCTGCTGCCATGCTGTTCTGACCTACTGTCTGCTGCTCTCTTGCCTGATTGAGAAGGACAGGACCTGTATCTTTTGAACCCAGGACCCCAACGTGACTCCAAGGTCTAGTTGGCTGGTCTCCTCACTTGAGCCTCAGGGACTGACGACTCCAGCAACCTTGAAACCAGCACCTGGACACTACCATCTGTGAGCCTACCCTCCCAAGTGGTGCCACCACAGTCCTGGACCCTTGGAAGTGGGCTTAAGGTGATCTGTCAGTCTCTGGTGATTTAGCAGAATGGCATATCTCCCCTGCTGAACGGCGCAACCCTAAGCAGAACTGATGCATCGCTACTTCTGTGTGGATCAGACTTGTCGCAAAGAGCTGCATCGACTTCCCAGCCTTTGGTCTCTTTCGAATCATCCTTGGCACAGGCCCTCGCACCCAACATCGACGGCAGCCTCAGTGGCCGGACTCCGCATTGCAGCCTCACAGCTCCTCAGAACCGAAGTAACACCCCAACTGCACGTCACATCATTGACGTTGGACTGTGCCTTGCAAGCCCTCATTGACGGGATCCTTCACATTGATGCAGGACCTCGAATCAGAGCCTCAGTGCTCCTCAGAACTGACACATCACCTCTGCTGCATGACGCATATTCGACGTGGAGCCTCACAAAACTCTGCACAACAGGATTTAAGGTACTTTGTTTAGCTGGCCTAATTGGGTTCCTAACCCAGCCCGCACTCCACTGCAGTTGCCCTCAATTTGTGACTTTCTTCAGGTCTGGTACGACCAGATTGGCCAGAGTGGTGCTTTGGGGTTTTTGGCACTATTTTTATTTACATTTTTAAACTTACATATCCCTAATCTACTGATTGGAGTTTTGTTGTTTGGGCTTGTTTTATGCATTTAAATCTCTGTGTTTCTGATTTGGTGTAGGATCCTTTTGTGTGGTGTTTTCTTTTTATTACTGTTTTAAGTGTTGCAGAAATACTTCACACTTTGCCTCTAAGTTAAGCCTGACCGCTCTGTGCCAAGCAACCAGAGGGTTGAGCACAGGTTACATTGGGGTGTACTTGCAACTTCACCCTGACAAGGATTGTGGTTTCTGCTTCAGTATGGTTTCACCCCTCTCAGCCAGTAACTCCATTTCTTACTGTAATGGCCTATTCCTTTGTGCCCCAAGTTAACATGGCGGTCAAGCGAGTCCACCTTCATCTGCATATACTTTGAAATATCCTTCAGGAACCCTCTAACACTACAGGGTGTTAGAGGGTTTCCCCAAGAGCCAGATAAGCGATAACTGCTCCTGTACATAGGGGTGTGTCTCTTAGCTAGGACAAGAAGGAAGAGTGTTAATCATCAGATTCCCTTAGGGATGTCTTTAACGTATCCCTGTAACGCCACTAGGGGAGTCCTACTTATCCAGTGGTCAGTGATTCCATCCATAGTGCCAAAGACTTAGAACTTCACCCTGGGATTGCTCCAGGCCAGAAAGTCTGCAGTTGGCACGCTGGAGCATACACAGCTAGCGTAATCTATAAAGCCCATTTTACACCATGAGGTGGTGATGCTTTACATTTTGTGAAGGTATTGAAGATGTATCAGCTGTAAGCGGTGTTAGTGGGTCAGAGGGCAGCAATATATCCACTGCTCCGCTGTGAGCTCTGTGTCTAAGTCCTGCTTCAAATGGTCACAGGCCCGCAGTTTGCAGAGTGGAGCTTTATTTCACATAATGGCGTATAACCGAATAATAATTTGCCATGGAGAGGACATACCTAGCAAGTGTTCAAGAGGATGGAGCCCCAGGGGAGCAACGGGGAACATTCAAAATTACACTTTGCAAGTGACTCTAAGTCTGTGGATCATAAATATGTCTAGTGGGATGCTATTCGGGTCTTCTTCTATGTCCTATGTGTGGATATAAAGGTGTTGTCAGGGAAGAGCTTCCCGGCATGGTTCTTTGCAGCTAATGCAGACGCCACGATCCAGAGTCAGCAGTAGAGCTAGATTCTGAACAGGGGAAATCAAGCTGGCATAAAGTACTCCTAGGGCAATGTCCACTTCAGACCTGGGGTGTTTCATGGGCAAGCATTCCACAGTTGTCAGCAGACATGGCACAGCGCTGTCCAAACCAACAGCGACATGCTGCTGAAATGGTGTGGGGTGATGACAGAATTATGCAAATAGGGTCTGGGCACAGTAGTAGTATAATTCCATATCAGGTGCACATTGTCCCCCCTGCTCAAATGCGAGCGTAAGTATCTCCCATTCAACTGTAGGTTGACTGCCTAACCATGTCAGAATGCTTAGGGAAGATCTAAATCATGTGACAAAAGATCTTGTGAGCAACATGGGTATTTCAAAAACAGATAGAGGAGTCATGGAAGGATTACCATCTTGGCAATTACAATCCTATCCGCCATGGACTTTGACAGTTTGTTCCAGATCAGCACCCTCTCTTCTAACTACAGTATGTTACTATTTTCCCAAAATGTTCTCAACAGATCTTATCTAGGCCTCTACTGATCTATATTCCGAGATATTTGATTGCTTATTCCATCCTACCCAGTGGGAATTCAGGAGTATACTTGTTAGTAGTCTGCACAAAGGGGAACATCATCAACGTTGACCAGTTTATCGTAATCCCTGAAATCCCTCCATAGTGGATTAGTTTCTGAGGTATCTGTGAAAGGTTGGTTGTGGGTTCTGATAAATACAACATTATATCATCTGCATACATTGAAATTATCAAGCATCTAGAGGTGAAATCAAGGCTGCAACGTGAGTAGTGTCAGAGCAGTCAGGAAAGCTGGGGCTCTATGGATATTGCAAACAATAATAGAGATGGTGGCCGCCCTGACTTGCGCCTCTTGAGATTGAAAATGAGGGAGTTACCTCATTATTTATATGAAGGAACACAGTAGGATCCATGTACAGCAGTCAGATCTATTGTAGAAATTGTTGGCTAAAGGCTGTCCTTTCCAGGAGCCAGAAGAGAAATTTCCATTCAAGCAAACGAGACGCCTTGGTGGTGTCTGAAAAAAATGCAGAAGCCTGTAGCTGTGGCTTTAATGGGTGAAGGAGTGTTATTGTGGTGTGTAAATGATGGACCATAGAGCGTCCAGGACAAAGCCTGACTAATCGGGTTGAATGATGTCCAGCAACAAGGAAGCAAGTCTATTGGTGATCAAATTGGCTAAGATCTTATTGTCAACATTGATCATAGATAACGGTCTACAAGAGTCACACCTCTCAGGTGTCTTGTCAGGTTTTAGTATAGTAACAGTTATAGACTCCAGCAGAGAGGGCAGAAGCCTGTCAAGTCTAAAGGCCTCCTCGTATATTGCAAGCAAAGATGGGCTAACATGTGCGGATACTCCTTGTACAAGAAGAGCAGCAGGCTGTCCATCCCATGCTCTTTACTCCCCAGCATGGAGAGGATGACCTATTTAATATTCTTGACTAAGAACGGGGTATCCAGATATTGCCTATGTGCGTCACCTAACTACATGAGCTGTATGGAGTTGAGATAAGCATTGATATGTTCCATGGATGGGTTAGCTGTAGTTTGGTAGAGGGTTAAAAAGATTAGCTAATGAGGTCTCAGTCTTTCTGGATTGCTTGGCTTGCACATGCGCTCTTGCTTGATAAGAGTGAGAAGAGTGGGCTACGTTACACACACTGATGCTACGTATAAAACCACGTGGGAGCTTGTATCTCCAAATATCACTGAGAAGGCTTTTATCACTCCCCGCTGACATAATACAGTAGTCAGGCTGCTAAGGTGTGAGACATTCGGGTTTCTCAGCCCAGTGAACGAGGCTGAAGAGCACAGGAATGGGTGTCAGCATTATGAAAACTGTTGGTATTTTAATTTCAATAGTCATGTGATGCACATTTATCCCTCTGATGCTTCGGTCGAGACTGTCCTTGTACACGTTAGCTTAAATGGCCAGCACTTGTGAGTTCCACGTGCATATCTTTCCAAACTGCGTTCCGCCCCTTGGCATACCGCATTAACGAGTTTCCCCAGTGGCTAAACAAAGGCTCCTGCAGCCCCCAGGGGTGTGTGTGAGGGTGTTCTAGGGGGCCCCCTCAGCACAGTACACTATGCACAGGTGTTAGCACTAAACCATCCTCTGCTACCATCACTGTTAGCCTGTCAGACCATAATAAGTAAATTTATAAGGAGACGCAAATAGGTCGATGAACTTTTTGACTCGCAGCTAAGAAGTTCTTACCATAGTTCTGGTACAGGAATCAATAATCAATACACGGAAATCAATAATCATTAGTAATCAATAAAATCAATAATCAATGGAGTCAGTAATTATCATGCACCATGACCTTTTAGCCATGAATAACCATACCTTTGGTAAAAGTTTAGGAAGTTTATTTCCCTATATTAACAATGCTAAGGTCATGTAGATTAATCTCAAAATCAAATGAAACACATACAGAAATAACATTGGTTGTCCAAAGCTGCGGAAGAAACGGAATCTAATCAAAGCTTGAACTACAGCACATTCTAAAGTTACGGTACAAATTAATAACAGAGTCAGCTACGTCAACGTTATGGTGTACATGAAATTTGGCAGAGAAATTCATCAAGCATTAGTCCCTGTTATCTTAATTCAATTAGTGAGAATCCTTAACTAACATCAGATAAGCATCAGCATTTTGGGTTTCATGCAAAACAATTTAGTAACACAAATTTGGAAAAACATCTAGCTATGGATTTATCAAAATCAGCGCAGTTGGTACCTAGAAAGGAAAAGCAAATGTGCATAGTACTCAGTTATCGCATTATACCTATCTTCGGTTTGGATCAGCAAAGCAGAATCAGTCTTCTTCCCCAGGACATCAGTTGATCAGCAAGGCACCAGGCTCTCAGTCAGGGAATAGGAGCCCAATAAGCCAGAATGTCAGAATGATCTATCTTCTCTCTTCTAAAGTCTTGAATCTCTCCTAAAGTTCTTTAGTCTCTCAAAATCTCCTAAATCTCTCTGAAGTCTTTTCCCTTTGTCACGTTGTTATATTAAAGTCATCTAAACTATCTCCTAATTCCTTATTGGTCAGTTAGTTGTATACTTACACTCTTGTCCAATGAAACAACTATACCAAATCTATGAATTCTAATTTTTCTCAGTTCTCATATTGTTGATTGGTCCGTCTTGCGAAGTCCTCATCATCCGGGTTGTCAGGTAACAATATTGTTGCAGCTAGTATCTTCATTGTTCTAGTCTTGGGAAAGTCAGTCTTACGCACATTACACATAAAATGTTGCATTACAAAGAACATCATCTCCTAGCAGTCGGTTCTCACGTAAAGCTTCGGTTAAGCACATTTAAACAATATAATTGACAGTTCACAGTTTAATCCACTTGGTCAGCATTTTGATTAAACGCTAAGAAATACAGCTTCTACATGAGGCGTGGCAAAAATAGGCCAAGACACTTGCTACGTTAAGGCCTACTATTAATAAAGCTAAAGCATACTTCATAACCCTTAATATGTCATATTACTGCATTAGTCTAACATATATTCAATATTTCATGAGTATTAATCATTGATTAGTACACTTCATTAACATTGGTGGCCATTCTTTGAGTTCACATTTTCAAATGTGTGCATTATTTTTCTATGTTATTTCATTTTCTACAGAAGCTCATTATTCAAAATACATAAACACTCATTAATAATTTTCTTAATAAGACATGGCAGGCACCTGTCTTGGTCCAAGGGGGAGAGTGCCCCCTCCAGGTACTTTGCAGCGGGGAGGGGAGGCAGATCAAATTTCGTTACGACACTGATTTCCCCTGCAGAATATGGTGTGGAGCCCCCATATCTCACGTAAACTCGTTCGAGTTTAGGCTGTATAAGGGTCCCCTCAAGCACCTGCCACAGTGCCTGTAGGCCAGGGCCCAGGTTACACCCCTACTTCCCACTGGGATGTTCAACAGGCTACACCTACTGTCAATTTCTCTTTTACTTAAGCATTTTTGGCACCAGTCCTATGCTCTGAAGCATTACAATAAGTCTCATACATCAAAACCTAACGAGGTTCACCACAAAGAGGAGCAATTGGTTGTCCGGGTTACCAAGACTCCCCGTTCTCCATGTGGTTTTGCTCCTGGTGAGTACTTTACCTCAACCTTTTCCTTCTTTCCTTTTCCTTCCCTTTCTGTCGCAAAAAGTTCCGTATTTTTATTTATTTCATATTAGCCAATTAAAATCACAAACCTAGGCCTTAACTTGCATCTAACGCTCCCTCAATTTTTTCTCACCCTCCGACATGCATCAGCACTGGCCTATTTTCTTGTTCTCTTGCTCTCTACTTCTATTCTTTTTTTCATTGCTTGCCATAGTCTTTTTAGCACCTCTTGCTTTGGGAGCAAAGTATAATGGCCTACAGCGAATGCAGCTGTGATATCGATAGTTATTTCAATCCAGTGTTTTGCCTTTACTGTAATCGTAGTGCTTCCCCTTTCTCTTATCTCCTTCCCCCGACCAACTTTTCTCCAAAATCAAAATATTTTTGGATTGTGTTGTTTGGTAGTATTTCTATTATGTTTGGTATTTTGATTTAATGCATTCTTACTAGATTTATTAATGTTTTCTCTCCAAAATATAGTTTTGTATTAAGAGCCATCAGGAGATGTCGTCAGCTTTCCTCTGTTCTTGTGGCTCTTCGTGTCATCATTAATAATATCCATTTAATGTAAAACTCATATTTTCTTACTGTAGCTTGATGAACATGTAAAATACTATGAACTCCATCCCTTCAGGCTCTCCTATTGGTATCACGCATATCTCTAGATCAGTATCTTTGCACTGTTGCCTGATTTGACAGTATGTCCAGTGCTTAATTTGAGCCTGTGGTTTCCGGTGCGGGGCACTAGCGCTTATTTTTGAGGGCCGGCACTTATTTTTCTGCGTCAGGCATTTACTGTTAGCAAAAGGCACGTTTGAGAAGGGCAGAAGAAGAGAAAAACGAAAAAGCATCACAAAGGGAGAAGGCAGAAAGCTGCAAGAGCGAGCTGAAAGGGCAGGGAGTGATTGTAAATGGATTGAAGAGGCCTGAAATGGCTGTAGGATCACACTGCCTCAGTATTCAGTGCTCGCACATTTAAATGCAGCAGTCTTGTGTTTCAGAGGAGAGCTTTGGGCACCGTACTTTTTTATTTACAAATTAAGCACCGAATAGGTCACATTTGAAGTGAGTGAAGGGCACGTTCCAGCGTTATCAGTTTCTGTGTGAATTCTGCTACTTCACTGCATGCCATATTGTGTTCGTGGACTCGCTTTCACCAATGATTCTTTAATACATTTTGCCCAGGAAGAAAAACGGACTCTATTGTGCTTAATTTGCAGGACACTTGCAACAGTTTTATTTAAACACAGGCAGGGTGTAATTTTGTTTTAGCATTCAGTATTTTTACTGTGAACCTTCTTTCCTTCCTTCATTCCATTTTCTTTCTTTCCTTTTTTCCCTTCTTCCCTTTTTACTTTCCCTTTTTTCCATTCTGTCTGCCTTCTTTTTTCCCTTTTTTCTTTATTTTCCCTTCTTTCATTCCTTTTTTCCTACCTACTTTTTTGCCTTCCTTGTTTCTTTCCGTATTTCTTTTTTTTGCCTTCTTTTCTCTGTTTATCTTTAATCTCTTTTTGCCTTCTTTCCTGTATTCTTTCTTTGTTGACTTATTTCTGTTATTTCTTTCCTTCTTTCTTTCTGTTTTGTCCTTCTTTTATTCTTTTGTTTGTTACTTCTTTTTTCTTATCTCTTTCTTTCATTCTTTTATTTTTTCTTTCCTACTTTTCTTTTTCACATTCTTTCTTTCTTTTCCTTCTCTATTGTGCCTACTTTCTTTCATCCTTTCTTTTCGTCCTCACTTCCTTATTTATTTTTTGCTCTTTCTTTCTTTCCTTCTTTTTTGCTATTTCCTTCTTTCCTTCCGTCTTCCTTTTAGGCTCTTTCCTCCTTTATTGCCATTTCCTTCTTTCCTTTTTTTGCTCTCTACTTCTTTCCTTTCTTTGCTCCTCATTCTTTCTTTCCTTTCTTTTTGTCTCTTTTCTTCTTTGTTTCTTCCCTTTTTGGCTTTTTCCTTTCTTTTTAGTCTTGTTTCTTCCTTCATTACTTTCTTTTATGGCTCTTTCCGCATTTCTTTACTTCATTCTTTTTTGTCCTTACTTTCTTTCTTGCCTGTCACTTCCTTCCATTCTTTCTTGCCTTCTTTTTCAAAGGCTAGGCTAGGAGCCAATGCCAGACTGTTTGCTTTTTTATGTCTGCGTTACCCAAGCCTTTTTAGTTTTACGAATAGTATGTATCACATACTTATGTGGGTGTTTAGCCAGACTTTAGTGCTTTGCCCCTGTGTATGTCATTCACATGTTTTCACCTATCCCAGCACCATCAAGGGGCAATGTTAGCCCACTTCAGCCATTGACTCACTTCACTATGAGTTTTGACATGCTGACCGTCCACAAGGAGCCTACACACACAAGGTAGTTCCCTTCAGTTCTGGGTATACTATGATAATGTGTACTTTTGAGACCAGAAGAGCTCTTATGGCTTTTGCCAATGTTTTTTTTAATTAGATTTAATGAGGGCACAGCAGCCGAACAATACATTTTTGCAAAACCAATGACAAACGTTTCCGAAAGGCCGATGGACTACTGCAGACCTGTTGGCTTATCCACTGCTTGTTTGCATTAAAGCCACTGTCAGGTAACTTTCTATCCTTCAAGGGCCTACTCCAGGTGGTCAGTCTCATACAAAAAAGAGAAACTGCACATGTGTCATGTATAAATGCTTCTTTCAACTACCTCAGTGGCATAGAAGAATGCAATTTTCAGCACCATACAATGTTTGTGGGTTTTAACATCTTATAATTAGGGATGGCTCCTCCATGAGGGTGGAAGAGCGCCACCCCCCTCCCTGCCAGCAGCGGCAGCTGCAAACCTTTTCCCCAAAGTGATAATAAATCGTTTTTTAGGAAAGGGGCGGGGCCATGGGGTGACGAGCAATGAGGGGGAGTGCCCGGCACTCCCCCTTAGAGCGCATGTGTGTTTGGCCAGCTGTATCGGGCTGGCCAAAAAAACATGCGCAGTGGGCTCTCTCCAGCCCAGCAACACAGTTACCAGGCTGGAGAGAGCCTGTACAGGCTCCCAGTCTGCCTGGGTGCGCCCTGGCTGGGTGCTACCACCCAATCCTGATGCTGCTCTGAGCATGTAGAGGAGCGGGAGGAGCGGCGGCGGTGGCAGAGGTAAGTGTTTTAAAAAAAAATATTTAAATATTTCTAATTTAATCCCCCCACGCGCCGCCCCTTCTGCTTCACGTGAGCTGCGACTGCTTATAATGCTAATTGAGTGCATATTTTTATTGAAAGCCCTTTTGATTCTGGTGGAATAGAATACGTTTGCTGACTATTTCATTAGAAAATACTATCATTACTCTCCACCTGAGGCTTAATCATCGACAAAATAACAATGTCCATCCGACTCTTCACGAATGTCAAAGCTTGTGCTTTTCTCTTGCCAGGTATACAACACACTATATGGACGTTTACAGGGCAGGTGGGGGGATTTTTAAGATCTTCAGCAGGGCAAGGCAACATGTTGTGGCCAAGATGGGATCTACAAGGCCAGATGGACGCTGGAGGAAGTCCTGGTGAAGCCATTGACTTTTGACAGGAAAGCTGAGAGAGGCAGAAATTCAAACTTCGTGGCCAGGGAGGGTCCCTTGCAGGCTGGATACTTTCAGTGTCTTCTACCAGTGAGGATTTCTAACTTTGTACTTAGAAACTTTTTTTGGAAGTCACACTTCTTTCAGCGGGGAAAACCAACAAGTTCAATCTGACCGGTGATGTAAAGTCATCAGCTGAAGTTCGTCGGCGATCCAGTGATTGCGTTTATTTTTTTAGGATTAGGCAGGCGGTATACGCTCTGATATTTATCCAAAAGCTCTAGACACCATTTGGGGGTCCTGACTCACTCCAGGGGAAGCCACCAGCATGGTGCATGGCAAGTCCAGTTGGTAAAAGTCCAGTAGGAAATTGTCAGGTGAGCTCTTCAGAAAGGTGGCTGTCTTGCAGCTTTTTGTGTCCTTGTATCTTAACTGGAGGATAGACAACTTGCACTTGGATTCCACTCTTCTGCCCTGAGTTCAAGTGAGAGCTGGACCAGCCCTCAGGGCCTCACACCACAGTTTACAGAAAGTGCAGTCCTCTTTCTGAAGTCAAAGTTCAGAATGGCCAGTCCTTCAGTCTTCCTCAGGTCCAGCATTGACTCTGAAGAACGTAGCCAGGGATGCCATTTGATGTCTAGCACTAGCTTGTGTGTGGGGGTGACTCCCTAACCAATAGGGAAACTGCTCCCAATGACAACCCTATACACTTCTACATCATTTCCTGGGGGGGTTGGCACTGAACTGAATCCTTCATGTCACAATGTTTCTTCTCTTGGTCAGCTCCTTGGCACTCACCTGAGGTGTGTCTAGGGAAATGAGACACTCCCGCTGCAAAACCAGTTTTGAAGCAGGTTTTCCATCCACCAGGATTATTGCCACTGTCTACTGGGAAAATGCAGATGCAGGTCAATGAATGAGTTCCATCTGCATGTGACAAGCTGCCGCTTTGAAGCTTGTCGAATTAGTAGGCACATCTCCCTGGCCATCCGGTGAAGAGAAGATCATGGCTCCTCCCAGCCAAGACCCATTTTTCCTTTCCGGAGAGCAAATCACACCTCCCAGCAGACTGCCGGGTAACAGTTGGGGATAATCTCAGAAAGGGCTGCTTGAGGTATCAGGCAAGAAATTGCCAACTTTCTAAAAAACGGTATTATCAAAATAGCAATTTAAAATCTGACTTTATTGTCAGATTAGATTTTAAATTCCCATTAAGTTTCATCCTTGCATGAGGGTTCTAGCTATTCCCAAACTGGAGTAATACATTTCAAAGTGTTGTAGTATATCTCCGTGCTTTTCTATCGGAGAGGCAGCCTTGCCACAGTAAAAACGACTTTGGAGATTTTTTTCTGCCAGGGCATGAAAAATTTATACATGCATGTTCTACTTTTTAAATACCATGCACTCTGCCCTATGGGCACATAGGGCCTGCTTTGGGAGTGACGTATGTGTATTAAAAAGGAAGGTTTAGGACTGGGGCAAGGTTGGTGGGTAGTTTTTAGGGGTGGAGTGGATTGAGGGCTTAGGGTGGGTGGGGGAGTCAGACTATTTTTTCTTAAGGGGCATGGTGGGGGTGTTTGGGGAAGGTTTGTTTTAGGGCTTAGGGTGGGTGGGGGGACTTGGCTGTTTATTGTTTAGAGGTGGAGGTTGGGGTATTTTTTTAAGGAGTTAGGGTGGAGGGCAGGGAAGTTTATTTTTTAGGGGTGGGCGATGGTTTAAGGAAGGGCGGAATGAGAGGAGGAAGGATCAGGAGGGACATAGTGAGGTTAGTGAGGTTGGATTTAGTGCTTAGGGTGGGTGAGGGGGTCGGTAGTTTACTTTTTAGGTGTGGGGTTGGGGGTTGGTGTAGGTTTTTTTAGGGCTTAGGGTGGTTGGGGGTCAGGAAGGTTTATTTTTTTAGGGCAGGGGTGGGGAGGCAGCATAATTTATTTTTTAGGGTTTGGGAAAGTTTAAGAAAGGGCGGGGAGGGAGGAGAGAAGAGGAGGAAGGATCGGGAGAGGACGCAGTGAGGTAAGTGTGACTTCCTATTTAGTGTCATTTCCCTCTTCTCCCAACTTTTAGATGTATAGGTTCATTAAGACAGCAAGTAGAAGAGGAAGCAAGGTGTATCCTTATGATTTTTCATTGGTTGCAATTGAGTATTTATTAATTTACTGTAATTCTACCCCGGTTGAATGTAATTTGAATTTTAGGTGGTTTAAAATGAGTGCCCCAGATCCAAATCTAGCCACGATATTATTGCAGGAAAACACACTCTTCTTTCTCAATGTTTATTTGTCATTGAGGTTGATTATGTTGCACGGCAGTATCTTATGGAAGCTGAGTCAGTGAGTGATACACCCCAGTTAGTTTGTTGTACTACCTAACAAAAGCAAAGCCTAATTGTTCTGATTTAACTACTGTCTGAATAGGCGGTGATGGTATGTTAATTAAACCTTTCCTCTGGTTTTAAAATGGTAATGTAGAAAAAAATTGACTCTGCAATTCATAGGAGTTTGGATCTTTGGATCATTTTCCCTTTTTTTAGAATATATTTATTCAGTTCTCCTTTCAACTCTCTGGAACACTGGAGTATCTGTAGCTAAGTGGTTTCCTTAGAGTAAGGTAACAATCTTGATGATTTATAAAACATGTTTATCTTATCTTTAGATCTCTTTATTGTTTGATTGCATGTGTTTATAGGTAATACAAACATTAAAACAAAATAGAAACATTGGAAAAATATACATTAAGTAAGTTAATAAATAGTAGAAGCCCCCTCAATGTATTCTATACTGCATTTAAAATCGTTCACTGTTCATAGCATAGAATATTAGCTGTACAGTTCCTTCTATAAGGAGGAAATTTATTTGTTTTTCTAATTTTCAAAGGTCTCAATAAAGGAAGACACAATCCTTTTTGAGCAGCATTCAGAGAGACAGGAAAACAGTATAAATTGAATCAATGATAGCTCAGTGAAAACACAAAGGGAACATTTTATCTCAGTTATGTTTTTTCTTTCTTTTCAAAGCATTTGTTGAGGAAATTGGGCTAATCTTATGTCTAGCATACATCTTCTTTTACTCTAGCTTGATAAATCTTCATTGAAAAAGTCATTCAGGTTCGCCGCTGAAGCATTTCAAAAGTATTATTGTAGATTTAATTTCTGTTTCTGGATCAGGTTCTTCAGAGCAGCCACACTACTCTCCTGATATAATACCCAGGGTAATTGTGTCCGGAGATGCAGTGTCCTAGCAATAGCTGGATTCAATTTAAAACTGGTTAAGTGACTAATTTCAAATTGGCACCGCGTGGGGTGTCCCTAGTCAAAGCTCCCAGCTTGTCCATCTTGTGATTTAGGTGTCCTATTCTTGAAATCAACTTTGGCTAATAATGTTTGAGCTTTTTGCAACCTGGATGTGCTGAGTTGATTATCAGTATCAAGTGTAGCCGGTTCCGTCACAAATCCTTAAAACTGAGTTGTATACATCTACATCCCCATCATTGATTATCTATTCACACTAATGACAGATTGAAAGCTAACCTATAGTCACTCCACAATGACTGAGTTTTTTAGCTTGAGTAAAATTTAATTAGATGAACTTTCAAGAATTAAATCAAGATTTGCCACATTTGTTCTTCTTCGGATTTTATCAAAATGATACATGGAGCACCCTTTTGACTTCTTAGTCAAAGACCTTGGATGTGTCAATAAAGTTTTACACAAACTGAAAGTCTGGAATCCTTGTCACCAAGGCCACAATGCTTTAATACTAGGCTTTTTTTACAAACCATTATTTTTTACTTCAATTAGATCAAATGAAAAGAACCAGGACTATAAATCCCAGAATGCATTTTTTTGTTAAGCCTATGTCCATGATCTGAGCATTGCATTCTTGGTTACAGGGAATCATCTGGTGACCTTATGTAAATCCATTGTCATTCTGGACTTCTTCGGGTTTTTTTTTTTTCGCACCTGTCATAAACTTAGCTGTTCTAGGCACCAGCATCAGTAAAAAAAAAAAGTAGTCTCCACGAAGGTGTTTCAGATGAATGGGCCAAGTAACACTCTTGAAGGAGTCAGATTTTTTTCTTGAACAAAAATATTTTAAAATGTTTTGTGAAAGGCAATATAATTTTTACCCTAACATCTGTGGGCACAAAATTCTATATTCTCAAGTCCATGACAGCCAATCTCTCATGTCCCTGCCTTAGAAGATTGGTTGTGGGTGCCTTTAGAAAGCCTAAATCTGAACACAGTGTATCTTTAGGCCGAAATTTGACAATTTTATCTTGCAAGTACACAGAAGCAGTTTCCAACACACATTTGAAGACGAGACAAGTGACTTTGTAGATAATAAGGTTTTTCACTTGTAATCAATGTAGCGAAATGTGATCATTTTTCCTTATGTTAAAAACAGGTTTTGCTGCTATATTTTGTGCATATTGTAACCGCACAACTAGATTTTTTAGGGAGTCTAATCAATATTGCTTTGTCGTAGTTCAGTTTTGAATTGATGAACACCCAGTATGCTTTAATGATACTTCTTTTTGATATATGGCAGAGATTGTTTTAGAGTTCACTGGTTAATGAATGCTGACTATACAAAGGTGCCAATATGAGCTTCAAAATGAAGTCCAGTGTCCCATACAATTCTCAAATTTTTAGATCGGCCATAGCCGCGCAACAAGCTCTGCTCTTCTCGACATGTTGTCATCTATTCTGTGGGCTTTAAACACGTCCATCACTATCATTAATTTATTGGCCTGCCTTTCAAAAATCCCTTGATGTTGTTGGTAAATGCTTTTGTTTGTCCTTCCTTGAAGCAGTTTTGCTATGCCTTGAAAACAGACATTGTTAAATGGATTATTGCATGATCGACGAGATACCTTAGTGTGGGCCACTATTTTTTTTATTTTGCCTCACCGCTTCACGCTCATGGTGGTATGTTGTTTCTTCCTTTTCCTTTGTTTCGGGCATCTTGCTGTTTCTTTGCAATGGCAGTGGTGTCTTTTCAATTATTTATTTTTGCAATTTTATATAGCGGAAACTCGACACAAAGGTATTCAAGCTTTTTTTTTTTTGCACTTTTACACAGCGCGAACCCGATATAAAAGTATTACAGCACTTTACATGAGCACTGGTTACATTACACAAGAACACATTTATTTTCTGGTGTCAAGGGGATATTAAGGGTTTTCCCCAGAATCACAGGGTGTTGAGCCTTCGCGGTAACTCGAACCATGTTCTCCAGATCCAAGGCTGGCAGCTTTGGCCCTTACTCGACATCCTCTCCCCTAGGGTTCCTTGTCTGGTGCGTATTGGGGCAGTCTGGGAATAACCTGTGTTTTTTTAGTTAGTGCTTGGTAATACAGGTTCAACCATTTCATAGCGCTGCAAAGAAGGTGCCATTCGAACAAAATCGCTATAATTAATTTGCAGGTAAACTGCCTCTTCTGTTATTCTCTTTGTTTACAGTCAGTGTTTTTAAAAGTTAGGCTGGTATTGCCAATGAAGAGGAATAATTCCTTTAAAAGTTTAACACATAAATATAGGGCTGCCCCCTTTTCTTTGCTCCTAACTCTTTTGACACCCTCATTTTCTGGGGTAAATACCACACAGGTGCCTCTTTGTGGCTTGTTTGGTGCTATAAAGGTTTAGGTAAACACACTAGAAAGGGTTGCATCTCCAGGGTATCACAGCCAGTCTGTAGGAATGAGGTGAAAACACTCCCAAGATGGCGGCCTTGTTGTGTCCTCTCTCCTGCAGCGACAGGCCTGGGAGGCTTGCTGTAGCACCTGACATCTATCCCCTACACTCCAAAACAAAACACATAGTTAGTTCTGCCAGCCACCATATTATGACTGCCACTGGATATCCGCACCACCGGCGGTCGGATATCCAGCAACATTCATCTTGGCGGTCAGTGGCGCTTAGGCAGTTCCACTGCTGGCAGCTCCATGTCACAAAAAGTCTGACCACAGAATTACAACCAGTAATTCCGTGTGGCAGTCTTCTGGTGGTGTGGTGTGGCAGTGCCAGCGGTGGGAACGCCGGGTCCTGTCCACTCACTGAAGAGCACCTCACCAGACGAGATGAGTGTGTGCAGGTGGGTGTATGTATGTATGTAGTTGAAGGGAGGGGTTGGGGGATGGTGAGTGTATGCATGCATGTGTGATGTGTATGGGTATATATGTGTGTCTATTGGGTGAATGTTGCGAGTGTGTGTGTGTGGGGGTGTGTGTCTGTGTGTGATTGTGTGGGTGCATGTGTGCGGAGGTGTTGGGGGTATTCTGATGACAGGAACACAAGTTCCTGATTTCAGGATACCTTACAGCCAGCATTTTGTGGCGATGAGACCGCCAGGAAAATGCTGCCAGTATCCCAAGTCAGAATAACCTTGGTGGTTATCCGACTCCCGCCAGGCTGCAGGTGGAAACCTCCAGGCCTGCGGACCGCGGTAAAGCGGTGGGCCGGGTGGAGATGCAGCGGTTTTGTGATGGCCAAACCACCACAGTCGCAATATGGCGGTCTGCACTGCCGGTCCCGTGGTGTTGAGACTGCCACAGTGGCCCTTGCGGTCCATGGACCGCCAGTATCATAATGAGGGCCATAGTCATGTACAACGCCAATAGCTCTAACTCTCACAAATGGGAGACAAATTGCATTGAAAATTCTTGTCAATTTTTTTCATTGGATGTTGGAGCTCAAAAAGATCAGGAGATCAGGGAAATCTGACAACAGTTTTATGCAACTTTTGGCTGGAGCCCTTAGGTTGTGTTTCATTGTTTATCCATTACGCTGGAGGCCTCTACTTGTCATGCAGACAGCCATGCCTTCTGAATCAGTTGTTAGAGCAAGGATATTGACTTCGGGCCATTTACAGGCAGTTAGATCTGCATATCATTGGTGTATGAGAAATATTTCGAGCCCCTGTCCCAGATGATAGAAAACAGTGTCTGATATACACAATGAATAATAATGTTGAAAGAAGTGCCCCTTTTGGAACAATACACTCAAGCCTAACCCCAAATAAATTACAAGGATTAAGAATGACACATAACCCATCCGGTTAGGAAAGATTTAAACCATCGTAAGGCCACATCCGAAATGGCAAATGTTATCATAAACTGAGATCATAGGCCACCATATCAAAGGCAGAAGGCAAATGGAAAAATATCAAAGTGATAAGTCTCCATCATCAACAGCGTCCAGCAAATCATCTAGCAGTGACATTGAAACTACCTCCATGCAGTTTTGGGACTAAAGCCAGTTGATGACTGTTCATCTTTTGATGGATAGCCTTGAAAGTCTGCAGGCCAGATGGAGCTATTCTTTCCAAAATGTGAGATAACAAGGAGAGGCTGCAAGTTTAAGTTTGCAGAAAGCCACTATTTCAAGAGAACATTCTTATTGAAGCAGCGAACACTGTTGTTTTCTATGCAAAACTGCATTTTTAGACAAGACAGCACCTCACCTGCTTTAAATGAGTCTGAATAGTGTATTATAATAATAACAGGGTATTTTGTCATTTTTTACGTCTATATGGAAAATTGTACTTTACGGGGAACCTCTTTTGAGAGCACAATATTAATCTGACTTTCTATTACATCTGTGATATAGGTACTGCATCTTTGTTAGACGTTTTGGCCTGTAGAGTGTTGGACGTCCTTTATTTCTGGTATAGAGATTTGCCTCTGCTAATTTCAAGCATGAGCTAGGATATAGAAGTTATTTAGGTGGATGTATGGCCCACCTGTTATGCAAAGTTATGCTACACAGATTTGTAGAGTTCACTACCACAAGGGAGGGTATCCTGGTGCTGAACAGCTGTGAGTCTTGCCAGACCTAGAGCAGAGTTAGAGTACCTAAAAAATAGGATTTCAGTTTCTTGCAGAATTAAAGAAGTGAGGTGGAGGCTCTTATGGGTAGCAGCAGTTTGTTCCATGCTTTCAGAAATGTGTAGGAGAAGACACAATCATCAGATCTGGTTTTCCATACACGTGGGATTTGTGCAAGTAGGAGTCTGGATGAGAAGATGTGTCTAGAAGGTTTGTGAAAGTAGATGCAATTGTTGAGGTAAGCTGGGACAGAGTTATGTAGTGCCTTAAAAGTTTGAACGTGGAGTATGAATTGTGCTCATTTGTGTATAGGGAGCCAGTGGAGTTCCTTCAGGCGTAGTGTGATGTGAGTGCAGAGTGAGAGGTTGAGAGTGATTCTGGCTGAACTCTGAATGGTCTGAAGTCTTCTGGTGAGGTTTTGGTTGTTCCGGCATTAATGGTATTGCTGTAGTTCAGCCTGCTTGAGACGAGGGCATGCATGACGGTTTTCTGGGTGCTTATTGGGAGCCATTTAAAAATCTTCCTCAGCATATTCTAGATATGAAAGCAGGAGGCAGTGATGGCATTGACTTGGGCGGTCATGTCAAGTTTGCTGTCAATGACGATCGCAAGGTTTTTGGTGTGGGTTTTGGGGATGGGTGTCAGTGCTAGCTCTTTTGCCACCAGATGGAGTCACAAGGAAGTGCTAATCCCGAAGATCATGATTTTGGTCTTGTGAGTGTGCAGCTTCAAACAGTTGGTCATCATGGAGTAGGCGATTTCATTCATGCAGGCAATGAACTTGATCTAGGTACTGAGAATGAGTTGCATGCCTTTGGCAGTGGAGAGAACGTGGCACGTGAGAGTGGGGATGAATGTGGCTAGAGGGCTCGTGTATGCATTGAACTGGGTCAGGCTCAGAGAGGATCCTTGGGGAACTCCACAGATGAGGTTGAAGGTATCTGAGGCTGACTGACTTGGTCCTTCCAGTCATGAAGGAGCAGATCCATTGGAGTGTCTGTCCTTGGGTTCCAAGTCATATATGTGTTGATGTAGATGGGGTGGAAGACCGTGACAAATGCTGCGGAGAGTTCAAGGACCATGAGGGATGCCCTATCTCCTCTGTCCGGAGTTATGTGGATGTCATCTGTAGTGGCAACAAGGCCACATTCTGTGCTTTGATTTGGTCTGGAACCTGACTGAGTGGTGTTGAGGAGTTGGTGGTCATTGAGGTTTCTGTTGATGATTTTCTCTAACACCTTGGCTGGGAATGGTAGCAGGGAGATTAGTCTGTAGTTAGCGAGTGCTAAAACTTCTGTGAAGGGTTTCTTCAACAATGGAAAGGCAGTTCCATGGTTCTAAGCATGTCAAAAGGTTACGGAAGAGATGCAGGTGTTCAAAATGGGTGTAGCATAATGCAGACAGGTTTCTGTCCTCTGAAGTAGGCCCAGTGGGGCCAGGGGTTTGATGGGGTTCCTAAGAGGATGGACTTCATAGTGGCAGCAGATTCTTCAGGCATGATGATGGACCATGTGGTTAGCATTGGTTCTTTGGATAGGATTGGGAGATATTTTGCAAGGTCTGTTGGGTCCGGTTGCAGTTTGAGGTTGCTGGAAATGGCAGTGATTTTGTTGCTAAAGAACTGAGAGGGATTGTTGGACAGGTCTTGCGAGAGGGTGATCGAGTTGAAGGCAGACGATAATGTGGTGAAATCCTTTACAATGGCGATGACTTCTTTTCTTTTGTGGGTGATAATATTGATGTGGTCCTCTAGAGTGGTGGATTTGGTGGTCCAGATAATTTGGTCAGAGCATCTTAGAGCAAATTTGAATGTGCTTCTGTCTGCATTGTTCTGGCTAATTCTCCTTTTGCTCTCCAGTCATTGTAGTGGTGTTTCATCAATTTAAGGGCCAGAGGTATCAAACATTTTTGCGATCACAAAAGGCCCAACAGGCCGTTTGTGATTGCAAAAATCAGTTTTGGTATGTAACAAGTCCAATTTGCGATTTGGTAGCGTGTTACCGAATTGCTAATTGGATTTGCAACTATATACCGATTCGTTATTAGGAAGGGGCTTGTCAAGGACATCCCTTCCTAATACCGAATCGCAGAGGTATGTATGAATGTTTTGTGACTGTGAATTCGGTCGCAAAACAATTGCAGTTACCACCTACTTTAAGTTGGTGGTAACCCATTCACAAAGGGAAAGGGGTCCCAAAGGGACCTCTTCCCCTTTGTGAATGCATGCGGAAACGTTTTTTAAGAGCAGGCAGTGGTCCCACGGACTACTATCAACTCTTAAAAAATGAAAAGAAAACTTTCATTTTTCATTTTTAAACGCATCCTGTTAGAAATTGGGTTTTTGGTTGGCAGTCAGGTTACCCCCTGTCCAAGCAAAAGCCCTCACTCTAGTCAGGGTAAGTCACACACAATCCAAGATTATCCTGTGCCCACCCTCTGGTAGCTTGGCACGAGCAGTCAGGCTTAACTTAGAAGGCAATGTGTAAAGTATTTGTGCAATAAATCATACAATCCCACCATATAGCACCACAAAAACTACACCACACAGTGTTTAGAAAAATATATATAATATTTATCAGGATAATTGTAGGTCAAAAAGAATAAAGTTGCAATGGGAAATTGTAGAGATATCACTGAAAAGTGATATAAAGTGTCTTAAGTCTTTAGAATGTAAACAAAGTCTCTTTCAAGCACAAGTACCTGGTTTGGAGTGGAAAAATCTCCTCAGAGGGCCACAAAGGAAGAGGTGCGTGGAAAAAGGGTGTGTGCGTCGATTTCTCCCCAGCACACACGGACTCGCGTCGTTATTTTCCGCACGCGGACAGTCTCTTTCTGTGGATCGCGGGGATTACCAGATGTCCCGGGTCTGTGCATGGATTTTCCTGCTTGTTCTCCGGCTGCGCGTCGGTCTGCGGGGCTGCGCGTCGAAATTACGATCTCACGGCAGGCGTCACGTCGGTTTCTCCTCTAGACGTCGGTCTGCGGGGCTGCGCGTCGAAATTACGATCTCACGGCAGGCGTCGCGTCGATTTCTCCTCTAGAGGTCGGGCGGCGTTGTCCTTGCGAAGCCGTGCATCGGATTTTCGGTCATCCCAAGAGCGTTGCGTCGATCAGCGTCGGTGTGCGGCGTTTTTCTCGCCGCGGAACAAGCTGTGCGTCGAAATTTTCGCCGCACGGAGCGTCCAAGTGAAAAAGAGAAGTCTTTTTGGTCCTGAGACTTCAGGGAACAGGAGGCAAGCTCTATCCAAGCCCTTGGAGAGCACTTTCACAGCCAGACAAGAGTTCAGCAAGGCAGCAGGGCAACAGCAAGGCAGCAGTCCTTTGTAGAAAGCAGACAGGTGAGTCCTTTGAGCAGCCAGGCAGTTCTTCTTGGCAGGATGTAGTTTCTGGTTCAGGTTTCTTCTCCAGCAAGTGTCTGATGAGGTAGGGCAGATGCCCTGTTTTATACCCAAATGTTCCTTTGAAGTGGGGGAGTCTTCAAAGAGTGGCTAAGAAGTGTACCAGGTCCCCTTTCAGTTCAATCCTGTCTGCCAGGGTCCCAGTAGGGGGTGTGGCAGTCCTTTGTGTGAGAGCAGGCCCTCCACCCTCCCAGCCCAGGAAGACCCATTCAAAATGCAGATGTATGCAAGTGAGGCTGAGTACCCTGTGTTTGGAGTGTGTCTGAGTGAATGCACAAGGAGCTGTCAACCAAGCCCAGCCAGACGTGGATTGTAAGGCACAGAAAGATTTAAGTGCAAAGAAATGCTCACTTTCTAAAAGTGGCATTTCTAGAATAGTAATATTAAATCTGACTTCACCAGTCAGCAGGATTTTGTATTACCATTCTGGCCATACTAAATATGACCTTCCTGCTCCTTTCAGATCAGCAGCTGCCACTTCAACAGTGTATAAGGGCAGCCCCAATGTTAGCCTATGAAGGGAGCAGGCCTCACAGTAGTGTAAAAACGAATTTAGGAGTTTTACACTACCAGGACATATAGCTACATAGGTACATGTCCTGCCTTTTACCTACACAGCACCCTGCTCTAGGGGTTACCTAGGGCACCCATTAGGGGTGACATATGTAGAAAAAGGGGAGTTCTAGGCTTGGCAAGTACTTTTAAATGCCAAGTCGGGGTGGCAGTGAAACTGCACACACAGGTCTTGCAATGGCAAGCCTGAGACAAGGTTAAGGGGGCTACTTGAGTGGGTGGCACAACCAGTGCTGCAGATCCACTAGTAGCATTTAATCTACAGGCCCTAGGCACCTGTAGTGCACATTACTAGGGTCTTACAAGTAGATTAAATAGTTCAATCAGGTATGATCCAAAGTTACCATGTTTAAAGGGAGAGAGCATATGCACTTTAGCACTGGTTAGCAGTGGTAAAGTGCGCAGAGTCTAAAAACCAGCAAAAACAGTAGCCAAAAAGTGGAGGGAGGCAGGCAAAAAGTTAGGGGTGACTACCCTAAGGCTGTCAGGTCTAACACATCCCATTTTCCTTTAAGGAAAACAGGCTGCATTTAAGAAAAAAAAGATTGCTTTATTGAAAAGCAATCACAGACATGGTGGTCTGCTGAGCCCAGCAGGCTACCATCCCTGTGATTGGAGCCATTCGCAATGGCTCGCAAATTGCAACCTACCTCATGAATATTGATGAGGTAGGTCCATTTGCGAGCCCTTGCGGATCACAGTATGAAACACTTGGAGTTTCATACATTCCAATAGAAATTACTTAATTGTGATTCACAAAAAATCACAATTAGGTAATCGCTATTGGATAAAATGATACATCTTGCCCTATGTTCCTCTGTATACCAGCTGGCCTGGGGTCTAGATCTTTTTGTATTTACTTTGTTTGAAGGGGGTGAGGGAGTCAGTGCAAAGGGTGATCTAATTGTTGAATACAGTTCTCATGGTGAAGTATTTTTCTCTTAGAAAATTGCATTTTTATAGTCTGTTAACTGTTTAGTTGACTCAGTGTGGTGTTCCGAAGTTGACTTTTTCTTTATGTTTTAGTTTACATTTTGTATTATGAATTCATTTACGAGGGCCATACGGCTTGAAAATTCCTGCTGGGCTTATCACACACTTTGGTGTACTTTGCACATACTTGTTCACTTTTTTAAAATGTTTTAATTTACCTTACTAACATGACCATCTGCCATATTAGACTGGCAAATTAAATGTGGGTGATCGTTGGAAGTTTTTAGCCTTCGGTTGCTGCCCCTCGTAAGGCTCTTGGGCTCACTTATGGGTGCCCTTCCTCAGACTTGTGTTTCCCAGATGTGTGAAATGATATAAAGGCTGGGGTTGTGGAGAGGAGAGAGTAACATGGAGCATGCTGGTGGGTGTATATATATATGGGGAAAAAGCACACGAGGGAGAGTGCAAGAAAATACATGTTCGCTCATGGGGTGCTAGAAGAAAAAGAAAACTCTAGATCTATGAATATGAGCAGTGGAAGGATACAATTCGTGCACTCAAAAAAGATGCAAAGAATCTATGCTCGAGAGGAGAGAAAAGCACAAGAAGAGAAAGGAAAGTCATTGAATAAGAAGCAGGCAAATGAGGAAGAAAGCCAGCCCATGGCAATAAATGGGTTAGCTCTAAGCCCACTATACTTTTTTGGTTTGGCCGAGAAAAGGTCTTTTGACAACAGGCAGGTAAGTGCTTTCTGAAGGCTAGACCTAAAAAGGTAGCCTGCCTCCTTCCCGTGCCTCGGGTCATGCGCACTGAATCTCATTATATGACTGCAAAACCACACAAGATCGCCACATTGCCCAGACTCAACCATCACGATCCTGACATATGCCTCTCCATTATTACTTTGTGGAGGAAACAGGACAGTAAACTCATTTCTTTACACCGCATAGTTTAGGATGTTTCCAAGCAGGATCATTCTTTACACAGCCAGGGGCAAAGACACACATTGCAAACGCTGGATCGAGACCGTCGGGGTGGGGGTGACTTCATCTTAACCCTTCAATACATCTTTTTTCCTGAAGAGCTCACCACAGATTGCAACAACGTGGGTTATGTTCTCTCTGCTTTTAGCTGTTGTGAATTATATGTCACAGATTCAAATGTCACCAGGGCTTTGTGTCAAAAATGACAAAAGGGGTGTTATCATTTAAGAATAATAGTTGCATGTGAAATATTCCACTAAAATAGCTGTGTAACTTTATGAAAGGAACACTTTCGGGAGTCGCGTGTTTGCAGCACTCCATGCAGAGCAACATTACGTAGTCATAAATTTGCATCAGCTCTGTACACAGTTAGAGACTAAACTCCACTTTAGGAAACACAGGGAAATGTGATGTGTCTTTGCTTCGGACAGAAGCGGCCATTGTTTACATTTTAGCCTTGCTGGGCCATCATATCCACTACTGGGCGCTCCATCGTCATTCTTCCTGCCACTGTCTGGACTGGGTTAAGTGACGGAGCTCCCACTGATGTGCTTCGGCTCAGAAGGATTTGGGATTAGGAGCAGCGACTAGCAAGAGGGCATTGGGCCCTAAGAGGAGCAGGGAAAATGCGCCTCCAACTCTTGGTAGTGAAATACAGTCATATCTGGGGTGAATCCCTTCACACCCTCAAATTAGGTAACTACACATATGTGTCGGAAGAGAGCTCAGTCCAGGGAAATCCCAGAGAATATTAGATATAGGAGAGAGGAGGATACGGCGCACTGCACCACTGTGCGCCCTTGCCTCCTATGCCCAGCACCTCAAGCACCATGATGGTTGCAAAATAGAGGCAACGAGAAGATAAGTCCATTGAAATATCAGACTCGGAAAAAAGTGCGCGCATTAGATCTAGATAGATGTTAACGAGCGAAATACTTGATGGGGAAAGAAACATTCTGATGAAAGGCGTGTGCACTAAGGGAAGCAACAAAGTGGGGGCTCCCCTCCTGACCTTAGTTGCCCTCCATCTCCAGTTGTGCAGCTCAGTCTGGAATGTGTGTTCCATTGGTCAGTGACAGCAGTGAACTGATAGTGGGAGGCAGCCGACAGGGATGAGTTTAATAGGCTGCATTGATTTCCGTAGTCCCCTCTGTAAGCCATCTCCAAAAAATAAACCACCACAGCAAGTTCCACTTCAAGTCACTCCCAGAAACAGCAGGGTAGGTAGGCTATCTCCATGCACACAGATTGTTTATGGTGCCGCAAGCCTACACTGGGCAACCCCCTTTCTTCCTGCTTGAGTCCTGCAACCTCCTGTGCTCAGCCCGACTAAGGGTCAGACCCTCAGGGAGTATGATCAGGGGAACGAGGGCGAGCTTGTAAGGGTCTTAGGAGAAAAGGTCACAGACCCTCGGATCACTGTCTCTGTTGTGATCTCGCCTGGTGCTGAGGGAGGCAAACCACCAAAACCCCACAGCACTCAAGGAGGCCAACACACACACAAGTTCTTCCCTGTCTTCTGAAGTCTGAAGTAAGACTTCCCCTCTCCTCCCTCCATAACCCTGCTCCAGAACGGAAGCAAAATGCTCCAGTACCACCCAGCACATTTCCCCACCATTATCCAGTTCAGTAGGCCTATTTTATTCACCATAAACAAATGAAAGGCTGAGCTGTTGGAACAGGATCCCCACCTCTGACATTCAGGTTGTCTTTAGTTTACCAATGTAGGATGTTGACCTTTGAGGTATCTAACCAGTTACAACTTCTTTTGATTTTTGCAGAGAACATTTTGTGGCAGGCAGGTCACAAGTTACTGTCCTGATGCACAGTTCATTGGATTAGGTGACTGTTGCAAACATCTACCAGCAAGGCATACATTTGAATCTTTGCAGGTGTAACTTAAATCTTCAGTCTGCTCAGGTTGATAACACGAGTGATATTTATTATTGTGAGGTTTTATGCCTTTGAAAGGGTAACAATATTTCCCTTCCATTTTGTGCTGTACAAATGGTATAATTATCCACAAACAATTGCATATACACGGCATATAAAAATAAATTGAATAGATGTTCTCGTCAGCGAGGAACGTGAGAACGAGGAATACTTCTGAGGTCAAGCACAAATGTGATTACCATAATTTAATTACTATTCGGGTAATTACATTGCCCTCACCTGATAGCAACTGTAATAGGCTTTAGGATTAATGTTTTTTTCCACATATGAAGAAAGCTAATTCTGTGGTGCAGGCAAAGAGAGGGTCAAATTTCACCGGTTTGTAAATGTGCCCAGTAGTGGATGATGAGAATGACCCCCGCCTCTTCTAGTCATTCATTAGCCAGCAGGAGGCTACTGAAGGGCAAAGGTAGAATTGGGTGTGTGGTAACTGAAGAATGTAAACATGGCTCTCTCGAGAACCAGAATTGTTTTCTGTTCTTGGTGCTGACCATATGACTCTGAGCTAAGGGTCGCGAGGACAGCGCCAGGGTTAGCTAAAAGCATGTAAGGGGTAGCATTTGCTACCTCAGACGACCTCCAATCGAGGTGCATGCCCATACAGCAGGGGGAAATGTTCCTGCTGCTGGAAGGGGACCCTCCTGGGGAACTGGGGGAGGGTGGGGGGAGAGCTGGAGCCACGGGATAGTTACAGTTGCTCCCTGCTCTGAATGGTCTCTTCCCACTCCGACACTGTTCCCGGCCACACCTCTGCCATCGCTTCTTGGCCACTAGCTGCTGCCATATGCTGCACCACAACCCCTTTTAATCAAGGAGATAGAAGAGCCGACACGCGTTTCATCCAAGCAAGTTCTGCAAGGCTTCAATACTGAAAGCTTGATTTTCAACAAAGATTATGTTTACGGGGATAGAAAAGTCCCTTTCAAATTAAAGAATACAGGTCCGGACTGCGTCCCCAAAGCAGCCTTGGCAAATTTTGCATTCAGACCAGCCCCCTTGGGGTACATAGCGAGTGAGCCCGACCACTACAGTGTGTTTTGGGGGGTTCCCACCTCCTCAAGAAAATTTTGGGGAAAAATTTCAAATATACTTTGTAATTTATGAAATGAACAATAAAAAAACGATCTCTGTCTTAAAAGCAGTATCCCACTGAACACTGCACATAAAAAACTATTCTGTGATCTGCATAGTACATGTTCTTTGCAGCAGGCATTTTAACCCTCTACACTACCTTAGATGAGTCAAAACTATCATTAAACAACACCCTGATCTCTGCCCAGCAGGTACATTATTCAGTGGAGTTATCTTGGCACTTTTATTGTTGCCTGAAAACTGTTGGATAGGCAAGGAACTCTGCAGTGCTTTTAAAACTACGGCACTGCTGCAAAACCAGGCACCCCAGTAACAAAAGCAGAGCTCCAACCCTTCCAGCCTCCCGGGGAAACACTTGATGTCCAGTCCAGCCAGTCCGGCCTTTTAAGTATACGGCAATTGAAATGAAGACGTAGGAAGCCTGAGGTCCCAGTTAAATGTAGTAATCATATGATTATAGATTTTCCCAACATACATACTTGTGTTTCTCTGTTTACTGCATGTATTTCATGAGATGTGCAGTTAATAAAACCCACTGCTACCATCGTAAAGTTGCCCTTTAACTGGCATCTCTAGAGGGGACGTCAGATGATGCCTGTGCCCCAACTCTATTTTTTTCTTGCTCCCTCCCCTTGTACCCCCCCACTCCAGCTGCTAAAGGTGTTGGGTGGCAACACAGGGATTTGTGCAACTACCTTTCATTCCATAGCAGTCTTCGTTTCCTTAAAATGTTGACATGTGACTTTATATCAGTGTCACTGGAATTATGTGGCAGGAGAGGGCTGAATTATGCGGCAGGGTTGAGTAAATTATGCTCCAAGGAATGGCACATTATGCAGCATAATGCAGCACATTTTGTAATAGTATTACTTCTTTATTTCATCATATTTAAACTTGGTAACATTCTCTGGGCACTGATTGCATCTCATTAGTACCAGCTTCACATGCAAATAAAGCACTATGTGATAGAAAGGTGACCTGTCCAGCTTTGCAAAGGGCCTTCTACTGTACGCAACACATGTTGTCCCATTTTTTGTAACTTTTGAACCGTTTGAGCTAAAACACTTTTTTTGCTAAAATCTGCAGAATATGCAGCAGATGATGGATTATGTGGCAAATGCAGCAAATCTATAATCATACAAAAATCGCTGCAGTCACCCAATCATATAATTCCAGTGGCCCTTCTTTATATGTATGTGTGTACACATGTACATCTACAAATAGGTATAGTTATATACACACACAAAGTCAGATGTAAACATTTAAGGCAAACAAGAGTGTGTGTGTGTGTGTAAATCGTTATAGATGGCCCCTCCAAGTTTGTCTTTGGCCCTAATGTTCCTTTCTGAAGAAGCCGCTGACCTTGTACTACCTTTCTCAACTCTTCCTACATAGTGACTATGGGAGGGCTCAGTGCCACAGGCTGCCAGGTTAATTTCAGTTCTGTTACAGGATTAGCTCTTTTAGAGGACATTCTGGAGCAGAACCTTTTTATTAGTGAGCGGGTGAGAAAACTAACTCACTCCAACTTGGAATATTAGGCGGTCAGGAATATTTAGTCCTAACCCCTTGATATACCTCCATTGAAAAAAATTGTCAAGAGATTTTCATTTGTGTTTTTGTCTCATTAGAGAATTTAGCTTGGGTAGACATTGCTAATCCGGGCTAATTTTTATGGAAGACAATTTTAAAAATCGTAGATGTGTTGCAGTGATGATATAATTTTTCAGGAACCATGAGACCTATATATTTCTTTTTGGTGTCAACACATAGGTTTTGGGGGTCAAGTACTCTTGAGACAGAAAACAACTCCTCAGAGCAACCCTTCTGTCATTTTCCAAAATGGCGGCGCTATAATGATGTGTTTAAGCCATCATATTGGTAAGTTATTTTAATATTATTTTTGTTCCAGGTTTTCTGTTGATTCATATTCATAAACATGAGCGAAGCAAGTGGTAGCAGAGGATCTTTACCTCCTGATGGAGTGATGCGGACTACAAAATCTGAGGACTCCTTCAACAAAGAAAAATGTGTCATATTCCAAACTAATCTGAAAGAAAAGCTGACCTCAACCGCGACTGGACAGAAGAGAGCTCAAGATGCTGCAGAAATATGGCAAGACGAAGATCACAAAAGATTGAGACTGATAGGTGAAGAAGATCAATCTTATCTCGCCAAAACATTACTGATGCATCAGTGAACACTGAATTTCCAATTATTGCAGGTGGAATCAATGTCATTGAGGAGATGGTGCCTGCAAAGATATATTCAAAAGGTACAGACCATATTGTTCAAGAACTTAACAGCAAATTGGAGGAAGCTGACCTTCGTGTTGTGCCACATCTTGAGTGGGCTGTTCGAAATGGATCCAATTGATCCGTTGTACTGTCAAATGACATAGATGTTATTATTGTGCTATTTAGATTTGTTGCAATGTTCACAAGTCAAGGATTGTCAGAGTTATGGATCTGTTATCGCACAAGCGAGAAAAGACACTTAGGGGGTGATTCTAACCCTGGCGGTCGGTGATAAAGCGGCGGCCAACCCGCCAACAGGCCGGCGGTCCAAAAAATGGAATTCTGACCCTGGCGGGAACCGCCAACACAGCCCGCCACATTAACACTCCGCCCGCCACGGCGGTACAAACAAACAGTGCGGCGGTCTCCGCCAACAGACAGGCGGCAGACAATGTACCGCCCACACTATCACAACTCACCAATCCGCCACCTTTTCCGGGGCGGGAGCACCGCCGATAAAAACACGGCGGAAACAGACTACGAACGGGAAAACGCGCACCTCTACGCACTCCACGAGGAAGGAGGACAGCATGGAACCCGAATTAAACATCCTACCTGCTCTCGTCTACCTGCTCATCTACCACGAGTACGAACGCCGGCGCAGACGACAACGGTGAGTACTGCACCTACGACACAGGGGAGGGCGAAAGGTTACGGCACACACATATGCGACCCCCACCCCCCCCCCCAAACTATGTACACACCAATGCAGAGCAACAAGTCACAGTGACACCACCCAAACCCCCGTGAAAAAAGCAAGGACATAATTAAATTGTGAATCGAAATTTATGGAAATAAAAAGCCACTGATAAGTCATGGTCAAATAGCAATAACAATTTTAAAAAATCAATTCAATATTTAGTGTATACGATAAACCCAGGCAATTAGTCCTGCACATCTAACGAAATTCCAAGTGTCCGTGGGCCAAAGTGTATCAACACAAGGGCAAAGCCCACACAGGAGACCTGAGTCCTTTGGAGAGAACACTGCAGGGGCATCTGATGACAAAACTACAGGCACCTCAGGGGGAAGGGAAGGGGGGGGGGCACCACAGCCACATGAGTCCACGACGCCAGATCCACGAAGGGGCCACCATGCCCACTGTGCCATCCTGGGGAGTGCGAAGCCACAGTCTCTCAAGTCTCTACAGTGGGTGGCTTGCCCACTGTACCATCCTGGGGAGTGCAAAGCCACAGTCTGTCAAGTCTCTACAGTGGGTGGCTTGCCCACTGTGCCATCCTGGGGAGTGCAAAGCCACAGTCCATCAGGTGGATAACAGTCTCCACCGGTCAAGGAGGAGGCATGGTGGGCACAGTGAACCGTGAACAGTAGCTTGAGACAGATCCGGCACTGTCATTGTGCCAGTGGTGCTTGAGACGGCGGGGCCCAGCGGAGCGGTGCTTGAGACGGCGGGCCCAGCGGAGCGGTGCTTGAGACTGCGGGGCCCAGCGGAGCGGTGCTTGACAGGAAGGGCCCAGCGGAGCGGTGCCTGAGACGGCGGGGCCCAGCAGAGCGGTGCCTGAGACGGCGGGGCCCAGCGGAGCGGTGCCTGAGACAGCGGGGCCCAGCGGAGCGGTGCTTGAGACGGCGGGGCCCAGCGGAGCGGTGCTTGACAGGAAGGGCACAGCGGAGCGGTGCTTGACAGGAAGGGCCCAGCGGAGCGGTGCCTGAGACGGCGGGGCCCAGCGGAGCGGTGCTTGACAGGAAGGGCCCAGCGGAGCGGTGCTTGACAGGAAGGGCCCAGTGGAGCGGTGCTTGACAGGAAGGGCCCAGCGGAGTGGTGCCTGAGACGGCGGGCCCAGCGGAGCGGTGCTTGAGACGGCGGGGCCCAGCGGAGCGGTGCTTGACAGGAAGGGCCCAGCGGAGCGGTGCTTGACAGGAAGGGCCCAGCGGAGCGGTGCTTGAAAGGAAGGGCCCAGCGGAGCGGTGCTTGACAGGAAGGGCCCAGCGGAGCGGTGCCTGAGACGGCGGGGCCCAGCGGAGCGGTGCCTGAGACGGCGGGGCCCAGCGGAGCGGTGCTTGAGACGGCAGGGCCCAGCGGAGCGGTGCTTGACAGGAAGGGCCCAGCGGAGCGGTGCTTGACAGGAAGGGCCCAGCGGAGCGGTGCCTGAGACGGCAGGGCCCAGCAGAGCGGTGCTTGAGAAGGCGGGGCCCTGTTCAGCGGTGCTCTTCTGCGCGGCGGGGCCCTGTTCAGCGGTGCTCTTCTGCACGGCGGGCCCTGTTCAGCGGTGCTCTTCTGCACGGCGGGGCCCGGTTCAGCGGTGCTCTTCTGTGCGGCGGGGCCCTGTTCAGCGGTGCTCTTCTGTGCGGCGGGGCCCTGTTCAGCGGTGCTCTTCTGCGCGGCCGGGCCCTGTTCAGCGGTGCTCTTCTGCGCGGCGGGGCCCGGTTCAGCGGTGCTCTTCTGCGCGGCGGGGCCCGGTTCAGCGGTGCTCTTCTGCGCGGCGGGGCTCGGCTCAGCGGTGCTCTTCTGCACGGCGGGGCCCTGTTCAGCGGTGCTCTTCTGCACGGCGGGGCCCTGTTCAGCGGTGCTTGTCCAGTAATTCAAGGGAGCCAGACCTGGGCTGGACTCCCTGCTCAGTCGCCCTACGACCGTGCAGTCGCAGGACCCTTCGGTGACGGAGTCCTGGGCCCTTTGATGTCCTTCCTTACAGCCGGGATGGGGCTTGTGGGGCCCTCCTGCTACGCGCTCCTGCTGGCTGACTTCTCCGCCCTGCTGCCCTTTCGCTCCTTAGAAGAGGCTCTCTGGCCCTTGCCTCCCCTGGATGTTGGGGCAGGTGAAGTGGCCGAACTCTGGTCCTTGGGGGCAGCCGTGTCAGTCCTCTCACGGCGGCCCTTGAGTTTCCGGGTCCTCTTGCCTGGGGGTGGGGGGCTGGCTGTCCCCTTGCTGCTGATAGAAGTGTCACTGCTGCCAAAGGGTGGACTCCAGAACCCATGCACCACAGTGACACTCGAAGCTGGGCTAGTGGTGGCTGAGGTGCTCTTGGGACTCTTAGCAGATGGAGGGGGTGGGTCAGGGGAGGGAAAGAGGTTAAGATTGGAGAGGTAAACTTTTTTAGGACCAAGGTAAAGGGTGGGAGTAGTGGTGATGGGAGTGGAGGAAGAGGATGTGGTTGTAGGAGAGTCAGGTGTGCTGTCTTTGGGTGCAGGTGATTGTGACGTAGGCTGTCGTGAGGTGGATGGCTGTTGGGTGGGTGGCTGCCTGCGTTTGTGTGTCTTGGAAGAGGGGGTGACAGACACAGTGGGAGAGGACACAGGGGACGTGTAAATGGCAGTGGGGGTGGTGACTGCACGTGTGCGGACTGTACTGGAGGGTGTGCTGGTGATGGAAGCACTGGCTGATGGTGGTGTGCATGCAGGTGTGAGTGTAGATGTCACAGGGAGGGAGGAGGGAGACGAGGAGGAGGGGGACACAGAGGTGGTAGTGACTGTTGGCATGTCTGCATCTGGATGTTGCTTGGGTGAGTGTTTGTGGGATCTGTGGTGCTTGTGTCTGGATGAGCTGACCTTGGGTGTTGACGTGTGTGCAGGCTGGTCTGATGGTGTGGATGGGATAGGCAGAGGAACAGGAGACAGAGACAGGCTGGAGGCAGTTAGAAGAGGGAGGCTGGAAACAGGGACAATGGCTGCCGTCAGTGCTGAGGCCAGAGCATTGAACGATCGTTGATGGGCAGCCTGACCCGAATGAATGCCCTCCAGGTAGGCATTGCTCCGATGCACCTCCCTTTCTACCCCCTGGATGGCATTCAAAAGGGTAGTCTGCCCAACAATGATGGTCTGAAGGAGGTCAATGACCTCTTCACTGAGGGCAGCAGGGGTGACAGGGGCAGGGCCTGAGGTGCCTGGGGCGAAGGAGATGCCCGCCTTCTTGGGCGAGCGGGCACGGAGCGTAGGCTGAGGGGCTGCTGGGAGGGCGGGGCTGGTGCGCTGGGTGGCGGCTGTACCTGTAGAGGCGGGGGGCCCAGATGTTGCCGCCACCGCTAGGGAGCTCCCATCCGAGGACGTGTCGGTGTCGCTGGTTTCACCACCGGTCCCCGTTGTGGTGCTCCCCTCGCCCTCCGGATCACTGGTGCCCTCGGTGTCTGTACCACGGCCCACCGGGGCCTTGTGACTTGCAGCTCCCTCGTGCTCCGATGCCAAATCTCCTCCGCCTGATGATGCTAATGCACACATGCACAAGATGATCAAGAAAAAGGGTGGGGGGAGAAATAATAAAACAGGTTGAGTGCATGCAATGTCAACACCGTTGGCGGAGAGGACAGACACAGGGGCCTCATGCACTACGCTGCGCAATCGGGGTATACTACTCAGTACTTGTGACCAGGCCTACAGGTCTATGCACAACAAATACACACATGGATGATGCAGGACCATGGATAGCTGTACTTGGCACCCTACAGAGGTGGGGGGCGGGGGCACAGGGCCATGCCTAAAGGAGAGGACTACACTACAGAAAACGCCCTGGCCTAATGTCACCCACAACCTTCCTCCCCCACCCAGACGCCTCCACTGCGCAGAAAGATAGCAGAATGTGCTGATACTCACCCCCTTGTGTCTGCTGTGATGTCCTCAAGCGCCCATCCAAATCAGGGTAGGCCACCGCCAGGATCCGGGACATCAGGGGGGTCAGGGTACGACTGGCACCCCTCCTAGGTTGGGAGGCCATCCCCAGCAGTGACTCGGCGGTCTTCCTGGTCCCGCGGCGGATGTCCTCCCACCTCTTGCGGCAGTGGGTGCCCCGTCTGACGTGGACCCCCAGGGCCCGGACTTCCTTGGCGATGGCACGCCAAATGTCGACTTTCTGATGGGCGCTGACCTATTTGACATGTACAGGGTGGGAAAGGAAAATTCATCATTTATCTGCACATTAGATGTGATTGCCCCCCCCTCCCCAAATTTTGCCCCCCCCTCCCCAAATTTGCCATGTGGCACATGCTCTCATCTGTCGTGAGTTGCACTCCTCATTCGCTCCCCACCCCACCATCATACATCCACCCCACTCAACACAGGCATAGCCCATTCCATGTGCACCCAGTGTACTTACCTGTTGGTCTGGAGGACCGTAGAGTAACGCATACTGGGGGAGGACCCCATCCACTAGTTTCTCCAACTCTTCAGACGTGAAGGCAGGGGCCCTTTCCCCAGTCGCAGCAGCCATTGTATCTTCCAGACCGAGGTCACAGCAGCACTTGCAGTATAGGTCCTCTCCTGTGGATGATCAGGTCTCGAGTGATTAAGCAGATAGAAAATGGCGGTCACGCCCGCGGCGGTGCGTACCGCGGCGGTGCGTACCGCGACCGCCGGCGCACCTCGTCATTGGCTCTAGAAACCCATAGGCTTCAATGTTAACCAATGCGGCTTCGTATAGCGGTCTTCGACCGCCTACCGCCACGGTGTGCCACGCCAGCGCATTGACCTCACATCCCATTGTCCCACTTCACAGGTCAGGCAGCCGCCATTTCAAGGGCCCACATGGCATAATTTGTACTGCGTCACACAGGCCTAGGCCTTGCATTGCCACACATACAAGCCTTTCAATACATAGATAATCGTGTGCTAGGCATGCTGTGGTGAACGTACCTGTGATTTGCTTGACTCTGTGCTCCATGTTGTCCTTCCTAGGCACCGTCCGCTGGGACTTGCGAGGAGAAAGATGAATCCTCACGTGTACCGACCGCTGGTGGACCTGTCGACAATGGAAGAACGCCATATCATACTACGATACCGACTTGACCGAGCCACTATACATGAACTGTGTGCCCAGCTGGAGCCAGCCCTGATGTCCCCCATCCGCCAACCCACAGGAATTCCCCCTCTAGTGCAGGTTCTGTCAGTCCTCCATTTTTTGGCAAGTGGCTCATTCCAGACAACAGTGGCCATGTCATCCGGAATGTCTCAGCCTATGTTTTCAAAAATTTTGTCTAGAGTGTTGTCTGCCCTGACGAAACACATGCGGAGCTACATTGTATTCCCTGAGGAGGTTAATTTGGCCACTGTGAAGGGTGATTTTTATGCCCTTGGACATATCCCCAACATAATTGGTGCCATTGATGGGACCCATGTGGCTTTAGTACCCCCAAAAGACGATGAGCAGGTGTACAGAAACAGGAAAAGTTACCATTCTATGAACGTCCAGGTGGTCTGTTTGGCTGACCAGTACATCTCCCATGTGAAAGCCAAGTTCCCTGGGTCAGTGCATGATGCGTATGTGATGCGTAATAGCAGCATCCCTTATGTGATGGAACAGCTACAGAGACAACGTGTGTGGCTAATTGGTGACTCTGGTTACCCCAGCCTGCCTTGGCTATTGACCCCAGTGAGGAATCCCCGGACCAGGGCAGAGGAACGGTACAATGAGGCCCATGGGCGAACTAGGAGGATCATAGAAAGAACCTTTGGCCTCCTGAAGGCCAGGTTTAGGTGCCTGCATATGACAGGGAGATCCCTGATGTACTCACCAAAGAAGGTGTGCCAGATCATCGTGGCCTGCTGTATGCTTCACAATCTGGCATTGCGACGTCAGGTGCCTTTCCTGCAGGAGGATGGTCCAGATGGTGGTGTTGTGGCAGCTGTGGAGCCTTCGGAGAGTGAAGAGGAGGAAGACGAAGAGGACGACACAGACAACAGGGACAGAGTTATCCAACAGTATTTTCAGTAGCACACAGGTAAGAATCACCCACGCCATTTAACATTTACTGAAAGCCCCCTGCATCTTTACTTTGTGTATTTCCCCCCAGTTCTTTTAAACTGATGTTTGATTTTCCCTTCCCTTTTCAGTGCTGTATGACCCACTGCGTGAATTCTGCTTGGTTAGCCCATGGACTAATGCTTATTGACATCGGTATGTTGTCATCACAAAAATAACTGAACATTATTGATCAGTAATGTGTTATACATTTGTAAATAATACAGGCTGACTCCTGAATGATTTCAGTGCAATGAGTGATTTATTTTTAGTGCTAGATATTGGTACATGATATTAAAACGGTGATGGGTGAGGGTGGAGTTATGTCCATGGCAGAGTCCAGTTCTCAGTTTCACAGGTGCATTTTCCATATGCCTGTGGAAGGATGGAGCAGGGGCAGTTCAAGGTTGGACAGGGTGACAATGTGGGACAGTGGGATGACATCAGGGGGTATCTTATGCTGGCGGGGGTCTTGGCATCCTACTCTGTCTTCCTGTGAGATCTCAGGTTCCTCTTGCGGGGTGGTTGTTCTTCAGCAGGAGGTGGGGTTCTGGTGGCCCGTCGTTCTGTGGGGGCCTCCTGACCACTAGCGCCGGCAGAGGTGGTAGGCTGTTCCTGGTCCTGGCTAGTGACAGGGGCCCTTTGTGGTGCCACATGGTCCCGCAATGTGGTTTCTATCCGGTTGAGGGCCTGGACTATGGTCCCCATAGCGGTAGCGATGTTCCTGAGTTCATTGCTGAACCCCATGTACCGTTCCTCCTGCTGTGCCTGGATCTCGGTGAACCTGGCCAGTACCGTCGCCATCGTCTCCTGGGAGTGATGGTATGCTCCCATTGATGGTGGTGGGGGCCTCTTGGAGAGTCGGTTCCCTGGGCCGGTCCTCCCCCCCCGTCGCACAGCAGCCCTCCCAGTTGCCCTGTTTCTCCGGGCCTCTGTCCCCTGGACGGTGTGCCCACTACCACTGCCCCCAGGTCCCTGTTGTTGTTGGGGTGTTGGGTCAGCCTGGGTGCCCTGTAGTGGCGGACACACCGCTGCTTGACGCGTCCTGGAGACAGAGGCATGGGCCCGCTGGGTGGGAGCTGTGCTGGTGTTCCCAGAGGGGGTTGGGTCTGCTGTGGCCTGTGTCTGTGTGTGGGGAACCGACTGTCCAGAGGTCCCCGATGGTCCGGGCTGGTCATCAGGTTCTAGGTCGACAGAGCTGCTGTCCTCGCTGGGGGCCTGTTCTGGGGGTGGGATAGACAAATCCGGACCCTCCGTGGCGGTGTGTTGGCGTTCGGGCCCTGCAGGGGTAAAAGAGTATGGTTATTGTTTCTGTGTGTGCCATGGCGTGCATTTTGAGTGCCCTTGTCCCCCAGTGCTGGCATTCCCTTGTGGGAGGTGTTGTGAGGGTGGGGGGGGGGGGGTGTATGGGTATGTGCAATGGTCATGCTTTGGTGGTGGCTGTCTATGGTTTGTGTTGGCATTCAGGGGTTGGTGTTGTTTAGGGTGGGTTGTGCTGGTGAGACATTGGCAGGGAGGTTGTGTGCTGGGGGGTTGAGATTGGGGGTGAGGGGGGGGGTTGGCATGCTGGTGGTTGGGGGGGGTGAAGTAGTTGAGATTCGACTTACCAGAGTCCATTCCTCCGTGTACTCCAGCGAGGCCATCAGGATGCAGGATGTTTACTACCTCTTGCTCCCATGCTGTGAATTGGGGTGGAGTGGGTGGGGGTCCGCCGCCAGTCTTCTGCACAGCAATGTTGTGTCGAGACACCATCGAGCGCACCTTCCCCCGTAGGTCGTTCCATCGCTTTCGGATATCTTCCCGATTTCTGGGATGCTGTCCCACAGCGTTGACCCTGTCTACGATCCTTTGCCATAGCTCAGCCTTCCTTGCTATAGTGGTGTGCTGCACCTGTGTGCCGAAGAGCTGGGGCTCAACCCTTATAATTTCCTCCACCATGACCCTGAGTTCTTGGTCCGAGAACCTGGGGTGTCTTTGGGGTGCCATGGGGTGGTGTGGATGAGGTGTGGGGTGGTGTTTGTGGTGATGTGCGTGGTGATGTGTGGTGATGTGTGCATAAATGTGGTGTGGGTGATGAAGTTGGGTTCCTGTGTGTGTTGGGGTTTTCGATTGCTGTGCTCGCTCTCTCTATCTCTATCTCTATCGCCTTCTCTCCGATTTCCAACTAGTGGGGGTTTGTGGGTGATGTGGGGTGTGTGTTTTATAGTTGATTGGATGTGTGGGAGTGTTGTTTGTATGTGTCTCAGGTGTGTGTATTTCAAATTGTCCAATGTGGCTGTGTTTTGGAGCTGTGTGTGTATTTTGAGCGCGGCGGTGTGTACCGCCAATGGAATACCGCGGTTGAAAGACCGCCGCGTGGATTCGTGGGTCAGAATGGCATGGGCGTGTTTGTGTTGGCGTGACGGTGGAGGTTTGGTCATCTCCAGTTTTCCGCGGCCCGCTGATGAGGCGGCCTTCCTTGGATGTCGGGTTTTTGGCGGTTTCACAGTTGGTGGTCAGAATGACCGTGGCGGGTTACCGCGGCCGCGGCGGTAGAATGGCGGACTTCTGACCGGCGGTAAGGGCCTTTTACCGCTGAGGTCAAAATGACCCCCTGAGTCCCACTTCACATTCTGTAAAGGAAACTTGACCCAGAGATGCTCAGTGTTCTAATCAAGGCACATGTTCTTGTGGTTGATGACACTATGAGCAAATCCGGAAACAAAGCATGGAGCTTTATCTGCTGAACCTGTGAAGTTTCTAAAAGGATTTGCTGAGATGGAAGAAAAATGCGACTTTAAAGACGTAGAAAAATACCTTGTGCATGTGTGGAAAACGAGTTCTGTCTGTCACACATTTGGTGATCTTTGGTACAGTGAGTTCAAGAGATCAGCCCCACTAAGTTACTTTACATTGACGTCATATTCTGTGCGCAGGCACATTAAAAGAGTGTTCTACTTGATCAGAAGATGAGTAACTGTTTTTGATCATACACATGTAGAGAGAGATCAGTGTGTATTTGGTTGGGAATATATTGATGCAGTTGTAAAACCTACAAAACCTCTAAAGCCTCTACACCCGGAACTTACACATATATGTACTTGCAAAAACTGTGCTACAAAATTATGTCCCTGTTGATATGCTCCTCTCACATGTTTAACATTCAGCAAATGTACCACAAGCGATTGCTAAATAAAGTGAAATATGAAAATGTGTCTAAAACAGGAGTAATAAACATTATTTTTTTCATATCCAGATCATACACATTGTTTGGTGTACACAGAAAAGGATTAAAAACCATTATTTTGTGTTTCTTTTCTATATATGTCTCTTCTTCCTCTGTTATAGCTGCCATTTTGGAAAATGGCGGGAGGGTTGCTCTGAGGAGTTATTTTCGGTCCCTATAAGACTACTTGACCCCAAAACCTATGACACCAAAATGAAGTATATAGGTCTCATGGTTTCTGAAATATTACGTCATCACTGCAACACATCCGTCATTTTAAAAAATGTTGTCCAGGAAAACACGGCCCGGTTAAGCAATGTCTACTCAAGCTTAATTACTTCTCTAATGATCCAAAAGAAAAATCAAAAATGAAAAGCTCTGGGTAACAATTTGTTTACAGAGGTATATCAGTGGGCCGTGTTTCATTCACTGACCTTCGTTAAGAGTAAATATTTCCTGACTTCACCCCATTACTTAAACATAAAAAGAAATCTGTGCTTATCTTTAGGTTCTAGCTTGAAAGTGGTTGCTGTAAAATAACCAGTCATTTAGTCATAACACCTTAAACAGCATAAATATGCTTTACAGTTGATTGTGCGGTTTTATGAAATAACTGCATTGAAGGCATTTGCCTTCTGTATTCCCACCTTGTATGTCATTTGGATACCTTTGCTCCAGCCTTTCCGCCTCACTGTTTGTGTTACATTGAGAAATAGTGTGCCCTTCTCACACTGTAGTCTCAGTAATTTCACAATAATGATATTTCCTCACAAAATTTGGTAGGGGCTCATAAAATTTCACTATGGCTGGTTCCCTCTTAGAGTTAAAAAGTCCATTGTCTAAGAGGAGCTGTGGGTATTCAAGGGCACTATTTTACTTCCTCAGATGTGTTCAAGGGCACTGTGTCTCAGGTGTCACACCCGTATCCCTCTATTCACTGCCATCTAACCAGTATTATACAGACATTGAATACAAAATGCAGGTGAATGTGGCAAAACTAAGACCCAGCACAGTGTTTTCACATCTTATTAAGAATCAGGAGGAACTTTATTTGGACACTTAGGCGGTCATTCTGACCCTGGCGGTCAAAGACCGCCAGGGCGGAGGACCGCGGGAGCACCGCCGACAGGCCGGCGGTGCTCCAATGGGGATTCCGACCGCGGCGGTAAAGCCGCGGTCGGACCGGCACCACTGGCGGGCTCCCGCCAGTGTACCGCCGCCCCATTGAATCCTCCAAGGCGGCGCAGCTTGCTGCGCCGCCGAGGGGATTCCGACCCCCCCTACCGCCATCCAGATCCCGGCGGTCCGACCGCCGGGATCCGGATGGCGGTAGGGGGGGTCGCGGGGCCCCTGGGGGCCCCTGCAGTGCCCATGCCACTGGCATGGGCATTGCAGGGGCCCCCGTAAGAGGGCCCCTACATGTATTTCACTGTCTGCTGCGCAGACAGTGAAATACGCGACGGGTGCAACTGCACCCGTCGCACAGCTTCCACTCCGCCGGCTCGATTCCGAGCCGGCTTCATCGTGGAAGCCTCTTTCCCGCTGGGCTGGCGGGCGGTCTGAAGGCGACCGCCCGCCAGCCCAGCGGGAAAGTCAGAATTACCGCCGCGGTCTTTCGACCGCGGAACGGTAACCTGACGGCGGGACTTTGGCGGGCGGCCTCCGCCGCCCGCCAAGGTCAGAATGAGGGCCTTAGATTTTTGTCATTTATTGATACCTTGAAGTGTGCTGTCTTCTTATTTGATTCATCATACAGACTTTGGTTGTAGTGCCCTGAACCATCTAAAAGATGTCATGCGGAGCTTTATAAAAAATAATATCCATGTTTCTTGTGAACATTGGGCAGGTGGACAGGTCAGTCTGTGGCATTCTGGGGGTCCTGTTCATAGAGCCATTTCTGGCCATAAGTTGGTGATTATAGTCATAAATGACTGCATTTGTTCCTCATGAACTTGTGGCTATTCATGAACTACTAACTGTCCTTTCATTCAGTGGATACCCTTGCAGTTTACTCCACTAAAAGGCTAGTGTAATCCACGTCCAGGGTGGGAGAGGGGATGGGTCAAATGTAAACTTTCTCCTTGAGGAAAAATCCTTTGTCTAAGAAAGAGAAAGCAAAACAAAAAATGTGAGTTTCCACATCTTGCTACCTTTCTCAGTGCACAGTGGTACACTGTATATAATTATGCACTGGTGAAACAGAAACTTTCAAAGTGTAACGCGGCTCAACCCCTAGTATGCATGGAGCTTTCAAGGCATACTAAGGCCACTTTTATTTTGGTGCCCAGGTGTTGGACACTGTGCATTCTGGTTGGTTGCGGCAAGGCCCCGGCCAGGCAAGATCTTACCACTTCCATCAGGGGTGGATGATTACACTTGCTGTATAATCTGCCCTCACCCTTGGTAAGCTTGGCACAGAGCAGTCAGGCTTATCACAGAGGCAATGTGTAAAGCAAGGGCACAGCACTCCCTCACCAAAACCACAGTGAGCGGCACAGATGAGAGTTCATATACTGTGTAGGTATATAAAAATTTTATTCAACACACACATTGTCAACACAGCATGAGTATTATAAAAATCTGGGCATAAATCACATTCAGCATTAGAGTTCACAGTATTCGGCCCAATTGTGTGTGACAACAAAAACAGTATGTACAAGTGAGAAAACAATACTTTCCTTCCATCCACTCTCATGCAGTGCCAAACGTTGTCAGCACAAGACCCACCAAGGAGTTTATCAACTTTGAAGCATCACTTAAATTCAGGGTACACCCCAGCTCCCAACGCTAGCAGTAATAAGTACATACAAGGGTTGTAGCACTTCCACATAGCACTGTGGCCTAGGCTGCACTAGGAAATTGCATTGCCAACCTCAGGAATTGCCTTGCAGAAGAACATGACCAGCAACACCACAGTGCTTCCCATGCCTTCAACTGCACTCATTCCTGCACTACCGGGCAGTGCTGCAGGTATCAGTCAGCTTGTACACACACACACACTCATGTGCACGTGCTCCCAGCACCCTAATGCGGTGCCCTGATATCTGACCAGTGGATGTTTGGGGCCCAAACCACCCTCTACTCACCAACCAGCTTTGGCTATCCCGCCCCACCAAAACCATAGATTGAGTCAACCTCAATCTGCTGCTCGCGGCCCTAGTTACACTACGCAGGATCCTGGGGACAAAATGGGAGGAGGAAGGAAAGACAATAGCCAATCTGGCAACAAGTAGCAAGGAGACGGTTGGGCTCCCAGTAGGAGGTTCACTCTGAGGTCTGCAACACACAGCAGGAGAGTCACTAGGGCCGCCCGTTAGCCACCACGGTGCCCAGACAGGCAGTCAGCATTACAAAATATTTACCGATTTTGGTACCTCCTAAACTGAGGGGCACCTTTGGGACATTTTAATTTGAGTCGCCCTCGACAATTCCCGTTTCACATGACAAGTTACTAGGTCAGCCCCCACTTTACAAGGAGGTGCTGCGTCTGGTGCACGAAGACTTGAGTACAACCAGACGGTTAAGCTTCCACATGAAAAGGGCTCAGTGCTGTACCTCCATAAAAATGATGCACAACTCAGGGGGTCGATGGCCTGATTTGCCCCGACCATACGATCATTCCAAATACAATTCCCAATATGGCACCTCCTAAGGAGGAGGCACTAGTCTGGTGCGTGATGACTTGAACCACACCAGACACTCCAAATGATCCCACAAAGAATGTAAATACCGCACCTCTCTGGAATGAGACACAACATTTAGTGCTTGATGACTTGAGTAGGTCTAGATCATACGGTCGCACAAGGAGCTTCGTTTCCGTACCTCCCTGGAATGAGGCACAATGTCTGGTGTGCAATTACTTTAGTCGCACCAGACTTCCAGGTCACACACTTCGATGCAAGTTCAGCCATACCATACTAGGCAGTGTATAGTACAACTCTGATTGCATCCCCACCTCCAAGGGTTGCAACCTATGAAGGGGGCACAGCACCCAATGCGCATGCAACTGAGGGTCACACAAGAGAAATGCTACTCACTGGACAACAGCGGGCCAAACGGGGTCCCGCAACGGGTGATCCCGCTCACACCACAAGACGTCTCTGTGTGCAGTGGCCCTCATGATGAAGAGCCACTCACCTGAAGCGCAGGCAATACTTGCAGGCTCCAAGCCAGGTAATTCCAGTCTACAGACACAATACTTAGTCCATGCACACGCCACTGCTGCCTGGTGGAGTCTAGCATACGATGTAGGCTCAGAAGAGGGCCCCACTCTCCAGATGATACCAGCAGATGATGTAAATCCCTTGAAGGAGGTATTTGATGTCCTTGAGACCTCTGAGAGAAGAGGGGGCAGCCAACCTGCCCTTTGGAAAGCACACCTCGGGTTACAACTTCGCGGCAGGCAATCGGCTCAGGCCAGCCACAATACAGGAAGGGTGTGTGGATCCCTTCCTTGGACAGTTATCCTCCTGTGCACAACAGATTCCTCTGGCAGTGTGCACCACGTGGTCCAGCAGCACCGGTCCCGCATCGCCCTAGATGCAATACTGACTTGCTGAAGTATAGTACCCTAGTTATACTAAAGTGTGACTGAATATAGGGGTGGTTCAAAGGGTGTGCCTTGGAACCACTGATGTCTCCGCTAAATATTCTCCCCATCCGTCTGATGATATGGAATGTAGACCTCTATCTTTAGTGGGGCCATGCCCTGGCTCTGAGGACAAGTGTCGCAAACCTGTCCCTCCAGTCGATCTATCCAAGCCCCAAATGGCAGGGATCTGTCATTCTGGTTGCTCAAGTTTTATAGCTGTCTATGCACTACTATTGTTCTCTTCCCCTGCACCCAGTGGAATGAAGCTGAATTTACAGGGCACACAAAGGATTTTAGAATCTGGAAATGCCCACTTCTTAGAAGTGGCATTTCTATGGAATTAATAATAAAACCACCTTTAACATTAGAGGGGGATTGTCACTCTGAATCCAGTGATGCCAAACATCAATAGCCTGTGGCTCTTCTGCAATCCACTATTGCAGACAGACCCAATAAAGCTATATTTTCTCCTGTGTTACCTAATGGGCAGAGCCACTCTCATGGGCAGTGTGAACATACATGGGTGTTCTGCACCATCTGGGCACATGTGCACTAGTGCACATACAAGCCTTCAGAGCCAAGCTGGACACTTAGGTTACAGCCACCGCAAGGGGGCAAGTGCACTCATACTGGCCTGCACTATCCGGCTCAGCCCCTTTTTTAGAATCCCGTGTGCATGTGTGCACACCCTGGCACGTGATACCAGAACTAATATCTAGATAGAAACCAATGGTGTGCTAGTATGCACACATGGGCTAGCGCCAGACTTACTATTGATATGACTCCCTGGTGCAGGTAGGCACCTGATGCCAGCTATGCCAGACTCAATGTATATAAAACCACCATCATGTAGGTGGGCACACCCTACCCTATTGGGCCAGGATCTGCACATCCAAAGGTCCTCTGGTGCAAATGAACACCCTGGGGCCTGCCATGGCTGGTTCCGTCCGTGTTGGTCAGCACCACCTCTTACCCAGTAGAGGACATGCGTGCACACTTCCACCCTGCACTTGCTCGGGGCCCAAAGGCCTCTACTAGAGGACCAGCCCATCCCAGGTAGGGGACACCCACATGGGATGCTTCCCTACCAGAGCAGAGTACCCTACATACACCTGCCCTACACCTACCACCTGCCCTGTCTTTGAGGCCTTTCAGGGGAGGCCTAAGGCTGGCTAAGGGTTGGCCCCTGCATAGGGGCTGCCACCCTGAGTGCAGGGGCATTAGGCCCTGCGCCGACCCATCCAATCGGGCCTAAGACATGGTTGAAAGGGTCTTCTAAGGGGTGGCACTCACTGTGCAACTTCCTCATTGTAGCTAGGGCCATACCTGTCCCAGATATGTGGGATACCTGTTTTACAGGGTCCTCGTTAGTACAGCACCTCAACCATGCCCATACCAGCCCCTTTCTAACATAATTAGGAAGGGTGCATGCACTTTCCCACTGCCATACAGGGGAGAAGTGCCCAGAGTCCTAAGGTCCTGCACAGGGACTCAGCAAAGACTGGGAGAAAGAAAAGCAAAAAGTTTTAGGAAAATTCCTCAAGAAATGCCAAGTTCAACACCGGGTCTTTTTTCTGTCCCAGTTCGACCCTGATAGGTCCCAGGGTGTTGAGGCCTTGTCTTTGGAACGGGGAGAGGGAGAGAGAGTAGAGGTTACAGTTGGCATTCTTCCTGAATGCAGATGGGCATGGGGCCTGGATTCTCCTTGTTATGCTCAGAACTGACAACCCAAACCGCTGCATCCCTGAATACACAATCAAGTGCAGCACAGTTTGTACCAGTAAAAGTGAACACAGTGAAGCTTAGTGGCTGCCTGTAATAAACTGCTGTCCGAAATGGTATAATAAAAACAGTAAGCCTCCCATGCCAATGTTTTCAAAAGTTTAAACCGCAAGTTGCACAGTCAGTTCTTTAATTAATCTTCCAGCTGAGCCGGTGATTTGGGCGAGTGTCAAAAATATAGAAGCATCACTTGCAGGAGGTTACTATTAGCCAACCAAGCCGTGGAGAAATGTGAAAAAGATAAACGAGAGTTTATCTACAGTAAATATATGGTTAAAAAAAAATATTGCTGTTTTTTGTAATAATAAGCAATACAATCGAGGGGTCTGGTTGTTTGCTAGTGCAGTATCCAGCGGGCTCACTTCTTATCCAAACTGTAGGGTGCCCCAAAAAGAAACCGATGCTCCTTTAAATTCAGCCTCATAATTAGCTACACTGTCTTACTAACTTGTCACATTTATTACTAACAGTTGCTCTGGATATATAGCCGTTAAACCGGTGTGACGTGAGAGTCGAACCTAGCGGGGAAACATTTGCAATTTCTTTCCACATAAAGTACTGATCGAACTTAGCCAGCCTTTCAGGCGCTTTTGGGAATTGTTTAAAGCTTTTTGACCCCATCCCTCACCCTCTCTCAAACCTCCCCACGCCCTTCTAAAATGCAAAACAAATCGAGCTTTTAGCGACACATCACACCTTTTCAATACATTTGCCCCCAAAATATACGTTTTACAGACATTTTTGAAGAGAAGACCCATGAAATATCACAATATCTCTCATTACGGCATTGGTGTCGATATATGGCAATGCCTGCAGTAGCGGAAAACGACAGAATCACAGATTCACGGTGAGCCGTTATTTCAGCGGAAGCCCTTCAGCACCCTCCTATGTGCTGTCAAGAGCAAGGTAGAGTGGAAGCTGTGTAAAGTACACCGTGTCTTTGAGTCTCTTCTCCACCACAAGCCTCCATCATTATGTGACCGTGAATCAGTGCTGTTACGTATTGTGCATCATAAAAGGAGACCACACAGTTATTTGGTCGAGGAAACACGGTCTCAAGTTTATTTATAGTGTCACGCAGTTAGAGGTTTTTTTTTATTATTATTATTTATCAGGATCAATTTTAATAGTAGCATTGATGATCATACAGTTACACAGCAGTAAAGCCCAGAGACGGCCTTGCCAGCCGCAACTTCAACAACCAAGAACTGTGCGAAGAAATCCTTCCCACCCTCCCCTAAACAGTTTGAGGACCGCGTTCACCCACATGGGACCACACCTCTATAGAGTATAGTTCCAACCGACGCCACTGTCCATTCACCCACCATCAGGGCCTGCCAGAGCGGCTGTGAATTTTATGGACCTACCAGTGAGGGTCTGTGGTCGAAGGTAAATAAAATATGCAGCACTTTCAGGTATCATGGGCATGTGAGCGCTCTAAACTCCGTGGATAAAGTGGTAATAAACTGAGATCAAACCTCTGCAAACTCTGCGCCCGGTGTTCAGGATTTTTTTTTTTGTCCCCAGAGTGAAATAGTAGTTGATGCGCTGTGCAGAGGGCCAGAGCCATGTAGCGTTGCAGCCCATTGACGTAACTGGGACCCCAAATGCTACCATCCAGGATACACCCACGAGGGGATTCCAGGGACAATTCCCTTTGTGCCACTCCCCATGTGGAACGCCCCATAATCACATGATATAATTAATAAAATGTCTGTCTTGTATGCACGGGCAGGGAGTAGACCCGCCTATCAAGCACACTTACGAACAAAGGGGGTTATTACAACTTTGGAGGAGGTGTTAATCCGTCCCAAAAGTGACGGTAAAGTGACGGATATACCACCAGCCGTATTACGAGTTCCATAGGATATAATGGACTCGTAATACGGCTGGTGGTATATCCGTCACTTTACCATCACTTTTGGGACGGATTAACACCTCCTCCAAAGTTGTAATAACCCCCAAAGTGTGTCCTAGCCTTTATTACTGTATAAACAAAAGCTGCGCATAAGCTATTGTCGTCCGTAGGCACCTGCAACATTACACTGGCGATGAGGGACCCCGCTGTGCCCCGAATCTCAGAGGAACTGCGCTGCTGTATCCGTGGAGCCGCTGTCATTGTGTCGAGTGCCCCGCTTCCAATGCCCCCGCTAGCCCCGCTGGATACACTCACTCGATTGCCAAAGCCTCGATAAGGTGTGGCCGGCCAGCGGTGAAGTGGTTTGACTTGTACTCGTCATGCGCACCGTAATTTGCTCATTGCGTTCCTGCTCTTCAGTACGGAAGAGCACAACACCCTGTGCTGCTGGTTCTTCACACTCCAGGTAAGTGAGCCCAACTGTAAGTGGAGTCCCACATGTGCCACATTAGGCTTTACACATAAACAAGGAATACAAGATATGAATCATGGAAAGGCGGGAAAGGATATAGAGTTAAAAAACTATACCAAAATAAAAGATAACACATGAGGAACACAAAGACAATAAAGAAAAAAAAAGAAAAAAAAGATGGACACAAAAGAAAGACTGGCATAGCCCCACCCCCACAGCCTAGACTACCACACCTACCAACTTGAGCCCAACACTCGCTACACCAGCGCAGCACACCCCTATACGGCCCACCACGCACATGCAAGAGCACCAGAGAGCAACAAGACCACACCATAAGTGAACTGACATCAGGCACAATAGCCACCATACTGGCAGTTGAACAATTCATCATCTAGGCCACGCCCTCCACTCAGGCCTCCAGGTGGAAAGATTGGGTGGAGAGGGTCCTGCTGTTCTTTGAAGCTACAAAAGTAGAGAATGCACAGAAGCGAGCAATGATCCTATAAGTAGGAGGAAAAGACATTCATCGAATATCCAACACTATCAATGAAGCCACCCCAAAGACTCATCTCACTCTGACCGCAGTCCTCAATGCTCATTTCGAGCCCATGGCCAACACTGACTACGAAAGGTTTGTGTTTCGCCAAGTACGGCAGCAAGCCGAGGAGTCAATAGACTTCTTCTACATGAGGCTTAAAGAATTAGCCCGCACCTGCAGATTCACAGATGAAAATGAGGAAATCAAAGGGCAGAACATAAAAGGCTGCGCTTCGGAGAAATTGTGAGAAAGAATCCTGGAGGAGTCAGGAAGGTCGCTAGCCAACATATTGACGATGGGAAGAACAAAAGAATTGTCCAAAGCCTGGGCATCCCATATGGAGGTGGCATTGCAGGGACCAATAAAAGTGGAGCCAGTAAACGCTATCACACCGGCGCCCAGCAGGCCCAGACCCAAGAGAAGCATCGCCACAACCAAGATTTGTGGCTACTGTGGAGGGCCCACTCACTGCCCTGCAGACTGCCCAGCAACAGGGGAAGAAATTCACTGAATTTGGGAAGCCGAATCATTTCATAAAGGTGTGCCCATCAACTATAGGGCGCACCCTGAAGTCGATCGTCAACACTGCTTTCGAAGTTCAGTCCACCATAGCCACATGGATGATGATGTTGATGATGAAGAACATTCCATACACTCCATTTTTGCGGTATGCATGGTGTTAGAAATGGGGTCTTTGGTTGGCAGTCAGGTTACTGCCTGTCAAAGCAACGACCTGCACTCTAGTCAGGGTAAATCAGACACAATCCAAATTATTCTGTGCCCACCCCCTGGTGGCTTGGCATTGAGCAGTCAGGCTTAACTTAGAAGGCAATGTGTAAAATATTTGTTCAACAAATCATGCAATAACACAGTATAAACACCACAAAAATACAATACACAGGTTTGGAAGAATATAGAATATTTATCTGAGTAGATTAAGGTCAAAACAATCAAGATTTGATCAATACAAGTTGAAATATCACTTTCAAGAGTTGTAAAATAGTCTCTGAATAAGAAACAGACAATTACTGCTTGGTTTTTCAAAGTACCTGGTGTGTGTCAAAAATTACAGAGACTTTACTTGCCAAGTTTGGGCTGACCCCTGAGAAATACTATCAGTGGGTCAGGGACAGCACTAAAGTCTACACACAGAACTGGGTAGACTTTTTGATTTCTCCAGTAAGGCACTGGATGGAAGGGTGCTGGGTAGTAAAGTAGATGACTATTTGGGGTTATATAATTTGGTCCTGAAGAGCATATGTTCAGTGTTTGCTTTGCACCAGAACCTAGTTGACAGTAAGATGACTGATCCTAGACAGCTTGCTCAGGATGGGGACCACTGGGTTAGCATCAGAGTGTCTAAGAAGGTACCTGGGGGGGAAACCCACAAAGGTGGTCAGGGTTCCCACCAGAAGAAAGAGGAGGGAGAAAAACTTAAAAATAAAGAGTTCTCAAAAGGCCCCCAAAACAATTCCCAGGGTGGTGGTGACCAGTCCAAACCTGATTCTGAAAAGAGACCAAAATGCTTAGAGTGCACCAAGTTTGGTCACTACAGGGGCGACTCCAAGTGTCCAATGTGGGTACAGCCCCCCACTGCAGGGCAGACACCTGGATTGGCTACAGTAGCACTCGGAGAGAAGGTAGTCCCAGATAGTTTTGGGGGACAGACAGAGGTAACCCTAGTGTCCTTGGGAGATGAGGAAATGATGCCAAAAGCCCACATGCCTGCCAATACTTCCAAGTATAGGTAGTGGGTTACCATTAAAGGGCAAAGGGTGGAGGCTCTGCATGACACAGGAGCCAGCATGACTACCAGTAGGGGTCAGCTGGTGTGTGCAGAGCAGGTCATCCCCAATGCATTCCACCAGGTCATAGTCGCTGACAATCGTGAGAGTCACCTACCGTTGGCTCACATTCCCTTTGAGTTGGAGGGGTCTCTGGTACTCTAAAAGTAGCTGTGAGTCCTGCCATGCCAGTAGATTGTCTGTTAGGCAACGACCTTGAGCATACTACCTGGAAGGAGGTGGAGCTCAGGTCTCACCTGGAGATGTTAGGTTTGCCTGAATGGGTCTGCATGACCACACAGTCCATGGCTGCCCGGGAAGGAAGTCAAGGGCGTCTGGGGCCTGGACCAATGGCCCAGACAGCTGCAAATAGGAAAGGCAAGGGGCACAGGAAACCGGTCTCTGACATTCCTGCAGTGGTTGATGGGGTCCCAGAGGAGGAGGCCCCTGAGCCAACTGGGGAGGACATCACCACTCTGGGCAACCTGCCTGAACTTGCTGGCTAGCAAGCAAAAGATTGGCCAACCAGGGAGGAGTTCTGCAAAGCACAGACAGAGTGCCCCACTCTTGCGGGTTTGAGGCGACAGGCCGCAGCCCAGGCAGCAGGTGAAGCCTCTGGCAATCACCATATCTATTGGAAGAATGATCTCCTTTACAGTGAGCCTAAGGTATCAGTAGCTGGGGCAGCATGTGTACTGGTGGTCCCCCAGTGTTACCGTGCCTTGGCTCACGACATCCCCCTGGCAGGACATTTGGGAAGACAAGACCTTGTCACCCACTTTTATTGGCCCCGAATGCGGATGGCTTCAGATGCTTTCTGTAGGTCATGCCCAACCTGCCAGGCTAGTGGGAAGACAGGGAAAAGACTAAAAGCCCCCCTGATCCCACTCCCCATTGTTGGCACACCCTTTGAAAGGGTGGGCTTCAACGTCATTGGTCCCTTGGACACCAAAACTGCCCTAGTTAAAAGGTTCATCCTGGTTTTGGTGGACCATGCCACCCGCTATCCAGAGGCAATCCCTTTAAGGACAGTGACTGCACCAGTGATGACCAGAGCTCTGATGGGGATATTTACCCATGTGGGATTCCCAAAGGAGAGTGTGCCTGACAGAGGCACACACTTCATGTCTGCATACATGAAGTCTTTGTGGGATGCATGTGGGGTGACCTATCGGTTCACCACCCCTTACCATCCTCAATCCAATGGGCTTGTGGAAAGGTTCAATAAGACCCTAAAAGGCATGATCACAGTCCTGCCTGAGGCCATGAGGCATAAGTGGGATGTCCTCTTGCCATGTGTCCTCTTTGCCTATAGAAAGGTTCCCCCAGAAAGGGGTGGGATTCAGCCCCTTTGAACTTCTGTATGGGTACCCTGTCAGGGGACCCCAAGCATAGGAAAAGAGGGGTGGGAGAAAGCTACCACGAAACCCCCCCAGGAAGTGGTCAATTACATGCTGGCCCTCCACAACCAGATGCAACGCTTCTGGTAGCAGGCCAAGAGCAACCTCGAGGCCAGTCAAGAGGTGATGAAGCAATGGTATGACCAGAAGGCCACCCTGGTAGAATTCTCAACTGGAGACAAAGTTTGGGTAATGGAGCCGGTAGAGCCTAGAGCTCTCCAGGACCGCTGGAGTGGCCCATTTGAGATCAAGGAGCAGAAGGGGACGCCACTTACTTAGTGGACCTCAAGTCCCCTAGAAACACCCTAAGGCTGCTCCACCAGAACAGACTGAAGCCTCATTTTGAGAGGGCTAAAGTCAGCAGGCTTCTGGTGGCAGATGGGGGTATGGAAGAGGAGAGTGAGCCTCTCCCCGACCTCCTCTCTGTCAAGGAAGTTGATAGGTCAGTGGAGGGTGTCAGTCTCTCTGACTCCCTGACCCTAGATCAGAGAGGAAACTGCTATGAGTTATTGGAGCAGTTCTCTTCCTGTTTTCCCTCACCCCTGGACTCACACACTTGTGTGTTCATGACATTGACACAGAAGACAGTACCCCTGTAAAGAATAACATTTACAGAGTGTCAGATAAGGTGAGTGTTAGAAATGGGGTCTTTTGTTAACAGTCAGGTTACCCCCTGGTCAAGCAAGGACCCTCACTCTAGTCAGGGTAAAAGAGAATCACCCTCAGCTAACCCCTGCTTACCCCCTTGGTAGCTTGGCAGAGCATCAGGCTTAACTTCAGAGTGCTAGGTGTAAAGTATTTGTACCAACACACACAGTAATGTAATGAAAACAGTATGAAATGACACAACACCAGTTTAGAAAAATAGGAAATATAAAAAAAAAAAAAACAAGACCAAAACGACAAAAATCCAACATACACAAGTCAAGTTATGAATTTTTAAAGATTAAACTAAAAAATAGCGCTTAGAAACACAAAAAGCTTCAATGAGGTGTTAACACGGCATCGTGACGGAGTCTTTCCCAACAAGCCGGCACCAGTGGTGCTGGACACGGAGTCGCGTAGACCCCCAAGTACAGCAGCTTTGGTGAAGAGTGAAAACAAGTCGATGTGCAAAGTCGGGGATCGCGGCGTCTGTGCGAAAAGTTGAATCTGTGCACTTCGAGCGATGTCGGTCACGACATGGTGCGGCTGCTTCCACGGAGTCACGAACTTCAGTGGGGCTGCAGCGGCGTTGGGCCTGAAAAGGTTGTCGCGTTCCAGCAACGATCACGGAGTCGGTTGCAGGCGGCGTCACCGGATTCAGCAGCGGCGTCGGTCTGAAGTCAATTTCCTTGGATTTTCACCAGCTTTCCTTTCAAGGGCCCAGGGACTGGATAGGGCACCACTTGTCAGAGCAGGAGTCTATCCAGAGACTCCAGGTGCTGGCGGAGAGAAGTCGTTGTTGTCCCTGAGACTTCAAACAACAGGAGGCAAGCTCTAAATCAAGCCCTTGGAGATTTCTTCACAAGATGGAAGGCACACAAAGTCCAGTCTTTGCCCTCTTACTCTTGCAGAAGCAGCAACTGCAGGATAGCTCCACAAAGCAGGCAGGGCAGCACTTCTCCTCAGCTCTTCAGCTCTTCACCAGGCAGAGGTTCCTCTTGTTTCCAGAAGTGTTTTAAAGTCTGTGGTTTTGGGTGTCCTTCTTATACCCAATTTCTCCTTCGAAGTAGGCCTACTTCAAAGTAAAGTCTCTTTTGAATGTGAAATCCTGCCTTGCCCAGGCCAGGCCTCAGACACTCACCAGGGGGTGGGAGACGGCATTGTGTGAGGACAGGCACAGCCCTTTCAGGTGTAAGTGACCACTCCTCCCCTCCCTCCTATCACAGATGGCTCATCAGGAAATGCAGACTACACCCCAGCTCCCTTTGTGTCACTGTCTAGTGTGAGGTGCAACCAGCCCAACTGTCAAACTGACCCAGACAGGGAATCCACAAACAGGCAGAGTCACAGAGATGGTAGAAGCAAGAAAATGCCCACTTTCTAAAAGTGGCATTTTCAAACACACAATCTCAAAATCAACTTTACTAAAAGATGTATTTTTAAATTGTGAGCTCAGAGACCCCAAACGCCACATGTCCATCCGCTCCCAAAGGGACTCTACACTTTAATCATATTTAAAGGTAGCCCCCATGTTAACCTATTGGAAGGACAGGCCTTGCAACAGTGAAAAACAAATTTAGCAATATTTCACTGTTAGGACATATAAAACACATTACTATGGTGGTAATTCTGACCTCGGCGGTAAAAGGCGCCTACCGCCGGTCAGAAATCCTCCATAATCCCGCCGCGGTCGCGGAAACCCGCCACGGTCATTCTGACCCGCAGAAGGCAAACCTCCGAAAATCCGACCGCCACAACAGACCGCCAGACCAGCGGTCGGCGGAAAGGTGGAGGTGACCAAACCTCCACCGCCACGCCAACAGAAATACGCCCATCCCATTACGACCCACGAATCCACGCGGCGGTCATTCAAACGCGGTATTCCATTGGCGGGACACACCGGCGCGGTCAGAATACACACAAACGAACAAAACTCAGCCACATTGGACGATTTGAATCCCACACACCTGATACACATACACACACCACTCCCACACACACAATACAATATAAAACACACACCCACATCACCCACAAACCCCTACGCTTAAAAATTCGGAAAGAAGGCAAGAGCGAGACACCAGCATCCAAAACATAACAGCCACAGCCACTCAACACCATCACCCACACACTATCCACACACAAAACAACACACACCACCACACTCAACTCACTTAAATACACATACTCCACCCCACACATCATACACACCACCCCATGGCACCCCAAAGACAACCCCGCTTCACAGACGAAGAACTCAGGGTCATGGTGGAGGAAATCGTTCGGGTAGAGCCCCAGCTGTTCGGCACACAGATACAATACACCAGCATTGCCCGGAGGACGGAGCTATGGCAGAGGATTGTCGACAGGGTGAACGCAGTGGGACAGCACCCCAGAAATCGGGAAGACATCAGGAAGCGATGGAACGACCTACGGGGGAAGGTGCGTTCCATGGTATCCAGGCACAACATCGCCGTGCAGAAGACTGGCGGAGGACCCCCACCTCAACCCCCACAATTCACATCATGGGAGGAGGAAGTCTTGAACATCCTGCATCCTGACGGCCTCGCAGGAGTCGGCGGAGGAATGGATACTGGTAAGTTGAAGCTTCAATACTGCTTCCCCCCCACCTGCATGCCAAATCAGACCCCAACCCTCACCCCCATCCTCGAACCCCACCCTCACCCCCACCCCCATCCTCACCCCCACCCTCACCCCCACCACCATCCTCACCCCCACCACCATCCTCACCCCCACCACCATCCTCACCCCCACCCCCAGCACACCTATTCCCCGCCAATGTCTCACCATCACAACCCACACATCCCAAAACCTAGGCCTGCATGCGTCCACTAAGCATGGACACCCATCACCAAAGCATGCCCAATGCATATACACATCCCCCCCACAAGCCACCCTCACCAAAGCCCCCACACACGAATGCCAGCACTTGGGGACACGAGAACCCACAGATACACCCATATGCCACACATTGAAACTATAACCATACCTCTATACCCCTGCAGGACCCGACCGTCAACACACCGCGGCGGAGGGGCCAGAATTATCCACACCCCCCACCCAAGAGGCCGTCAGCGATGACAGCAGCTCTGTCGACCTGGACACCGATGACCAGCCCGGACCATCGGGGACCTCTGGACAGTCGGTTCCCCTCACACAGGCCCAGGCCACTACAGACCCAAACCCCTCTGGGAACACCAGTACAGCTCCCACCCAGCGGGCCCATGCCTCTGTCTCCAGGGCGCGTCAATCTGCGGTGTGTCTACCACTACAGGGCACCCAGGATAACCCACCACCCCAACAACTACAGGGACCTGGGGGCAGTGGTAGTGGGCACACCGGCCAGGGGGCAGAGGCCCAGGGAAACAGGGCAACTCGGCGGGCAGCTGTGCGACAGGGGGGGGAGGAGAGGCCCAGGGAACCCACTCTCCACGAGGTCCTCACCACCATCATGGGAGCATACAACCGCTCCCAGGAGACGATGGCGACGGTACTGGCCCGGTTCCAGGAGATCCAGGTGCTGCAGGAGGAACACTATCGGGGGTACAGGGAGGACATCAGAGCCATCAACACCACCCTGGTTACCATGGTAGGGCTGCTGCAGGACCTCGTAAACAGCAGGGCGGACACTGAACAACACCCAAGGGCCCCTGCCACTAGCCTGGACCAAGAACAGCCATCCACCTCCGCCGGCGCTAGTGGACAGGAGGCCCCCGCACAGCAGCAGCCCACCAGACCCCCACCTCCTGCAGGAGAAGAACCACCCCGCAAGAGGGCCCTGAGATCTCGCAAGAAGACAGAGTAGGATGTCAAGACCCCCGCCAGCAAAGGATACCACCTGATGTCATCCCACTGTCCCACATTGTCACCCTGTCCATCCTTGAACTGCCCATGCTCCATCTCTCCACAGGCCTCTGGACAATGCACCTGTGTGACTGTTACTCTGGACTCTGCCATGGACATTCCTTCACCATAGCCCCCACCCACTTGAAACCACCCATCCCATTTTGAGCACTTCAATAAACACCTATTTTGCACCAAAATATCAGGAGTCTGGCTGTGATTTCAATAGATTGTAATTGACATGACAGTGCAAATATGTCCTTGTACATGGTGAAGTCAACAAACAGCTGCCACAAAGCTGTAGTCCATGGGGAAACGAAGCACAGGACTCGTAGTGGGGACCCCAGATCTGAAATAGGGAGGGAAAAGCCAAAACTCAGTCATCATACACTGGGGCAAATAGACAGGCAGCAGAGATGCTGGAGAGTAGTTAACATTTACTAAATTATCCTTGAAATGTTACCTGTGTCCTATTGGAAGTACTGTTCAATGATTCTGTCCCTGTTGTCTGTTTCAGCCCCGTCGTCTTCCTCCTCGTCACTCTCCTCAGGTTCCACCGCTGCCACAACACCACCGTCTCGACCATCCTCCTGCAGGAAAGGCACCTGGCGGTGCAAAGCCAGGTTGTGAAGCATGCAGCAGGCCACGATGATGTGACACACCTTCTTAGGTGAGTACATTAGGGATCCACCTGTCATATGCAGGCAGCGAAACCTGGCCTTTAGGAGGCCAAAGGTGCGTTCGATCACCCTCCTAGTACGCCCATGGGCCTCATTGTACCGTTCCTCTGCCCTGGTCCGGGGATTCCTTACTGGGGTCAGTAGCCACGACAGGTTGGGGTACCCAGAGTCCCCCACTAGCCATACACGGTGTCTCTGTAGCTGTTCCATCACGTAAGGGATGCTGCTATTCCTGAGGATGTAGGCGTCATGCACTGACCCTGGGAATTTGGCATTTACATGCGAGATGTACTGGTCAGCCAAACACACCACCTGGATGTTCATTGAATGGTAACTTTTTCTGTTCCTGTACACCTGCTCCCTGTCTCTTGGGGGAACCAAAGCCACATGGGTCCCATCAATGGCACCAATTACGTTGGGAATATGTCCAAGGGCGTAGAAATCACCCTTCACTGTAGCCAATTCGCCCACCTCAGGGAAAATGATGTAGTTCCTCACGGATTTCATCAGGGCAGACAACACTCTGGATAACACCTTCGAAAACATGGGCTGAGACATCCCGGAAGCAATTCCCACGGTTGTCTGAAATGACCCACTTGCCAAGAAATGTAGTACTGACATGACCTGCACCAGAGGGGGAATCCCTGTGGGTTGGCGGATGGGGGACATCAGGTCGGGCTCCAGCTGGGCACACAGTTCATGGATAGTGGCACGGTTAAGACGGTAGGTCAGGATAATGTGGCGTTCTTCCATTGTCGACAGGTCCACCAGCGGTCGGTACACGGGAGGATTCATCCGTCTCCTCGCCCAACCCAGCGGACGGTGCCTAGGAAGGACAACATGGAGCACACAGTCAAGCAACCCACAGGTACGTACTCACAGCTAGCACAGTATACGATTCTCTATGCAGTGAATGGCGTGTCTGAGTGGCTATGCAAGGCCTAGGCCTGTGTGACGCAGTTGAAATTGAGCCATGTGGGCCCTGGAAATGGCGGCTGCCTGACCTGTGAAGTGTGACAATGGGATGTGAGGTCAATGCGCTGGCGTGGCACACCGCGGCGGGCGGCGGGCGAAGACCGCGGCGCGAAGCCGCATTGGTTAACATTGAAGCCTATGGGTTTCAGGAGCCAATGGCGAAGGGCGCCGGCGGTGGCGGGACGCACCGCCGCGGTACGCACCGCCGCGGACGTGACCGCCATTTTCTATCTACTTATCCACTTGCGACTTGAACTTTCACAGGAGAGGACCTATACTGCAAGTGTTGCTGTGACCTCGGTCTGGAAGGGACAATGGCTGCTGCGACTGGGGAAAGGGCCCCTGCCTTCACTGGAGAGGAGTTGGAGAAACTTGTGGATGGGGTCCTCCCCCAGTATGCGCTACTCTACGGTCCTCCAGACCAACAAGTGAGTTTAATTCAATATGGATTTGGGGCCACTGGCTGGCTTGGGGGCCTGGCGGGGATGGGGGGCATGTTGGGGCTGGCGGGGGGCCTGGCGGGGGGCCTGGCGGGGATGGGGGGCATGTTGGGCATGGCGGGGGGCATGGCGGGGGGCCTGGCGGGGATGGGGGGCATGTTGGGCATGGCGGGGGGCATGGCGGGGATGGGGGGCATATTGGGCATGGCGGGGGGCCTGGCGGGGATGGGGGGCATGTTGGGCATGGCGGGGGGCATGGCGGGGGGCCTGGCGGGGATGGGGGGCATGTTGGGCATGGCGGGGGGCATGGCGGGGATGGGGGGCATGTTGGGCATGGCGGGGGGCCTGGCGGGGATGGGGGGCATGTTGGGCATGGCGGGGGGCCTGGCGGGGATGGGGGGCATGTTGGGCATGGCGGGGGCATGGCGGGGATGGGGGGCATGTTGGGCATGGCGGGGGGCCTGGCGGGGATGGGGGGCATGTTGGGCATGGCGGGGGGCCTGGCGGGGATGGGGGGCATGTTGGGCATGGCGGGGGGCCTGGCGGGGATGGGGGGCATGTTGGGCATGGAGGTGGGCATGGCGGGGGGCCTGGCGGGGATGGGGGGCATGTTGGGCATGGCGGGGGGCCTGGCGGGGATGGGGGGCGTTGGGCCACTGGAAAGGAAAATGCTGAGAAACTTGAACGTGGTATTTCTCCCTCCCTGTACGTGTCACATAGGTCCGCGCCCATGAGAAGATCGGGATTTGGCGTGCCATCGCCAAGGAAGTCCGGGCCCTGGGGGTCCACCATCGACGGGGCACCCACTGCCGCAAGAGGTGGGAGGACATCCGCCGCGGGACCAAGAAGACCGCCGAGTCTCTGCTGGGGATGGCCTCCCAACGTAGGCGGGGTGCCTGCCGTCAACTGAGCCCCCTGATGTTCCGGATCCTGGCGGTGGCCTACCCTGAATTGGATGGGCGCGTGAGGGCAGCACAGCAGACACAAGGGGGTGAGTACAAGCATTATCTACTCTGTTGTCGCGCAGTGGAGGTGTCTGGGTGGGGGAGGAGGGCTGGGGGTCCCCCTAGGCCAGGGCGATATCTGTAGGCTGGGCACCCCCGTAAGCCCCTGTGTCCCCAGCCACCACCCTCAGTAGTTTGTCAGTACAGCCATCCCTGGGCCGTGTCATCCATGGGTGCAGTTGTCAACTCTAGGCGTGTAGGCCATGTTCCACGGAATGCGTAGCGTACCCCAAGTGCGCAACTTAGTGCAGGGGGCATCTGTGTCTGTCATGTCCGCTAACTGTACCGGAGATCCATGTACTCAATATCCCTTTATTTCTCTCTCCCCCCCCCTTTTTGTTTGTCTTTCTGTGCTTGTGTGCATCAGCATCATCAGGCGGAGGAGAAGTGGCATCGGGGCAGGAGGGAGCTGCATCTCACATGGCCCAGGAGGGCCATGCCACAGAGTCAGACTGGACCAGTGAGACGGAGGGCGAGGGGAGCTCCACGACGGGGACGACTGGACCCTGCAGCGACACGGACACGTCCTCGGAAGGGGGCTCCCTTGCGGGGGTGGCACCATCCGTGCCCCCCGCCATTACAGGTACAGCCGCCACCCAGCGCACCATCTCCGCCCTCCCAGCAGCCCCTCAGCGTTCGCCCCGTGCCCGCTCTGCCAGGAAGCCGGGCATCTCCTTCGCCCCAGGCACCTCAGGCCCTGCCCCTGTTACCCCCGCTGCCCTCAGTGAGGAGGTCATTGACCTCCTCCGAACGCTCATTGTTGGGCAGACTACCCTTTTGAATGGCATCCAGGGGGTGGAGAGGGAGGTTCATCGCAGCAATGCGTACCTGGAGGGCATTCATTCGGGTCAGGCTGCCCATCAGCGATCGTTCCAGGCTCTGGCCTCAGCACTGACGGCAGCCATTGTCCCTGTCTCCTGCCTGCCTCTACTAACTCCCTCCTCCCAGTCTCCTGTTCCTCTGCCTGTCCCACCCACACCATCAGACCAGCCTGCACACACCTCAACACCCAAGAGAAGCTCATCCAAACATAAGCACCACAGATCACGCAGACATTCACACACGCAACATTCCGATGCAGACATGCCAACAGTCACTACCACCTCTGTGACCCCCACCTCCTCGTCTCCCTCCTCCCTCCCTGTGACGTCTACACTCACACCTCCATTCACCTCACCATCAGCCAATGTTTCCATCACCAGCACACCCTCCACTCCAGTCCGCACACGTGCAGTCACCACCCCCACTGCCATTTACACGTCCCCTGTGTCCTCTCCCACTGTGTCTGTCACCCCCTCTTCCACACCACACAAACGCAGCCACCCACCCACCCAACAGCCATCCACCTCACGACAGCCTATCCCTCCTGCACCTGCACCCAAAGACAGCAAACGTGACTCACCTACAACCACATCCTCTCCCTCCACTCCCATTCCCACTGTACCTACCACTCTCCATTGTCCCAAGAAGCTCTTCCTCGCCACTACTAACTTCTTTCCTGACCCTGAGCCCCCCCTCCTTCTCGTCGGGGTAAGAAGAGCACCTCAGCCACCACCAGCCCTGCAGCCCCCTTGACAAGGGTGCAGGGGTATTGGAGCCCGCCAGCCCGCATGTCTGGATCTTCGCCCAGCAGCAAGGGGACAGCCAGCCCACCCCCTGGGAAGAGGAGCAGAAGGCGGAAGGGTCGCCGCAGGAGCCCGCCTTCTACATCCCCCCCGGACACCACCCAGAGACAGTCACCAGCCACAGCTCCAAAGGGAGGAAAGGGCCACAGGCCCACGACTAAGGAGGGCAAGGGCAGCAAGTCGGAGAGGGCAGGCAGCAGGCCTGCTGCCCAGGAGGAGCCCACAACCCCCATAGCCGCTGCCCCGGGAGGAACCGGCACAGCTGCCCCGGGAGAGCCCACCACCCCCATAGCCGCTGCCCAGGGAGGACCCAGCCCAGCTGGCCAGGAGGGCCCCACCACCCACAGCCCAGGTGGGCAGTGAAGGAGCACCATCCCCGCTGGCCAGGAGGGCACCACCAGGCAATTAGCAGTTGGCCATAGACCGGCCGCCGTCTCCAGAACCGCTGAACTGGGCCCCGCCGTCTCCAGAACCGCTGAACTGGGCCCCGCCGTCTCAAGAACCGCTGAACTGGGCCCCGCCGTCTCAAGAACCGCTGAACTGGGCCCCGCCGTCTCAAGAACCGCTGAACTGGGCCCCGCCGTCTCCAGAACCGCTGAACTGGGCCCCGCCGTCTCCAGAACCGCTGAACTGGGCCCCGCCGTCTCAAGAACCGCTGAACTGGGCCCCGCCGTCTCAAGAACCGCTGAACTGGGCCCCGCCGTCTCAAGAACCGCTGAACTGGGCCCGCCGTCTCCAGAACCGCTGAACTGGGCCCCGCCGTCTCAAGAACCGCTGAACTGGGCCCCGCCGTCTCAAGAACCGCTGAACTGGGCCCTTCAAGGCAAGAAGCGCTGAACTGGGCCCCGCCGTCTCAAGAACCGCTGAACTGGGCCCCGCCGTCTCAAGAACCGCTGAACTGGGCCCTGCCGTCTCCAGAACCGCTGAACTGGGCCCCGCCGTCTCAAGAACCGCTGAACTGGGCCCGCCGTCTCAAGAACCGCTGAACTGGGCCCTTCAGGGCAAGGAGCGCTGAACTGGGCCCCGCTGTCTCAAGAACCGCTGAACTGGGCCCTTCAAGGCAAGGAGCGCTGAACTGGGCCCCGCCGTCTCAAGAACCGCTGAACTGGGCCCCGCCGTCTCAAGAACCGCTGAACTGGGCCCTTCAGGGCAAGGAGCGCTGAACTGGGCCCCGCCGTCTCAAGAACCGCTGAACTGGGCCCTTCAAGGCAAGGAGCGCTGAACTGGGCCCCGCCGTCTCAAGAACCGCTGAACTGGGCCCCGCCGTCTCAAGAACCGCTGAACTGGGCCCTTCAAGGCAAGAAGCGCTGAACTGGGCCCGCCGTCTCAAGAACCGCTGAACTGGGCCCCGCCGTCTCAAGAACCGCTGAACTGGGCCCTTCAGGGCAAGGAGCGCTGAACTGGGCCCCGCCGTCTCAAGAACCGCTGAACTGGGCCCTTCAAGGCAAGGAGCGCTGAACTGGGCCCCGCCGTCTCAAGAACCGCTGAACTGGGCCCCGCCGTCTCAAGAACCGCTGAACTGGGCCCTTCAAGGCAAGAAGCGCTGAACTGGGCCCCGCCGTCTCAAGAACCGCTGAACTGGGCCCCGCCGTCTCAAGAAGCGCTGAACTGGGCCCTTCAGGGCAAGGAGCGCTGAACTGGGCCCCGCCGTCTCAAGAACCGCTTAACTGGGCCCTTCAAGGCAAGGAGCGCTGAACTGGGCCCCGCCGTCTCAAGAACCGCTGAACTGGGCCCCGCCGTCTCATGAACCGCTGAACTGGGCCCCGCCGTCTCAAGAACCGCTGAACTGGGCCCTTCAGGGCAAGAACCGCTGGCCCTTTGGCAGACGTGGCAGGGCAGGATCTATCTCGGGCAGGGCTGCAGGATGTCCTCTGGCCAACTTGCCTCCTCCAGTGGCAGTGGGGTCTGTTATGGACTGTATGGACTGTGGCTTTGCTCTCCCCAGGATGGCCCAGTGGGCAGGCCACCCACTGTATGGACTGTATGGACTGTGGCTTTGCTCTCCCCAGGATGGCCCAGTGGGCAGGCCACCCACTGTATGGACTGTATGGACTGTGGCTTTGCTCTCCCCAGGATGGCCCAGTGGGCAGGCCACCCAGTGTATGGACTGTATGGACTGTGGCTTTGCTCTCCCCAGGATGGCCCAGTGGGCAGGCCACCCACTGTATGGACTGTATGGACTGTGGCTTTGCTCTCCCCAGGATGGCCCAGTGGGCAGGCCACCCACTGTATGGACTGTATGGACTGTGGCTTTGCTCTCCCCAGGATGGCCCAGTGGGCAGGCCACCCACTGTATGGACTGTATGGACTGTGGCTTTGCTCTCCCCAGGATGGCCCAGTGGGCAGGCCACCCACTGTATGGACTGTTTGGACTGTGGCTTTGCTCTCCCCAGGATGGGCCGGTGGTCATGGAGTCCCCTCGTGGATCTGGCGTCGTGTACTCAAGTGGCTGAGGTGCCCCCCCTTCCCTTCCCCCTGAGGTGCCTGTCCTATTTTCTTTCTGATGCCCCTGCAGTGTTCTCTCCGTGGAGTTCTTGTCGTGGGACTGGGCCTTGCCCCTTTGCACAGGACCCTGTGATCCACGGACAGTGGTTGGACTACATTTAGTAGCTGTATATATTTTGTACATAGTTTATTTATTTATTGGGATTAATGGTGTACATATTTCAATATATCTGCCCGTTTATGATCTCTTCTTTTGGTCTTTGCATTATTTCGGAGGGGGGTGGTTTGTGGGTTGTGACAGTGATCTGTGGGAATGCATTGATGTGTGTGTTGTAGTGGGTGTGGGTGGGTGGGTGTGTGCCGGTAATCTTTTCCCTCCCCTGTGTCGTAGGTGCCGTACTCACCGATGTCTTCCGCGCCGCCGGGCGTGCTCCTGGTATATGAGCAGGAATAGGAGTGCGGGGATGACCTGCAACTCTGGCTCCATACTGCCGGAATCTCGCGTGGAGTGCGTAGAGGTGAGCGTTTTCCCGTTCGTAATCTGTTTCCGCCATGTTCTTATCGGCGGTGCTCCCGCCCCGGAAAAGGTGGCAGATTGGTGGGTCGTAATAGGGTGGGCGGTACTTTGTCTGCCGCCGGGCACCGCCGCGCTGTTTGTTTGTACCGCTGTGGCGGTCGGAGTGTTAAGTTGGCGGGCTGTGTTGGCGGTTCCCGCCAGGGTCAGAATTGCATATTTTAGACCGCCGGCCTGTTGGCGGCTTGGCCGCCGCTTTATCACCGACCGCCAGGGTCAGAATGAGGGCCTATATGTACTACCTTAACCATACACTGCACCCTGCCTTTGGGGCTTCCTAGGGCCTACCTTAGGGGTGTCTGACATGTAGGAAAAGGGCAGGTATAGGCCTGGCAAGTGAGTACACTTGCCAAGTCGAATTTACAGTAAAAACTGCACACACAGACCCTGCAGTGGCAGGTCTGAGACATGATTACAGAGCTACTTATGTGGGTGGCACAACCAGTGCTGCAGGCCCACTAGTAGCATTTGATTTACAGGCCCTGGCACCTCTAGTGCACTTTACTAGGGACTTACTAGTAAATCAAATATGCCAATCATGGATAAACCAATTACATACAATTTACACAAAGAGCATATGCACTTTAGCACTGGTTAGCAGTGGTAAAGTGCTCAGAGTTCAAAAGCCAACAGCAACAGGTCTGAAAAAATAGGAGGCAGGAGGCAAAAAGATTGGGGATGACCCTGCATAAGCAAAAAAAGTCCAACAGTGAGGTCCAGCATCAAGGATGAAGTTGCCAAGATGCTGGCTCTTGGGGTAATTGAGACGTCCAGCAGTACCTGGGCCAGCCCAGCAGTGGTGGTTACCAAGGCTGCCGCTCCCAGTTCCAAGCCAGAGCTTAGGTTCTGCATGGACTACCGGGGTCTCAACTCTGTCACAAAGACAGGTGCTCACCCCACCCTACGAGCTGATGAGCTCGTAGAGAGGCTAGGCAGTGCCAAGTGCCTCAGTACCTTTTATCTCACATCAGGGTACTTGCAGATCGCCTTGACTGAGCAGGCAAAAGAGAGATCCGCTTTTTCTACTCCTGAGGGCCATTACCAGTTCCCGGTCATGCCCTTTGGACTGAAAAATGCCTCCGCTACCTTCCAGCGGTTGGTTACTGGGGTCCTAGCTGGCAAGGATGCATTTTGTGCAGGCTACCTAGACGACATTGCAGTCTGTAGTTCCAGCTGGGAGGAACACCTGCTTGACCTCAAGGAAGTGCTTTAGGCCCTGCAACAGGCAAGCCTGACCATCAAGGCAAGTAAGTGTCAGATTGGGCAGGGTTCTGTGGTGTACTTGGGACACCTAGTAGGTGGTGGCAAGGTGCAGCCCCTCCAGGCCAAAATTGAAACCATCAAGGCTTGGCAACTGCCTAGAACCCAGACAAAGGTGAGAGCCTTCTGAGGTCTCACTGGATACTACAGAAGATTTGTTAAGGGTTATGGCACCATAGTGGCCGTCTTAATAGAACTCACATCCAAGAAACATCCTAGGTTGATGAATTGGACAGAGGCTTGTCAAAAAGCCTTTGACTCCCTGAAGGAAGTCATGTGCACCGCCCCGACCCTGACTACTCCAGAGAATTCATTGTGCAGACAGACGGTTCAGGGCATGGCATAGGGGTGGTCCTAGCACAGCTGGATGAGGAGGACCTAGACCAACAATAGTCTTTATTAGCAGAAGAGTATTACCACAGGAACATAGGTGGAGTGATATAGAAAGAGAAGCATTTGCTGTGGTCTGGACACTGATGAAGCTGAGACAATACCTGTTTGGGACTCACTTCCGGGTTCAGACACACCCCAGGCCCCTCAGATGGCTCATGCAGATGAGGAGTGAAAATCCTAAACTCTTGAGGTTGAAGAATGGACTTTACGGTGTAGCATCGCCCGGGGATTGACCACACTAGTGCTGATGGTCTCTCCAGATACTTCTGCCTTAGCGATGAGAGCTCCCAAGGGGTTGGGTAGCTCTCCCCACTTTCTGCTGGGGGGGACACATGTTAGACCTGACAGTCTTAGGGTGTTCACCCCTTAATTTTGCCTGCCTCCATCCACTTTTTGACACTGTTTTTGTTGGTTTTAGGACTCTGCTAACCAGTGCTAAAGTGCACATGCTCTCTCCCTTAAATCATGTTAACATTGGTTCATACCCAATTGGCATATTTGATCTATTAGTAAGTCCCTAGTAAAGTGCACTACATGTGCCCAGGGCCTGTGGAAATGAATGCGACTAGTGGGCCTGCAGCACAGGTTGTGCCACGCACATAAGTAGCCCCTTAACCATGTCTCAGGCCTGCCATTGCAAAGCCTGTGTGTGCAGTTTCACTGCCACTTCAACTTGACATTTAAAAGTACTTGCCAAGCCTTAAACTCCCCTTTTTCTACATATAAATCACCCCTAGGGTAGGCCCTAGGTAACACATAGGGCAGGGTGTATTTAAGTAAGAGGCAGGACATGAATGTGTATTCTATATGTCCTGGTAGTGTAAAACTCCTAAATTAACTTTACACTGCTGTGAGGCCTACTCCTTCCACAGGCTAGCATTGGGGCTTCCCTCATATACTGTTTGAATCGTAGATTCTGATCTGAAAGGAGTAACAAGGTCAGATTTAGTATGGCCAGAACGGTAATACAAAATCCGGCTGACTGGTGAAGTTGGATTTAATATTACTATTTTAATAATGCCACCTTTTACAAAGTGAGCATTTCTCTGCACTTAAATCCTTCTGTGCCTTACAATCCACATCTGGCTGGGTTAGTTGACAGCTCCCTTGTGATTTTAACTCAAACAACCCTAAACACAGGATGCTTAGTCACACCTGCACATATCTGCATTCTGAATGGGTCTTCCTGGGCTGGGAGGGTGGAGGCCCTGAAACTTACATGTCAAAGGACAGTGTCCTGTCTTCACACAATGGACTGCCAAACCCCCTACTGGGACCCTGGCAGACAGGATGGAACTGAAAGGGGACATTGTGCACTTCTGAGACACTCTTTGAAGTCTCCCCCACTTCAAAGGCACTTTTGGGTATTTAAAACGGGTCCCTGACCCTAACAACTCAGACCCTTCTTGACAAAACACCTCCTGGGAAAGAAACTCTAAACCAGAACCTGCAACCTGCCAAGAGAAGCTGCCTGGCTGCCCAAAGGACTCACCTGGACTGCCTTGTTGTAAAGGACTGCTGCCTTGCTGTTGCCCTGCTGCCTTGCTGGCCTCTGGCTCTGCTGAGAAGTGCTCTCCAAGTGCTTGGATTGAGCTTGCTTCCTGTTGCTGAAGTCTCAGGGCCAAAAAGACTTCACTTTTTGCAAAGAAATCCTTGTGCACAGAAAAGTCAACGCACAGACGTATGGAAAAGACGCACAGCCCGCACTGTGATGAGAAAATCACTGCACAGCCAAACGGGATGACGCAGCCTGACTTCCCGAATGAAGATCAACGCAGCACCTGCATTGCGACTGGAAATTCGCCGCACAGCCCACTGGATCGGCACACAGCAGAGCCAGAATGACACAGCATGACTTCTTGGACAGATAATCGCCACAGCGCCTGCTGTGTGACAGAAAATCAGATGTAACATGCTACTGGAAAGGCACAAGCCTGTGACTTCGCCCCGCATGCCCAGGATTTCCATGCATCGTCGCTGGGTGCAACGAAGATCCCCGCACCGCAGTGAGGAACCCGGACCACACACCGAAGAAACAACGCAAGTCCTGTGTTGCAGAAAAAGAAACAACGCATCGTCTGTGGGCGCTGGAAAATCCAACGCACACCCTCTCTTTTTCCATGCAACCTCCTCCTCTGTGATCCTCGTGCGTGTAATTTTTGACACACACCAGGAACTTTGAAAAACCAAGCATTAATTGTCTGTTTCTCATTCAGAGACTATTTTACAACTCTTGAAATTACATATTTTTGCAAACCTGTGTGGTGTATTTTTGTGGTGTTTATACTGTCTTATTGCATGATTTATTGCACAAATACTTTACACATTGCCTTCTAAGTTAAACCTGACTGCTCAGTTCCAAGCTACCAGGGGGTGGACACAGGATCATTTGGATTGTGTGTGACTTACCCTGACTAGAGTGAGGGTCCTTGCTTGGGTAGGGGGTAACCTGACAGCGAACAAAAGACCCCATTTCTAACACACGACTTTCCACACAACAAGCAAACTTCCAAAATTCATCATTCTGATGGGAGAACACTACATCCCAGCAGTAGTGGACACCGGTGCCTCCATAAATTTAATGTCCTCCTACACCTACTGGAAAATGGAACCACATCCAGACCTGACCCCCACCACAGTTTAAGAATTTGCATACAGAAAATCAACTCCACGGGCCCTGTGAGGAAAATTCAAGATAACCATCAATTACGGACCCCGAACTGTTGAACATCAGGTATACGTGGTGGAAGAGGGCCTTGGCATGCTAATGGGGTGCAGAGCTGCTGAGTCCCACAGCATTGTGGTGTTTGCATTCGGAGTCCATGAGGAATCAGTAACAGAAATGCTAATGGACTTCTAGGATGTATTCAACGGCATAGCTGCCTGAAAAACAAAGAGATCAAGCTGCACATTCACAAAATAATCCGTCCTGTGGCTCTCTGTCATTGCCACATAGCGTTCCATCTGCGGCCACAAGTAGAGAGGGAACTCGACAAATTGGAAGCCGCCGGCATCAAAGAGAAGGTAACAGGACCCACACTGTGGGTGTCGCCCATCATGGTCATCAGGAAGCCCAAGTAGCCCGGTGAAGTGCTCATTTGCATTGACATGCAGCCATCAAAAGGGAATGGCACCTCACCCCCACCATAGACGACCTGATTGGCGAACTAAGTGAAGCCTGTGATCCTCCGAGCTAGATCTTCGATCACCAACTAGTACTAGCTAAAGAATCTCAATACAGAACCACATTCTCGAAGCACATGGAATCATATGTTACCACTGCCTGAACTTCAGAATAGTCAGTGCTGCAGAAGTCTTCCAAAACACTATACAGGAGCTCCTTGCCGATCTACATGGCATTGTGAACGTCAGCGATGACATCCTTGTTCACGCCCATTCCATGCCGGAAAACCATGCTTGTTTGGGAAAAGTTCTCGAATGCATACAGGATACAGGCTTGACTTTACACTGCGACAAGTGTAAGTTCCTGAAAAAAAAACTAAATTTCTTTTGTTATGTCTTCTCTGCAGCCAGTGTTCCCCCGACCCTGCCACAGTCCAAGACATCAAGGATGCACTTTCTCCAACAATGGTGACTGAAATCTGCAGCTTCCTGGGGATGGTCAACTACTGCAGCAGATTTATCAAAGGCCTTACGCTGCTCACTCAACCCCTGAGAGACATCACCAAAACACATGTGCCTTGGACCTGGGGGCTACCAAAGACAAGCTGTCTGCAGGCACCACCCTCAGGTGCTATGACCTGCTCAAAGACACTACCATCGCTGTTGACACTGGCTCAAAAGGACAAGGGGCGGTCAGGTAGTGGAGATGAGACCCGACTTCGAGCACACTTACAAACAGTCAAAGTGTGTCCTGGCCTTTATACTGTATAAACAAAAGCAGCGCGTAAGCTGTTGTCACCCGTAGGCACCAGCAACATTATAGGCCTTTGCTTGCCTCAGAGTGAATGGAGTGGAAAAGTTATTAGGTAGGCCCAGTGGAGTGTTTGCTGGGAAGCGTGAGATCTCTCGACCTGTGATCTCATCAAGATAACTCAGTACTTCCATCCAGTATCTGAAAAGTTTAGGGCAATGTCACAACAGGTGTACTAGAGTGCCCATCCCTCCGCAGCCCCTCCAGCAGAGATCCGATTTTCCAGGAAATCACCTGTGTAACCTGTTTGGGATGTAATACCAGTAGGCTAATATTTTCATCATTGTTTCTTTACCAGCTGATGCATGGGCAGTGATATGACTTTGCTCTGTTAATTCCTTTATCGCTCTTTCCACTTGGGTTTCCCGCCTAGGGTTCCTCTCAATGCTTCTTCGACTAATTTACCCTCAGTCGTCTTACGCTTATCATGTATATATATTTTTCCTCATCCATTTTCCAGGAGACTTCCCATTGCACTGAACGATTCCCCTGTCCTCCTTTCTTCCTCTCTTATTTTTTCCCAATTTTATTTTTTACTGTAGCCCAAATACCATTTGGAGTGTTCGTCATTTCTTTTCTTAGTTCTTTAACTGAGTGGGTTCACCATCCCGGTACGTCCCACCCAGTCACGGAGACCTGGTACCTGGGGGTCTGTTAAAAATCTAATCGTGCCAGCCCAGCACATTAAATAATCAACTAGTTTGTCATCCCGACTGGTGCTTGTCACGTGGACCTCCTCCGCATTGGCCCATTCTATCATGTCCTTTATCCATGTGTCAAGTGTTGTGGGTCTAGCCGCAAGACAGTGTATTGCAATACACTGTCCAGGCAGGACTCATTTCAGGCAGGGTCTAGATGCAGGGCTCAAGGTTGTTGGAGCTTGTTGTGTCCTAGTAGCTCACATAGGAAGCCAGCCAACTCGCCTTTGGAGTCACTCTAGTAGTCCTGGGATACAGCTTCAAGCAGCAGGACAGGCTTTAGTAGTACCAGAACCATCCACTAAGGGTCAAAGCAAGCCTCAACCTGCAGGGCTGTCCTCTGAAGTACAAGGCAGTCCTTCTAGGGGTCCCCCGCAGGTCCAATATTAATACATGGTGTCAGCTTTTCAAGTAGGAGGAACTTCTAGCCCCCCTTCACCACACACACCTACCTGGTTCTAGAAATGTTGTACCGCCCAAGAATATTTTGAAAAGGGGCATTTTCAGAAATGTGACTTAAAATCAAACTTTACCATTAAAGAGGATTTTTAATTAAAACTCATTTTAGGCCAAACATGACTTTTCTAGCTGGATTCCTTGCCCAGATACTTATGGAGATTGGTTGTGTCTGCCTGGCGTGAGGGGGAAGGCGGAGCAGAGACAGGTGAAGCTCTCATTTGAGGGGGGCTGGCGGAAGGGGGGAACACCTGCTGCTCAATCTGAGGAGCTGGCGACGGAAGAGGAGCCTTCGGATGGGTCGGACAAGGCTATGTTTCTGGACTTGAAGACTAGTCTGGCTGGCATAGATGGGAAGCTGGATCATGTGACGGAGCAGCTTGATCGAATTAAGACTCGGGTGGACGATCATGACTCCCGCCTTGATCAGCTAGAGGCGCGTACCTCCAGGCTGGAGGAAGCACAGCAAGGTGAGCGTGAACAGTTGCTGCGCATGGAGAGGGTGCTGGAGGTCACCCGGGCTAAAAATGAAGATTTGGAGGCCCGGTGGCGCCGGAATAATCTTAGGCTGATTGGGCTTCCTGAGTCCACCGATATGGGCAGAATGGAGGATTTTGTGGAGGGAATGTTATCTGATCTCTTCCCCAGCCAGTTGTCCCGTCTGCTGGTGGTGGAGAGAGCGCATAGATCGTTAGGACCACGGCTCCCCCCCTGGGACTCCCCTGCACCCCATCATTATTCGACTCCTGAATTATCGGGATCGAGATACGATTCTGCGACTGGCCAGGGAGCGCCGCCCGATGATCTATAAGAATACTGAACTGAGTTTTTCTCCAGACTACACTCCCAGCGTGCAAGCTTCGCGTAGGGCGTTCTTGCCGGTGAAGCGCTTTCTGGCCCAAACGGCTGCTAGGTTCTCTCTCATATACCCGGCGAAGCTAAAAGTGCAACATGATGGGACTATTCAATTTTTTATGGATCCGAAGCTGGCAGCGAGGTATGCCAAGTCTCTTCCTCGGAAGTCTGAGGCGGCGCCTGCGGATGATCGTGTTGCAGAGCGGGAGTCGCTGAGTGATAATGACTGACTGGCATAGACATAATCTGGCAGTGGCATGAGCCGCTGCATCTGGCTGTGGGCCTTTTTTGTGCCTCTCGTCCTGAAGACACTCCTTTTTGCTGGGCCCCATGCCTGCCCTCCCCGGTCCTGTTACTGGACGGGTTGGGTGGTTAGCTCTCCGCCCTCTGGATGAGTCCCTCTTCTTTGCATATTTGGGTAACTGTGTTTTTTGGTGGGAGGGCTTTGGCTTCGACCCGATTGGGGGGTCTGTGTGGGTGGGGGTTGGGGGGTTCTGGGGCTGTTATACTATGTTCCTTTATGTTTTCCTCACTGTGTTCTATGGTTGTGAGGGGTTGGCCGGGATGGAGGAGTGGCAGTACGGTGCTGTAGGTCTGGGGGGGGTGGGGATGACACCAGTTGGAGCGGCTCTGATTCGCTGTCTAACATGGAATGTGCAAGGCTTGAATGACAGACGGAAAGTGCGTCTTATGTCAGCGTATGTCAAGAAGCAGAATATAGATATATGCATGTTACAGGATACACACCTAGTGGAGACTACTCTACATTACTTACAGGCGGGATGGATTGGGGAATGTCACGGCTCTGTACATTCGCGCTATGCTAGAGGCGTAGCGATTTTGATACGCAAGGGATTACAGTGACGTACTCGTAGGGTAATTGTTGCTCCTTTGGGGCGGTATGTTCTGCTCAGCGGAGTGTTATTGGACAGGCCGTGTCACCTGGTGTCGGTGTACGGACCTAATTCGGGTGATCCTGAGTTTTTTAGTGAGGTCTGGCGATTGACTGAGTCTCTGGGGGGGGAACTGTGCTTTGGGGAGGGGACTTCAGTGTGACTCTTGACCCCATTCTGGATAGAGAAAGTGCGGGCCGGGTGCAGCGTTCTGCTGCCTCTCGTGTTTTGTCTGCGATTATGGAGGATGCGTTGTTGGTGGACCTGTGGCGGATGAGGCACCCAGCCGTTCGGGGGAGTACCTGTGTTAATTATGTGCATAATAGTTGGTCCCACCTTGACCGCTGGATAGGCTCGCGCGATGTGGCTTTATGGACCCGATCGGCTGATCATTTGGCTCGCACGCTGTCCGATCACTCCCCGGTGCGAGTAGAGCTAGAGGTACCTGGTGGGCCTGCTCAGACGTATATGTGGAGGCTGCCGCTCGGGGCACTCAGAGATGAGCTGTTCTGTGAGGAGTTGCGCCGCGATATTGGCCTATATTTTTAACAGAATGCATGCACAGTGGAATCGGCTGGTATGCTGTGGGAGGCCTTTAAGGTGGTTGTACGAGGGATATGTATTTCAAAGCAGCACATGGTGTTGTGTGCGCTGCGCCATGATTTGGCTGAGCTAGAGTCTCGGATAGCGGACCTGGAGGCTCGGCTAGTGCTGGACTGGTCCGGTGATACATTTGCGGCCTTGAGGGCTGCAGTCTCAGAGTATGAAGAGGCGTCTCTGAGAGAACTACATTTTTTAGGGAAATTTGCACGGGCCAGGCGTTACGGAGAGGGTGACAGAGCTGGACGCACTTGGCGAATTTGCTCTGCAGCCCGTGGGCTAGTAGTTACGTGACTGTAATGGAAGATCTGGGTGGGGAGTGAGTAACGGGTACGACTGAAGTTCTGAGGGTTTTCACTACATTTTTTCAGGATCTTTACTCTGCTCCTTCTGCGGTGCCTGAGGGGGTGATTCAGGGATATTTTTCTGAAATGAGTGTCCTCTCGTTTGACAGAGCGCATAGGGAATATTTTGATGCTCCCTTTACTGAGGAAGAGGTGAAAGCTGCGATTCGAAGCCTTCCGGGAGATAAGGCCCCTGGTTTCGATGGGCTGACCCCGGCGTTTTATAAAGAATATGCTGACATTTTGGCACCCTATTTACTAGAGGTGTATGATGAGGCTCTACAGAATGGAGTCCTTCCGGCTTCCCTGCGCTCGGCGCTCATTGTTACGGTCCTTAAGCCCAGAAAGGCAGCACTTAGTTTCGATTCGTACCACCCTCTCTAGATGATTAACATCGACAACAAAATATTGGCAAAAATGATTGCGGCACGGTTGCAGCCGCTTATGACGAAACTGGTGCTGCCGAATCAGTCTGGGTTTATTCCGGGACGGTCTACAGCGCATAATCTGCCCACATTCTTTGCCGTTGGTGGTTCAGTCGCCGTCGACGACGTGGCTGTGGCGGTGTTTCTAGATGCCACTAAGGTGTTTGATTCATTGCTGTGGCAATATCTGTTTGCGCTTCTTGAGGGAATGGGAATGAGCAGGCGCTTTGTGAACTGGATATGTTTGCTATACTCGCAGCCAGTGGCTCTCTTACGCGTGAACGGGTGTGTGTCGGAGCCCTTTGCGGTGGCGCGCGGAACCAGGCAGGGGTGTCCACTGTCGCCGTTGCTTTTTGCGATTGCGATTGCGATGGAGCCGCTGGCAGCCTATTTGCATCAGCACCATGGTGTGCAGGGGTTGCCGTTTCGTCAGAGATAGATTCTGATATCCATGTATGCTGATGACGTTGCGCTGTATGTATGTGATCCTGCGCGCAACCTGGACACGTTATTAGATGAGATTGTCAGGTTCGGGGGTATCTCTGGGGTGGCGATAAATTGGTCTAAGTCTGTCGTGCTGCCTCTCTCATCTGGAACGGAAGTATGCCGGTCCCATTATCCTATTATATGGGTGGATGGGCCTGTTAAATATTTAGGACTTTCACTAAGCTGCGATGTTGAGACGCTCTGGCTTGCCAATTATGGTAAAGCTATGTCTTGGTTAGAGGATAGAATTGCAGCATGGTGCTCTTTGCCCTTGTCTCTGACCGGGCAGATTGCGGTGGCAAAGATGCTTGTATTGCCTAAATTTCTGTACTTGTTCATCAATCTCCCGCTGGTGCTTACAGCAGTTTTTTTGCAGCGACTCCGTTCCGCGCTGATTCGACTGGTATGGGCTGGGGGTCAGCCTTGCATTGCTTGGAGAACATTAGTGTTACCATTTGAGTTAGGAGGACTTGCGGCCCCCGATTTGGAGCTTTATTATTACTGTGCGCAGGCCCTGTTTGCGTATTAGTGGATCCGGCCGATTCGTTACTTGCCACACCTGGCTCCTGAGAGTGATGCGGTGTGGCCGGACGGCCTTGAGCGAGTGTTGGGCAGCCTGGCCAGGACTCGGCCTCGTGGTATAGATACGGTGGCCTCTACTGTCCGGGCCTGGTCGATTTTGTTGAAGCACTCTAGGATGGATGTGTCCTTTGCGCCGTCTATGCATGTGGCGGCTGCCGGAGACGAGGCGATGTTTCAGGACTCGCAGCTGCGGAATTTCCTTCGGGCCTTCGATTTGATTTCCCTCGACAATTGGTTTGTCGATTTTAGATTGATGTCCCTGGGGGAGCTCCTGGGGGATAGACCTGCCACTGCACGGCACCGCTTCAATGTGTTGCGGATATGTGCTATGCTGCGTGCTCGATACCCCAGCCTGCCTGCGATTCCGACAACTTGCCGCGCACTGGAGGTGTTGTGGAGTGCGCAGTCGCCGAGGAGACTTATCACAAAGCTGTATGGCTGTGTGCAGGAGCATGGGGGGGGGACAGGGCTGCTTGCAAGGATGAAGTGGGTGGAAGATGTGGGGGAGGACATTGCAGACGAGCATATGAAGGAGTTGTCACCCAACTACAGACTGCGCCTTGTACACTTTAAGTTTATGCACCGCTTATATTATACTCCTCGAAGTTTATGCGTTATGGGGCTGCGAGCGGATGATACCTGTGTAAGATGCCGGGCCCCTGCCTCTGATTTTATACACTTGGCGTGGAATTGTGCGGAAGTGTATGCCTTTTGGAAGGAGGTTTTTTGCGTGCTTTCTGAGATGATTGGGCTGGAGATTTCTCCGTCTCCCTTGATGGCGCTGCTGGTTGGGGTGAGCGGAGTACAGTCTGCAGTGCAACGCTTGGTCGGCATGATGTTGCTGTTGGCTAAGCGCAGGGTGGCAATTTGTTGGGGCTGGGCCCGGTCTCCTCAAGTCTCAGATTGGCTGCGGGATGCTGCGTTCTGCCAGGGGCAATTAACAAATTATTGGGAGCTGATTCCTGTTGGCTCCAGGCCACTTGATATCTGGGCGCCCCTTCAATCCTATCTTGAATCTGCGTCTGTCTGAAGAGTCTGTTCTGAGGGTGTGTATCCTGACATATTGAGTGCTGTCCTCGCTTTTATGGACTGCAGTGGAATGTGATGACTGCTGAGAGTTTTGATTGCTCCTCCCGGCCTTTTCTTTCCTTCTTTTCTTTTGGGTTTTTTGTTTTTCAGTCTCTGTCAAATGTGCTTAGGGGCCTGCCCTTGGACTCGACGGCCTGCTGAGACTGTTCGGTGGTAGGCTGCATGTGCATGGACATTTGGTATTGTTATTGGACTCCAACTGTTTGAAGCTCGAGAACTTTTAGAGACATGTGATATAGCTGGTGCACTGGAGATCCGGTAATCCAATGTAGCGGTAACTGCCTTGATTTACTGCTGTGGGGGCAGAAGAGGTTCTTTTGTTTGTCTGTTGTATGTTGTTAACATAAATTCATAAATAAATAATAAAAAAAAAATTAAAAAAAATATTTGTTGTGGGAAAAGACATCGACAAATGATTTTAAGCCTATGGTCCATATTTATATTTTTTTAGCGCCGCATTTGCGTCTTTTTTTAACACAAAAGCGGCGCAAAATTACAAAATATAATTGTATTTTGTAAGTTTGCGTCACTTTTGCATCAAAATAGGACGCAAATGAGGTGCTAAAAAAGTATAAATATGGGCCTATGAGTTTGCCTTAGAGATGAATAGGGTCCCTGTGGAGGATTGGGGTGGGCATTCTCCACAGTCACATACCAAGAGATAGGAGAGAAGCCCTAATAACCATAGAGAAGGGGGACAGGAAGGGGCATCCCCTCATGAAGGACACTCTTATCAGGAAGTGTAGCTTCACCCCAAAAAAGTATAGGCAGAATTTTAGGGACAGACAGAGCTGTTCTTCAGTCCTGGGTAGATTGAGTGGATTCCTTTTACAATGCACTGGAAGGCTGGGTAAAAGGCAGTGAAGTGAAAGATTGCCAAGGGCTGTATAATTTGGTGTCAAGAGAGCACATGTTCAGTCTTTGTTTTCTAGAGCTATGCACTTCATTGATGTCAAGTTCACTGACCCCATAGAGCATGCCAAGGAGGCGGACTTCTGGCTCAACACCAGGGACCACAAGAAGGTATCCAGGGGAGGGGATGATCACCACAAGGGTGAGCAGAGTCTCCACCAGAACAAATGGGTGATAAAAATAAAAACAAGGAGTTCTCCAAAGGTCCCCAAAATAGTTGCATGGGGCAGGATTCCCATTCCTCACCTGAACAGAAGCAGGAACAGAGGGAATGTCACCCCTACTGCTATAAGTGCCAACAGGTTGGGCACTTCAAGGGTAATTCCAAGTGTCCCAAATTGGCACAGCGCCCCCTGCCCACTGGACGGCAGACACCAGGGCTAGCTAGTGTAGTGCTTGGGAAGCAGATTGCCCCAGTTGGTGTGGGGGGTAGTGCAGAGGTTACCCTAGTGTCTCTGGGTGATGGGGATGTGGTGCCAAGGACCAATTGTGTTACAACACCAATAAATACACGCAGTGTGTCACTCGCAATAGGGAGTGGGTGGGGGCTCTGAGAGACACAGGAGCCAGCATGACAGCCGTTTGGTATCATCTGATGTCCTCACCCAGATAGTCCCTAATGTAGTCCACCAGGTTGTAGCAGTTTACAACCATGAGAGTCAGTGTCCAGTGGTTCTGGTTGCCTTTCAATAAGGAGTGTCTCAGGTTCCTTGAGGGAAGTTGTGAGCCCATACATGTCTGCTCGGTAATGACCTGGAGCACACCATCTGGAAAGAGCTGGAGCTCTGGTCTCATCTGGAGATGTTTGGATGGCTGAATGGGTGTGCCTGACCACACGGTCCCTGGTCTCCTGAGAAGGTAGTCAGGAGGACCTGGAGCCTGAAAGAATGGCACAGGTACATGCCAAAAAGAGACATGGCAAGGGTGGCAGGAAACCCACTCCTGAACCTCCCACAGTCTGGGAGGAGGCAGAGCCTGAGGGGAAGTCCCAAGACCTACAGGGAGGACATTGCAGCCCTGAGAAAAACACCCAAATTGTCCAATTGGCAGAAGGAAGGAGTTCCTACCAGGGATTGGTTATGCAGAGCGGTATAAGAGAGCCCAACTCTGGAGGGCCTACTGTGGCAGGCTGCTACACCTCTGTTGATCATCTGATTTTCTGGAAGAATGGTCTCCTGTGTGTTGTTGGTCCCCCAGTGCTATTGGGCCTTCTCACTGGAGCTGGGTCATGATGTTTGCCTGGCAGGTCATCTAGGGCAGGACAAGACCTTGAGCAAGCTTGTCACTTTTTTTATTGACCCTGGTGAAGATGACCTCAGATGCATTCAGCAGTTCATGTCCCACTTGCCAGGCCACTGGAAAGTCAGGAGGAAAGCGCAAGGCTCCCCTGGTTCCCCTTCCAGTTATTTGCACCCCTTTTGAAAGGGTGGGCATCAACATTGTTGGCCCCCTGGACCCCAAGACAGCCAGGAGCTACATTTTTATCCTGGTCTTGGTGGATCATGCCACTATTACCCAGAGGCTATACCGCTAAGGACAGTGACTGACCCTGCAGTAGCCATAGCACTGATGAGAATATGTACCTGTGTGGTATTCCCCAAGGAGGTAGTATCTGACTGTAATACCAGCTTCATGTCAGTGTACATGAAGTCCAAGTGGGACAAGTGTGGGGTAACATACAAGTTATCCACACCTTATCATTAAAAAAAAATCAATGGGCTTGTTGAGAGATTGAACATGACTGTCAAAGGCATGATCATGGGTCTGTCAGAGCCTTTGAAGTGGAAGTGGGATGTCCTTTGGCCATGCCGGTTGTTTGCGTACAGGGAGGTACAAACAGAAGGCGTTTGGATTTCGCCACTTTGAACTTCTATATGGACATCCTGTCAAAGGGCCTCTGGTGTCGATGATGGAGCCTGTGGAGCCCAGGAGTCTGCAAGGCTGATGACCTGGACCCTATGAGGTGAGAGCTTAAGTTGAATGTCACCTACCTGGTGGACCTCAAGAACCCAGGAACCCTTTACGTGTCCTGCATGTCAGTCACCTCAAACACCACTCTCCTAGTCATGGATGATGGAGCCTCTCCCTGACCTCCTTTCTTTCAAGGAGCAAGATGGGTCAGTGGAGGGCGTCAACCTCTCCCCTTTCCTGACCCTAGAGCAACAGAGGGACTGTCACCAAGTGTTTGGGCAATCTGCCTTCACCCTAACCCCATGGCTCAATACATGCTGTGCCCATGATATTGACACTGGGGACAGTATGCCTATGAAGAATAAGATCTATGGGCTATCGGACAAGGTGAGAGCCAGCTCAAAGGAGGAAATCTCCAAAGTGCTTGAGTTAGGGGTAATTGAGTCCTCAAGGTGCCATTGGTCCAGCCCAGTGGTACAGGTCTCCAAGGCTGCCCATCCAGGTAGCACCCCTAAACTCCAGTTCTGATTGGATTACCAGAGGCTCAGTGCAGTCACTAAGACTGATGCTCACCCCATCCCCTGAGGTGATGAGTTCATTGATTACTTAAGTGCTACAGAGTTCCTCAGCATGTTTGTTCTGATGTCTTCGTACTGGGATATCATCTTAACTGAGGGGGTCAAAGAGAGATTTGTGCTCTCTACCCCAGAAAGCCAATTTTAATTCGGAGTGATGCTCTTGAGGTTGAAGAACTCCCCTGGCACCTTCCTGAGGTTGGTCAATCAGGCCCTGGCTGGATTGGAGAACTTCAATGCCACCTACTTAGACGGCATTATGATTCTCAGCTGGAAGGACCACCTGTGCCACCTCAGAAAAGTGCTTCAGGTTCTGCAGAGAGCAGGCCTGACTATCAAGATCAGTAAGTGCCATATAGGGCAGTCATCAGTGGTCTTCTTTGGTCTTTTAGTTGGAGGAGGTAAGGTAAATCCCCTCGAGGCCAAAATCCAGACCTTTCTGGATTCAAAGTTTTTCTACTTCAAAGAAGGCATGAGGTATAAAAATGGGACCCTCAGACCCACCTTTCACACACCTCTGGACCTGTTGGTACTACTACATGTCCTGTTTTGCTACCAGAAGCACTGCTACTTTACTGCAGTACTACTCTGCTGCCCTGCTGCCTGCTCCCCTGCTTGCTGAGAAGGAAAACTAGACCTGCACCCTTCATCCCAGGCTGAAGGGACACCAGTGGTCAGCTGATAACTTCCTGTTCTGAGCTACATGGACATACCAAGCTCCAGAGGCTTCCTGCAACTGCCCAGCTGACCTGCTGCCTGGACCTGCCTAAGCTCTGCTGGCCTTTGCTGGCGTGAGTTCTTGGCCCCAAGAGGTGCCCCTCAGGTCCTGGACCTTTGGTGTTGCATCAGTTGAGTTGTTCTCCAAAGAAAAGGAGAAATCCTGAGGTTTTGGGCTCTTTGCGCCTACAAACTGACCTGTTTGCACCAACATCTTGCTGCCCGCACCACTAGCCAAGGCAAAGTTCTGGGGAACCAGATTCATTGTGCCACAGCAACCTCCAGCAACACCTGGCAACGCAAAATCTGCACTTCATGTCACAGCATTGACAGCTTGCCGTAACTGTCAACATGAAGCTTCAGCAGTGACCGTCCGCAATGACTGACAGAATCTTTGTACTACAGCGTTGACCATCTGCAACACCCAGCCTGCTCTTTATGCTACAACAACTACGGTTGCAACAGGGCAGCCGTATCTCAAAATTAATACTGCTTCACACCCTCCCGAACCATCGTAGTCTATTAACCTGTCTTTGTACTACAGAAGACTGCATCCAAATACTCAGCACCACACCTCAGCTAGTGGGTATGTGCAAAAAAGACCATGATGACAGTCACTCGGCTACTCCTAACTCTCCACTTATGGATATTCTGCTTCATGCATTGATGTACAATAATCCTTCTTCTATTTGTGAGTCAATGAGTTATTACCATTCTTCAGATACTGCATCCATGAAACCTGGAGCAAATGAAAGCCAATCCCCAATTACTACGATACAAACTGTTCTTTATGGGTAAAAGGAGTTGCTGTTGTAGTTGTCTAAAGACCCATATAACCTAAGAACTTCACTTTTGCAGCACCATCTTCCAGTCTTAGGATGTTTTATATTTCAAGAGTCAAGATCACCCTCAAACTTTGCTTGTGAGGCTGTAAAACAGGAAGATCATAGCATTTCTACCTCAAGCCGAAGACCCATACAACCTAAGAACTTTAAAAGCAGTACCCTCTTTGTGACACAATAAATGACACTGACAGCTCCTTGCGGATGAAATATTTTGGAAATATATTGATGAAACCAGTTGGGTTAGCGTAGGGGCCATCCAGCTGTTGACGGTGAGTTAATTGAACAGCTGACACCCATCCTGAGAAAGCTAGAGCTGCTGTCCTGTTGGTGGTATCACCACCACTGTGCTTAGACTCTTTACAGCTCATTCCCTTATAGTGGTTGTAACCCTACTCTTTATTTTTACCCTATGCTCCAGACAGGTCAGAGCAAGACCCTAGTCAATCTACAGTTGCTCAGGAATTGGGCAGTCCCTTGAGGAATTAAGAAGAGCCTGCATGCCCTCCTCGGCCTTGCTGTACTGACTCCCAATGACCTGAGAACTAAAGGCTTTTGGAGTTAGCAACTCAGGATACCCTAGGCTCCCTCACCTGTGCTCACATGCACTTGCAACTGATGACCACACCTATTTGATTTCTATGTTTGTTTACTTATTTACAGTTTTTCTGTAGCATTGACATAATCCAGAAGGATGGTTGTCTTGGATCTGTAGTTTGCATGTTTTCCTTTGATCATCTTGCAGTCCCACAGATGTTACCTTTGGGTTAAGGTAAGTCAGCAGCATTTATAATATTCTCTGTTTTCCATCAGCCTTGCAAGTACCCCCCAGGTGTTCATGAAAGTAGTCGCTGCATACCTTTGAAGGTTGAAAATACCAATTTTACCCTATCTTGATGACTGTCTGTTGCAGGCGGGCTCACCACAGTCAGTGACAGGCCACCTGCAGATAACAGTAAACCTTCTGATGTCTTTGAGGTTCTCAATCAATAAGCCAAAGTCACACCTAACTCCTTTTCAGAGGATTCCTTTTACAGGAGTTCTTCTGGCCACAGTGTACTTCAAGGCCTTTCCTCCCTTGCAACAAGGCCAAGACATGTGGACTATGAGCCTGAAGTTTCCGCCTTAGTCTTGGATCTTGGTGAGAGGCTTCTGGCTGCTGACTTGCCTGTCCACTGCGCTAGGTGGCATATGAAGACTCTGCAGTGGGATCTGAAAGTTTCAGTGGCCCAGCACCAAGGAAACCTGTCAGATATTATCCAGGGGTCATAGAGGACTGCACAAGATCAGCAGTGGTGACTGCTAAACCACAACCTGACCTGCGGCAGATCCTGACTGTGGTGATGCATGCATCCCTGCTAGATTGGGGAGGTCCTCTGAGAGAGGTGGAGTTTAGAGGACTCAGGTCTCCAGCAAAAACCCAACTCCACATAAATCTGTTGGAACTGTAGGCCATCTGCCTGGCCTTGAAGGTCATCCTACATTCCATCAAGGGAAGGACGGTGAAAGTTCTCACGGACTACACCACAACCATGTGTTACTGAAACAAGCAGGATGGAGTGGGGACCTGTCCCAAGAGGTGCTGCACCCTTGGAGTTGGCTGGAGTGTCCGGGCATTTCCCTGATTGTGGACTAGGTGACGGCATCTTTAAATGCCAAGGCAGACAAGCTCAGCCGATGATGGTCAGGTTTGTGGCCTAGTGTGGAGTCCTTAACAAAGACCCCTTACAACCTGTTAGATGTATTACCATATTTTGGGGGTTATTCTAACTTTGGAGGAGTGTTAATCCGTCCCAAAAGTGACAGTAAAGTGACAGATATACCACCAGCCGTATTACGAGTTCCATAGGATATAATGGACTCGTAATACGGCTGGTGGTAAATCCGTCACTTTTCCGTCACTTTTGGGACGGATTAACACCTCCTCCAAAGTTAGAATAACCCCCTTTGTGTCTTTGGCCTGAGGAGATCTTGCAGGGCACAGTCTTAAAGGTTATTTTTAGCCCTTTCAGCACTTTTGTGTTTACCAGACCAGCAGTCCTTATGTGTACTTCCTTCAACAGCATGCACAGATTCTCACTGCATCCTCTCACTCTAAAAACAGTCTTTCTCATTGCGATGCCTTCAGCAAGACACATGAGCGAACTTCAGGCTCTTTTGGTACATCCATTCTACATCACGGTTTTTCCAGGCAAAGTGGTGTTGATGACCAGGGCCACCTTTTTATAGAAAGTCATGACTCCATTTCACGTTGGGCAATCCGTCACCCTCCCAGCTTTCTTTATTCCACCTCACCCCACCAAAGAGAAGGAGAAAAGCCATCCACTGAATCCAAAGGGAGCTTTGAGCTTTCATATTTCATCTTGATCGTACCAAGACCATCAGATTCTCCGGAGCAATGGAAAGTTAAATGCACAAGGTGCCAGGAATGAGGGCTCTTACCACCAGGGCAAAGTGTGCTACCATTGCGTTGTTGCACAGAGTGCCAGTTCTTGGCAGCTGTCAGGCTGCGATGTGTGCATCTGTGTACACATTTATGAAGCACTACTATCTGATCAGCCAGATCCGATGGGAGGTGCATTTCACCTGTTTGGTCCTGCAGGACTTTTTGGTCTGAGTCCACTCCACAGACTCTTCACATAGGGAGATACTGCTTTGGTATCTGTTCTAAGGTGAATAATCTGCAGTTAGATGTATCCATTAGCAGTTACTTACCTTTGGTAACAATTTTTCTGGTGGTTACAATATTTCACCATAGATTCCTCACTGCTCTTCCACTTCCCTACTCTGTGCAGTGGCCTTCTTTTACCATTTAAGAAGGTACCACATTCAGGATCTGCACACTGGTACCTCCCGTTGTCTGACATCAGTGTGCAGGGATGGTTGTTATACGGGGGGCAGCTCCATCACTTTGGGGGCAGATCAAAGCCTTTGTGGAGCCATAGGGCTGGCTTATTTATTGTGAAAAACATTTGTTAAGTTAATAGGTCTTTAATTGTAGATCGATTTTACCCTTTGTTACAAGATGCAGATGGGTATTTTGTTACATGAAATCACAGTTTTGGTATTGGCAACCCCCTCTAACAAAGTCTAGGGGTAGGCACTTTTTGCTTTGACAAGCCTTATTAGGCCCTTTTGAAAGGGTTGCATATAGTTTGCCATCTGTAATATGTACATTTTTAGTTTTCTAACTGTATGCAGATGGCTGGCAGTGCTCATTTCAGCATGCCTGTATTGGTTATGGTGTCAAGCCAATGGTAAAAGCCTTATTGGTTCATTTCGAACAATTATGTCAGATTCCATAGGATTAACCTGTTTAAAATGAAAAGTTTTGACAAATCCAATAGGCCTTACTTACTAATGTGAAAAGTATGTTTTAAAGGCAATAGGCTTTTAAGAGTTGTTTGTTATTACACAGTACTAAATCCTATAGTTGGCAAGGGTTTTATGTTGGTGGACCACTTGAATGAACCATGGGCATAGAAGTTCTGCAGTATGGTAATCCTTCTTACGTTCTATTAGGAAAGATTTTAGATTTTGTTAACAACTGTAATTTTCTTTATATTTGTGATTTTATTATGATATATCTGATGGTTGCCTCGTAGGAAAGCTTATACACAATGCAGTATGTCTGGGTTGGTTGGGGTGACAAGCCAGTGATAATGTCTATCTCTTACGAAAGCCTGGCAGATTCAGTTGTCAACCAGGTCCTTGTAATAGTATGTAATAAAATAATTATAAATTACATGCATGTACATACATTTAGAAATACAGACTTTCAGAGACTTTTGGGTGACCCCTCTTCTACCATTAATCCTTATGAGTATCACTTACACTCTGCTTCAATCAAAGACCATATACAGCATGAAGCAATGGGTCAGCCCACTCTCTTCCCCTATGAGTGACAGCATTTGTTTGATAAAACAGGTGTGCTTCTTTGTCAGGGCTCGTGTCAGGGCTCGTAGGCCAGTCCATTAGTTTTCCATTTTCTCCTTTACTGGCCCTGTAAGAAATTAGGTTACTTGTTGAGGATGGTTGAATCCAACTCAAGCAGCAGCCACAATCCTTGTAAGGTTGAAGTCACAAGCAAACCCCAAATTAACCAGTGCGCATCCTTCTGGTAGCTTTGCACAGCGCAGTCGGGCATCACTTAGAAGCAATGTAAAGGTGAAGTATTTATGCATAATTTCAGGAAGTAGTAAAGTGAAAACACAACAAAAGAAAACTCACACACCAATTTAGAGCAATAGAATAAATTTTAAGACTGAAACAACAAAAATCCAATCAGTAGAACCGATGATAGGCAAATTTAAGGTTTTCAGTGAAAATAGTGCCACAAAGCACCAAGTGCCAACGTTTTTATATGGTCACATTGGGCCAGGGCAAAGTCACAAGTTCAGGCCATCCATGATAGAGTGCGGGATGGCTACAGGGACCCACTTAGCTTTGCCAAACAAAGTAGCTTAATTTGGTTGCGACGAGAAGTGGAATCCTGTGTCGAGGATGCATCACGCAGCAGAGGCAGTGTGAGGTCTGGGGAGGTGACGCGTTGTGCAGCAGCAGTTCCAGGGAGCTGTGAAGTGCGATGTCCTTGCATGGAGATGAGTCTCGCTGAGAATGGTTTTGGCAGGTTGTGTTGTATGAGACAATGTTCTTGGGTGGAGATTCATTGTGCAGTGCCAGTTCCAATGGGCTGCATTGGGTGAGGTGATGTCCTTGTGTGAAGGTGTATTGTGAAGCAGCAGTTCTGGGGGAGCTGCAAAGTGCAATATTATGTCCTTGCATCTGGGAATCCCACGCAGCAGAGGTGATGCGTTGCTTCTGAGGGCGATGTTTTTGTTCTGCTGGAGATGTGCCACACCACAGGGGAGATGCATTGGTTCTCCTGAATTGACAGATGGGGTGGCAGAGAACCTTCAGGTCCTGTTGCAGAAGTCCAGGATTCGGGTGGCACCACATGTAAAGGTAGTACTCACAGATAGCAGAGTCCAGGTGCTGGGTTTAAGGTTGTTGGGAGCCTATTAGGCCACTGAGGCTTTTGATCAGGTGGCCAGTCAATTAGTCCTTGGAGTCACTCTGGGGTCCTGGGTTTGCAGTAGCAGGTCCAGGTATTCTTACCCAGGCAAGAGGGCAGCAGGTCAGCACAGCAGGGCAGCAGACTTTGAGCCAGCAGTTCAGCACAATGGCAGTCCTTTCAGCAGTGCAGCAGACCTTCTTGGGAGAGTCCACCAGTCTAGACGTGTACTTGAGAGTTGCAGTTTGAGTTCCAATATTTATACCTGGTGCCCACTTTGACGTAGAGGGAGCTTCTCTAGGTTTCCACCTCTCTGAGGTGTAAGGCATACCCTTTCTCCCTGTCCTGACCCCATCTTGTCTGGGGTCACGAAAGACTAGGGACAAACCCTTAGTGGGAGTGTTCAGGCAGAGTTTTTGTGATGTGCAAGTGTGGTAGGTGACAGCTTCTTCCCCTCGTTAACTCAGAGGGGCCCATCCTGCTAACATCTATCTTCCCTTTGTCTCACTGTCTGGGAGCAATGCACAAACATCAACTGCTAGCTGTACCTAGTCATATGACCCAGGATCAGGCTGCAAGCACCAAATGGTTAGGATAAGAAAATACCAACTTTCTCAAAGTGGCATTTTTAGAATTGTGACTAAAAATCGGACTTTATAATTAAAGAGGATGATTAATTGAAATTCTTTAGGCACCAAACTCTATCTCTTTTGAATTGAAAGTTATCACTTATTAAATGTAATAAGGTAACCCAATGTTATCCTATGGAAGAGGTAGGCCTCACAGTAGTGAAAAACGAATTTAAGAGTTTTTCACTCCCAGGACATGTAAAATTACCCTACAGGTGACTTGTATGTATTTAAAATGGACATTTAGGCCTTGCTAGAAGCTTACCTTGCCACATCGAACTTAGCACTTTATAACTGCACACACAGGCCGCAATGACAGGCATGTGACATATTTAAAAGGCTACTTAAGTAGGTGGCACAATGAGAGCTGCAGGACCACTAATAGCATTTAACTTACAGGTTCTAGGCACATGTAGTACCACTTTACTAGAGACTTACAGGTACATTAAACAGGCCAATTGGGTGTCAGACAGTTCTACCAGGTTTTAAGTAGAGCACAAGCACTTTAACACCGGTTATCAGTGGTAAAGTGCACAGAGTGCTAAAAGCTAACAAAAATATGTTCAGAAAATAGTAGGGTGAAGGAAAAAGTTTGGGGATGACCTTTCTAAAAGGGCAAAGTCCTACAAGCCCTCTTTAATTTCAGTTTTTCTCCTCTTTGTATTTTATTTTTTAGGGCATACTACAGCTCCCCAGACAGTGCTAGCAGACCGCTTGCTTGCCCCTCAGCATAGAAGGTTGTATGACATGGAGACGTAGTATGACATAGCATGACATGGCTAGCTGATGGGGAGGACAGGGGGCCGTTCCTGGTGTAGTTTGGACCTCTACCTACCAATAAGATTAAGTCCCTCATTACAGGGTTCTCCGGACAATCCTTGTCTGCCAAGGGTGTTACATATAGCTATAGAACCCATTGCAGAGGCATTGGAGTTGGTATATGCAGAGGTGTTTGAATTGGAGTGTTCTCCCATCCTGGAAAGAGACAATTATCATGCCACTGAAAAAGAAACTGGAAGGGGACCTTGGCGACCTTAAAAATCTAAGTCCTATCTCCCTCCTGCCTGTCTTTGCTAAGGCACTCGAAAAGCATATTGCTCAAGAGCTTTCCAGCTATCTGCTTGCCAATGGTTGTTTAGACCCCTCTCAACATGGGTTCAGAAAAAATCATAGCACAGAATCTGCACTGATTGGCACCACATGCACTATTCGTAGGCAGATAGATCAGGGGGTGCTGCTATTCTAGTTTTTCTGTATTTATCAGTGGCCTTTGATACCATCTCACCCCAGCTTATGGTACAATGACTGTATCAGTCAGGTCTGAGGGATATGGCTCTTGAAATAGTTGGATCATTCTTTCATGGCAGATCAATCATGGTTAGGTGTGGTGACTATAGATCAGCCCCGTTTCAGCTTCCCTGTGGAGTCCCTCAGGAGTCTTCCCTCAGCCTGACCCTTTTTAATCTGTATGTTTCACCCCTTGCAAAACTGGTCTGCTCTTTTGGATTCCAGGTGTCCTCGTATGCGGACGACACCCAGCTTATTGTCTCCATTAGAGATGACTGGGAAATAGTGGCAGAAAGGTTTCAAGCTTGCATGAGGGAAGTTAGCCAATGGATGGATCAGAACTGGTGGAAATTAAATGGGGATAAAACAGAGATTTTGATATTTGAGGGCACTACTTCTATCTAGAGAAACCGTTGGTTGCCCGAGTCTTGTGGGACTTTACCTGTCCCCACCTCAGGAGCTAAGAACCTGGGGGTTATGTTCAACTCTTCCCTGACTTTTGACATGCAGGTAAACAGAATTACGAGTGCATGTTTTTGGTTAATTAAGATCCTAAAAAAGGTTTTGCCGTTAATACCTCTCGAACTCAGAGTGATGGTGGTCCTGGCACTTATTTCATCAAGACTGGACTATTGTAACACATTGTATTTAAATATAAATCAATCCTCTCTGAATAAACTTCAGCTTATTCAGAATGCGGCTGCACTTTTGGTACTTGGTCTGCCAAAGGTTTCCATCGTGGAGGGTCTCAGGAAGCTGCACTGGCCCCCTTTTAGAAAACATATTTCCTTAAAAGCTCTGTGTCTGACCCTCAGAGCCCTCCATTCTCAAGGGTCTGGATATCTGCAAGGGGTGCTTAAGTGGTACTCTACATGTCGCCTTTTAAGGTCTGCAGACCACAGGTTGGCCCTGGTACCCCATTGTAAAAAAGTAAAATGTGGTGATTGGGCCTTTTCGGTGGCTGAGGGCTATGCTCTGGAATGCTTTACCTGCCCAGATTAGAGGAATCAATTCACTTCTTTCATTTCGAAAGCACCTCACAACTTGGCTGCTTTCACAGTAGTTGGTGTATGGATTGTGTCTGTTTCTCTTACTCTGCTTAGCGCTTCAATACCCCTGGTCTGAACGCGCTGTAGAAGCATCACAAAATACATTACCACTCGTTCCTTTACCACAGTCATTTTTACAGTGCAGATTTTACAGAGATCACTACTACCCTGCATTTACATTCACTCACATGTGAAATAAATTTATAACGAAATCCACCTCCACAATACATTTACCACACTTACTGTGACATTGTTATTTTAAAAAGCACACTGTAACACTACCACCTACTGTACAATATACCTCACCAGTTGCCCTTAAATCAAATCCTTATGTCCTATGTTTTAATTTTTACAAAAATATTTAATATAATATTTACTTTAAAAACTTCATAAATATATATATTACAAGTATATAGACATATTTTAGTAAATCAAAATATATAAACTATTTACCATGTGCTCACCTATGCAAACATATGTGTTGTAAAGACTTGCGTGGTAAAGACTTGCGTGGTAAAAGTAATTGCGATTAAAAATGCATTGTGATTGCATTTTGTGTAAAAACGTTGTGGTAAAAACTGTTCTTGACATAAAATGGCATTATCCGTAGCATATCATTGTTTTACCACTTCAAGATGGCCAACACAATGACCTTAATGTGCTGGCCGTGGTAAGACTTTAAAATAACATATAGTATGTAAAATACTATGGCAAGACTGCCATCTACTGCTATGTTTAGTTTTTTTATTGCAAGTAAATGCAGTGGTGGCTGGTACCCTAAATATTTGGTGAGGCAACCAACTAACCACTGACCAGCATGGGGTTGACGCCAAAGCTGTCAGTCATGGCTCATTATAAATAGTGTTTATAACGAACCACAACTGAGAGCTCTGCAGCTGAGGCTGAAGGCAGCACTCTGTTGGCTCACCTCCTCTGGTCTTCATCGTGCTTCAGTCTCTTGGTGCAGCTGGTCTCTCCAGCAATTAAAGTCTCCACACCAATCCAGACACTGCTCTCATGCTGCTGATAATGTTAAGCAGCATGAGAGCAGAATCAGGATTGGTTGGAGTGGGCTGCATTGATGCTGGGTGCCTGTGCCTGCTCTCCCCCCAGCTGTCTAATATAGCTTGTTGGAGTGGTTTAAAATGCACTGGGCGTCGCAAGACAGCTGCCAAAAATGGCATGCTCACCCTAAACTGATGAAGTGAGCACCACTCCCGTGCTGCCAGTAAGTAGCAGTGGCCTGCCCCCAAACACGTCTGCCTGGGGAAAGGAACAAATAAAACGGTAATACATTCATTTTATTACCATTTTATTTTTCGCCTTTGATGCGCTGGCAGCAGGGAGTTGACACTCCTCCACTCTAATGGAGGGGCCGCCGCTGAGTATATGGCTGTCATGTTCAGGTGGCACTATTTTATCTTTTGTTCTACTTTTATTCTTTACCATGCAGTTGTTGTGGAATTTGAGTGGGTGCTACATTGTGGTTGTGTGAGTGGGTGAATGCAAGAATGAGTCATTGGGTAGATGTATGGATGAACTAATGAGCACAAGGATGAGTGACAGATTGCCTGTATGATGACATATTGAATGCCTAAACATGTTATTGACTGAAGAGGCATTTTAATTTTTAAGCCAGACCTGTTGGCAATGCTGGCGCTTGTTTTTCCTGGGGGAGGTGGAAGGAGCCTCCTGCTTCCCATTCATCCCGCTGGAAGAGCAAGTGACCACAAAATGGCGTGGCTTTAAATCAGGGGATCAGTTGGAATGTTTCACCGAGTCGATGCATGATATGGGACGCAGTTAGAATGGAGGTTTGGATGTTTTCAAGGTTGGGCCATAGCAGATCATGCATGCCCTGGAAGCCGACCTACCCTCCAACCCACTTAGAAAATGCCAGAGGACTCGGATGGCAGAGGAAAACCCTGCCATTCTGATAATTTGAAGCCCTGGGTGCATCGAGGGCTTTGACCAAACTGTAGGTCAAGGCCTTAAAGCATGAAAGGCAAGTGCGAATATTTGCTGTAAAAGACACCCAAATATGCTCATATTTCATGGACGTGGTTGTTTTCCTGTCTAGAAACATATTTTCCAGGCGGAGATAAAAAAAATAGGTATGTGATAATGCACATTTCTTGAACAGGGAGAGAAAGCCCGATAAGCCACCCGGAATTTGGGCATAAACCAAGGTTTCAATTCGAACTTTTATGGATTGGTGCCTGGCAATGAAAGTTTCTAATAATCTTTTAACATTGCAAATCAATGTAGTAAGTAAGAAATATGATGCATGAGGTTATGTCCACTTGGCACTATATTTGAAAGCGTAGGCAGCTTAAAGTAAATCATAATTCCTATTTTACAATGTGAAGGAAATAACACTGCTCTAGTCGCAAATGGAGACGTTCCACTGTGCTTCAGCACCTAAAATATGTGTAAGTTGCCAGGCAAGTCTTCAAAAGCTGAGATTCCTAATTAGCGGATCAGCATTCACTGTCTGCTGTGCCAAGCAAACATCAAGTCTCTCAGACTTAGTGACTTTGTTTGATTTCTGATAAAATACCTTTTCAGCTCGACAGTTGTAACTATCTATCCATGATAACAGTTTATCGTGCTCGCAGCGAGTGAAGCTCCTATCGAGGCCACAGAACGGATGACTGTCCAATGCCAGCAGTTACAATTCACATATTTTATTGCTAATGTTTTATTTAACAAGACTGTAAACAGTACGTCATATTTAATTTTGTGATTAAAGGCACCGTAGATGACCCGAGTCTGAGCTAGACGTGGGGATGGTAGGTCACAGCATTCTAGTAAGGACTGGCTCATCTTGCTCTGCAGATTAAATTTGCTATTGTAGCCTGTTGGGTACAATAGGCAGGCCATTCTGGCCATTCTAAAGTAAAATATTCAGCAGTATATAATTTTCAGGGTCGTTAGAAAAGATCTCCTTCAGAATCAGCCTAACAGTTGCTATTTATCTACATTTGTCTTTTTATTCTGTCAGGGCAGTCAAACAATGCCCCAAAGATCATTTGGGGTATTTTAAATGGAAAAATGAAACTTTACTGCATTTATTTTCGTATGATTGCAATAAACAGTTGGTGATAGTGACATAGTATGAGGAAAAATTGTGACGCTCTCTGCTGGATGTGATATGGGGCTCCTGAGGCTTGTGGGCAGTGCTTAATTTGTGCTTGTTGTTTCCGGTGCTGAGCACCGGCACTTATTTTTGAGGGCCGGAGCTTATTCTTCTGCCTCAAGCATTTGCTAGGAGCAAAAGAGACATATGGGAAAGACGGATGAAGGAAAAATCGAAAAAAGTGTCACAAAGGAAGAAAGTAGAAAGCTGCAAGAGTTAGCTGAAGGGGCGGGGAGTGGCTTTGTATGGATTAAAGAGGCCCGAGATAGCTCCAGGTTTACGCCGCTTCAGTATTCCGTGTTCACACATTTAATTGCAGCAGCTGCGTGTTTAAGAGGAGGGCTTTGAGCACCGGCACCTTTTTATTTATAAATTAAGCACTGCTTGTGGGTCACAGTTATTCGTAGATATTCGGCTGAATGAGGGGTCCTATGAAAGGTGGGAGGTCCACTGCTCCACAGGACTGCAAGGGCCCTCCCATCTGCATTACACCCCTGGATGTTCACTGTTACAGAATACGTACACATGGGTTTGACAGGGGTTTCAGGTGGCATTGCCAGAGTGGGGGAGCTGGCTATATAAAATGTTGTGGTACCGTTGCATATGAGTGGTTTTGGTGCCTGGCAGGCATAATCAGTGGGAGTTGATTCAAATGTAGTGACAGACGTATATATATATATATATATATATATATATATATATATATATATATATATGTAAGCCCTATACATTGTTCAAAATATGGCAAAATATAATGGCTAATTTACAGAAAGCTGTGCACTTTTTATGGAATGTGGGAAAGCAACTTACAGAACTCTTTATGACCAACGAAGGAAAGCACATTTTTAGGGTTGAGACTGCGAGTGCATACGCTAGCGCATGCGTCTCGCTTGGGAGACTCTGTTGTGGTACAGTAAAGGGGCTTGGATCCTGCCTGGCGCTCACCGGTAGTTATCTTGCGTAACACTCTTCTTTACAGCCTTGTAATTTGTCACTTCGGGCCTGGTATCATTTCTTTCTGTGTAGCAGGGACCAAGCACTGATTGTTTAAACTTAACCAGTGCCTGTCCGTTGCTCCCGACATGATCGAGGTACTATTTTGTTCTTTTTAACTTCTAGTGCCCTGCAAAAAGAAGGCTTGTGGTTGCCAAAAATGTGCCAAGCAGGATAAACAAAATTGAAAAGTTTAGTTTTTTGTAGCTAACTTTCTTTTATTTCGCCAGGTAATTTTTTTTCACTATCCACTCATGTTTTCTTTTGTTTTTGCTTGTGGGCGCTGTTCTGAAAAGATGATAATCTTGTTTGAAATATTGCAATGCAACATTGTTTCGTTATTATGTGTAATTTATGAAACAATGTTTTAACACATAATCGTGCACACCCCAATCCACCCCAATCCACTCCAACCCACCCCATTACAATCCACCCCACTTTACCCCACACTAACCCACCCCACTCCAATCCAAACCACTCTCCTCAATCCAGTTCAACCCACCCAATCGTCCAAACCCACTCCAATCTAATATGCCCTACTCCAATTCGTCCCTCTCTAATCCACAACAATCTGGACCGCTCTAAAACAATCTGCCCCACTCCAATACAAAACAATTTTCCCCACTATGATCCAAAGAAGCATGCCTCACTCCCATCTACCCCACTGCAATCCTAAACAATCTGCCCCACTGCAATCTGCTGCACTCCAATCCAAAGTAATCTGCCCCACTCCAGTCTGCCCCTCTGCAATCCAAAGCAATCGGCCTCACTCTAACCTAAAACAATCTGCCCCACTCCAGTCCACCTCAATCTAATCTTCCCCACTCCAATCCAAAACAATCTGCCCCACTCAAATCTGGTGCACTCCAATTGAGAGCAATCTGTTCCACTCCAATCCACCCCACTCAAATCCAAAACAATATTCCCCTCTCCAAACCAGTCCATCTCACAACAATCCAATCCACCCCACGCACTCCCAATTCACCCCACTTCAATTCATCCCGCTCCCATCCAATCCACTCCACTCTCACCCAACCCACCCCACACAAACCAATCCACCCTGCTTCAATCCACCCTAATACAATCTGCCCCACTCCAATCTGCCTCACTCCAATGCAAAGCAATCTGTCCCACTCCAATCTGCCCCATTCCAATCTAAAACAATCTGCTGCACTCCAATCTAAAATAATTTGCCCCAGTATAATCTGCCACTCTCCAATGCAAAACAATCTGCCCCACTCAAATCTGCCCATTTCAATCCAAAAAAACTTGCCCTTCTCCCATCCATTTCAGTCTGCCCCAGTCCTATCTGCCCCATTCCAGTCTGCCCCACTTTAATTAAAAACAGCCTGCCTCACTCCAACCTGCCCCACTCCACCCTGCTCCACTTCAATCTTAAACAAACCACTCCAATCCAAAACAAACAAACTACCCTACTCCAGCCTAATCCGGCTCGCATCACCTCACCCCAGTCCAATCCACCCCACTCATTCCCAATTCACCTCCTCCAGTCCACCACAATCCACCCCACTACACTCCAGCCCACCCACAGCAATCTAGTCCACCCCACATCGATCCAATCCACCCCAATCCAATCCAGTCCAATCTACCCTGCTCCAGTCCAATACTCCTCACCCCAATACGAACCCCCACCCCACTTCAATCTACTCAAGTCCAATCCACCTCACTACAGTCCAATCCAACCCACTCTACTACAGTCCGTCCCACCCTACTCCAGTCTAACCCACCCGACTCCAATTCAACCGACCCCACTCCAATCCAATCCAAACCACTCCACTCCAATCAAGTCCACTGCTACCCAATCCACCTCACTCTAATCCACACCACCCTAGTCTATCATACACCAATACAATCCACCCCACTCCAGTCCAATCCAGTTCTCATGAATCCAACATAATCCAAACTAATCCACCGTAATCCAAACTAATCCACCCCACCCCAAACCAATTTAATCTACCCCACTTCAGTCCAGTTCACCCCTGTCAAATCAACCCACCGTACACCAATCCAATCCTCCTTACACCAATCCAATCCACCCCACCCCACCTCACATCAATCCAATCAACCATACTCCAATCAAATCCACCCCACCCCAGTCCACCCCACCCCTATCATATCCCCCAAACCAATCCACCACACTTGATCCAATCCACCCCACCTCACCCTAATCCACTGCACCTAACCCATCCTACATAATCCAATCCACCCCACTCAATTCAATCCACTTCACTACAATTCACTCCAGCCCACCCCATCCCAGTCAGATGCACCCTATTCCAGTCCACTCCAATCCAGTCCACCCCACCCCAAACCACCCCAGTTTACTTTACGAGGAGCGGTGCAATGGGGTTTGGTGTTCTAGTTCAATCAATGTCCGCAGCTGGGGAGCTACGCATCCACTAAGAAAGCAATTTTGTCTACTGATGTTTTCTTGTACTTTGATGGTACTTGGTGGCCTCCATAAGAGACCTGGCTAACATTTATTGATGTGCCGGACCTGGAAGTGGCATCTTAATCCATCAGCAACTAATAGCATTTCCTTGCATTACTTAGTTTTGCACAAGTAGCAGCTGCCCTTTACATCAAGCATTTATTTAATATTATGTGTTAAATCTGATTTTTAAGATTAAACACATACACATTCAAATGAGTTGACATTGTGCTACATTACCGTTTTGTCCATGGTCAAGAAATAATAAAAAGCGTATGCGTTCCTGAAGTTTTCATTTCACTTTTTTATCCATATGTTTTTTACTGAATTTTTAAACAAAGGAATGTGGCAATTATGGCACATACCACCAGTCTAATATTGTTCAAAGAATCCAACAAGCAACCTCTGACTCCCTTCCTAAAATGAGAAAATGAAATATAGAAATAATTAATTCTCTTGTTTGGGCGTTCACAGGTGAGTTATCTCCATAAAAACTCACCCTCAGAGGTTGACTGAAGCTTTGGACTTGATGACGAAGTCAGTAGTTAGGATCAAACAACCCATAAATCAATAACATAAAACCCAATAAACAATATTAAACGCCATGAATAATTCAACACTAAATTAAACTCCAAACCGAATAAAGTTTCAAAGCTTTATTACAATCCCAAAATCAATATCACATAAATGGTGCACAAAACTAAATTATAAACATACATGAAGATCATAGGCTGACAAAAGTGTCTGAAAAGTTTCAACCTACTAAACATCAATACACTCCAATAGAATAATGTAGATTAGCAACACCACAATATGCACATTACTATCAGATCTTAAATCAGATGACAGTGACATTAGAAGACAGTCAAATACAGTTTTAACAATCAATTTCAGATTTCAGAGCTGGGCCATTCCTAACACTAACCAGAATTGTGAGTTGTATGTGTGGAGACGGGCTAACGCATGCAGGCAAAAATTAAAGAAGACAAACATAATTTGGAAAACTAACTAGGATAGCTAACTATAAAAATATGCTGGTGTAAGCTACTAACTGAAAAATGGAAAACAAGAAGCCACATTTAGTCATACTTCTCCTCATGGGACAGCAGTAAAGATTGGTTCGTCATGCGGAGCATTCACCTTCTTCTGAAGTCGGTTAGCAGCAGCATCAGGATAGTACAGAACATAAACTGCACAATAAGACAGATCAGCAGTTCAGAATTAGTTGGCCTTATTAGTACTGAACCATATAATGGAATAGGGCAGATAAGACTATGATGAGAAAACTCATCAGGAAATTCAGAACACAAATGTGAGAGAGCAGACTTAAACAGAGTTCAAGAGCAGACTGATCTCAAAAACATTCAGAGGGGATATGACTTCTGTTCCAAAGTTGTTCACCAATTAAAATCCATTTGATTGGTCCTCATGGTGGGCACACACTGGGTGTTGATTTCAGCATCCAGTCATTGTAGATGGCACCACCAATTTCTGCAACTTTATAACATTTTCTCAGCAATAGTCATTGTTTCTATTATGACTCCATGACTATTTGCAAAATGAACTTTCAGGCCTAGTCAAATTAAGAAAGCCTCATACACATTAATAGAATTAATATGTTTAATAAACCTATTGCACACCTTTTATTCAAATCAAATAGGCAAAGCAAATTATTTTATTAAACATCTTTCATGTTATGTCAAAGCAATTTTCAAACATACATTTATTTTTTAAACACATAGGCCCTCATTATGACATTGGCGGTAAATACCGAATACTGAAACGGTGACTGCCACCAACATACTGCCATGGAGGCTAACTTCCGTCCGCCAGATTATGACACACACAGCCAAAACCGACAGAAAACAGAAACAACCACAAATCCACCAGACCCACTGAATGTGATAAACTGTTGGAACAACAACCCATACCGTTACGCCACCAATACTACGTCCTCCAAATAAAGACCCACAAATCACCACAGCGGACATTCAACGGCGGTAAACCATTGGTGGTGAACACCGCCAAGGCGGATAAGGCCACCCAAATACAAAACAAGACATCATTGGCCAGAACAAAAAACCCAAACCTGACACTAATACACACACCCCACACACCCACCAACAGTACCATAAATCACCCACCCACATCACCCACAATCCTTTGCCAACAAGACAAGACAGATACACTTAGCGACGCTAACAAAAAAGAGAACTGCACACACATATCACAACTATCTATTCATCCCACATGCACCACACACCACACACCCCACCACATCACACATCACCCTCTGCATAACCTACACACACCACACAACACCCATGCCCCACAAAGGCACCCCCATTTCACCGATATCCAAGCACAAAGGACAACATCAGGAAGAGGTGGAACGACCTACGGGCAAAGTTGCGTTCCATTGCAACAAGGCACCAGCTCGCCATCCAGAGGACTGGTGGTGGACCCCCACCTCCTTCTCCGTAGCTGAGAGCATGGGAGGACCAAGTCTTGGCAATCCTGAGGTACTCACTGCAGTAGCCGGAGGACTGGACACTGGTGAGTCAACATTTACAACCTATCATCCCTCATGCCTGCATGCATGCCATCTCAACCTCTCACCCTGACTCCATTCACCCCACCCCGTGCCACACAGTGCACCACCACAATTAACAAACTGAAAGGCAAAGCCCTGCAGGCAATACCCACTGCATGCTCATCCCTTCAAGCCCTGCATGTACACCCACCACCAATGCATGCACAACATGGAGAACTAATAATCCAACAATCCATCACCATACACAAACAAAGGTGGCAGGGCAACAGCAATACTTTAGGGTAAGCTAGTGATGCAGAATATGTCACATAATTCACCACTTACATCCCCACAGATGCTCCAACCAAGCTGAGCTGCGAGGAGGTGCCATGGCTACCCAGTCCCTCACCAGAAGATGCCCCCAATGATGACACCAACTCTGGAGCTCTGGATCTGGATGAACTCCCTGGCCCACCAGGGACCACTGCTCAGTCGGCTACCCCAGCCCACACCCAGTCCACTACAGAGCCTCCCCCTCAGAATCCAACACCACAGCAGCCACACAACGTCCCCACACCTCTGTCCCCAGGACATGTCAATCAGTAGTGTGCCCACCTGTGCAGGGACCCCAGTCCATACCTCACAGGCAAGACAATGAGGGTCCTGGGTCAGTGGCAGTGGGCACACCACTCAGGGGACACGGGCACAGGGGGCCAGGGACCGTCAGAGGACATCTGTGCACCAGGGGGAGGACAGGCCCAGGGAACCAACTGCCCAGGACGCACTCACTAATGTCCTGGGGGCTTACCAAGAATCCTAGGAAAAGATGGGTCAGCTGATAAACATCATGCAGGAGAATCAGCAGCCGTAGGGGGAACACCACCAGGAGATCAAGCAAGAATTGCAGACCCTTAACACTACCATGGTCTCCATCGCAGGGATGCTGGGTGATATGGCCAACATCAAGAGGGACTATACAGCACACCAGCGGCCCCTTCTACTAGCCAGTGTACTCAGAAGCCCTCCACATCTGCTGCAGCTAGAGGACAGGACGCCCTGCCATTTGACCCACAGGCCACCAGCACCCCTCCCCCTACAGAAGGTGAACCACCCCGCAAATGTTCTCTGCAACCCAGACAGACACCAGAGACAGTTGCCAAGACCAAGACCACTGCCAGGAAATGAGCCTCTGCAGAATGTCCCCCTTGTGTTCCACTGTGTCACCTTGTCCAGTTTGAACTGCCATTGCTTCTCTTCCTATGGCCCCTTGGACACTGGACGTGTGCCACAAACAGACTGGCCCACTACACTGGGCTTTTCCCAACTATCACCCCACTCTATTGCACTTTACATTGTATACCGATTATTAATAAACAACCTTGGACACAACTTGAGTAATACTGCTTTATCTGGAGGTAATGTACAATGTATAGAACTGTTATGAATTGCATTGACCAGTTTAAATGTCCAGTTGCATGTTGATCCATCCTACAAATGTGTCTCAGCAGTCTACACATCCCAGCATTACACTGTTGTAACCACAGCTGCATCTGCAATAAGGGAAGGCATAAGTGTCAGTCACGTAGGATGCAAAGGTAATGACTAGAATAATGCTAGACAACACAAAAATTGAGAAATGTTTAGTACAACAGTCTTACCTGAGAGTCATTGGAAGTACTGCAAGATCATATGTGTCTTGTTGTCCACATCCTCCTCCTCTTCTTGCTCCTCACAGTCCTCAGTGTCCACTGCAGCCACAGCTGCATTGTCACCCCCTCCTCCTGCAGATAGGGGTCATGCTGTCTGAGGGCCAAATTGTGCAACATGCAGCACACAACAACAGTCCTGCAGACCTTCTGAGGGGAGTAGCATAGGGTTCCACCTGTCAGATGGAGGCACCTGAACATAGCTTTCAGGAGCCCGAAGATCCTTTCAACTATCCTCCTGGTACACCCATGAGCATTGTTGTACATATTCTCAGCCCCTGTTCTCGGATTCCTTACAGGGGTCAGGAGCCAGGACAGGTTTGGGTAGCCGAAATCACCTGCAGGAAGTGAGGGACACACATTAATCCTGCACAGTGGTATGAGGTATGAGTCCAGAAGGCATACACTGCCATACCTTGGGTGGGGACTCAGGCTCACCTATAAGCCACACTCTGTGCCTCTGCAGTTGTGCCATCAGCTGTGAAATGCTGCTCTTCCTCAGGACAAAGGCATCAAGCACCGACCCCGGATACTTGGCAGTGACGTGGGAGATGTACTGGTCAGCAAGGCACACCATCTGGACTTTGAGTGCGTGGAAATTCTCCTGAATCCTGTACACCGGTTCATTGGCCCTGGGGGGGGACTAAGGCAATATGAGTCCCATCAATGGCCCCAATTACATGTGGTGTATGTCCCATTGCATAGAATCCAGCCTTCACAGTGAGTAAATCATCTACCTAGGGGAATGTGATGTAACTGCACATGTGTTTGAGCATGGTAGACAAAACCCTTGCAAGCACAATAGAGAACATTGGCTGTGACATTCCTGCAGCCAAGCCCACTATCACCTGGAAAGGGCCAGATGGCAGGAAATGGAGCACTGAGAGTGCCTGCACAAGAAGGGGCATTACTGTGGTGCAACAGATAGCAGGTAGCAGATCAGGCTCCAATTGTGCACACAGCTCTGTGATTGTGGCCCTGTCCAGACGATAGGTTAATATGATGTGCCTGTCCTCCAGTGTAGCCAAGTCCACAAGGGGTCTGTACACAGGTGCTTTCCTCCTCATTCTATTCCTTCGCAGTGGTTGGTACCTAAGGGACACAAAAGTAAGAAGAGAGTGACATCAGGAACCATGAACTCAGAAGTGTACACAGCGCATGCTTGTATATTGGACACTGGAATTGTATAGGTGCTAGAAGCAAAAGACTTACACACACTTGACAACAAAACAAATTTGGTCATGAGAATAATTGCTGGTGCCATTGGGTTCACTTATGTCACCTTTAATGAAGGCGACACAGTGTCCATAGCATGTAAATCACACTTATATTCCAATGCAGAACAACCCTTTGCACCCAAAGAAAAAATTCTAACTGCAGTACAGATGGCTGTCATCAAGGAGAGGCCACTAGCCTAAGGGAAATGCATTATTGTTGTTACCCCGGTACCGGCCTTAGAGGCTGTCACAAAAGCTAGTGTTCCTAATGCTAAAGCATTACATTCACGTTGGATTCAATGGGCAACCTCCCTGACTACCACCAATGTTGATTACATATTTGATCCAAAACTACAAACACAAGAATGTCTCCAATATGAACAGGAGTACCCCGCACCTCTTGATATCTTGCCGCTTGACAGATACCATACTGTCATTTACACTGATGGTTCAGCACAAGCAGCTGTAGGTATTAAACATCAGTACTCAGCCGCTTGCGCAGCCGTGAGTGGAGTGATAAAGAATGGTATATTCCACCCTCAAAATACCTACAGGCAGACCCTAGGGGACTGCACAGCTAAGCTGGCTGAATTTAAAGCCCTTATCCTAGTGGTATAACATATGGATCCAGGAAATTTCACATTGATTGTCTGTGATTTGTACTACTGTGTCCAGTCCTACAATGATTATCTTAATCATTGGCGATTGAACGGGTTCAGAGACTCAAAGGGGAACACCATAAAACACAGAACTCCATGGGACAGGGTGTCTGATCTTAAGGCTAAGCTACCTAATGCTCATATAGTCCATACATTGGGCCACCAACATGTAGGAGTACACGTTATTGGCAACACTTTTGGCTGATGAAGCGGCCAAATCCACAGTAGCTATAGCTTATGTTGCTGCAGTGACTCGTTCACAGACGAGATTGGATAATTACATTTTAGCTGCCGTGAAAGCTTTGACTGAAGGCAAGCATAAACAAAAGCATACCCTACAAAATATTCAGACCACATCAATACAACATTTATGGGGGTGGAGATCGAGTGATCCCCAACCAAGCCCAGAGATTAGATCTAATCAAAACAGCGCATGAGGGTGTCGCCTCTGCACATGCTTGTGTTGCGGCCACAATAGCACTCTTACAGAAACGCTTCTGGTGGTCAGGTCTATACAAACAGACCAAGCAATATGTTCTTTGCTGTGACATCTGCCAGCAGATAAAGGGCTTAAAAATCAAATGTCCTCCACAGACATCCCTCTTAGTGTCCAACAAGCAACTACATTGTGTGTTTCTGGACCATTGTGGTCCCCTTCAACCTGATGGTGCAATCAAATACATCTTAGTCGCTGTAGATTCTTGTTTTAGATTCCTGTGAGTATGGCTTCAGTGGTCAGTTGACGCTCAAACTGTTAGAAAAGACTTGCTGATCTTTATCGTTACATATACGGTTACAGCATTCTAAGGCATTTAGGGACACCATGAGAACATTGGGTTTTGAAGTACATTACTCCTCACTCTACCAAGTAATGTAGTAATTTGGTTGTAGAAAGGAAGAATCAAGATTTAAAACAGTCCTTAACAGCTAGAGTATTAGGTTCTAGTCAAAGTTGGCTTCATCACCTATATGAGGTCCAGAGAGCACTGAATAATCTAGCAAGTCGGTCCTTGGGAGAACGCACTCCTTACAAGGTTCTCTTTGGGATACCTATGTATGTCCCAGATTTAGATGGCCTTGTTTTGGTGGCAGCAGATACACATTTTGACATAAATTACAGGTGCTTCACCAATTTTGTGATGATAATTCATCTACCAGTGCTGCCACTTTAGGAATAAGGGATTTGCCAACAACTTCTACCGGCTGGATTCCTAAAGGTGGGGATCTGGTTTGTGAGAAGATTGCTGTGAAGAAGGAATTCAGCCCATCTTACAGAGCACCGGTCCAAGTCCTGGGAATACAAGGTACCAGAACTGTCATCCTACCACCGCTGTCTGGTTCCAAAGCTAGACGATTTGTCTCCATTTACAAAATTAAACTACTTCATGTGGCCGATCCTGCCCAGTAGACCCACAGGTTCCTTTGGTAGTTCCCAGTCCCCTCTCACTACCCAACCAGACACACCTTTTCAAACAAAAAACAACAACTCTTCTGACCACAAGAGCATGTACAACAATGCTGCAAATACCTCCTCGAGCATGGGGAGGGTGGAAAATTAACTTTTGCTGATTCCTGTTAACGGTTCACAAGACTGTTAACATTTCACAAGACGTGGCTGTCTTCTACTCCAACTCAACACAAACAGACAACATTGTCTAGTATGAACATCCACGTGAAGTGGATCCATCCACCAGTAATGCACCGGCTCCAGTCTTTGCAGAGACTGCTTCTGGTTATTTCATCGACCTTCATGACTTTTCTTCGACTTTGTCAGCAACTAAAAATTTTTTAAAAACATGGAAGCTGCACGTATGGCTTAAAAATAACTACTTAATTTATCCATGGAATTGTCTGCGGATATTTCTGGCATTGCTTTCCTTTCTGTTATGGACTGTTTTCTTTCTCTTGATAAATCTTCATTATCTTCCTGAATGCTCTTCTTTTGAGCCAGTAGATGAAGTCCTAACTCCATATCTTTCCTCACATGAGGTCCGAAGTGACTTGTTCCTTGTGAACATTTCAGCAGTACCAATTCCTGATGGGATTGTGTGGGATAAAGTTCCAATTGATACATACGGGCCAACAGAGGTCATTCAAATTCCATCTGTTTTAATGACTGATATAATTAAACCTGGTATTGTTTCTGATGACTGGGATGTTCTAACAGTTGATTTGATGCTTTCTGAACTGCAGGATTATACTGTATTTGAAAGTGATGATGTGTACACTAACACAAAGAATTATGGGGAAATGTTCTTTTATAACAATTGAGGACATTACTACTAGCACCAAGCAACTAGACACAGATCAGTATTTAATTACGCTTAGTGGGAACACTGTTCAACTCCGCAAGGTGGGAGCCCAAAGTGTTATTTAGATAAATTCACATATTTTTCTGGGTATGATATAAAAAATGCGGTGTCATACTACTTTAAGTTACCACCTTCTAAAATTAGGAAGATTTTGCTAACTAACACCAAATTGATCTATTCAGATTCCTTTGTTTCCCGACTTGCAGTTTAAGGATATGAAATCCCGAAGAACACTATTGATGTAAAAAGTGAATGCGGAACATAAGATTGGCAAATTCAGGGTAGAAAAGCTTTGTTTAGAGCATGCCTTATTCCAGTAAAATGATATTCTTAAATGACACAATTCAGCAAACATCCTGCCTAGGGTTAGCAAAAATGAAAGAAATTATTGCACCCAGTATCCCCACACCAGCAAAATTCACCAATTGGCTGTCCATTCTAAGGCAGATAGATAAGGAAATTTGGAAAAGGCTTTAGCTGTTGCTGATAATGGCATGAACACTCTGTTCAACAGAATATACTCCCTCAACAACATAGTGTCATTTGCATCGATATCATTCATAATGACATGTCCTTTTTACACCATGGACAAAGTCAACTGCGTTTCATCTTGCAGTTAGGTTGGACGCTACAGATTCTGAAAAAAGGTTGCGTTCCATGGAAATACATTAACAGTAGTGACCTGTTTGCTGCTTTCAATTTATCTAGGGTACAACAGACCATGGCTAAAAGTGAAGCAAGTTTCACTATGCTTCATATAGAAAAGTTAGAAAAGTTGCTTTTCAAGGTTGCAGAAAGTCCATCGACAGTATGGCTCGTACATGGAATTATAAATCTGCTCATTCCCCCTTTTATTTTTTCAAATGCTTGAAATATCTTCCTGTGGGCAGATATGAAGGGGCTAGGCGATAGCTATCTTAAAAAGAGTGGGAGTTGCCCTTTGAATATAAATGTCTGAACGGTGAAACAGAAGCCTTTCTCAGTGGAAGCGATTGTAAGGCTACTGTTAGTTGTTCAATGATCTGCAAACAGGAGGCCCTTGATTACCTTTGCAATGCGGGGGGCGCGAACTTGGCTTGTTTTCTGAAGGGTACTCCAGTCCCCTTGATTCGTCCAGCATTTCATATATTTTCGAATGGAAGTTATGTAGTCCTGAACGAACAGAGCTGTTGCGGTATGAGACCAGCAATTGCCTATGCAATTTCAGTCTCCAAGATTGCAACTTGTTGAGGACATGTTTTATTCCCCCCACAGAAGAGATAAGAGTAGCATAAATGTGGCCTTACATTGATAAAACTAATGCAAATTATGACAAGCTGAGCAGACCAAAGGCACTACTGTTCCAGAAACAAGTAGTGTTGGTATTGTATAGAGAGACGTATGCTCTCCGATAGCAAGATCATCAGCTGAGATACAATCCCTATTAAATACCAGTTTCCCCAAGCACTTTGGAGAGCTGGTATCCAGAATATTCAATGCTTCAAGCACTATGGGGATTGTGCACCTCTTTACGGCTGTCGGGTCTGGATTCATGTCCATCTTTCAGACTGTCTTCAGAGTCATTCCTTCAGCCATCTATTCACTCTTTTCCAGTGTGTTTGGCGGCTTTCCTGTGACTTTGGCATTGATTGGTGGGATACTGCTGCTTCCTGATACGTAGTGGTTTTTCCTTCCCAGCTGAGCGGAGTAATGGAGCTACTACCACCAGCTCAGCTATACCGTTTTAAATTACAATTCAGATGAGTGTAAGGTGTATATTTCTATCTCCTCCCAAACTTAAGTTATCACTTATTAGCTGTAATAAGATAACCAAGTGTTAGTGTGTTGGAGATATAGCCTTGCTACAATGAAAAATGGCTTTCTGTCAGCACATGGAAAACTTAAGTACACATCTGCTACTTTTTAAATTACCATGCACCCTGCCTTCGGAGGATTTAGGTTCTACCTCAGTGGTGACATATAAGTATTAAGAAATGGTAGCTTCAAACTGCACTACAGGCTGTTGTGGCAGGCATAAGATGTGATTGACAGTGCTATTTTAGTGGATGGCACAATAAGTGCTTCCATCCACTTGTAGCATTTCATTTATAGGCCCTGGATCTACATAGTACTATTTACTAGAAAGTATGAGTGAATTAAATGTGCCACATAGGTGTATGACAAATTTACCATGTTTAAGGAAGAGAGCACTAGCATTTTACTACTGATTTGCACAGAGTTCAAATGTCAACAAAAATGGTTTCAGCAAAAAAAGAATTATAGAATAATGAAGGCAAAAATCTCTGGGAATACCACCCCAAAGGTGTCAAGTCTAACAGATCACAAATTAGTCAATGAGTAGGATTTACCAGGTTCTGTGAAATCATGGACGATCAGTGATTTTCCATTGCATTGCAATGTAAATTTCGTTGCTCCCATGCATTGTAGAGACATTTACCAGTTTGCCCTCAAAACATGTTATTAGTTGTCTGGTCATATGCCCAGTATAAAAACATTTGAGCTGAAGAGTAGAGGAACACACAGGACTTTCAGAATAATCGCCTCCACCCCTGACCAGAAAGATAGGAGGGTCGGGCAGCCCCATCAGGTTTGCAGAGTGTCATCCACTTTCCCATATCCCCTCCAGCTGAACTTTGAGGAGTCAGGGATTATGTGGATCTTAAGTGGGGTTTAGTGGATCTCCCAACCACTAAAGCTGATGGAGCTTGGGAGAGGGGATTTGTGAATTTTTCTCCCAGTGTTTCATGTGGGACAAATCTATTGTTTTGCCTTTACTAGTAATGCGCATTGGTTCCTACTAATATCCCAATGGTTTTCTCAAATGATGTCTTATTTTATGTCATCCCAGATTAATTATGTGGTTGCAAATCTCAGTGGTGAATTTGAGCATAGCAGAGTCTATTTCCTTCAATTTCAATTCCTGTTTTTATTGTTGAACTGATCTAAAGTTGGGGCCCTGGAAAATATTGGCGATCATGTATCATTCCCTCTTTCTCTAGCTAACAAATGGTCCTACAAGTAATACTGGTGTGATTTTTTTTTAAAGTGACTTGTAGGTGACATGTGCAGGAGGAGAGGGCTAATCATACTTTCGTTGTGTCCCAAATTGTTAAAGTAGTATTAACTCAGGTTGATAAATATGCTTTCTTAGGCCTTTCATTTATGTGAAGCCATTTGTAGTCCGGTGGAGTTCGTCCCCGTATTGCATGTGCATATTCGCCCATCGTTTGTCAGTTTTAAGCTTAGGCTATTCAGTTACGGTCCGCAACTGTGCTGTACGCACTATTTAGGATAGGACCAAACTAGACTATGCAGTGAACTCTTTACTGATTCCTTTGAAAAGGGGAGGAAAATTTGATCTATATGAGTTTTGTGTCTACCACTATCCTACTCACACACTGTATTTTGTATTTGGTTTACGCAGTATTACAATGGTATTACTCACGTACAACCAAATGCTATTCACATGCTTATGTGCAGAGATCTCCACCCAACTTCGGAGTCGCCGCACACATAGGTATACATTTTTGTTGTAAATGTGGAAGAGAAGTGTGCATGTAAAATGGGATACTTATGACTGAATGGGTGGGGTTTCGGGAAGGGTAGGGAGCGGTTTATGAAGGGATAGGGAGGGGAATTTACCTACCTACCCATAAAAGAGTTAGCATTTTCTGATTCACAGACTGCACGTCTGTAGTTACTATAGCCACAAAGCCACAAAACAGTAGAAAATGTACTCCTGTTCAGTTCTGGAGGAATTACAGCACTGCATGTGACAAACCACTGGCAGAGCAAAACTCACCCATATAAAATAGTGGCAGTAAGACTTAAAATAGATCCTGATAGGAAATAATGTTTAAAAAAAAAAGTATTTGTACTTAATAAATAGATATCTAAGCATAATTTGGGATTATGTGCATAGTTTTTTTAATTTAAATTATTTTAGTAACCTTTTTTTAATAAAAAAAATTGTAACTATATAACTTTCAATTCATACATTTTTACAATTTTAGTACATGAAAAATACATATAAACATTTTACTTCATGTGAGAATTTATTTTACTCTTTAAAAATAATGGTTATTTATTTGAATCTGTTGATATTAATGTAATATTCTTTCAAAAGTAAGTAAATATAGCTTACTCATTTTATTATTTTTTTCGAAACTTAAAATAAATATATACACTTTTTTCAAGTATTATTTAACTTTAAGTTATTTCTGTTGAAAGTTTTATAAACTTTTGAACTTTTCCTTATACTTTATTTTAGGGAGTTTTCCACCCCAGCGGTGGAGATGTCTGCCTACATTATAAGTTTCTGGTAGTAACGTTACACTTGTAAATATGGCTCCACCCCTGTTTTCAAAGCATGGGTTGGGTAATTCTACACTTTGTAGCAAATGTACACTTGTAAAAGGTGAACAGTCAACTGTCATAAATTTACTTCAAAGTGTAAGAGCACATTTACACATGTAGATTACTCATGTGTAAATTTACCTTTGTGAATAGTCCCCAAGTATTTAATGTGTGAGCTAGCTATATGGAATGACAGACTTTCATTCAAACCGTAGAAAGTATGGGTTATTAGCTTTAAGTTTAAAAATGACAGACTTATTCTGTATTAACTTTGTAGCTTGATACTCCCTTGCATGTCAGTAGAAGATTTATTAATTTGCAGATCAGTGTTTCCAGATCCCTTAGAATTAACAGCACATTGCCTGAGTAAATGGAGATTTTATATTCATCAGCTTTAGAGAGTATTCCCCTAACTCCATTCGCTTTCCAGGTGTGTTCTGCAAGTAGGTCTGTGCTTGGTGCGTATAGAAAGGGAACTCTGGGCAGCTCTGGTGTGTGCCTCTTGTGAGGTGAAATGGTTAAGATCATAGAGTGTTCCACAAGATTGTGGCTGTGGGTCTTACATACATAGCTACAGCATAGTTATAAAGTATGATCCAGATCTCATCATCTCATCACTTTTTAAAAAAGATACAGTCCATGTGGTCGAAGGTTTCAGCTGTATCAATGGACAACAGTATTGCTGGAATCGTTTTATCTGTGCTCTTTCAGCCAAATGAACCATCCTCCTGATAATACCTTGAAGCAATGAAACCAGATTGGCCCTCCCTCGTGAATCAAGAGTTGGGAGGATCTCATTTAGTCTATTTGCTAGTATTTTAGAATAATTCTGAGCTCAATCATTGAGGATGGTTCTAGGTCTCCAGGAGGTACTTACTTGGGGATCTTTACTTTGCTCAGGTAAGTGTAGGAGGCTGGCCCTCTAGGTAGTGTGCAAAGCTAGGCAAACTGTACAGGTGGTCCAGGCAACCACACGTTGGTTTTCAGAGGGAAAAATCAGATCACCTAATGTTCCAGTTTTTGAGGTAGCTGGTCGAGCAGTTAGGCCAATCTAGGAGGAGGGCTAAGCATTTGTTGTACTTACAGCATCAATCATGCACCACACACACTCAAGGAATAACTTGCAGGATGATCGAAGCAGTCAGTGGGCACACTGCCCCAGTTGGAGAGACTCATGCGGCTCCCAGTTCCGGTGGGAGCAGAGCCCAGAAGTCTCTTGGCACAGGCACAGGGCCACTTGGAGGGGCCACCTGGAAAAGGAGAAGGTTTGCAAAGTTAAAGGTGGTGCCTTGGGGTCCCCTTTGGCTGTCGAGGTCGCAAGAGGTTAGGGACCCTTGGAGCACAGCTGGTTCCTCGTTGCAAGGCGCAGGGCGAGTTGGTGATCCAGGACCTGTGCCCAATGGAGCCCTTTGGAGCTGGAGGTAAGGTTCTTTTGGGGTGGCTCACGAGACAACGGTGGCATTATGGCGGGAGGTCCAGGATGTCCCTTAAGTCCCTTGTCTGGGGTTTCCTCCTGGTTCAGTTGCAGCTCTAGGGTAGCTGGTTTTCTTGGGGTCCAACGTGCCCTGGCCAGTACCTGGGGTATTGCCACAACCCAGCCACTGGAGGTGCAGTTTCACCAAAGTTGGCACACTTGTAGGTCTTGTCTGGGCTGTTGTTGGTGTTTTATTGGGTCCGGCTGTGACTTCCAGTGCGGAGATATTGGCTGGTCAGTGAATTGACCCTCACTGGCTGGTTGGTTCTTGCTGCTTTCTTGAGTGGTACCTCCACTCAGGAGGGAGATCTCTGGCTATTTGCAAAGCTTGGAGGTCCTTGGGGTCTTTTGAGGTCAGTCCAGTGGTCAACTCCTCTGCAGCTGCGATTGTCGAGACACAGATGCAGCAGGCAGGGTCTTGGCTCCTCTTCTGATGCAGCAGGTCCTCAGTTCTCTTGCTGTGGTCCTCTTTGGGGCTGTCTTCTTTGTCCTTTCAAATCTGATTTCTTGGTCTAGGAGTGCCCACAAAATACGGAAATTAGTGGACAATTTAGAGGGAACCTGGTAGTGTCCAATGGGACACTTACCCTTGGGTGGCTACACCCACTGTAGTGACCCCTTCCTGTGGGAAGGGTCACTTCCCTAAACCTCATTGGCTATTTTACTCCATTCCAAAATAGAAGGAACTGAAATTGAGGGTTCCCCTCGCAGGCAACACCGTAGGGGTGGTGCATGCCAGGTGAGGCCACAGCTTCTACCCTTTGTTAGGTTTCCCACCTTTGCTCCTGCCAAAAGTAGGGGTTTGCTAAGGGGGATGCCAACTGCTGCTAGTAGCAGGCTCGGGGGTTGAGTTTCAAGGGCGGTAATCCCTTTGAAGCTCACCGCCAGGACAGTACACATTCCTGAGGGAGGGGTGTTATCTCCTCCACCCAGGAAGGGCATTGTCTTACAAACCGGAGAGGCTGGCCTCTTCCCCAAGGTTTATTCGTTGTCTGGAGGTGGAAGCTAGATAGGACCAGTCAGCAACCATGCCAGGTTAGGTTGCTGACTTGTCCTATCCTATTTGCAGGGGAACCTCTAATGTGACCCCTGGGTAAATTTAGGGGTAAATCCAATACTGGCATCAGTTTGGATTTATCATTCTGACTTGTTTGATACTATACAACCCAGGGTTCATGGTGGCCATTGAGTAGCTGGGAAACTCGTATTTGACCAGTGTCCAGCACGTGTATTAAAATGGCAGTTCTGTTCACTCACTATGTCCCAGTTTTGGCTAGGACACAGTGGGGGAATATTGCTCATTCAGCTATGCCCTCAAATATAATATGGAGCACCCTGCCTTAGGGCTGTAAGGCCTGCCAGAGGGGTGACTTACCCGTAGTCAATGCAGTGTATGGTGGACAAGGCACACAGGCAGTGTGCCATGTCAAGTTTGTATTTTAGGTTTGCACCAGGACACCCAGCCTGCAGTGGCAGTGCTGGGCGCATCTGATGCATGGCTCTAGAGGTTGGCACATTCAGTGTTGCTGCCCTCAGGGGCCTACCCCTCGTAGCCATGCCCTGGGTACATAGGTACCCACTTACTTGGGACTTATAGTGGTAGTTAAGGGTGTATCCAATTGTGCCAATGCATCGCAAAAGATTAAGGGAAAGAGCTCTGACCCAGGGAACCTGGTTAGCAGGGGCCCTAGGCACTACAATTTCTGGAACACATCAACATCAGGCCAAAAGTGTGGGATAACCATGTCAAAAAGAGGCCCTCTCCCACACTACTCCCCACCAAACAAAAGAGGGCGAGGCTACACTTTCCCTAGTATGTCTTCATCGTCTAAGTGGAAGAACCTGGAGAGGCCATCTGAACTGGCATGGGCAGCCCTAGGTCTGTGTTCCACTTGAAAGTCCAACCCCTGTAGGGAAATAAACCACCTAAGCAGTTTGGAGTTTTCACCTTTCATTTGTTGTAGCCATCTGAGAGGCATGTGGTCAGTCTGAACTATGAAGTGAGAGCCAAACAGGTATGGCCTCAGCTTCTTCAGGGCCCAAACCACAGCAAAGGCTTCCGTCTCTACGGCACTCCATTTTTGTTCCCTAGGGAGTACTTTCTTGCTTATAAAAACAACTGTCTGGTCATGTCCATCATCATTTTTCTGGAAAGAACCACTCCTATCCCCATTTCAGATGCATCAGTTTGGACTATGAATTCCTTGGAGTAGTCTGGTGCTTGTAGAACTGGAGCAGAGCACATAGCTTACTTCAAAGTGTCAAAGGCCTTTTGACAACTCACTGTCCAGTTGATCTTCTTGGGCATTTTCTTGGAGGTGAGCTCTGTGAGGGGGGCAACTATTGTGTCATAATCCTTCACAAACCTCCTGTAATACCCAGTCAAGCCAAGGAATGCCCTGACTTGTGTCTGGGTTGTGGGAGTTTCCCAAACCAGAATAGTCTGAATCTTGGGTTGGAGGGATTGCGCCTGGCCTCCACCAGCCAGGTAGCCCAAGTAAACAACTTTTCCCCTGTCCTATGTTGCACTTACTGGCCTTGATAGTGAGGCTTGCCTTTTGCAGAGCCTCAAGGACCTTTCCAAGGTAGATCAGGTGGAACTATAGACAACTATGTTGGGTTGAATTTCCAGTATTCACAGGAAGCATAATCCGGGTTTGTGCAACAAATCAGGAGAAAGAAGGGCCTATTTATTCCCCTGTGTAGGGGGATAGCCTTCAAGGGGGATTCATGGTGACTTGTTTTCTTCTGGATGTTTGTATAAGGCACCCCAAAGATGTCTGGGCCCATCAGTGGTGTGCATTTTTGTAGGTAGTTTGTTGTTGGTCCCTCTGACAGAGCACAGCAGATTCCACAATTTGTCAAAGGAGCTTGGGGATGTGGCTTTCCAATCTGCAATTAGGGGCATATTTAAGAGCCCCTAGCACCACCGGAGCGTCACTTTATGTGACGCTGCGGTGGCTCAATGCCCTGCACCGGATTTACAAGGTGATGTTAAACCACTTTCTGTGGCTTAATGCCACCTTGTAAATACTGTCCCCTAACATGCAATGCTTTGCGTTGAAGGGGTATGCAATGGGAGTTGCTATGGTGTGCCACAGCAAAACCCATTGCATTTTGATACTGCTCCAGATTTATGAGTTTTCGTAAACCTGAGGCAGTACCAAAATTTAACGCCACCCCAGGGGTGGTGTTAGCATGGCGCAAGGAAGAGAAATGCTTTTATTTCTCCTCCTTTTTGCTCTATGTGTGCTGCATTCTGCAGCACACATAGAAAGAGAAAATCGTCATTGAGGATTGTTTTTGTGCAGGAAGGTGTCCCTTTCTGCAGAAAAGCAATTTCCCCTGCAGCGCAGCCATCCTTGCACCATGGTGCAAGGGTGGCTGCATTGGTGCTCGGCAGCAAATTTAGTGCTGGCGAGGGGGGCAACGTTGGGTATTATATTAAATACTGCACATACCTGCGTTTTGAAAATGACAGAGCGTGGTGCTGCCAAATGTGGCGCAGTGTCACACTCAGTCATTTTCATTTAAATCTGGGCCTTATTGTCTCGGTTCCCAGGGAGATGAGTAGTCTACTAGTAGTGAGGTATTTCCAGTGAGTTCTGAGGAGTAAGGGTTAGTGTGGGTGCCCAAGGCTTTTGTTCAGAAGTTAATTTCCATTGCTGTCCTTGGAAGCTCCTGTATCAGTGTTTATATTCTCAAAAACAGGGGATGGGACATCTTGCAATTAAGGAACATCTATTGTAGGTCACTTGTCCCCTCCTCTCATTTCCAGTCAGAGTCTTTTAAACCAAGTTTATGTAGTCTGATGGGAGTCCGGTAAGTGTGAATTGACCAGAACCTTGACTGTACTAGAGCTGGTGTGATTTTTGCCGAGAAGGGGTATTCCAAAATATTTTTCAACCTTTTATCTATGAAATCCATTTGGCATGTTGGTTGTATGTGAGGTCTCCATTTACAGGAAAAGAGTTGCAGTGTAAGGGTGTTGGATGTGTCTAGACGTTTTATATACCTGAAGCACTCTGGCCCTCTTGTTTAAGCTTACCCATTAGTTACAGGAGCTCAGGGTGAAGTGGAGGCTTCAACCTACTCCAGTTTCATGAACCTATTGAAGTTTGTACTTGAGAGTTCGAATTTCAGCTGCAAAGTTGAGAAGGGGATTGGGTTTGATTGCGAGGCAAGGTTGTTTACCGAGTTAATACCTTTCCTAGCCCACGTCTCCCATAGGATTGTTTTTGCCCTCCAGCTTGATTACACAATTTTGCCAGAGAGTGGCCATGGTGGAGCGGTATTTGCGATGTTCTAGATATTTCTCTAGTAGTAAGAGAGAGGCAACAGTGTGAACGGGTGATGCACCCTGATGAGGCATATTGATGGAAAACTGTGTGAAGGGGACCCATCACTTTGCTGGAAAATATTTTATAGAATTTGGCTGAGTAGCCATCTGGGCCTGGAGCTTTCCCAGTTTTAAGAATATGTATTGCAGCCTTCATTTTGTCTTCTGTGATGGGTTTTTTGATGGTGAGGGAGTCTTGTTGGGATATTTTCAGGAGGTGGGAGGATTCCAGATAATCATTGATTGCCGATAGGGAAGTGGGAGCATTGGAGTTGTACAGATTGTCATAGAATGATTTAAAGGTATAGAGGATACCTTGTGTTGATGATGTAATCACACCATTGTTTTTTTTTATTGCTGATATGCAACTTTTGTTTTTTTGTATATTTTAGGTAGTTAGCTAGGGTTTTTTCCGGCTTTGTTGCTATTGCAGAGTCTCCCTGGGTTTGCTACATCAATCCACTTGATTGCTATCTGACTAAGGATTTGATTGTATTCATACTGTACAGATCTGAGTTTGGTTAGGAGAACGGAGCCTTTAGGGTGCCTAACTTGTGTGTTTAGTGTCTGAATCTCTGCATCCAGTGTCCTACGTCAGTTAGATATATCCTTGGTTTTTACGAACATGAGATGGATCACAGTGCCTCTCAGGGTGACTTTGAGAGCGTTCCATCTTGTGGTAGGGGATGTGTCACCTGGGGGTTTTCCATGAGAAAATGCTCAATGGGATTTGCGATTTCTGTTTTGTTGTTAGAGTCATCCAGTAATTCATTGTTCAAATGCCATTGTCTATTTGGGGGAGTTGGGTCATTAAAATACAGTTGCAGGGACACACATGCATGTTCAGAGACCACTATCGGTTTCATTTTTGGGTAGTGGGAGAACTGAAGTAGGGATATGCTCACCAGGATGTGTTCTATTCCCGTAAAAGAGTGGTGTGGTGCTGAGTAGAAGGTATAGTCATATCCTGTGGTGTCATATAAAGGCCAAGAGTCAACTGTTATTGCAGCAGAATTTTTATTTGTTTGTGGGAGTTATTAACTATAAAATTATGAGCCCAAAATTTCTCTAGGTTCCCATCCATTGGGAGGTTGAGTCTCCACCCCAAACTATACCCAGGTTGTCTGTAATGTCTGAGAGATGTTTATTTTTGTCCTTCCAGAATGTTATAGCATTGTTGTTGGGGGCATACATGTTAACGATGAAGAATTATAGATCTATTTTCTTCACTTCAGAGAGGACCCACCTGCCCTCATGGTTGTGAGTGTGTGATAGTACTGTGTAATGAGCTTTTTTTATAACAGTGTGACAACACCATTCTTTTTTTGTTGGGTAGGCGAGGGGCCAATTTCTGCAACCAATGTGCTGTAGAATTCCCATCATGTATAGATTTTAGGTGGGCCTCCCGTAGGAAAATGATATCCCCTTTGAGTTGTTACAGTAGTCTGCCACCACTTTACATTTTACTGGTCGGTTCAGCACCTTTGTGTTTGGAGAGAGTATGTTTAATGGAATAGTCCATGTGGGAAGGTGTGTTCTCTTGGGGCACCAGGATGCTGTCTATGTGCGTGATTGGCATTGATTGTGTTAGGACGCTTAGCGGAATATTGTGTCATAGATATCCTCTGGAAGCACGTATGCTGAACTTCTGTGAGTTAGTGTGTGTTTAGATGCGGTATGCTTCGGTGAGCCACCTAGGTAGCCAAGGGAACAATAGGAGAGACCCATGTAGAGTAGGAATAGGAGTGATACAGGAGGAGGTGAGGCATAGAAGTGGGGAGAAGATATCAGGAGAATAGAAGTGAAGAAGAGCCAAATTCATATAACAAACAGTCAAACTAGAAATAAAACATCCCACCCCATACCCACCCTCCACCCATCCCTTGAAATGCACATAGGGCGCGTTCCCCCACCCCTAACCTAAGTGGTACTCTTTGGGCCATGAGCAAACCTGTCCCAAACCAAATGAGTCGCTAAGTAGTCTTGCAGTGAATTTTTTGTAAGCCAAGGAAAAGCTAAAGTAGGAAACAGAGAATGCTCCATTGGGCGGGAGTCGCAATATGGGTCACAATCATAAATTGGCTGGGTTGACAATAGGTGAATAGATTTGTAGGTCCAATGGGTCCCCTTGCTAACTCCAGGCGATCCTCATGTTGGGTAGGGGTGGGTGGGCGGTCAGCTCCGCTCTGCTGGCAGAGTTTACGGAGTTTTTGGCACTCAGTGCTCAACTTGGAGTGTGGAGTTGAGCCTTGAACTCTGATAGCCCTGGCAGTGGAGCAGAGCTCACCGTGTCCGCACTGCAGCCCAGTTATGGGACACTGCACAATCGCATGCAGTCTGAGCTTGTGCTGTGTGGCCCATAACTGGGCTGCAGTCAGCACTTGGTCCGACGTTGACGGCATGGAGCTGCTGGTGGTGCCAGCTCTGGATCCAGGCTTTCCCTCCAGCCTCACCAGCAGTCTGGGAGCAGGGGACAAAGGGAGGCAGAGAACCATTCCCCTGGCAACGAGGACCCTGGGAGGACCCAGTTAAGACCCTGGCTTCTCTTTCTCTTGTGCAAACGGCGGGGCAGGCTGGGGCACAAGAGGCCTAAAATGGCAGCTTTGGTTGCCTGTGGCCTTGGGCCGTAGGCAGCGAAAGCTGCCCTTTCAGGCTTCTTGTGCACCAGCCTCCCAGACCTGTTGTGCACGGGTCTGCCCTGTGTGCATTACAACCGGGGCAGGCGGTGCATAAGAGGCCTGAAACAGCTGCTTTCGCTGACTTCGCCTGATATCAGAAGCGCTAAGAAGGCCTGACCCTGCTTAGCGCTTCCGCGATCGGCTGTATTCAAGCTAGGGTGCTACTAGGGCAGAGTGCACTCTACCTCTTGCGGAACTCCATGGAATTCCACGAAGTTTTAAACCAATTCCGCAGAATTCCACAGAGTAGATCTCAGTGAGCTCCACCTACCCTTAGTGTTGGGCCAGTTTTTTTGGTTGAAGTGATGGAACATAGGGGATTACCAGGTTCTTATGAGAAGGTAGATTGATTGTGGGCTAACAGTGTGCTCGGAGTGCTGATAGCCACTTGATTTAGGGGGTTGTGAGCTTGATATTGTCAGCTAGGAGGAGTGTCTAGGTGCACCATGACTGTCGTTCAATGGAGACATTTAGGGGGTCATTCTGACCCCCGCGGGCGGCGGGAGCCGCCATATGGCCGCTCCGCGGTCGAAAGACCGCGGAGGCCATTCTGGCTTTCCCGCTGGGCTGGCGGGCGACCGCCAGAAGGCCGCCCGCCAGCACAGCGGGAAACCCCTCCCCACGAGGAAGCCGGCTCCGAATGGAGCCGGCGGAGTGGGTATGTGCGACGGGTGCAGTGGCACCCGTCGCGTATTTCAGTGTCTGCAAAGCAGACACTGAAATACAAAGTGGGGCCCTCATACGGGGGCCCCTGCAGTGCCCATGCCATTGGCATGGGCACTGCAGGGGCCCCCAGGGGCCCCACAACACCCCATACCGCCATCCTCGCCCGCCAGGAACAGGATGGCGGTATGGGGTGTCAGAATCCCCATGGCGGCGCAGCAAGCTGCGCCACCATGGAGGATTCTGCAGGACAGCGGAAAACCGGCGGGAGACCGCCGGTTTTCCTGTTCTGACCGCGGCTGAACCGCCGCGGTCAGAATGTCCTGAGGGGCACCGCCAGCCTGTTGGCGGTGCTCCCGCCGACCCTGGCCCCGGCGGTCCGTGACCGCTGGGGTCAGAATGAGGGCCTTAGTATTTTGGGTATTCCTCCCAACAGATGTCAAACACATTCTAGTGGTCAAAGAGAGAGAGAGAGAGAGAGCATGTAACAGCAATATTTTTCACAATTATAACTCAGGGAATGGCTAAGGCATTCCACTGATAAGACATTGGAAGGAACAATAACATTTGAGTAGCAATTAAGTTTACCGTAACAATATAGCAAAAAAAGACCAGAGGCAGTTTGACTATATAGGTGCCTATATGAGTATATATGTAATTACAGAGATAATCATCATGACTTTAGTCATCTTCATTGTGTCTGTACACCTATAGGGGCAACCATGTTCTCCATATCTGAATAACACAGTTTAAAGATGAGAAACATTACCAATAGGAATATGGCAGTGTGAGATAGTGTCACAGATCTGGATGTCTGTCTTATAAGTTCCGGAAAGGCATTGGAGTCTTTAAATGGTACTCGATGCACACGAAAGGAAGGGGCATCGGCAATCCGAATTTCCAGTAATAGATCTGAAGAATTGTCATCTAATCCTCAAGGCATAGGGGAACTTAGTCTATGTTAGATTACCAAAGGTGCAGGTGTAGATGTTTATAGCATTCTTTGTAGTTCAGCCACATCTGAAAAGAATAGTGTCCCTGGAATACAATTCAGAATTTGATCGAGCCGACAAAGCCAAATGGAATGTTGTGGTCTTTGAGAGATTGGTGTTGGGCCAGGAAGGACTTCCTAATAAAAACCATCTCCCTTGAGTAGTCTTGTGTGATGTTGATCCTAGAGCCATTCAAGAGTATGCACTGAACGTTCCTCATATGCACAATTATGGCTTCTAGTGTGTAGGGTATACAGGCTTCCAGGAACGCAACACAGGAGTTTACAACCTCTTCAACTTTCTTTGGGAGCCCAAAAATCTGCAAGTTACCTTTCCAGTCTTCCAATTCAGATAGTTCTTTAGATAGTGATTTGATCTTATTGGTGGCTGCATTAAGTCTTTTCTTTTCAGACGATGAGGAGTCCTCCAGTGCACCAATCCCTGATTCTGCTTCTGTTAGTATGCCTGCCATACCTTGGAAATTGTTCCATAGCGCTTGGTGATTATGATGCATGGTATATGTGTTTGCTTTTGTCTCTTGGGCTAGAACAGGTGGAGCTCCAACGTGTTGCAGTATCATTTCCAGGTTAGACCCCAGGTCTGATTTTGGTTTGATTGGAGAGTCTGGCAATTTGGGCTCTGCCTTCTCACGTTTTAAGGTCAGCTTATTGTCTTAGGGGTCTCTGCTGTCTTTGGGCTTCTTGCCCCTTTGATCAGCCATTGTGAGGTTGCAAAGGAGCCTGGGTTTGTGTGCCAGGGTAGACGCCACTTAGTTAGAGATTAGAATGTTTCATATGGTCTGAAGTTGTAGAACTTCAAGTATGGGAGTCTGATGTGGTGGGGTGCAGAAGCGGGCAGACGTCACACTGAAAGTACTTCTTCAGTTATTAATCATAGCTGATAATCCAGGTATTCGATCTATTCGATAATCACGAATTTGAACCTGGTAAGAACAGAGTGAATTAACTCTGTAGCCGTAGGGCTTGGGAGATTTCAGGGACATACTCAAAGGTGAGCAGATTGTACCCCTTTGGCTGTGATGGAGTAATTGGCTGTCTAGCCTGTCTGTGGACACACCAGTCGGTCAGTACACATTCCTTTTTGTATTGAAGGCTTAGATTTAGGCTTCCTAACTCCTCTCTTCTTTTGGCCTGCCTAGCCGTGTCTTGTTGCGTGGACTGCAGTGCTGAGGATGGCAGCCATTTTGTTTAGTGGTGTCTAGCCTCCACATGACCCCTGGATTCAGTTGGGGAAGGCCTGTGCTTTGGATGCAGTGCACTCACTTTGTCATAAAAATCATTATGAAAACGCTGGCCTCTATTTGGTTGCTGTTTAGTTCTATGGAGACTTTGCTTCCTTGTAGCCCCTTGATTCTGCTTGAATATGGGTTGTGATTGAACTCAGGCTGCACCTCGTGCTGTGCTCAGTCTGGCGTCTGGTTAGGTGATAGTGAATGTGGCAGGCTCTCCTTTTACACACCTAGCCATGATTCAGTCTGCAGGATGTGGTGTCAAGGAAAATCGCCATTTTGTTATCAGTGTCGCATCTCCAAAGGTTCCCTTGAAACTGCTGTGTTATTTGTCCAGGGTGTCCATGGTTGTAGTTCTGTCTGTAATTTGCTTGTAATGCACTCCCCAGGTTGTGAAGTTGCTGGCCTCTGGGAAGTTAAGTGTTAGCCGCCTTGGTGGGAGGTGCGCACAGGTGTCCGCAGTTGGCTTTCAGCTTACACCCAGTTGGGAAGGTTAGCTGTGCACATGTCGATGTTGCTCAAGAAGGGATCTCTCCCTGATCCAGGCTGAAAGACTTGGACGATTGCTGATTTTTTTGTGGTTGGCTTTCATGCGTATTGTCAACCTGCCGTATCATCATCTGCTGGTAGACCAAAAGGGGGCTTAGTCATCCTTTTATATGTCAAAATGCCAGCTATAATTGTTTTAAATAGTGTCTTGTACACCCTGGTTTCAGTTGTTTTATCTTTCTTTCCAAGGATCAATAGAATTTATTGTTGATAATCGGGTAACTGAAGAAATTGATCAGTTAGATGATGCTTTGACAACATTTCTTTCTAAATATCGACACATTTTAGTCATATGGGCAGGAGATTTTAACACAAGCACCTGCAGATTTAGCAGCCTGACAGTTTTTAGTTTTGTTGATACAAATGGGGAAGATTCCACTAATTTTCCCATATTGCCTATGGCAAAGCATTAAATGTGCAAAATCTAATCTAGTTTTTGTCGGAGATTTCCTATCAGAAGACAAACCACACATACCAAATATTACTGGCTCTGAGCAGGGTAGTATTATTGGTTTTATTCTATTCTCATAGGATTTAAGTGCCCAAATGGTTGATTTTAAGATCATTGCTAGCTGTGTTAGTAACTATAACGCCCCTCCATATGATCTTCAATCTAGGTCTCAAGTCTTTAATGGGGTTAGGACATCATATCAGCTAGTGTTTCCAGAAAGCAAGGTTATTAGGGTTAAATGGAGCAAAATAAATAAGCCACTTTTTCTGAAAATTTGATAGCAGAATCAATTTTTTATATAACTGTTTGATCCCAGATGCAAAGCCCAGCACTATAACTGAGGGTTTTGGCAAGATCGTTTAATATATATCCCAGTTGCTTACTGTTAAAAAGTCCACAAACATAGCAGTAGTATGCCACCTTATGAATGGTTCAATTCGGCTTGCATGGCAGCACACAAGCTACTTATGGCACTGTTTGTTTTTTAACACTTTTTAAATTAGTTTTTGTAAGCACCTCTGTACAATTTAAGATGTCTGAAGCAGATGTTTTTTTTACCTTGCAGGTGAGTAATTTTAACAATGATATCATCACACCCATCAGTATACAAGCAAGTTCCCAGTTCCTGTTAAGTCCTGAAGCATAAACTGGACCTGATAGTTTCTCGGGGAGAGGGTGGGGGTACGGTTATAATACCAGGAGTTCCAGGTTCAAATAAGCAATGAGGAAAAGAAAAAAAAAAAAGAAGTAGCACATTAACCTAAATTAGGTTTATGCCTACCCTGTTGACTCTGTGAGGTGCTTGTTCAAATAGCATGGGGGCATGGCCCATGGGTGGAAGAGGTGGTGGTGGGAGTGGAGCATCACCACCAGTCTGGTGGGGTTGGAGGATGTCTTAATGTGACCCTTTTAAGTCCTCTCCCTTCACCTCTTCATTCAGTCCAGTGGGGTGCAGTCCATCTGTTTTCACCATCTCAACTGATCTGAGTGCCAGGTTCTCGGTTGGACCCTCCCTCCATCCCTGGTTCTCCATCCTCATCCTCCAGTAACTCATCCTGGGTCTCAGGAGACTCCAAGTTATCCACCAGTTCAGACCACAGGGGTGCTATAGGTCTACGCCGAATTCCCCGTGCCTCTTCACGCCTCAGGGCTCTCTCCTCTCCCCGGGCCCAGAGAGTAACATCTCTCACCCAGGTTTCCAACCTGGGACCTCCCGGCACCTTCCAAGCCATGGTAAAATGACGACTGGCAAGTGCGAGTGCTAGATCTAGAAATCTGCTCCCGACCTTTCTAGGGTCCGGTCTAGTGAAGAGGCCCAACAGATACACGTCAGGGGTGTTGGTCAGTGATCTTTCCAGGGTCTTATTAAGCCTAATGATGACCTCATCCCAAAAATTAGTTAGCCCAGGGCAACACTAAGTCATGTGCCCAACGTGCGAATCCAGTGCTTTATGACGGGGGCTTTACCAGAATTCACTACTGTAAATTGCGCTGATCCTGTGAAGAGTAAGATAGGTCCTGTGGATATAATTGTCTTGAATGTATTTAAGATGTGAGTTGCAGGGGACCTTTTGAAGGTACGAATATACTCTCTTTCGGTCTGGAAGACGTCTAGTGGTTTCCCTGCCTGTGCATTTTGTGCTCTACAGACCCACATGACCAGGTGCCTGTTGGATCCTAGGGGCAGGAGAAGCTAAAGAACCCCACGAGTTGAGGGTTCAGTATCTGCTGACCCCCACAGGTCTTCAGAGCATGGATAGGTGCTTCATAACTAAGGAATTGGACTAAGGGTAAGCCTGTTTGTTCCAATAAGTTCATGAGGGGAACTAGGGCACCCGTCTGAAAACAGTCCCCAGTGTCACCAGCCCCACCTATGTCCAGGGGTTTAACTGTCCCACCATAAAATAGGTCAGTGGATCGCCATGGGATAACCCCACCAGGGTTAACTCTGGGACGTCGAGGGGTTCCCTAAGGCAGGTTGCTGGCATTTGCCAATAACAGGCCCTGGTTGGGTTCAATGCCCATCGGGCCAAGTTTTTACAGACCCATACCATCCAACCATTTAGTGATCCACTGAAACTGGACTGCCAAAAAATATAACTCAAAGTCTGGCACTCCCAGCCTGCCCTCTTGTGGGGAGCTTCAGAGATTGGATAATGCAACTCTTTGGCGACTGTCATCCCAAATTAGTTTCCAAAGGAGGACATTGAGTTTCCGAAACCAGGCTATGGGAACTGTCACTGGGAGGGCCACAAAGAAATAAAGGAGCAGCTGGAGCATTATTATTTTAGAAAGTGCTATTCGCACCATGACGGACAGTTTAAATGAGCACCAGAAGGGAACACAAAACTTATCTACTTAAGGCGCCTTGAGTATTTTAGAAATAGTTTTAGAAGCCCAGAAGGAGGAGGTTAGAACAGCCTGGGATGACCTTGTAGCTGCAGTATGTGTAAGGGACAGCAGAAGCTTTTAGGAGGCCTTGAATAGACCCTTTTTTCCTAGAAAGCTGGCTCATTTATTATTTGTCACATCGCAGCCAATACATGGAAATCTAATTTTGAAGGAGTCTTTGACTCTGGCTTCGAAAGTATGGATGGACACCCTAAATAAGATGAGGCAAAAATTGATTCTGAGGTCCTGAGTAAAGCATTAAGGAAGTAGCTCCTGCTATCCAGAAAAGTCAACTGTTGTTAGGGAAGTATTTCAAAGCCAGGGGAGGTTCTTTACACATTGCTTTCATGGATCTCTCCTTTACCTTTGACAATGTAAACCACTACTAATTTTGGGTCATGATGGAAGACATGGGGGTCGAAGATGCATTGGTTATTCTGGTGAGAAGATTACATACGAATGTATCAGTCAGGATACGTAATTGCGCAAATGGTGAATGTACAACACCAATCGTTCCATACGTATTGTGTGTGTCAGGGGTGCATCGTGGCACCCTTTTTGTATTTATTTTATATAAATGGCCTTGAAAGCCATTTAGTCCAGCAGGGTGCTGATGTTCAGCGAGTGCAGATTCGACCAATACCTACCCTGCTGTACCCCAATGACGCAGTTCTCCTTCAAGAACTACAGATAGTCTTCAATCACTGCTGGTTGCTTGTAATGCTTTTATTATTAATTTTGTCTTATAAGTAAACTGTACAAATTCCTTTATTATGACATGCAGTCTCAAAAATGTTAAATCAAAATCATATTTTATTGGGGGTTGGCCAAGGTGGGTAAATTCAAGACATTTAACTATTTAGGAGTTTATTTTGGTTTTTCACTATGCTACGGTCATCTTTTAAACATTAAATCATTTTCTCTCTCGTGCAGTTGAGGCATTTTCTTAATTTGTAGCTAGGTTGGGCCACAGACAAGTAAAATAATTGTTGCAAATATAAGTAAATGTATTCCAGTGGTGTTTTGCGGTACACTAATCCTGTGATTTTGCAAAGAATAGAGAACCATTTCTTGCGCAGACACCTCTCTGTTCCAAAGTGTGTAACAGCATACGTTTGCCATAGAGAACTGGGAATGAATTATGTACAGAGCTCCATTGGATTAGCTCATCTGCTGTTATGGTTTAAAATATGCCTTACTCTTGAGGCGTCTCATAGCTTAATCACATACAACAGGCAGTCGCAAGTCTGGGAGTTCCTGAATATTTTACTCATCCAGAATCTATCATGTCAAATTGATAGAGCATATTAAAAACTTGTTCCTTGGTTTCTGCAGCAATGAAGGGATACAGCAAGTCCAAAACACGCAGTTATGCATATTGTATTACCCACTATTTATAACTAATAGTCCAGAACCCTGTTTGATTGTTATCCGTGTCGCAATATCGATTTTATATTACTCAGTTTTACCTAGGCACTCTGGACTTTCTTTTGGCTTTCCCAGTCTAACGGGGGAGGTGTTAATAAATCTACAAAATTGTCCTTGTGAAAATGTGTGCCTTGTTTCTCTATGATTCATTTTATCCAAGGGGAGTTAGTAGTGAGGAAAAGAAACGAAAGAGTAATGTAATTATATTTATTGTTGAACTTTTATATCATGATATCTTTGATCCGTTTTTGGCACAGTGTGTTGATCCACTGTGGTTTAACAAATGTCTCCTTGCTGAGTTTTTAGAAATGTTTCCTTTTTTATTGTACTGTACTTTGATGGCATTTACTTCCGAATAAAGTTAGATGATGATAAAAAGAGAGAGACGTTTGCATAAGTACAGCACCCCTTTTTCACATTGGTGGAAGGAAGATAGAAATTGTCATTAGAGCTACTGAGCGCTCAAAGTATCAGTACGTCTAATAGATACCTGCCCCTTTCTGGATTAGATGCTAATGGCTGACTTGCACCAGCCCTGGATTCACTGAGGGAGTCTGGAACATTGACTTATAGAGAGGTTGAAACTGGTCCTACTTTCAGTGGTTTAGATTATTTGAAAATCATCTGGTGGCCATAGATGCTGGTGAGTATATGCTTACGCACTAATTTGCCTTATTATTTGGCAGCTTTGGTACGACGCTGAACAAATTTATGACAGTCTACCGCCTGTACCTGTACCATCTGGAGATTGTCCATGGAATGTTTATCTGGAGGCTATTGCTAGACAACGCAAATAGTTCTCTGATGAGCCAACCATTTTGCTTGCGAGCCATACCTTTTGCAAGCATAAGCAACAACCAGAAGAAAACGTACATGAATATGTGTCAGCCCTTAGAGTATTAGCTGCAACATGTGATTTTGGTCCCAAACCGACACATACATTCAGTTTGTATTCAACTAAGCTGCAGGAGTTCAACATTGGTAGAAGTTGTCGAACTAGCTAAGAGAATCGAAAGATCACTAATTTATTCTAAGATACTGCATCCTGACACTGGTGTCAATATAGTTCTCCCGACCGAAGATTCTTCGGAATCTTTATGTGCTGCCAACACTAAAGGGAAGCCATTCAGAAGCACCAGCAAGAAAACTGTTAGCTCTTGTTACAGATGTGAGTCAAAAAGCCACCGCAGCAATTTTGTTGGCTGCTCCATGCAAAGGTGCATTTTTTGTGAAAATTGGGGCACTTTCAAATTGTATTTAAAAGTGCTAAACAGCCAGTGAAGATTAGTAGTGTAGATGTGGTTGAATGTGTTGAATCTTTAAACAATGCTGTTCTCACGGTAAAATGTACTAGTTATTCTAAGCCTGTTAAAGGCCTTACGTGTGAAGACCTCTTTGATAATGTGCCAGTAATGGTCATGGCTGATTCCAGATCACCCATAACCATTTTGAGAGACACTACATTTTATGATTTTCAGAGTTCTAATTGCACTGTAATACCCACAGATGTTAACCCCGAGGCATTTGGGGGAAAAAACATTGAAATGTTAGGCTATATCCAAAGGTTCTTGCATTGATAGAGAGACCAATTATATGAGGCTTTTAATGGCAAAAATATTATAAGGTGGCAAGACCTGGTGAAAATGGGTTTATACATAGCCCCTGGGTCTGACTAACAAGTAGTTGTTGGTGATGTCCCCATTCCTTTGTTGGTGAAGTACAGGAGACAGTTGATAACATTTTGGCTGACTTTAAACCACTCCTTCATGAGCATGAGGGTAAGGTGAAAGGATTTGAGCACCAAATTAAGGTAGTTTGTAGTGCTCAACCAATAGCTCTAAAGGTCCGTTAAGTGCCTCTGAGCGTAAGGTAAGAGTTAAAGAAAGTCCTTGATGAATTGTTGTCCAAAGGTATCATTCAATCCACTGATTCTTTTCAGTGGGTGGCACCCATTGTAGTAGCAAGCAAAAAATCTGGAGAGATCAGATTGTGTGCTGTCTCGATAAAAACATTGTAGTGAAGTGCCACCCACTCCCAAAGATTCAGGACTTGTTGGCCAGTTGGTGGAGCAACAAGGTTTTCCACAATGTACTTAAGGTCCGCTAATCATCAGGTCCCCTGAGCAAACATACACAACACTTAACATAATTTGTGATGCTTTATCATGCTTACAAATTTCTTAGACTGCCCTTTGGTCTCGCACCTGTAGCCTGTGTGTTCCAAAAACTCAGGAATAATTTTTTCAGAAACATCGCTGGCGGGCAAGTGTACGATATTAACATTTTTGCTAAGGATTTGTGTGAACATAACAAGATTCTGAGGTGTCTATTAATTTTGATGCAAAGAGTTATGATGATTAGACTAGAAGAATGTAAATTTGCCACCGACAAATTAGAATATCTTGGTCATATTGTATTGTGTGAAGGTATAAAACCGAAAATGTCTCTCATTAAGGCAATCAAAGAAACAAAAGCTTGAGGGGACAAAGATGCATTACGATCGTTCCTTGGACTTGCTGAATATATGCCCACTTTGTACCAAGGTATGCCCAGGCTATTAAGCCTGTGAGAGCATTACTGAGAAAGCGGAACAAGTTGAAATGGTCGGATGAACGAGAAAAAGCTTTTGAGAATGTCAAAAATATAATTCTAACAGCTCCAGCCTTATGTGCTTTTTGTGAGGACCAGCCTTCTAGCATTACTGTGGATGTCAGTACTCATGGTTTAGGGTCTGTGTTGAGTCAAAAGGTTGTAGGTAATGAAAAAAACTGTTGCATTTGCATCTAGGACCCTAAGGCCGTACGAATGTCAGTATAGCACCATAGAGCCTGAAGGTTTAGCATTTGTATGGGCTGTACATAAGTTCATAATGTATATATGTGGTACAAGCTTTGATTTGCATTCAGACCACAAACCACTCATGCATATATTCATTAATTTCATTCGTAGTAACATGTGTGCCAGGTTCATCAGACTTGTTTTGAAATTGCAGGAGTACAATTTTGTTATCAGACATATTGCGGGTGGAAGGAATGTTTGCGCTGACTGTTTGACCCGCATGGCTCTTGATACTGATGAAGAGGGTGAAGACATTGTACCAGATGATGTGGAGTGTGTGGCATTTGTAGATGGTGTGGATGGGTATCGATCAGTTATGAGTAAGCAGGATAGGATAAGTGCCTATGCTGAAGATTGCACTATGGGAAAGGTTATTGAATCCCTTGTGCATGGTTGGCCAGAAGGGAGATGTTTAGAAGGAGGTTTGAAGGAGATTTGAAAAGCATTTCTCAAGTTGTTTAAGAGTTATGTGTGGCTAACGGAGTTATACCAAGAGGAGATAGTTTTGTTCAATTTACTGCAATACGTAATGTCATAGGGGGTGATTCCTACCCTGGCGGTCCGAGACCGCCAGGGTAGGGGACGGAGGAAGCACCGCCAACAGGCTGGCGGTGCTTCTGGGGCAATTCTGACCGCGGCGGTAAAGCCGCGGTCAGAAAAGGGAAGCCGGCGGTTTCCCGTCGGTTTCCCGCTGCCCCTGTGAATCATCCACGGCGGCGCTGCAAGCAGCGCCGCCATGGGGATTCCAACCCCCTTCCCGCCAGCCTGGTTCTGGCGGTTTTCACCGCCAGAACCAGGCTGGCGGGAACGGGTGTCGTGGGGCCCCTGGGGCCCCTGCAGTGCCCATGCCATTGGCATGGGCACTGCAGGGGCCCCTAACAGGGCCCCACATTGATTTTCAGTGTCTGCTTGGCAGACACTGAAAATCGCAACGGCTGCAACTGCACCCGTCGCACACCAGCAACTCCGCCGGCTCCATTCGGAGCCGGCTTCCTCGTTGCTGGTGCTTTCCCGCTGGGTGGCCGGGCGGCCTTTTGGCGGTCGCCCGCCAGCCCAGCGGGAAAGTCAGAATGACCGCTGCGGTCTTTTGACCGCTGTACGGTCTTCTGGCGGTTCCTGCTTGGCGGGCGGCGACCGCCGCCCGCCAAAGTTAGAATCAGCCCCATAATATCTTAGACACATTTAGGTCATTTAGGAGCTACCAAAACATGCATGAAGATCAAGTAACATTACTGGTGCCTGCTTGGCAGTTGTCCTACATGTCTTGACTCTGCCGAGCACTGGAGAAGCATGCAACCCCCCTTACACCCAACAGCTTTTCCTGAAAATGCTTGGGAAAAAGTTGGTTTGGATTTTTCAGGCATTTCTACCATGTTACCAAGCAACATGCCGCATATCATACTTCTCATTGACTCTTTCACAAAATGGATGTACCACACATTTGTTGAGTCACCAGACACAAAATCAGTTATTACGTTTTTGGTGAAATTGTTTGTAATTGAGGGTGCACCAAAAATTGTGGTTCCGGACAATGGCACACAATTTGTGTCCAACCTCTTGAAAAAATGTTTTGTCTAGCACAAATATTACACAACTCAAAGTAGCTCTGTATTCACCTTTTTCTAATGGTTTGGTTGAGCATGGAAAAAGTCATTAGGGAAGGTGGGTGGACTGCTTTGGCTTCAGGTTTGGATGAAGGTGACTTTGCCACCAGGAAAGTTTATAGTACTGAAGGGTGAAACACATTACATAATAGTCTGGGCCCTAGGTCCCCTCCCCCTGAGGCCTTGCTCGTGCCCACCCACATGCCATGCACCACACGACACGCCGCGAGAGGGAGCCATTAGGGGAAGGCTGCTGATGATCGCTGCTTACTGTGTCCAAATTGAGCTGAGCTGACAGAGCTCTGACGCTGCCCATTTCAGGATGTGTTTCCGCATTCTCACGCCCCAACTCCTGACCTAGCGCAAGCTGGTTTCTCTTCCACCAGCAGTACCATCACACCGTTGCTGCCCCTCACCACTGTACCTGGCTCACTCGTGGAGATGAGGCGGGTGCAGATATATGGCAGGGCGGTTAGGACGGGAGTAGCGGCAGTTGCAGGAGTTGTTGTTTCGCTTGTCTGTGGCACAGTCCCCTCAACTGTGGTAGTCTCTCCAACTGAAGGGGAGTGCAGGTATTTTACTCTAACAGGTGTATTGGCTGACAATCAACTGATGGTTGAGTTCTGGGTAGATAACTGAGTGCGAACCTGGGGTAGTATTCAGCAAGTTCCGTTAAGCGCACACGCCACTACCGACCATCTTCTGCCATCCTCTACGGTTTTGGCTTGTGTGTGTGGAGATGGCAGCTAGAGCAAGACCAGGGAGGGGAGGTGAGTGGACAATTGCTGTCGTTGGGCTGCTGTGCTGTTGGTTGGTTGGTTCTTTTCTGCTGGCTTTGCTGCTGGTTCAGCTGGCCTTGTCACTATTACGCTGAACTGGCATTCTTACTGGAGGCACAATCCTTCTTGTCACACTGTACCAGTTGGCTTCTCCACGCACTAGGAAAACCAGATTGCTCGACACGCTCCGGAGCGGTGACATGCAGAGGCTGTGATATTTCAGGGATATCTAATGCAAGAGTGTCTACAAGTTCTACAGGTCCAGGATTCCCAGCCCTACGGCCCAGCCCTACTTCGATTGTGAGCATGGACAAGCGCAAACTGGCTCCAGCAAAAGACCACATTGTGAACAATCTTCCAGTTGATAGAACTTTAGATTCCTTTCTGGTACGGGCACATAGGCCCTCATTACGAGTTTTGCGGAGACAGGCCCACTACGCCTGTGATCCGACTGCCAGCAGGCTGGCGGTGCAGACCGCCGTATTACGACCGCGGTGGTGAACAGGCCAGTACACACACAGTTCACCACATGTGCCGTCAGTGTGGGCCGACCACCGACGACGGCAGATGCCATCTACAGGGCGGCGGAAAGGACCTTACCACCAACTGTATTATGGCTCAGCACAACGCCATGATTTCCTAGGCTGGCCGACCTCCATTCAAAACCTGGCGGAAAGGAACAGTTGATAAGGAAACACTCACCGTAGGGACAAAGAGGAGGCCGTCAACGACATGGCTAGTGCTTGCAACCCACCTCCAAGACATGCAGCGCTGATGAAGATGGAAACGGTGAGTACCCCGCCTACCATGCAAGGGAGGGAAGGGGACAATTACGCACCCACATGCCACACACACCCGACACCAAATGCAACGCGCACACACACGTACAGCAACACCCCTAACCATATACACACACATACACACACACGCACAACCAGAACACACACCACGCCCTACACACACGCCACTCACACATCAAACAACACCACACGTAAACATGCAACGACACTCATACCCAGCCGCACACAAACTGATCACAAAACCACAGACACCAGGCAGAAGACGGCATACCAGACACGCATACAGCTCACAACCACAAGTGCCATCCACACATACACTGGTACCATACCATGACGTCATTGTCCATACCACTCACTCTACCCAGACCATGCACAACAACTAAACACATATCACAATCACTTACCCACACACATACCATCTACACCAACTTTCAAACCCATCACCACACAAACATCATGGCACACACAAATACAGACAGGGGCAAAGCTGGGGACAAAAGTGATGTTGCCACTCAAGCACAGTACACATGCACAGTTGGGGACAATGATTCACATACCTGTGCACACGAGGCAGCCATGGTCAAACGCAGGAAACCTTGATCAAAGTGCACCAACTGTGCAGGTGGGCTATATATATTAATGTGAACAACAAAAGGGGAAACAGGAACTATGTACAAAGATGCCCATTGGGCAGTTCATAGGTCCATGACCATAAGGCCAAACAGTGCCAACAAGGCCCCAACTTGACTCCTGACATGACCATGGTCTCCACAGGGTAGGGGCATCAATGGGACAGGTCCTTCAGGGTGCAGGGGAAGGGGTTGGTGGTGGGGGCTCAGGATAGGAAGGTTGGGGCTTGGGCTTTTGCTTGGGAGGGGGTCTTGGCCTTAAACTTGGAAGGAGGGGGAGTGAGTTTGGACCGGTGGATGGGAGCAGAATTAGGCTTCTTCTCAGTTTTCTTCTTGGAGGGGGAAGGGACATGGGAACCGGATGGAAGGTCCAGGGAGGAATGTGAAGTGGAGGGACTGGGTTTGGGGAGGCCACAGGAACACACAGGGACAAGACGGGGAGGTTCGAATAGGTCAATGCAGGAAATAAAATGTTTTTAGGATCATGTGGAGGCACTGCATATGGATGCAGGTGGGTGCTCAGTCTGCTTCTGTGTGGTGGATGACTGTTGGGGCATTTATGTGTTTTGGGAGGAGGGTGGAAGGGTGGGAGAGGACAAACAGGTCATGTGAATGGATGTTGTGGTAGTGTCTGCAGGTCTAGTGTGTGCTGCATTATGGTTGTTGTGGTGAGTGTGGGTGTGGTGTCTGGGGTGCATGTCTGGTTGACTGGGTTTGTGGTGATTGTGTCAATGGGGGCAGGAGCTGGGAGTGAGGATGCAGTGCTTGTGGGTGTGTGTGGTGAGGTCACTGTAAGGGAGGACAGGGTGGGGAGACAGTCAAGGATGTGGTTGGTGTCCTGTTTGCATCTATCTTTTGAGTATGTGCATGGCTGTGGTGTGACTTGTGGTGCCTGTGTGTGTCCTTGTGTGCCTTGTGTGATGTTCTGTGTGCATGCTATTTGGCTTGTGTGCTTGGGATAGGTGAGGAGAGAGGGCTACCAGGGACACTGGCTGCCATCAAAGAGGAGGCAATTGCCTGAAACGATCTCTAGAGGTCAGACAAGGCACTGTGAATGCCTTCCAGGTAGGCATTGGTTTGCTACATTTGTGATGCCAGCCCCTGAATGGCATTCACAATGGTTTTCTGTCCCACAGAGATGGTTTGCAGGAGGTCAATAGCCTTCTCATTGAGGGCAGCAGGGCTGACTGGGGAAGGGGTTGAGGTGCCTGTGGCGAAGGAAACGTCCACCTTCCTAGTTGAGCAGGCATGGGCAACTTGGTGGGGAGCTACTGGGAGGGTGGTGCTGGTAGGAGGGGTGGCGGATGAAGATGTCGTTGGGGTGGTTCCAGAGGGGTCCGCCACCACCAGGGAGCTGCCATCGGAGGAGGAATCTGAGTCTGATGTTACAGTTGTAGTGGGCTCCCCCGTGGTGCTCCCCTCACCCTCCAACTGACTGGTTCCCTCAGCATCAGTGGACTGTGCCTCCTGGGTCCCATGTGCTGCAGCATCCCCACTCGCAGGTGCCTCTACTTCTTCACCTAATGATGCTGATGTACACTAGGACATAAAACACAGAGAGAGGAGGAGACAAAGAAAGGGATACAGCCTGTGAGCAACTCAACTATGATGGAGGAAGGAACACATGCAGTACTCTTCCTCACCTTACCATATCCTTTGCACTACAGGAATGTTCCACTGATAGGGATAACACCTGCCTCTTGGGAGTACACTACACTGACAGTGGTGCCCTACAGATTCACTGTCATGTCCTGCAACTCCAACTGAGATATCCATTTAAAGCTCAGATGTTTTGAGTATCACTACGTCACTATGCAAGACAACAGGAACACTACCTGACTGACTGACTGACTGTTCTACCCAATTTTGATCTTTCCTGAGTACACATGACACCTACACAACAAAGTAACGTAAACCAGTCAAGAAGCTGACCACCTGCATACCCTGACAACTATGAGTCACTGTAACAGTATAATTTCTCCACATTACCTGCCAACCCCCCAACGTAGTTGGCATGCAGGACAGTGTGAGAACTCACCCCCTCATGGCTGCTGTGATTCCTTGAAGCACCCATCCAACTCTGGGTTGGCCACCGCCAGTATGTGGGCCATTAGGGGGGTCAGCGTCCCTCGTTGGGAGGTCATCCCCAGCTGGGCCTCCGCGGTCTTCTGGACCTAGCATCTCAGAACCCCCCACCGTTTCCTGCAGTGGGTGCTCTGCTGTCTATAGACCCCAGGGTCTACACGTCATTGGCGATGGGTCGCCATAACCCCTTCTTCTGATGTAATCCTACATTCACACACACATGCACCCAAGCAATCACACTCACTGCTAGGACACTGTTCATCCACTCACCTGCTCCTCGAGTCGTCCATACAATTTTGCATACAGAGATAGATCGCTGTCCCCAAGCCTGGTAGCTCCTCCTGTGTGAAGGCTGGGGCCGTCTCCCCTGTTGCATGTGCCATTTTTGCGACCAGATGGAGGACACAGCAGCACACGCAGTGGAGTTGTGGTCGTGGTGAGTGCAGGAGTCAAGTGGCAAAGGGAAATCAAAATGGTGGTGACAACCGTGGAGGTTCGCAGCATTACTGCTGGCAGCGATCATGATTGGGCCCTGTTCCCCATAGACACCAGTGTTAACCAATGAGGAATTGCACGGCGGTACAGAACGCCTAACGCCATGACGACTTACGCCAGCGGAGTCATGTCACTTCCATCTGATCTCTGCATGGAGGACAGGTGACTACCATTTGAAGTGTAAAATGTATTAGAGTGCAATCTCTACGCACCGTCCATGCTGTCATATCTTCTTGTACATGTTAGGCACATCAGTCATACACAGCTATACATGCCATATGTGATGCATGGCATCAGTTAGCTGCATTTGTAGGTTTCATAGCACCGTGATCACATGTCGATTGTCACAATGTTAGCTGTATACAACCCTTCCATGATTTGAAGGCCATGTTAGTGCAGTTGTGCGTTCGTAGACATCATCCGTAATATGTTGGTGTGGTGACGTGTGTTGGCCCTCCCTAGGTACCAACCCATGCAGAGACTGAGGAATGGACTGGTGTATCGGCCCTTGGTTGACCTGGCAACCATAGAGGAAAGACACATCTTACTGACCTACCGTCTGAACCAGATAACCATACATAAACTGTGTGCCCTATTGGAGCCAGATCTACTGCTAGCTCTGCGTAATCCCTATGCTATTCCCCCTACTGTGTACAGTGGGCTTGGCAGCAGGTGTGTCACAGTCAATGTTCAGTAACATCTTAAGGGATGTTCTCACTGCCTTGCTGAAACACCTCCACAGCTACATCAGCTTTCCCCAAACTGCTTACTTGCCCACTGTGAAATCTGATTTCTATGCCATTGCACACATTCCACATGTAATTGGGGCCATAGATGGCACCCATATTCCCTTGATTCCTCCCAGGGTAAATGAACAAGTTTGCAGGAACAGGAAAATGTATCACTCCATTAATGTACAGGTGGTGTGTCTTGCAGACCAACACCCCTTCAGTGATAGCAAAATTGATAGCAAAATTCTCTGGATCTGTGCATGACTCTTACATTTTGAGGGACTGCAGTGTCCCACACCTGATGGCACAAGTACAAAGAGAGAGAGAGCCTGGCTTGTTGGTGAGTGAGATGTGAGAGTGCAGTAGCTAGCAACTTGCCTATCTTACTCTTCACCCTCTACACAATGGTGACATGTGATATGTATTCCCACTCTTCCCAGGTGATTCTGGCTATCCAAACCTGTCCTGGCTGTTGACACCAGTGAGGTATCCCTGGTAAGGGGGTGACATTCGCTACAATGAGGCACATGGCAGGACAAGAAGAGTCATCAAGAGGACCTTTGGCCTACTGAAGGCAAGATTCCGGTGCCTTCATTTGTCAGGCAGAACCCTAAACAAGGTTTGCCAGATCATCATGGCTTGCTGTATGCTGCACAATTTGGCAAAAGAAGACATTTACCCCTACTAGAAGAGGAGGAACGACCTGATCCACTGGTGGAAGCTGAGGGCTGAGGGGACAGAGGACAGCGATGAAGAAGGGTAGGAGGATGTGGACTCCAGAGCTCAACTCCTTCAGCTGTACTTCAAATGAGTTGAAGGTACATTTTGCTTACTGTTTTCCTCAACATTGCCTATGTAGATTTGTGTGCATTTGACAGATTTTACAACCAGTGCTGGAGACACAGCAGTGTGTGTGTTGTGCAATGTGTGTACTGTCACATATCCCTTACTGCTTCATGTGTTTGATGACTCCCAAAGATAGTTCATGCACAGAAGTTTTGTTTTCCTGGATGTGTTTCCTGACTGCACATGTATGGAATGTTTGGACATGCTGCGTGGATAGAGGGTGTGGGCCAGTTTAGCTGACAGTACTTGTGGCACCACATCTCCTCAGTACTTGCACACCAACCTAGGGTCCCTCACAATCTGGGTGGAGGTCACCTCACCTGATGGAGATGGACCTACAGTTGTACTAATCTGCAAAGCTGCATATTTGAGTTCATTACTGGTGTGAAGTGCAACTGACAAATGGTAATACTGCTCAGTCAAGAAGTGAAGGGACAATACTCTGGCAATGATGTCCAACTTTGGACACAAAGCAGGTACATGTGTCATTGAACAAACTGTACCTAAATGTATGCTACATATTTGTTCCTCACATGTCTTCCTATGGTGGGATACCCTTTGCCATGCCATGTACTAGGCGGATTAGGACATTCCTGGTGCAAATGTCAGAAACCCATTTCACAGATTTGGAATGTTACATACCTGCAAACTTTCGCCCTAGGCAATTTCTGGTACTGTTTATTGACAAAGTTGTTCATCACATGCATGCATTATGAATAAAACACAAATACATTGGGTGGGAATATACACTGTTTATTAAGTGAATCAAAATAAGGAATGGGGAATACAAGGGAGTGGACAGATGGTGGACGAAATAGTCAATTTGGTGTTCACAGCTGTTGGTAGCACAGGTTCAGAGTCCATGAGTCCATTGGATAATGGAGCAGTGACAGTATAAAATCAACAAGGTGTGTCAGTGGAACACAAGGGAAACAGTTCAATAGAGGATCACTTCATGGCAGTGGGTTTGGCCTTGGATACAGTCTCTCTGGCCACGTTTGTGAGGGGGTTTGTGGGCTACATAGGAAGGGGTGTTGGTGTCCTGTGAGTCCATTGGCAGGGCCACCAGTCCACTATCAGCAGCAGATGTGGAGGGCTGGGGTGTCCCGTGGCTTGTGGAAGGGGCATGCATGAGTGTGGAGATCTCACGCAGGACTGCAGTCATGTTCTGCAGCACCCCTTTGATGGAGGCCATGGTGGCATTGTGGGCCTGCCATTGCTCCAAGGCCTCCTGATGGTGTTCACTCTGCAGGCTCTGAATCTCCTGCAAAGTGGGCAGGATCTGGCCCATCCTGTCCTGGGAGTTGTGGTATGCTGGCAGGACTTGGTAAATGGCCTCCTGGCCAGTTGTTTCCCTGGTTGGCCCCCCCTTGGCCCACAGATGCCCTCCCACTGGCCCGGGCCCCCCGTGCCTGTGACCCCATCACCGTGTGTCCACTCCCACTTGCACAAGGACCTTCATCGTCTTGCCTGGTGAAGGGTGGTGACTCTGGTCCCTGTGCAGGTGAGTACACAGTGGCTGACTCGGGACACTGGTTTGGGGCATTGATCCACAGCTGTTGGTGGTGGCTGAGTGGTGGGTGTCTCTCTGGTGGGTTGGGTGGGGCTTCTGGAGGGTGACTTACCAGAGGTTCCTGATGGGCCAGGGTGGTCATCCAGATCCAAACTTCCCGCTGAACTGTCATCACTGGGGTCTTCTTCTGCTGGGGGATTGGCATTTCTTGGCCCGAGCAGTAGCACCTGTTGAGTAGAAATACCATTTTATTGTGTGTCCTGCAGAGTGTTTAACTGTGCGTCAGCTGGGTGGCAGTAGTGTTCAACTGCTCCAGGGGATATGGTATTGACAGTCAGTTAGTTGTCTATGGTGGACATTGCACATGTACATTGCTTTCACCCATTAGCAGTGACAGGTTTTTCCTTCTGTTTCTGTTCTCTGTCCTGTCATTGCCATATACCTGTCAGCATCTGCCACCTGTTTCTTGTGCTTACAACCCCATGCATCTGCATGCAGTACTCCCATTGGGATGGATGCAGTGCATAGATATTAGTGGGATGGGTGGTGCATTGTGGGATTTGTAGAATTTCAAGCATTACATGAAGGGACTGGTGGTTGTGTGCACATCGTTTGGGTATGTGTTAGTGGGGTGTGTGGGCATGCAGGGGATGGGTGTGGGTGGTTGATGGGGTGGGATGGATATTGGACAGGGTGTTTTGGGTTCGGTACAGGGGCAGGGGGTAACATGCATTTCAGGTGCAGGTGGTGGGAGGGGTGTGTCATTGACTTACCAGAGTCCAGTCCTCCAGTGACTCCAGTGAGGTCCTACGGATGCAGGATAGCCAAGACCTTCTCCTCCCACTCAGTCAACTTTGGGGAGAGGTGGAGGGGGACCACCGTCAGTCCTCTGGATGGCAAGCTGGTGTTGTGATGCCATGGTACTCACCTTCCCCCACAGGTCGTTCCACCTCTTTCTATCATCCCTAGTGCGTGGATGGCTTCCCACTGCATTCACCTTGTTGACAATCCTCTGCCATAGCTCCATCTTCCTGGCAATGGATGTCTGCTGGACCTGTGCACCGAACAGCTGTGGCTCCACCCTGATTATTTAATCCAACATGGTCTGCAACTCCCTGTCAGTGAAATGGGGTTTCTTAGCAGGTGCCATAGTTGGTTGTGTGGGGAGATTTGTGCTGTGATGTGGTTGTGTTGTTTGGGGTAGTGGAGTGTGTGAGTGAGTTGGTGACAGGTGTGGTGATATTTGAAGGTGCAGTTGTGGGATGCATGGTTGTGTGTTTGTGAGTTGTATGTGACGTGTGGGGTGTGCAAAAGTGTGACTTGAGTTTGTGGTGTCTCTTTCCATTTGGCCGTGGGTTGTGTGGCAGCAGGTAGGCGTAGCTAGGGATTGTGGGTGTGTGTTTTATAGTGGTGTGTTTGGTTGTGTGAAGTGTATGTATGTGGCTCAGGTGTGGGGTTTTCAAAATGACCAATGTGTGGTGAGTCCATTTGGTGGCCGCGGCTGTCCCTACTGCCAATGGCATACCAGCGTTGCACGACCGCTGTGCTGATTTTTTAATCGTAATTGGGAGGTCAGTTTATTTTTGCCATGGCAGTGGCGGATTCAGTGCAGCCTGTTTCCCGACGTCATACGGACTGTCGAGCTCGGATACCTCGCTCTTTTCTGGCAGAGTTTGCCTTTTGGGTCGTAATACAGTGGTAAGTTTCCCGTGTCCACTGTGGTCTTTTGCCGGCAGACTGCACTGCGGTTGGTGGTAATGACCGCCAAACTCGTAATGAGGGTCATAGTGTAGTCAACAAGGAAATTGAGCTGGCTGAGAGGCGCCTATCACTAGATATGGGAGAAACACCTATTATTGTTATGCATTGCCAGAGCAGTCACCATCCATTACCCAGCCTCCGTCGTCTGATGCCCTTGAGGTCACTTATACAAGCCATGCAAATAGTATTATACCCGAGGATTAAAGCTATGTTTTGCCAACAACCTTGGGTGGAGAGTCATCTTCGAGCGCTCTTGGCTTGCCTTTACCCACTACTCTCTGTGAACATTCCACAAGAAAGAGGAGGAAAACCAAAGCAGGAGTCACTTCTGGAATTTCTGGGAAAAAGTTGGGACCCTCTACACGCTTCTCCATCAGTGCCCAGAATACTGTAAACTTGTGTCCTTCCCATGCAGAACTGACGTTGTCAAAAAATTCTGAAGTAAAATGGGATAGCTCTAGACTATGTGGGAAGCAGAATTGGACCAAGTAAAATCTTTAGTAACATCTGCAATTCCCCCCAGGTAGAAAGGATAAGCTTACTGAAAGGGGCCATTCAAGACTGTAAGCTAAACCATCAATTTGCACATGCAGTTTCCTCTTACTCTCACTCAAATACTCAGGCATCCACCTGTGATTGTCTCTGCACCAATACTGACAACCACAACACTACGCAGATGCCTTTGCCTCCTGTAGATCTGTCCCCCTGACTCTCTTACCACTGACAATGATCTTCTGTGGCATCCCTGGTAGGTGATATAAACAAGCATTTGCAATGTAATGGGTCTCGCATTTCCTCAACTTAGATCCATTACCGTTGTAAAGTCCTAAACGTACTTTTATTGCCACATAAAATAAAAATGAAAAGTAATACAGTTTTACATAAGCAAGCCGATTTAAAGTGCCACACCATGAGCGTGAAGGAGCACACAAAATGAAACAGAAGTTCACTCGCAGTCAAAGTATCGGCCTGTGAGCAGCGAGATTGCGCTGTGTAGGAAATAAAATGAAAAAGTAGTCCAGAAATCATGTTGAAAACATGGAATCTCGTATGTTTTTAGTAGTTGGCCGGTGCGTTGAAGAGGGCTAAACACTGGAAAAGGCATGACGTATGCATGCCTTTCACAAATAAAATCAAGTGATTTTTAAAAGGCAAGCCCACGAACCAACCAAACTGATGGGCATGTGGTGGGCATGGTTAAAAGCCGACAAAGAGATTACAGAAGGCTAGAGCGCTTGCACGCTCAACCCTAAAAAAGATAGGCAATGGCATGTGAGGAAGGCAGTCATTGTCTCCAATGTCCTGATGGGAATGTGGTGGCTTCTGCACTGCACATGGGTCCATCTCCAACCCGGCCCTATATGTGACTAAACAGTGGTGGGCAAGCATAAATCTGACACAAACTTAATGTTGCACTAGCTATTTTATTTTTTTGGGAAAGAAAGAAAGAAGTTCAACGAGAAATATTTAAAAAGTTCTATGGTGGCACTGGCATACTCAGTTTGGGAAGGAGAGTTTGTCCTCACATTCAAGTGGTTCACCCAGAAGTTGGCCAGCAAACGCACTTGATTCTGCCATTCATCCTCTACCACTTCTTCTGTTTAAGGAACTATGTAATCAGGTGATATAAAATGCTAGCTCATATTGATCATGTTTAATCTCTCCACGTTTTGAGGTAAGAGACTGGTTCTTCTCACTGTAACAACTGCGCCAGCTGCGTCGCACACATGTTCAGTAGACACACTGGCTACAAGACAAGCCAGATACTTTATTGTCACCTTGCTGAGCTCCAGCCATTGGTGCATCTTCCCATACCAATAGAGCAATGGGTTTTGATCCACATATACCTGTTTTGGGTCATCCAGATACTCCTGGAACATCTTCTGAAGTGTCATTGGTGCTGCCTCCACAACCTCTTTTGTCTTTGCCTCAGCACTGGACTTAAGACATGTGACTTGAAACTAAGTCAGTGCAGAAGTTGGGTCAGATTCTTTTGACGCTGTTGTTGCCAGTGTTATTGTTGCTGGTTTTGGCTGCAGTGAAACCAGATTGCCCTCTCTGGAAGCTGAAGGCGCATTCCAGAACTGGGTAGTGGGGCTCTAGGTTCCAGTCGTTCTTCTTCCAGCTCTCCGCTTGCTCAATAATCCACCTCATGTATTTTAAAACATCCCCTTCAGGAAAAGGAATGAAAGTGGGAAGAATGTTTTGTGGCGTGGATCAATTAGGGTGGCACAGATGAACTCTTTGGACTTGATAATGTAATTTTACAGCCTTGTATTACAAGTCAAGCGATAGCTTAGGCTCTCAATCAAAGCATGCGCTTCTGAGTTTTCATTCACAGCTCTGAGTGCAAATCTTTAAGACGCTTTCTTTAGCTGCTTCTGTAGCAGATGCAATAACAAAATGGCTTGGCCCATTGTACTGTCTTCCTTGCTAGATCCCCCTGTGAAAACCGCAAAAGGAAGCAGCATCTGTGTCAGGCCTTTCACTAGGTCGCATAAGCAGCATCCATATTTATATCTTTTCCCAATTGCATCCCTTCCTCTTAGAATGACATAGTGATTGATCTGTCTATACTGCTCAAACAGATGTTGCAACATATAATAGATTGATTTGCAACATGTTGGCACTTCCTGTATCAGGGCTTTAGCTGGTACTCTGTTACCACCCTGAATAAACAGCAACTGCTTCCAGGCTTTAAAAGAATGGCTTAAATGAGTTCAGATTCATCTGCAGTTGGTCAGTATGTTGCTGGCTACGTCCTCCTTTAAGGGAAAGTCCTGCACAACCTTGTTGATGCAGTGTGCCAAACACAGGACCCTGAAACAGATGCAGTCTGCCATGGCCTTGACTCTGTTACTGCCATTGTCTGTGGCAACAAATCCAATTTGGAGACCTCTGGGTCTCAGCCATTCAGACACTGTGCTATTAAATTCGTCCAAGATGTTTGCAGCTGTATGTGATTTCTCCGTGGTGAACATGGCTACTGTTGCATGCAGCTGAATGCTCTTGAAAACTTCTCCAGGGCCAAGACCTGTAAATAGCCGTTGCTTTACCCCTGCAAAAGAGATGCAGTGTTCAATGATGCACTTGTAATCAGTAGCCTGACAACTGGTCCAAATGTCTGTCGTCAGGTGGATAGTGTGGACAACACTTTGCTGCAAAGCTTGCCCAACCAATTGCAGCAGATGGTGATGCAGCGCTGGACCAGCAATTGTGGCAAAATAGGTCCAACTTAGAACTATCCATTTCAGGCAGATGGCTGCCATAAACGTTAGGAATCTCACTCCTTCCACAAAAGAAAAAGCTAGGTGGTCCAGTGCTAACATTTTTGCCAGATTCCCATTGTACAAATGTGCCTTTGGGTGGTTGTGGTGGTAGGGCCTCTTCCGCCTAACCATGCCTATACTAATAACCTTGATTTTCTTCTTTTGTGGGGCCACTGACACAGGTGACTTTTGAGATATAGGTGGTGGTAGACTCATTGTGCATCATGGTGCAGTCACTGTGTGCTGTGGTGTCTCTATCTGACTCTGAGTATTCCTGTGCCATTGTGAGTTTGCTAAGAAAGGAGATTCTGTTGCGCTGTTGGGGATAGGGCTGCTTTGCGTGAAGATGCCACCCTCTTCTTCCTCTCCTTCCTCTGTGATTTGACCAGTTGTAGCTTATGCTTCTTGCTCTCCTCACCCTCACCACTGCCACCATGTTCAGCCATTTTTGAAGGTGCTCCTCCCACTGGATTGCACTTTTTTTTCATATGGGTCATCTGGCCTCTCGTACCATATTGTGAACCCGGCTTACCTGGACGAACACTCGTGGCAAATGAAGCATATTGCAATGTTCTCCTCCTGTTTACTAATCATAAAAAGTCCCAAACTGGGGAGTAGTAGTTTCTTACTGGGCCCCTGCCAATGCCTGAAGAAGAACTGGAAGTAGGTTGGTGTGTCGATTGGCTTTCTGCAGTGCATGCTGAGGTACGGGTTGGTGCAGGAATCTGCTGGGCCTTATAAATATTGGAGCTGGCAGTGCTGCCTGTGCCACATTCTTTGGAGCAGTTTGGATAGTAATGTCAGACTCCTCTGTGCCAGCTTCCACAATGACTGGATCATCCTCATCATCATCCTCAGAACCATACCCTTCCATGATTCTAAGGCTTTCTGGAATGTTTCTTTTCCCTTGCCTCTCCTGGCATCTCCCGGACTCTGCCAGGGTTCAATCCATGTCCCGATCATCATCAGAATTGGTGCTTGGAGATGATGGTAGAGTAGTACCCTTCCTTTTTCTTGCTGGAGATCTGAGAGCCATTGATTCTAAAAGAGGAGATTCTTGCTTGGCAGGAAACTCAACCTCCTGTTCTGCCCTAAGTTCAGGAAGATCTACTATTGCTGGCTACGGCGGCTGTCTACTTTGTTCTTTTTCCTAAAATGATTGGGTACTACTTTGTGAAAGGGACAAATCCAATTCGATGTCACTACTTGTCAGCGCACTATGATTGCAGTGGCTGCTTCACTGAGAGACATGGTCTTGGGCTTAGGCTGGGGTGGTGCTGTAGATGTGGGAGTGCTGTTTCTAGGTTCAGCAAAGCAAAACACAAAAATTAACTGAGTTATAAAAATTTCACAACAACAGTACACATCCTCCTATTCCATCACACAATACCCCACAACATATGCACTTTTTGCACAAAAAAATGAAATGGAAGCCAACAGTTTTAATTTAATTGAATGCCATCCGGGCCCTAAATTAAGTCTAAAAACATATACCACTGAAATATTTATTTCATACACTGATGACTACTAGTACTGGTCATACTGTCTAGATGGCCCTTTGGAATTCTAATCTACATAGTACAATAATATTGTAAGTGTTACAAACGTGGAAAGGAACAGGTACTGAGCTGTGCAACAATATTCCTTTACAAAAGATGAAAACTCAATGAAATGCAAAATAAATAAATAGGCCCATACTTAAACTCCAGGGCATCCACCACTATACATTTTTAAAATCAAATTAAAGTACAAGGAAATACTGGTGCATGTGCACGCAAACAGATAACACCCTTAATCAATAGTTTTTTTACTTACTTGTGTGATTTCACAAAAACAAGGTCCTTAAATCCAAAGGTATATCCAGAGCGATCCTTCTGCCTCGAAATCCAAGTAAAATGTGACCAAGAGATGGACAAACACTGGGATGAGCCTGCTGGAGAGGAACAGGTGCATTTGTGATCGTGAGCTGGACTGTTTGGCTGGCGACGCGGCCGGAGGTAGCACAGGTAAACTCGAAGTCTAAAGCATGGCCAGAAACAGGGTGAGCAAATGAAAAGTCTTGCGCGTGCTCGCTAGCGGCCCTAGAGTATTGTGGTGCTTGCAAGAGAGCTCCAAAACCAAACCTTGTTTGCGCAAACGAACTCTGCTTTGTGCAGGATTGCAGAATTTGTGAACTCCATGCTACTCTGCAAAGCACGGAGTAACCAAATTCTTCAAACTCTGCCGGTAGAGTAGAATTGTATGACCAGGCATACTCGAAATCCCCAAAGGGTATTTGAAATTTCCTGGATCAGTTCGGTGTCTTCTGCAGGCAGAGAGGGCTGGAGATCAACCACAACAAAACCAAATATATGGTATTGAAGCCTTGCCAGATGGCTAGATTGCACCCAGTCCTTAATGGCTGTCCACTGGAGAGAGTTTGTAGCTTTGAATACCTGGGGCTCATCCTCAATTAGCATTTTGGTTGGTCACCCCAGATCCAAAAGTGTAAACTCAGACTGGAACATTGTACTGGTCGTATTGTGAGAACATTCAAGGGATCTTGCTTTCGTCCGATAACACCTGCACTGCAAATTTACAACTTGTAAGCTCTGGGGTGTCTCTACATGGTGGAGAACTTTGGGGGCATGATACTGTCAATGATATAGAATTGGTGGAAAATTGTTTTCTCAGACTCCTCACCAACCTTCCTTCCAGCACCCCATTAGTGCCACTTAGATGAGATCTTGGCATTCAGGGGGTCATTCCAACCTCGGCGGTAAAAGTCACTTACCGCCAGACAGAAGACCGCCATAACACCGCCGCGGTCGCGGTTAACCGCCACGGTCATTCTGACCCACAACAGGCAAACCGCCAAAATCCCGACATCCACAAAAGTCCGCCACACCAAAGGGCAGCGATAAACTGCTGATGACCAAACCTCCACCGTCACGCCAACAGAAATACGCCCATGCCATTACGACCCACGAATCCACGCGGCGGTCTTTCAACCGCGGTATTCCATTGGCGGTACACACCGCTGCGCTCAAAATACACATACCTGTACAAAACACTATCACATTGGACAATTCAAAATGCACACACCTGATACACATACACACACTACACACCCACACACCCAAGACAATATAAAACACACACCCACATCACCAACAGACCCTTACGACAACAATTCACGAACGAAAGCCAGAGAGAGACACCACCATCAACAAACTAGCAGCCACAGGCACACAACACCATCACCCACACATCTCCCACGCACAAAACACCACACACCACCACATATCACCACACTAATCACCACACACACAACCCCATACATCACCCACACCACCCCATGGCACCTCAAAGACACCCCAGGTTCTCAGATGATGAACTACGGGTCATGGTGGAGGAAATAGTAGAGCCCCAGCTGTTCGGGACACAGGTGCAGCACACCACCATTGCCAGGAAGATGGAGCTATGGAGCAGAATAGTGGACAGGGTCAACACTGTGGGACAGCACCCAAGAAATAGGGACGACATCAGGAAGAGGTGGAACGACCTACGGGGGAAGGTGCGTTCCATGGTATCCAGGCACAACATTGCGGTGCAGAAGACTGGCGGCGGACCCCCACCTCCTCCCCCAGAATTTACAGCATGGGAGGAGCAAGTCTTGAACATCCTGCATCCTGAGGGCCTCGCAGGAGTAGCTGGAGGAATGGACTCTGGTAAGTCTCATCTTCACTACTTCATCCCCCCACCCCACCAGCATGCCAAATCATACCCCCACCCTCACCCCCACCCCCATCGCACCTACTCCTAGCAAATGTCTCACCATCACAACCCACCCATCCCAAAACCTGGCCCTGCATCCGACCACAAAGCATGGACACCCATCACCAAAGCATGCCCACTGCACATACCCATCCCACCCCCCAAAGCACTGTCACAACAGCCCCCACAAAGGAATGCCAACCCTGGGGTACATGGCCACCCACCCATTGCACACTATGGCACACAAAGAAGCAATAATCATACCTTTGTACCCCTGCAGGACCCGAACGCCACGTCACCGCGCAGGAGGGTCCACAAATGTCCACTCCACCCCCAGAAGAGGCCCACAGTGAGGACAGCAGCTCTGTCGACCTGGATCTAGATGACCAGCCCGGTCCATCGGGGACCTCGGAACAGTCGGTTCCCCTCAGGCAGTTACAGGCCACAGCAGACCTTCCCCCCTCTGGGAACACCAGCACAGCACCCACCCAGCGGGCCCATACCTCTGTCCCCAGGACACGTCAATCAGCGGTGTGTCCACCACTACAGGGAACCCAGGTTAACCCACCACCCCAACAACAACAGGGACCTGGGGGCAGTGGTAGTGGGCACACGGTCCAGGGGACAGAGGCCCAGGGAAACAGGGGAACTGGGAGGGCTGCTGTGCGACGGGGGGGGACAGGCCCAGGGAACCCACTCTCCACGAGGCCCTCACCTCCATCATGGGAGCATACCACCACTCCCAGGAGACAATGGCGACGGTCCTGGCCAGGTTTCAGGAGATCCAACTTCTGCAGGAGCAACAGTATATGGGGTTCAGGGAGGAACTAAGAAATATCAGTACCGCAATGGGTATCATCGTAGTGGCCCTGAATGAGTTAATCACCACATTGCGGGACACTGTGGCACCACAAAGGGCCCCTGACACTAGCATGGACCAAGAAATGCCTACCACCTCCGCCGGCGCTAGTGGACAGGAGGCCCCAACACAAGACCAACAGGCCACCAGAACCCCAGCCCCTGCAGAAGGAGAACCACCCCGCAAGCGGGCCCTGAGATCCAGGAAGAAGACAGAGTAAGATGTCAAGACCCCCGCCAGCAAAGGATACCGCCCTGGTAGTCATCCCACTGTCCCACATTGTCACCCTGTCCAACCTTAAATTGCCCCTGCTCCACTTCCCACAGGCATTTGGACAATGCACCTGTGATACTGATAGTCTGGACTCTGCCATGGACAATCCTCCACCATCACCCCTCACTGTTTTGCAACCACCTATCCCATTAAGAGCACTTGAATAAACACACTTGTTGCACAAAACAATCTGGAATCTGGCTGTGATTTTGAACAAATGTATTGGACATGATCGTGCAAAAATGTCAATTCACATTGTGGTGCCAACAAACCGCTGTCACACTGCTGTAGTCCATGGGGAAACAAAGCAGATGTCACGCAGTGGGGCCCACATCTCTGAAAACGGAAGGGAAAGTCACAACACAGTTACCATACACTGGGGGAAAAAGTCAGACAGTAGAGAGATACGAGTGTTGAAGTATATGTAAAATGGCGGGTTGGACTCTTACCTGTGGGTCACTGAAAATACTGCTGTATTACTGTGTTCCTGTTCTCTATGTCGTCCTCTTCGGCTTCCTCATCTTCACTCTCCACAGGCTCCACAGCTGCTACAACTCCACCATCTGGACCATCCTCCTGCAGAAAAGGCACCTGGCGTCACAATGCCAGGTTGTGAAGCATACAGCAGGCCACGATGATCTTGCACACCTTCTTTGGTGAGTACATTAGGGATCCACCTGTCATATGCAGGCACCTAAACCTGGCCTTCAGGAGGCCAAAGGTTCGCTCGATCACCCTCCTAGTTCTCCCATGGGCCTCATTGTACCGTTCCTCTGCCCTGGTCCTGGGATTCCTCACTGGGGTCAATAGCCAGGAAAGGTTGGGGTAACCAGAGTCCCCTAATAGCCACACCCGGTGCCTCTGGAGTTGACCCATCACATAAGGGATGCTGCTATTCCGCAGGACGTAGGCGTCATGCACTGAGCCAGGGAACTTGGCATTCACATGGGAGATGTACTGGTCAGCCAAACAGACCACCTGGATATTCATGGAATAATAACTCTTCCTGTTCCTTTACACCTGTTCACTCCTGCTGGGGGGGACCAAAGCAACATGTGTGCCATCAATGGCACCAATGATGTTGGGGATATGTCCAAGGGCATAGAAATCACCCTTCACGGTAGGCAAATCCCCCACCTCAGGGAAAACTATGTAGCTCTGCATGTGTCTGAGCAGGGCTGACAACACTCTGGACAACACCTTGAAAAACATAGGCTGGGACATCCCTGATGATATGGCCACCGTTGTTTGAAATGACCCACTTGCAAAGAAATGGAGCACTGACAGCACCTGCACTAGAGGGGGGATCCCTGTGGGTTGGCGGATGGGTGACATCAGGTCGGGCTCCAACTGGGTACATAGTTCCCGTATAGTGGCTCGGTCAAGCCTGTATGTCAGTATGACATGTCGTTCCTCCATTTGTCGACAGGTCCACCAGCGGTCTGTACACGGGAAGATTCCTCCATCTCCTCGCATGTCCCAGCGGACGGTGCCTAGGAAGGACAACATGGAGCACAGAGTCAATCAACCCCCAGGTATGTTCCCACAGCTTGCACACAACACGATTCTCAATGCATTGAATGGCTTGTATGAGTGTTGATGCAAGGCCTAGGTATGTGTGACGCAGTAGAATTTAAGCCATGTGGGACCTTGAAATGGCGGCTGCCTGACCTGTGAAGTGTGACAATGGGATGTGAGGTCAATGCGCTGGCGTGGCACACCGTGGCGGTAGGCGGTCGAAGACCGCGGTGCAAAGCCGCATTGGTTAACATGAAACCCTATGGGTTTTAGGAGCCAATGACGATGTGTGCCGGCGGTCGCGGTACGCACCGCCACGGGCGTGACCGCCATTTTCTATCTGTTTTATCACTCGATACCTGATCATCCACAGGAGAGGACCTATACTGCAAGTGCTGCTGTGACCTCGGTCTGGAAGAGACAATGGCTGCTGCAACTGGGGAAAGGGCCCCTGCCTTCACTTCTGAAGAATTGGAGAAACTTGTGGATGGGGTCCTCCCCCAGTATGCGCTACTCTACGGTCCTCCAGACCAACAGGTAAGTACACTGGGACCATGCTTTGTGGCCAATGCCTGGGTTGAGTGGGGTGAATGAAAGATGGTGGGGAGGGGAGCGAATGAGGCATGCATCAAACGACAGATGAGAGCATGTGCCACATGGCAAGGGTGGGGATGGGGGGCCACTCACATCGAGCATGCAGAAGGTGATGATTTTTTTTCTCCCCATGTACATGTCACATAGGTCAGCGCCTATCAGAGAATCGACATTTGGCGTGCCATCGCCAAGGACGTCTGGACCCTGGGGGTCCACAACAGATGGGGCACCCACTGCCGGAAGAGGTGGGAGGACATCCGCCGCGGGAGCAGGAAGACCGCAGAGGCTCTGCTGGGGATGGCCTCCCAACGTAGGAGGGGTGCCAGTCGTCAATTGACCCCCCTGATGTCCCGGATCCTGGCGGTGGCCTACCCCGATTTGGATGGGCGCGCGAGGACATCACAGCAGACACAAGGGGGTGAGTACAAATACATTCTGCTGATATTGCGCACATTGGAGGTGTCTGGGTGGGGGAGGAGGGCTGTGGGTCTCACTAGGCCAGGGCGATTTCTGTAGGCTAGGCCCCTCCGTTAGGCATGGCCCTGTGCCCTCGCCCCCCACCTCTGTAGGTTGCCTAGTACAGCTATTCATAGCCCTGTGTCACCTATGTGTGGAGTTGTCGTCCATAGGGTTGTAGGCCAGGTCCCACTGATTGAGTAGTGTACCCCAAGTGCGTGGCGTAGTGCAGGGGGCTTCTGTGTCTGTCCTCTCCGCCAACGGTGTCGCCAATGCATGCACTCAACATGTCTTTATTTCTCCCCCCCCCCCCTTTTTTGGTGGTCTTCCTGTTCATGTGTGCATTAGCATCATCAGGCAGAGGAGAAGTGGCATCGGAGCACGAGGGAGCTGCATCTCACATGGCCATGGAGGGCCATGCAACTGACTCGGATTTCACCAGTGGACGGAGGGCGAGGGGAGCTCCACAGCGGGGACACGTGGTGACACCAGCGACACAGACTCGTCCTCGGAAGGGAGCTCCCTTGTGGTGGCGGCAACATCCGTGCCCTCCGCAACAACAGGTACAGCCGCCACCCAGCGCACCAGCCCTGCCCTCCCAGCAGCCCCTCAGCGTTCGCCCCGTGGCCGCTCACCCAGGAAGGTGGGCATCTCCTTCGCCCCAGGCACCTCAGGCCCTGCCCCAGTTACCCCTGCTGCCCTCAGTGAGGAGGTCAATGACCTCCTGAGGACCATCATTGTTGGGCAGTCTACCCTTTTGAATGCCATCCAGGGTGTAGAAAGGGAGGTGCACCGGAGTAATGCATACCTGGAGGGCATTCATTCAGGTCAGGCTGCCCATCAGCGATCGTTCAACGCTCTGGCGTCAGCACTGACGGCAGCCATTGTCCCTGTCTCCTGCCTCCCTCCTCCAACTTCCTCCACCCAGTCCCACTTCCCTGTACCTCTGCCTATCCCAGACACACCTACAGACCAGCCTGCACACACCTCAACACCCAAGGGAAGCTCATCCAGACATAAGCACCACACATCATACAAGCATTCACCCAAGCAACATCCACATGCAGACATACCAACAGCCACTGCCTCCTCTGTGTCCCCCTCCTCCTCGTCTCCCTCCTCCCTCCCTGTGACGTCTCCACTCACAATTGCATGCACAACATCTTCAGCCACTACGTCCATCACCAGCACACCCACCAGAACACTCCGCACACATGCAGTCACCACCCCCACTACCATTTACACGTCCCCTGTGGCCTGTCCCAGTGTGTCTGTCACCCCCTCTTCCAAACCACACAAACGCAGGCAGCCACCCACCCAACAGCCATCCACCCCACAACAGCCTCCAGCACCAGCACCTGCACCCAAAGACACCAGACTTCGCTCTCCTACAACCACATCCTCTTCCTCCACTCCCATACCCACTACACCTACCCGTCCCTCTCTTTCTAAATTGCTTTTCCTTTCCAAACTTTTTTTTTTTTAAATCTGTTTATTAAACACAACACACGAGCGGCAGTACATATAGCTTAAGTTAGTAAGAGTATAAACATTTTTCCCTTTTCATGTGTCCTTGCACGTACCTGTAATTCCCATACAGTACGGTTACATTTTTAATGTACTGGCATGTAACTTAACTTGATACATTTTAAAACAATAACAATAGGCATATCTATGGTTTTATTTAAGTATATCTAATGGTATTCTAAGTGATTACGATAATATTCAACTATATAGGCATGAAATATGTTAGTGATTGTTTGCATGCTATATAGTTTGCAATGGGGCAAAGGCTGGGGTAGCAGGGCTTCGGGAACTTTTGTCAGTTTGTATATTCGTGTCGGGATGAAGTTGCGCTTGTTATCCAACTATATATTTCTGGGTTGATATGGCGAGGCTGGCTGGGACGCTACTTCGAATATGATTTATTACTTATCGTGGTTGCTAAGTGTTTACGCGTAGGTCGTTCTGTACGTGTCGCGTGTTTCAAGGGGGGTAATCATCATCTCTAGCCTCTATTTGTGTTACAAAGTGATCCCACTGTGTGGCTCCTTCCTGTATCTGGCCTCTGAGTTGCAGCTGTCTTAGAGTGTGTGCCTCCGCTAGTGTGGAGCTGTGTAAGGCTGAAAGCCAGGCGCGGAAGGAGGGGGCGTTAGGGGCCTTCCAGTGTGTAGCGATCAAACGCTTGTATATTACAAACGCAAGATCTATAAACTTGTGAGTGTGTTTTTCATTCTTGTCCCGGCGACGTATGCCCAATAAGCAGGATTCTGGTGTGGGAATAAGCGTGTTTCCTATTATGTCTGCAACCGTCTCGGTGATGCGACACCAGCCAATATGTATTGTGTGGCATTCCCAAACCATATGGTAGAAATTAGCAGCAGGGGTAGCACATCTAGGGCATTCTGGATTAGAGTTTGGGTATATTTTGTTGATGCGGGACGGAGATAGATATGCTTGATGGATATAATTGAATTGAGTATATCTTAGTCTAACATTACGGGATACAGATTTAATCGTGGCGAGGGCAGCTTTCCAGGATTTCTGATCAACTGGTGTGGGGAGGACCTCATCCCAGCGGCTCTTAACTTGGGTCAAAGCAGTGCAGGTATCTGTTAGGAGTATTTTATATAATTTAGTAATGCAGCCCTTAATGTTTCCTATAGTGAGTAATGAGGTGAGTAGGGGGGATTCATCAGGCTCGTTTGGGTTGCTCCCCCAAAAGTTTTGTAGAAGTTTGTTAATGGCATTAAATGTTAAGAAGGCCCCAGGTTGCATGATACCAGCAGTCACGAGCTCTGCGAAAGTGCTTGCTTTAGAGTTCGAGTACAAGTCTCCCATGTTCAGTGTCTTGGTTATCCGTATATCATGGTGATGGGAAAGAGCTCGGACACCTGGTACCTGAGCCAAAGGTATTACAGGTGAATAAGGGGGAGTTAAGGTTTTGCCCTGGACATATCTCCGCCAGCAGTTTCTGGCCGTTATTACTAGGGGATTTCTGTTAGATGGGTAAGGAGGTTTGGACATAAGTGATGACAGTATCGTTTGTGGTGCCACACAAGACATTATCGCTGTACACTCTGGGGTGGGTGGGTCGCTAAGCCACGTGGCTACCCATTGGAGTTGGGCTGCTGCGTAGTATAATTCAAAGTTCGGCATACCGAGTCCGCCTTCCTCCTGTGGATATTGTGTAATGGCTAGAGCTACTCTTCGTCTGTCTCTGCCCCACAGCTAATCAGTCAGCAGAGAGTGTAGTTTGTGAAAGAATGAACGTGGCAGGGATAATGGGAGCGCTGTAAAATAGTATAAAAATCTGGGTAATATTAACATTTTTGCTATGGCCGTGCGGCCCATGGGTGATAGTGGGAGGGAACTCCAAAATTCCATGGATCCCCGAGTTGAGCGTAGCAGCCTATCGAGATTGCCCTCGCGTAGGTCTGTCATAGAGTGGTAAACCTGAATCCCCAGATATTTAAAAGTCTGATATGCCCATGTGAGTTGATGTAGTGGTAATACCGATTGCTGTTCCGTAGGTATACGAGTGAGCGGGAAAATACATGATTTCGCCCAGTTAACACATAAACCAGATGATAAAGCGAAGTTATCCAGGATTTGTATAACTTCTGCGAGGGAGGAGGTATAGTTACGCAAATATATTAGAGCATCATCTGCGTATAGGGAAATAATATGGTATGTGTTGGATTCTAGGATGCCCCATCTGTTTGCCCAGCTACGAAGTTTAATTGCCAATGGCTCCATAGCTATAGCAAATAATAAAGGGGATAAGGGGCAACCTTGTCTGGTGCCTCTGCCGATGGGGAACGCGTCTGATATCATTTGGCCCGTTTTGACGCGAGCTATTGGTTTAGTGTATAGAGTGGCAATCCAGTTAATGAAACCGCTTTGAAAGCTGAACGCCTTCAGAGTGCGGAAGAGATATTCCCATCCGAGCGTATCAAATGCCTTCTCTATGTCCAATGCCACAGCCACTGCCTCAGTTTCTGTGGTACTGTGTAATATACGTATTAGGCGTCTTATATTTAAAAAAGTGTTCCTCCCTGGTACAAATCCAGATTGATCATAATGAATTAAGTCTGATAAATAAGGGAGTAGCCTATTTGCTAGAATTTTCCCCAGGAGTTTACAGTCAGTGTTTAATAGGGAGAGTGGTCTATAGGATTTGACATCAAGTGGATCGCGTCCTGGTTTTGGTAGCACCACTATCAATGCTTCGCGCATGGAGTCTGGCAGCTGCTTTCTATTACGTGCCTCGTTAAATACCTCGGTCAGGGGCTGCAGGAGATGAGCAGATAGTGAACTGTAATATTCCGTTGGTAGTCCGTCTGAGCCAGGAGTTTTGCCGCGCGCCATTTGAGAAAGAGCTAAGCGTAGTTCTTCGATAGTGATGGGACCGTCCAGTATGGCTGCGTTGTCAATGATATTCGTATTTTGGGGAATCAGTGAGAGGAGTTCAGAAAGAAGTTGTTCATTTGGAGGGTGAGTGGGCTGATATAGGGAACGATAATACATATGAAAGGACTCATTGATTCCGGCTTGTGTGTTAATCACTTCCCCTGAGTGTGTTCTTATCGCGCCTATGGGTGAGGACTGTAATGGTTGACGGACCAACCATGCCAATAGCTTGCCCGATCTATCGCCTTCTGCGTGTTGACAGGTTTTAAAATGTCTATAATCATGTCTGCTGAGCCTGTCATCAGCTTCTTTGTAGTCAGATTTCAGCGAATTTAGTGTTTCAAGCGAGGACCCGCTAGTGATGGTCTCGGTCTCTGCCCTGCGCATTTTTAATTCTATCTCTAGTAATTCCTTATTAAGCATTCTTTTGACCCCCAGCGAGGCTGCAAGGCAGTGGCCGCGTATAACCACTTTATGAGCGTCCCATTCCGTGGCGTGCGCTGTTGTTGTGTTTTTATTTAAAGCAAAGTAATCCGATAAGCACTTAGCTAGTTCAGCATGATAAGGGGGATCTATGAGGGCATCTGGTTGTAGACGCCATGTGGGAATGCACGTGTGTGTGCGGCCCGTTCTCAGGGTAGCTTGAAGCGGATTATGATCAGATATGGTGCGAGCCAGGTAGCCTGATGTGGTTATTTTTGGGATTATATCTTTTGACGCAAACATCATATCTATTCTAGTGTGCAATTTATGCACAGGGGAGTAAAAAGAATATTCACGGTGTGTGGGGTGGGCAGTTCTCCAAATGTCTCTTAGCCTATTGTTGGAGGCCCACTCTGCAAGTTCGAGTGAAGCACGTTTAGCTAGGGTATTATCTAACGGAGGGATAGAGCGATCTCTGTGAATGTCTAATACGCAATTAAAGTCACCGCCCCAAATAGTATCCATCTCCGGATCATTAAGTTTACTACTGTTAAGTGTCTGTAGGAATTCCCATTGATTTGAATTGGGGGTATATATTGATGCTAATGCCATGGGTTCCCCGTCTAGGGCACCTTCCAAAAGGACATATCGGCCATCTGGGTCACATTGTATGCGGGACGTAACATAAGGGACCCCGGGGGCTATCCAGATCGCCGCTCCCCTAGCATATGTTGAAAAAATGGTACCATATAATTGCCCTTTCCATTTTACTTTTGTGTTCTCCAAAGAGGACTTAGCCAGGTGTGTCTCCTGTAACATGGCAAAATGTAGTTGATGTCTCATGAGGTATGCGTGGATCTGTTGTCGTTTACGCGGGGATGCCATGCCCCTTATATTCCATGTGAGTATTTTATATTGCGGGTTATACTGTTGTCTTTGGGTTGCCATGGAGCTTTTGTACTTGTATGTCTAGATTTTGTGGGTTTGGTGGGCCCACTCCTTTTACAACTGTAGTGTATTTCACGCCCATTATGCTTGGCCAATTTATACTGCAGCTGCCTAGTATGTACTTATCATTAGCAATCAAACAGCTTTTACTACGAATACTATAATCTAAATTATGCCTCATAGATATGATTCTGCTAATTAAAACAATAACATTAACTATATCCAACAGTAACTGTGGTTGTGGCAAGGGCGTTAACGATACAATACTTGCCAACCAGATAGAACGTTCCATATGGTGCGGGGGTGTTTCAAGTAAATAAGTTCAAATCAATGCTGGTTCCGACCCGTTATGTTCTTGTTGAAGCTGCTACTTTCTGGGACCAGCCATGAGTCTTTTGCTGCGGTCGGGGGCAGCAGTGCGGCGGAGATGAGGTCAGCGTAGTATACGATTAGTGACTACTTCTGTAGGATGTCTTGTGCCGTTGTGTCAGAGATTGGTATATATTAGCAGATGTCGTCTGCTGTTCGTGGAGTGAGGTTGGGGGCGCAGGCGGAGTCTGTAGAGTCAGAGAGTATCCCAAGCTCGGATTCTAATCCCGAGTGCGTCGATACAGACCCCGGGGATGCATTGGCGAAAAGGGATGTGGTTTGCAATAATAGAGAGCGTTCCACGCGAGACTGTTCAGGAGTAGGTCTAGTGTCTGGTTGCCTGCTGGGTTTGCGTTTGCCGCTAGGAGGGTGATTTTTATCTTTGGAATTTCTTGTATTGGGAGGGTCAGCGAGTCCCTTGGCATGTAGCCAAGTCCATGCATCTTCTGGTGAGGTGAAAAAGAAAGTGCGGGTGTCGTCCTGTATTCGAAGTTTGGCCGGGAACAACAGAGCGTATTTGAAATTGTGGTCTCTTAGTCGCTCTTTGACCCGATAAAATGAGTTACGCTTTTTCTGTACCTCTGCTGTAAAGTCTGGATAGGCCGATATGATTGCCCCTTCGAAGCGCATTGGGCCTGCTTTTCGGAACAGCTGCAGTACGAGGTCCCTGTCACGGTAGTTGAGGAGTCTTGTTATTAGTGGGCGAGGCTGAGTGCCAGGTGGTGGGGGTTTTCCGGGAACCCTGTGGGCGCGTTCTATTGAAAAGAATTTCGGGACATTGTCCTTCAGTACTGTTTCTATTAGCCATTGCTCAATGAACAGTTCTGCGCGTGGATCCTCAACGCGCTCAGGAAAGCCCACAAAGCGGATATTATTACGTCTTGACCTTCCTTCTGCTTCTTCAGCTTTGCGCCTCAGTATCCCTAGTTCAGCTGTTACAGCTCCCATTTGCGACTGGAGTTTGGTTATCGCTGGTGAGAGGTGTGACGTGTCTGCTTCCAAGTCTGCGACCTTTTCAGCTAGCGTATGTTGGTCTGCACGCAATATGTTAACGTCTTCGATTACCGAACCTATTTTTGCTTCCAGAGTAATTTTGGTGTCCAGTATGGCTTGTAAAATCTTTTCAAATTGCGTTGTGTGCGTTTGGAGTGTTATTTCCATCTTTTGTAGTGCTTGTTGCGTGGTCGAGGCCTCCGCAGGTGGGGGTGGGGCATCAGAATCCATATTCCCAGAAGGTACGCGTGGGGTCTTTGGTTTGCCCATTGATTATTTACGTGACGGTATTGCTGTAAACTATTGTTTTTGAAGTGGCTTCGATTGATTAGGACTGCTGAGGCTTGTTCCTGAAAAATAGAAATCTTGCTACGTATCAGGCAAAGAAGTTATACCGCTTACGGGTTCTAGGGCACTGTGTCCGTCAGGATTTCGTGTTGTTTGGAAAGAAGCAGGGCCCCTAACTTGGGGTCAGCTGCACTGTTTGGAGTAGTGAAGATAAGGTAGCAATACTTTGTTTGTGTGGTGTATCCTCTTTGTAGTGGAGAGCCTTAGGGCTTTTATGTCTGGTGAGAGCCCTGCTGGAAACGCTGCGGCTCGATTAGCGCCGCCGGTGCAGTGCCGCAGGAGGATATACTGTAGTGCCCTGTTATACGTATTATTTTCTGAAGGGGTCCGTTTTATTGCTGTGTTGCTGCTTGGAAGCTGGGATTGGTAGGGCTCAATTTACTTGAACTTTGGTGGTCCCAACTCTTCTTGTTTCTTTTTTTTTTTTTTTTTTTTAAATTGTTATTTATTTGCTTTCCCAATTGTCTCTCCTCCTTAGTACTTGGTTATTTGTTAGCCCAGGCTTACTGCGCAAAGAAACGTCTGTTCAATGCCATCCGATTTTTTGGGGGTGTAGAGCCAAGATTCAAGGGCAGCTGGTGGGATCCCCACCCCTCTCGCGGGGAACGCAGCTCCAGCCCGCACGGCACCCCCGAGTCTCAATGGTGGCCACACGTCCCAGCGGTACCTGTCATGTGGAGCAAGTGGAGCCAGCCGGCTTCACACGGGAGTATGGCCGTATCGGGCCGAGCGCATCGGGTCGAACGCGGCCCCCAGGCGCGTGGTCTCGGAGCAGGGGATCAAGCGCCTCCTCACCTTTGTCGGCGCCCGCCTCCCCGCCCCGGGAGACGGGTCAAATCCCAGCGCGTCGGGAACCCGTCCGTGTCCCGCGACGCAGCTGCCTCGGCACTAAAGGTGCGTATTGCGTCGGCCCCGGCAGGAAAGGTCCAGGCTCCACGGGCCTCGGCGGCCGCACCCAGGACCGCAGCCAACCCCGCGGCACACGGAACGCCACGGTCGGATCCAGTCAGAACAGCGCCGGCATCTCAGGTAGATCATACGGCGTCTCGCACGAACAGTGGTGCGGGCGCCTGTTAGAGGATATTTGACACGGGCCGGGATCAGAGCTACGAACTATGCGACCATCCCGGTCGCCATTTTGGCCACGCCCCCCTTCCTTTCCAAACTTGACCTCTTTCCAACAACTCACCCACCCCGTCCATCTCATAAGACTCCAATCAGCACCTCGGCCACCACAAAACCTGGACCTACAAAGACAATAGTCCAAGGATTTTGGAGTCCCCCACCTTCAAGGCCAGCTAGTTCGGCTAGGAGCAAACCCCCTGAAAAAAAAATCAAAGAAAGCCAGTGCCCGGCGCGAGAAGCCAAAGACAGTAGGCTCCCAAATCACTACCTTGGCACCGTCAGGAAGTGGGGTGCCACCTGGCACACTGCCAAAGGGAAGAAAGGGCCACAGACGAGCAGGGAAGGGTGGCAAGGGCAGCACGCCCGACAAGTCCGGCAGCAGGCCAGCTGCCCAAGAGGGCCCCTCCAGCCCCATTCCAGGTGTGCAGGAGGACACCCACAGGCCCGGTACGGCAGCACAGGAGGGCCCCGCAAGCGAAAAGACAGATGGGCACGAAGGGCCCGGCAGCCACATGTCAGGTGGCGAGTGAAATCCATGGCATGGTCGGATCTGGTGACCTGGACACTCATGTCAAGCACCGCTGAACAGGGCCCTTCAAGTGAAGAACCGCTGAACAGGGCCCTTCAAGTGAAGAACCGCTGAACAGGGCCCTCCAAGTCAAGAACCGCTGAACAGGGCCCTTCAAGTCAAGCACCGCTCCGCTCGGCCCTTCATCTCAAGCACCGCTCTGCTGGGCCCTATATCTCAAGCACCGCTCCGCTGGGCACCGCCGTCTCAAGCACCGCTCCACTGGGCCCTTCATCTCAAGCACCGCTCTGCTGGGCACCGCCGTCTCAAGCACCGCTCCTCTGGGCACCGCCGTCTCAAGCACCGCTCCGCTGGGCACCGCCGTCTCAAGCACCGCTCCGCTGGGCCCTTCATCTCAAGCACCGCTCCGCTGGGCCCTTCATCTCAAGCACCGCTCCGCTGGGCACCGCCGTCTCAAGCACCGCTCCGCTGGGCCCTTCATCTCAAGCACCGCTCCGCTGGGCACCGCCGTCTCAAGCACCGCTCCGCTGGGCCCTTCATCTCAAGCACCGCTCCGCTGGGCACTGCCGTCTCAAGCACCACTCCGCTGGGCACCGCCGTCTCAAGCACCGCTCCGCTGGGCCCTTCATCTCAAGCACCGCTCCGCTGGGCACCGCCGTCTCAAGCACTGCTGGCCCATTGGCAGAAGGGGCAGGCCCGCATCTATGTCGGGCAGGGCTGCACGAAGCACTCTGGGCACCATGCCTCCTCCAGAACCAGTGGAGTCTGTAATCCACTTGTGAGACTGTGGCTTTGCACTCCCCAGGATGGCACAGTGGGCAACCCACCCAGTGTATTGACTTGAGAGACTGTGGCTTTGCACTCCCCAGGATGGCACAGTGGGCAACCCACCCACTGTATTGACTTGAGAGACTGTGGCTTTGCACTCCCCAGGATGGCACAGTGGGCAAGCCACCCACTGTATGGACTTGTGAGACTGTGGCTTTGCACTCCCCAGGATGGCACAGTGGGCAAACCACCCACTGTATGGACTTGAGAGACTGTGGCTTTGCACTCCCCAGGATGGCACAGTGGCCATGGAGGCCCCTCGTGGATCTGGCGCCTGGGACTCATTTGGCTGAGGTGCACCCCCTTCCCTTCCCCCTGAGGTGCCTGTAGTTTTCCTATCTGATGCCCCTGCAGTGTTCTCTCCATTGGAGTCGGGTATCCTGTGTGGGCTTTGCCCATGTGTTTTGGCCCAGTGGCCAACGAACTATGGCTGTTACACAATTCGGACTGGACTTTTTATATATATATATATATCTTTAGTTATAGATGTTTTATATATTTTTTTACTCAGCCGTACAATATAATTCCAATTTCATCATCACTTCCTTTTGTATTTTCATTCTTCCGGGGGGTTTGGGGGTGTCACTCTGAGTTGTTGCTATGCATTGATGTGTGTGTAGTGGTGGGTGAGGGTGGGTGTGTCGCGTATGTGTGTGCCCGTAATCTTTTCTCCTCCCCCCTCCCCTGTATCGTAGGTGCAGTACTCACTGTTGTCTTCTGCGCCGGAGTTCGTGCTCCTGGTAGAGGAGCAGGAATACAATAGCTGGCAGTATGTGTAGTTCGGGTTCCATGCTGTCCAGATTCCTCGTGGAGTGTGTAGAGGTGAGCGCTTTCCGTTTGAAATGTCTGTTTCCGCCGTGTTTTTATTGGCGGCGCTACCGCCCCGGAAAAGGTGGCAGATTGGTGGGTTGTGATAGGGTGGGCGGTACATTGTCGCTCGCCTGTCTGTTGGCGGTGACCGCCGCACTGTTTGTCTGTCCTTCCGTGGCGGTCGGAGTGTTAAAGTGGCGGTCTCTGTTGGCGGTTTCCGCCAGGGTCAGAATTCCATTTTTTTTACTGCCCGTCTGTTGGCGGGTTGGCCGCCGCTTTAACACCGACCGCCAGGGTTGGAATGACCCCCTCAATCTCATGCCCTCAGAGTAAAACTTAGACCCTTACTGTGATGAAAGAGAATTTGGTTCTCAGCTGACTTATTTCCCTTTTGGTTGGGCCTGGAAGAAATCTTAAAACTCCCTGGAGCTACTAGAATCCCGTGGTTGGAGTACATTAGGTGCTGTCTTGAAGAGATTGGGTGCTGAAATATGTGAGCCTAACCAGAAACATGATGTGGCGTTTCCAGGTCTATGCTTAAAGAGTTGTATTGGAGACATACAGATGGCAAATCCCACAGGTCTGGTGGGGTGGGTACACTAACCTTAAGTTTTCTGGAATTTAAAGACAGCTATTGTCTGGAAGAATATATGAATACCATTGAGCCCCTGGGCACCAGATCTCTTTATTTTAAGTTCTGCATCAGGACCATGCCACTCTGATAATGTACTGCAAAGTGGCAGTGTCCGCATACCAATGCAATCCTGACCAGAGCTGGCCTTTTTGACCTACTGCCAAAGAAACTGTAGACCACATCTTGTATTTTTGACCACAATATTATGCACACAGGAGGAAGTAGATCTTTACATTGTTTAGCAAACTGGCCACCAGGGACTAGAAAATTGCAGCTAGAATTCTTAAGGCAGACACTGCTCAATCAATCCTCTGAAATACACCAGTTATACTTATATTTTTATAGTTCTTCTAGTCTTTGAAAATGGAAAATGTACTCTGGTGGCCTGTTGGAGTAGGGGATGTCAAGGAGAGACACTCCACTGCCATTCCTATTTAGGGTAGACAAGTTAATGTATTTCATTCTCTCTGTCAGTGCCAGGAAACACCTGGTGATGTGGGACAGAAAACAAACAATTATGACTGTCTTATCGTGTGAGAGAAGTCAAGCAATCACAGTAGTAGTTTCTAAGAAATGTGTGCAGAGTCATTCTGGCTTTTTTGAATCTTGCTAGACCCTACATCTATATGCTGGTTGTAGAATTCTGTGCGCTTTACCCTTGCTAAGCAGTGATTACATTCCTATGCTCCCACTTTCAACATGGTGAAATTGGCATACACCTAACTTGCATATTTAACTTATCTATACGTCCCTATTATATGGTACAAAGTGTACCAAGCGCCTGTAAGTTAAATGTCACTAGTGGACTGGAGCACCCATTGTGCCACCCACTATATTGACAGTGCAAACATGACTGTAGGCCTGCCATTTGTAGCCTAGCTTTTGCATTTTTAAACTGTCAGGGCAAAACCTTCCTTTTAAAGGTTTATATGTCACCCCTGTGTAGGTCTTATTGCTTATCTGTCAGGGTGCATGGTATTTAAAAGTAGGACATGTAGGAGTTTAAAGTTAAAATGTCCCTACCATAAACCACTGTAACAAGCCTGGCTGTCTTATGTGAAAACACTGAGCTACAGAATTATATTTATTAATGCTAATTTGGGCTAAGGAACAGCTAGCAAAAAATGTAATATTTTCGATAGCTATCAAAAATCTAATTCAGCGGTGAAGTTGGATTGTTGATAAATATCATGGCAAGGGTACTTTTAGAGAGTTACCTTTTTGCTAAAGCCTCTAAAGGCCCACTTACATTGGCTCTCCCACTTCTGCCAGCCATTAATTAGCATTTAAATAGATATGAATGGGTGTGTAATGCGTCTCAGGAGCAACAACAAGGCTGACCTACTGGGCAGAGGTGATTCATCTGAATCTAACAGAATATGTCTTAAATTAAAAATGCTCTGAATATTTCTTCTGAACAATTTCTCAATCAAGCTTGTGTACAATATGTAGTTTGAAAGCCAGTGCACCATATAGCATCAGTATGATTTTCTTGGTTGTTGCAACTGTGGTGGTTAGATCAATGCCCCCCGCCAACATAACGTTTCTAGAGAAACATGTATTTGGCACAGAATCCTCAGAAGATTTAGATACACAAAATATTATGTGAGTGTTCCATTTCCATTTCATGTCTAGTTCTACTCCATGATATTAGTAATGTGTGACTTGCTCAACTCTTTTATTATTTAGTGGCCAGTTGAACCTCGGGGTAGTGCATCCAAAACACATTATTTTTGTGTCTCTGTGATTTGTCTTCATTGTTTTCAAGTTATTGAAAATCTTGTAGGTAAGTGGTATCCAACCAATGATCCAGGGACTCCTGTGGGTCCGCAAAGCATCTTCAGGGGATCTTTGGCTGCTTGGAAAATTAAATATTATTAACAGATCCATACAGTGTATATATATAAAGTGGTTAAATGTACAGTTGACATTTTTAAAATGTACTGTAAATGTCAAGGAATTTGAAATTGGGGGCTAACAATTAAATTAGTATCCTCAGATTGATTCCTGGGAGCAGCGCAGTTGCATCAAACATAATATAGTATGGACGATATGTGACTTAATTTGAATTTAGAAAAGCTCCAACCTTCCTATTAAAATTGTAATTAGTATTTTTTTTTATTTTGTTTCCAAATTAAATAAAATGTGTCATCATTTGTGTATGTGTTTGATGAAATGCTTGTTTCTGTATTTGTTGTGTATTGTTTTGTGGTTTGAATCATCTGCATTGTTTAGGCCTGGGTCTTTGGCTTCTAGTAATGACTCGTTGGGGGAGTCTGCGGTTTCCAATAACAATTCAGTGGGGTTCCCGGGTCCCAGTAATGATCAAGTTGGGGTCCACAGAAGTCAAAAGATAGGAACCACTTCTGTAGGTGGTTTAGCTGTTGCTGTAAGCCATTTTGCATGGAAGATAAGAATACAAGTTTGTTAGCATGTGCTAAATGAGAAATAAGTGTTTTTAGTGGTATCACCATTGCCTGGACTTAATACATCTAGTCTATCTGATAGAGACTTCTAGCTGCAGATTCCCTACCTTTGAATTCCCCGGCGTCAGTTTGGAATCTGGAATTTTTGCTGAGCAATACCCTGCATGCGCCGTTGGATGGTGTAGTTCGGATCTGTGTGCGTCGTTCGGCTGCACGTGGCTTCATCAGTGTCGTTGGAGTCATCTGTGACATCACGGTCGCCTATAAAGGCACCACCCCGGCTCGCATACATCAGTTTTTTTCTTTTCACGCCGGTTAAGCGCAGGTCCGGGATCGAGCTACCCTCTACCTTTTTTGGCAGGCCTTTTTTCAACCATTTTGTCAAAAAATTTTCATGTCTGTGCAAGGATGTCATCAAGGATGACAGGGTTTAAGCCGTTTGGCCCCTGCCATTGTGCCATGTCGTTGACTGACCCCCACCAGGTATGTCTTTTGCACCTCGACAAAGACCACTACCCGGAGTCATGCTCCAACTGCGCATGGCAGCCCGGCAGTCGACTTCGGTTGGCACAACTCCTAGGAACTCATGGTCCCACTTGAGGAGGACGTTGCGGCACTGCTCTAAGAGCCCCAAATCCTCTTCTTCGTACTTGTGGTCCTCGGGGCACTCGAGGAAGAGGCACAAGAAGAAAAGAAGTCCAAGTGGACTTGGACTTCACCATGCCTTTCGGCCGACAAGGTGTCACGGAAACATAAACATTCCGAGCACGGTTCCGCAGAGCAGATGCAGGGGCTGACTTCATGTCTCCCCCCTTATCCGGGAGACGGAGCGATCCCCGGTCAAATTAAAGACCTCTACGAAGTCATGCACCTTGTTTTTGAGTGGGCTGTCCCTGCCGGTGGGTTTTCGGATCCCGCGGGGTCAGCAGGAGCCCCATCAGGTCCGAAGCCGGTGCCGTTGGGGACTCTGGGATCCGATATGGCATCCGGACCGGCACAAGTTCCACACAGTTGGCATCCTCGGGCACCGGTTCCGACGACAACGCTCCCCCACCACCAGGCGCACACCAGTGGTGGGAGCCCCATCCTCATTCCAGATCAAATCATTCAACGACGATTCTGACTTTGACTGCGCCGACATGGCCCAGATCAGTGCCTGAGGCTTATTTTGAACAGCCAGGCACAGCTGAGGAAAGGGAGGGTTCTGAGGACCCTTTAGAATATGGATTAGAGGAGCAGGACTGGTATGAGGATCTAGGGAAAGCCAGTGGACTGGATACTTCTCCAGATGCTGGTATGGTGTCACCTCCTTCTGTGACTATGGAGGAAGGAGCGTCAAATGCCATGGTGGTGCATAGGGCAGCTGAGGTCCTGGACCTAGACTTGCCTACGGTGCCAGTCAGGACTAACATCCTGACAGAAGTGCTTCAGCCGGGGGTTGCTACATCGAAGCCGATGTTACCCCTCAAGGAGGCCCTTACTGATGTCCTGCTGGGGACGTGGTCCAAACCCAGCACAGGGGCTCCTGTAAATAGGACAATTGGATGCCACCATCTACCAGCTCATACCAACCCTAGTTTCCTCACCCAACACCCCACCACGGAGAGCTTGGTGGTCCAAGCCTCCACTTCCTATGTGGTGCCTTCCCTTCCGCTCCCCCCGGATAGGGAATCCAAGAAGCTGGACCAACTTGGCAGATGTTTTCTTCCTCCAGCCTGGCATTGAGGTCCATAATCTCCTCATGCCTATAGGGCCATTTTTACCATACTTTATGGGATACAGTGGCACAGGTGTTTCACCAGATCCCAGAGGGCGTACGGGACACTCTCACTCAGTCTGTCAAGGATGGGAGAGATGCAGCCAAGTTTACAATTCAATGTGGTTTGGACACAATCGCCTCGCTGGGCAGGGCAATTTCATCAACAGTGGCCCTTCGTCGCCACACCTGGCTTTGCACCACTGGCTTTTTGGGGGATGTCCAAGCAAATCTGATGGACATGCCCTTTGATGGCTCACGCCTTTTTGGAGAAAAGACAGGCTCAGCGCTTGAGCGATTCAAGGACTCTCGAGCTGCGGCCATATTCTTGGGCCTCTCAGCACCCGCTCGCCAGCAGTCTGCCTTTCACCCACAGGTCAGCCACCATCCTCCATCTTCACAGCATCCAGTGCGAGGACGAGGTCATGGTACCTTCAGACTCAGAGGGTCTAGCCAGATGTCGGTCACCACCGAGCCCCCTCTTCCGCAACGCCCAAGCCCTCCTAGTATGGTTCTGCAAGACCAGTTGGAGGGAGGATTTGATTTCATCTCCCTCGCTGGCGGTCCATAACATCGGACAAATGGGTCCTGCAGCTCATACAGAAGAGCATTTCGCTCCCCTTCCAGTCTTTCCGGCCCTCTCTCCCTCCATTGAAAGAACAGCTGATGGAGGATCATTTAATCTTGCTCCACCAAGAAGTTATGTTTCTCTTGGGCAGAGGAGCCATAGAAAGGGTCCTGATGTCAGAAGTTGTTATTCCCGCTACTTTCTGATTCCAAAAATGAACAAGGGTCTTCGCCCTATGTTGGATTTAAGGGACATCAATCTCTTCCTCAAAAAGGAGAAATTCAGGATGGCTCAGATCTTGTCTGCCCTAGACCAAGGAGACTGGATGGTAGCGTTGGACTTGCAGGATATGTATTTTCACATTCCCATCCTGCCTGCCCACAGGTGTTACTTGCGGTTCAAGGTGGGCCACAAGCACTTTCAGTTTACTGTGCTCCCCTTTGGTTTCACCAGTGCCCCTTGGGTGTTCACCAAGTTGATGACGGTGGTTGCAGCTCATCTGCGCAAGTTAGGGATTTCAGTCTTCCCTACCTTGACAACTGGGTGTTGAAGGCTCCTACGCCCCAGGCTCTCGTCACCCACCTTCAGACTACGGTGGACCTCCTGCATTCGCTGGGGTTCACAATAAATATGCCGAAGTCACATCCGACTCCCTCTCAGCAGCTCCCTTTCATTGGGGCTGTTCTGGACACAGTGCAGTTTTGGGTTTATCCTCCTGAGCAGTGAGTCCAGGATATTCAGGTTATGATGCCGATGTTTCAGCATCTATCCTGGATTTCGGTGAGACAGACTCACATGGATCCGAACGACGCCATCGGACGGCACGTGCAGGGTATTGCTCAGCAAAAAATTCTTGATTTGAAGATGACGTCAGGGAATTCAAAGGTAAGGAATCTGCAGCTAGATAGAGTCTCTACCAGATAATGTGTTATCGAAGGTAAGTAACTTGTTCCACAGCACTATGAAGTAAAAACTAAAAGGTCAAAGAATACATCCCTGCTTTAAGCTGTTACCTGACAAAATTTTCAGTTTTGACACTTTTTCTGTTTGCCAATTTTACTAGAACCGTTATGAGAGGCTTGCGCCGCTGGAATGTCAGTTTTTCTGATGCTCCGGCGGCGCATACCTCTCAACCATATCTATAAGGCCACGCAAAGCCCCTTTTTTGTCGCTTTGAATGGCCTCATAGTAAGACAAAATAGCACAAGTCGCTGCGTTGCTTTAGTCTGCGCCAAGGAGGCATTCCATGAGCATGGCAGTCGGTTTTCCCACGAAACACCCATGGTTTTCGACGCAGCCTCAGATTTACTCAATCACATAAACCTGGGGAAGCACCAAACTCTTACGTATCTCCAGGGGAGGCTTAACAAGAAGAAACATTTTTATTTCTCCTTGTTTTTTCCTCTTTCCATGTGTGCTGCATTCTGCAGCTCACACAGCAAGAGGGAAATGCCTTTGGGGGTTGTTTTTGTGCAGGAAGGGGCCCCTTCCTGCACCAAAAAATGCTGCATGCAATACAGATACCCTTGCATCATGGTGCAATGGCGCCTACTTTGGTGCTAGGCAGCCACTTGTACACCAGCGCAGGGGGAAAGGACAGGAATGCACTGCATTGCATAAATACAGTGCATTCCTGCCCTTTTACACTGGCATTGGACAGTGCCGCAAAAAGGCTTGCAGGGCTACCCAACAGCAGTTCCCTATAAATAAGCCCTAAGTTATTGTATGTATTTTCACTAGTAGATAGAGAAGAGTTCAGTCCAATCCTCATGGCAATAATGTGGCCCAAAGCCTATTCCTGTCTTCTCTGATTTTACAGATGCTTGGCGAATATTTTTCTTTCAACGTCAAGTAACGCAATTAAATGATAGCTATAGAGATCTGATGATGGTCTTAGTTTGTTTATTGGGTGTAGGATTGGTCCTCTCTAAGAGGAGAGAATTTGTCCCTTGCGAAGCACAGTGTTAAACAATTGTGCCAGAATATGGCTCCAGTTATTCCCATTTAGTTTAATTGCTGCTACACGGATTAGGAGCCTTATTACGAGTTTGGTGGACGGTTTAGGTTGTCCGCCGAACTTCCAATAGGGAGGTTGCCGCCATAGTGTTTACCTCCCCCGGGCCCATTAAGAGTTTCCCAGTAGGTCAGCAGGCGGAAACCTGAGTTTCTGCCCACTGGCCTGGTGGGAAACAGCCCACAGCATTGTCTTCGCTCGTAATCGAGCCGGTGACAATGCTGTAGGATGCAGGGTGCACCAGCACCCTCTCAGTGTTCGCTGTCTGCAAAGAAGACAGTGAACGTTGGATCGTGCTGGCAAGGAGGGCCCATGCACTGCCCATGCCAAGTGTATGGGCAGTGCAGGGGCCCCCCTGTGGCCCCCTGCACCTGTTCTCCACCATGAAATGACTGGCAGAGAACGAGGCTGTAATACCCAGGGGCTCACAGATTAGGACCGTCACAACTGCGAGACTGCCGGGAGAGCTGGCGGTCCCACCGTGGACAGACTGCCATGGTCCTAATATGGCACCACCATCTGCCAGTCTGGTGATCAAGTGACCGCCAGACTCGTAATGAGACCCTAAATTTGGTCCTGCGAAACAAGATGCTCTACAGCCTTTTATTAAATTGACAGTACCCTCTTGGGTTATCATTGCATAGGTCGGAATTCCGGTTAAAGTCCAATGTCACATAAGAAATATTTTCGTCAGGAATCCCCGCGAGCCGCGACTGCAAACAGCAAGCCTCTCCCCTGCTGCTGCTTGTGATCTGAGGCTGTCCAATCTGTAGCTGCTAACTCAGAATCTCATCAGGAGGAGGACTTCAGTGTTAAAAATTCTTTGATTTTCTGAGGGTGTGTGCAATGGGCTGTGGGAGCTGGGCAGATTTATCATAATTTCACACAACTCAGCAAGACACCTTGCTGCATTACATGAAGTCTCAGGAATGCGCTGTATTTAACATGATACATCCCAAGTCTGCCCTTTCCTTCCACTGGCTCACAATGTGCTGCCCTGAGCCAGCACAGGCACCCTTGCACTGTGGGGTACCTTTCTGCAAAAAAAACTGTCCTCAGAGGCATTAAAGATATTTCTCCTTGTAGCATCTCCCCTGGGAAGGTGTAGCATTTTGACGCATTCCCAGGTTTACCAGTGTTCGTAACTCTGGTATACGCCAAAATCCATGAGTGGATGTGTGGGAATATCCACGCTTAACCCACTGAACTCCTCCCTGGGGCAGAGTATCGCAACGCAGCAGTTTGCACTGTGTTGCGTTACTCTAGCTTTATCAGGCCATGCAGGGCCACAAAAGGCCATAAATCTGACTTAGGTTTCACATTGCTACACAAAAAGATGATGGACTGAGTGCTGAAACTTTTCAAACACTCATGTGGAGTCACACATCTGGGTTAAATCCATCACTCTTTTGCTCACCATGCCACACTAGTTTGGACCTAGCCACATGCTACTCAGTCTTGACCCTGTTCTCCATGGGAACAGTCCAGCCGGAACTGCCAGATCAAGTCCTCCCTGGACAGGAAACAAGCATCCTAAGACCGGTTTCAGAGTATCACCCCTCATCAGCCAGGCTAGCTTGAATCCAGTGGCACAATGAGCAAGGGACTCACGTCTGGGCCTACTGTAGGAGGCTGGCCTGGCTTGTAGTGGGTAGCAGAGGTACTTACACCTTGTGCCAGGTCCAGTTATCCCTTATTAGTGTAGAAGAGGTGTTTCTAGCAGCTTAGGCTGATGGAAGGTAGCTATGGCAAAGCAGCTTAGGCTGAACTAGCAGACATGTAAAGCTCCTACTATACCATTGGTGTCATATGCACAATATCATAAGAAAACACAATACACAGAGTTACTAAAAATAAAGGTACTTTATTTTTATGACAATATGCCAAAAGTATCTCAGTGAGTACCCTCAGTATGAGGATAAGATATATGTACACAAACCAAAATTAGGTAAGTAATAGCAAGAAAAGTAATGGAAACAGTGTAGAATTACAGTAGATTGCAATAGGAGCACATAGGTATAGGGGCAACACAAACCATATACTTGAGGCACAGGTAGGGGAGGTGTGTATGAGCAAGAAGGCACCGAACTCGGCAAGTAAAGAAAGTAGGCCATTGGTAAATCTAGTCCCAGTTGTTGATTTGTGAAAGGTGATATCAAATTTATCAAATGTTAAAAGTTGTTAAAGTATCACAGCTTGGTCACTACTCAGATGCTTCCCAGGTACATGAGCACATTTACCATGCCAGGTAAATAAAATGTGGAGTACATTATTTTATATTTTGTATTCTTAGGCATCCTTCCAACTTATGAAAATGGGAGTTACTTCTAAAATCAAGTGATTAAAAAAGAAAGAAAGATTCCTTCCCTAAATATTTCTGACTTGGTGTCTTCAATGTGAGACACAGATAAATATACTTTCGAGATGCTTTTGAGCTCAAAGCCCTGGTCCGAGTGCATTACTACTATAACTCATGACTGGCGAATGTCTCCTCCCTCACAACCTTGCCAACAGTCGTAGCTTTTTAATCTCTAGAGGGAAAAGCCTAGATACACCATGGAATAATTCTCTTATTATGGCTGTTGTGTTTTTGATTCTTTACTTAACAGAATCCAATATGTAGGTCTTTGCAAGTTCAAATTTCCTTTATTACACATTAGTGTTGGGTATGTGCCCAAAGTCTTGCTTGCAACACACAGCATTCAAGCCAGGCCAAGCTAATTCATATCCGGATGAGTTCACTTTTGTTTTTTCTACCCATGCTGAAATGGTGGAGTGATCGAAACACATGACAACTATGTGTTTTTAAAACAGTCTTCGAGGTCATTGATTTAAAGTTTTAATTTTTGAAACTCCACCTGGTCACTGCGCTGGCCAGCGTTTTCCATAAAAAAAGTTTACCATTCCCAAGGGTCGGTCTTATCTTAGCCCTGGCGATCCAGGAAGCTCCAGCAAAGCTTGTTTTTTGTTCTCCAGGTGAAACAAAAAAAGGAGTTGTGACCACACCGGTGACACAAATGGGTGGAAGGTAATTTTATTCTATGTTTCTCCTAGCATATGCCTACCCACAGAATTGCTTTAAAACAGGTCTGCTAGATGATATGAACGTCGGGTGGCGGTAGGTTAGTGTATGAATTCTCTCCAGTCACCTGTTGGTAAGCTTTGTGGGATAAGAGGCATTCCTCAGCTCTGCTCATGCCAATGATACAACAGTGGAAGTACAAAAAACAACCTGGCTGGTTACATCAAGACATGAAGAACGGACTTCGGACCGTAGGTCCATAAGTTACTAGGTTTTGTAAAGTCATAACTTTTTATACGTACGTTGGTACATTCAACAAAATACATCATAAAACAATACAAGTGCAAAGGTTATACGAGTGATAAAACATTCAGACAACGTGTTGTGCACCTCGGTACCAAGTTCGACAATGGCGCATTGTTATAATTGGAGCTACTGTAAATACTGTGTTTGCCATAAAACTATGTCTAGTAGACGCACAGCGGCCAAAGGGTATATCATAAAGGCTGTTTAATAATCAACATGATAGCAGAGAGTTGACTGGCAAGTTTCTCAAACATAAATCCAAATACTTTTAAAAAATGTTTACTAGTGGAAAAGGAGATAGCAGAACATCATCATATCTTCTAAGATATGGCGCTGTTTCCCTCTCCCCCGTGCCGGCTCACTGTAGGCCGCCTTGTATAGCCACACACAGGGCCGGCTTTTGGGCGGTGGGAGCGGTGCGACCGCAACAGGCGCTGACCTCAGGGGGGCGCTGTGTTTAGCAATAACTTCCGAAACTAGCGATTTAAAAGCACCTGCTGAAAATTTCCTTGCGCGTTTAGCCTTTAAGAAACAATTAAAATGTCAAGATACCTCTTGTGATTAATGTTCCTGCTAGAGAGAGAGAGATGGGAGTTTTACCTAGTGGCAGCTTTGACTCAACATAAAGTAGCATAGAGGGTTAATATGCCTGCTGCAAGACACAGAACTATGGGGCATATTTAAGAAAAGTGGCGCACAAAGTGCAGCGCCCATTAGCACACCCCTAACGCCGCCATGTGTGCGTCATATTTAAAATACGGTGCACCCTGGCAGTAGTTAGGGGACTAGCATCAGATTTTTTTACGCTAGTCCAGCGCTTTGCAGGATTAGCGGCAAAAATGTTGACGCTATTCTTGCAAAGCACCCAGAGGCCCATTGTAACCAATGGAAGCCTCCTTTTAATGCCTGCTCTGAGCAGTCGTTAAAAGTGCCGGAAAAAAAATGACGCAAAGAAATCTAACAGATATCTTTGCGTCATTTTATTTAGCCCCTATAGCAAGAGGGTGCCCCCTTTGAATACATTATGCCTGGCGCAGGCATAATGTAGTGTAAAGGGCTACAAAGTGGCGCAATGCCTGTATTGCGCCACTTTGTAAATATAGCGCAGCATTTTTGACCTTCTAACACCACATTAGCTTTAAAAAGTACACTAATGTGGCATTAGAATGGAACTAGGGGCTCTAAAATATGCTCTATGGGGCATATATGAAAAAAGTGGTGCTGCACACATTGCAGCACCACTTTTCTTGTGCCCCTTAGCGCTCCCCTAACACCACTATGTGTGCGCTGTATTTAAAATACAGCGCAACATGGCAGTAGTTAGGGGGCTAGTGTCAGAATTTTTTTACGCTAGTCCAGGGCTTTGCAGGATTAGTGTAAAAAATGTTGATGCTAAGTCTGCAAAGCACCCAGAGGCCCATTGTAACCAACAGACACTTCCTTTTAATGCCTGCTCTGAGCAGGCGTTAAAAGTTCCGGAAAAAAATGACCTATTTTTTTGGCCCTCCCTAACGGGGAATGCCACCTTTGCATACATTATGCCAGGCACAGAAATACTTTAGCGCAAAGGGACGCAAAGTGGCGAAATGCGTGCATTGCGCCACTTTGTAAATATGGCACGCCGTTTTTGGCCTTCTAACGCCACATTAGCGAAAAAAAATGACACTAATGTGGTGTTAGAATGGCAATAGGGGCTCTTAAATATGCCCCTATATTTAATGTGGCTATCTGACTGGATTAGTAAAGCCAGCCTTTACAAGTGCTTTAAAACACATGAATGTATTTGAAAGGGGAGCGATGGAGATATGAGCAGCACATTTGCTGGGTGGTAGTGACTGAAACCGAGGAGGAGGTCATGGGGTGGGGGGTGCTACAATAAACTGTCACACAGGGCGCCACCAGTCCTAAAGCTGGCCCTGGCCATACGTGTCCTTGGGTCACAGTGCAAGGGTGTGTGTGTATGTGGGACGCCAAGCATAGGTTTTGCACAGGAAGGCTACTTTTCCATTAAAAATTCTCTGGTTTGACAAAGCTTAACACTTTTCCCACTTTGTATGTGTACCGCTGAGTGCAACATACATGCAAAGTTGGAAACGTTTTTAAAAAAGAAAATACTTCTCAAACTTTATACCTGCCTTAAGGATCTACGTTTTTGGTGCAAAGTCCCATCAACCTTTCTTATTACATAGGGCTTTCAAACTATATCCTTGAGTGGCTGCATGAGAACGACCATGTACCAAAGTAGAGCACATAGAGCTACTTTGCATTACTTTAGGGGAACTCAAATCAGGATTTTCCTTGGAAAGTTGCCTTTGTTCAAAGTAAAATATTTTGGTGTGGGGGTGATTTAGGATCCCTCCCCGAAACTAGTCGAGTGACAGAGTCATGCATCCAAGAACAGTGCCTTGGCACAAAGCACCAGGGATGTACTGCTTTTAGAGAAAGAGTTTAAATATCAACGCAGCAGGGTAGTGGTAATTGCAATCACACAGTAGCACATCGCCAGCTCACTAGCTCTGTTACAGGTAACCCTGTGAGCAGACAGAGGAACTCGTGAAACACCTGCCAGAGATATACTGGAAGAGAGGCAAGGAGCTGGTTGAAGAGGGTAAGCTCATCTCCAGTGCCAACATCCAATGTGTGCTGAATGCGGTGGACACCACATCTGGAGAGACAAGGATTATGGTCTTTCTTCCAAGACGTACCTGCCTCAGAGTCTCTGGCTTCCATCCCGAGGTAGAACAGTACCTGTTGAGTGTCCCCTTTGATTGTGAACATCTGTTTGTTCCACAAGTAGACACAATGTTAGAAGGCTACAGCTAAGGCGGTGAGTGATTTCAGACCCAACCAATGTGTCTGTTTTTTGGTGCCAACTGTCAAGAGGAGAAGCCAAAGGTGCATCACACCACAACCACCAGCCATCTAGTATCAGCAGTTCTTTTATGAGGGACAGACATCCAAGTACTACCAAAGACGATGATTCTGAGGCAATGGCATCAGCAGAAAAGGCATAGAAGCCTACGGCAACAGGTTTTCTACCTTGTGACTTACCCGCCATTCCCCATCACATAGACGTTTTAAGACAAGGTCAAAGTGGGCTCTGGCCCACAGTCCCAACCTTTCAGCAGCCCTCCCGAGAGTCAGCTGTGTTCTGCAGAGTGTCTTGCCCAGATTTCTTTGAATAATTCTTCCACATATTGTTTCAAATACCATTTTCTTCTAACATATTTTTAATGTGGGTGATGTGTGTCTATTACATTCTGCAGAGAGATGTATTTATGATTCATGCAACATCCATAAAAACGTTTTTAGATCAAAAAAGGCCCTCACATATGCGAAATGGGTGGGTGTCATAGAGCTTACTTGCAGTAATATCAATGAGCTGCTGCTGTGCTGTAATATTAAAAACACAGCTCACTATATGTAAAGACATTTTGGGCCCGATTTACAAAGGTAAACTTAGGCTTTTGTGTAAGTTTATAGTTTTTTGCTATTCACATAGCAATTTTATGAGTATTATCATTATGACTGCTTATCCTTTAATGTGTGGAGTCTCTGCCAGGAGTGCAGAGCCTCCACAGTTTTAAAAATACTTCTTGTAAAATTTCTTTGTGAATTGAAAAAAGTGTAAACGTACACAAAAGTGCAGGTTTACCCTTTGAATCAGGCTCTTAGAATCTGAACGAGTGTGCCTGTGCACTATCATTGACCTAGCTGAAACTGGAACATAAATTGAAAGCTGTTCCGACCAGGGCCCCAAACTATGTTTAGACCAAGGGCCTCCAAAAATCCTTAAGATGTGCATTCCCCATCACACAACACCTGTCAGGGAGGAAAAAGGTTCTTTCTTACCCAATGGTAAGAGATAACCTCAGACAAGTGGGTCTCTTATCCATCACCACCTATGGATACTCCTTCGAATTTTACATCATAATACCGAACATACAACATTGACATCACACCATTAGACAGGAGTATCAAAGGCTGCTGAAGGAGAAGGTGAAACATTGATCCAAGGAACAGAACCAGTACCAGTAAATCAAAGAGGAGACAGAGAATATTATCTCTGCCACCTAATCCCGAAAAAGAATCGAACACTAGGGCCAATACTATTTCTAAGGCCACTCAATCGTTGGATAGCGTCAATGCAATTCAATGACAGTCCTATAAACGTCATACCACTGCTGTGTTAATAGGATCACATGGTGACCATTGATGTCAAGGGCATCTACTTCCATATCCCATACATCCAGTGCACCATTGCTGACTCAGAGGTGTGGTAACTGGCCAACATTACCACTTCAAAGTATTACTCTTTACAGCCTCACGTGTATTTACCAAGTGTCTAGTGGTTGCAGCGCACCTCTGCTGCAGCACTATTCATGTCTGTCCATATTTGGATGACTGGCTGATAAAGAACAGCAGGCAACAGCTATGCTTAGCACACACTCAACAAGTGGTGGCCTTCCACAGAGATTGTGACTCACAATAAATGGCAAGAAATCACATCTCCGTCCTTCTTGGGAGCCATTTTGAACACAGTGACAGGTAACGCCTACCACAACTGAGAGATAGGGAAGGCATTTCAGAGGCTGCTTCCCCTTTACCAGATGCCACGTCCTATGACAGTGAGAATTGTTCATGAGATTGCTGACGATAATGGTATCTTGAATTGTAATAGTTTCAAATGTTCGCCTTCATATGAGTGTCTGGCAAGGCAATGGTCACAGGCAAATGGTCAAGGGAGATTCTAGTATTGGTCCAAACTTTAGCACAAAATACAATTTTTGAACAACTAGTTACTGGGCAGGTAATTTATTGACCCTGAACCAAAGGTGGCCATTACCATGGACACTTCCCTCATGGGAGGAGGGCACATTTAGAAACCCTGGCCATTCAGGGCATCTGGAATCATTGACAGCAGCAACTGCACATCACTGTTTTTGAGCTGATGGTAGTATATATGGAATTCTGAGTATTTACACAATACCATGCAACAAGTCAGTGTTCTTCCAGACAGACAATGTGACTGTAATGTACTATATCCAGAAACAGGGGCATGAATGTGTCCCAGCTGTCAGGCTTAGCACAAATAAAATGGTGTTGGGCCATCCACCATCAAATCTTCCTCCTAGAGGAACATCTCCTGAGAGTGGACAACAACTTTGCGGACCTCATACAAACTTTGTGGACCTCACATCAACAAACATGCAAATGGGAAATGAATCTCCAAGTACTTCATCGGTACTTTCAGTGAGGGGGAAAAAACTGAAGTTGATATGTTTCCCACTGCAGAAAGCACAGAAATGCCCAAGCTTCACCTACATGTACCTACATCCACGGTCCATGGTCCATGCTCTATGGGTCAGTTGGTCAACAATATTTATCTACACTTTTCCTCCTTTATCACTCATTCCATATGTAGTGAGGAAAATGAGAGGCTTTGTGGGGCTTGTTCTAATCCTGAACCTCACGGTACTGTATGCTGCTGGACATGTTCATTCACTCATACAAGAAACTACCTCACACCACAAGGTGAAGGTACGAGATTCAATTCTCAAGACACAGAACTTTGTGATTTGCCTCTAGTGGTTTTAAAATTTGGCCACCTTCAACTTGTATACTCATTCTGAAAGAGGCTCGGAGACTCACTACAAGAGTCTGCTATGCTGCCAAATTGAAAAGATTTGTACATACTGTATTAATAAGAACAATCAACCTCTTTTTCTACCGTAAAATATATTAATATTTCTGGAGATGCAGAATTCAGACCTAAGATACAGCTCCATTTCCCAGTAGTAGCAGTCTATTTGCAGCCTAGTCAGCAGCATTCACTAGTTAAGATACAAGTGCTGAAGGCATTTCTTGAGGGTTTGAAGAGAGACCTTGTCAAGAACACCGTCACTCTCTTCTGGAGTCTTTAACGTCTTTTTCCATATGGTTCATTGAGACTAAACCTGAGCCATTACATTCTTGTCAGCTGCAATTTCGTTTGTGGAAAGCAGCCTTCCTTGTCACAATCGCCTCCTTGTGTAGAGTCAGTGAATTGCATTGGAAGCCCTAACTATGGAGAAGGCTTTTATCCGGGTCCACAACGACTGTTTTGTTCTAAGAACAAACCCTAATTTTCTGCCTAAGGTCATCTCCCTATTGTTAATCAAACCATGTGCCTTATTGTCTTTAGGTCTGAGAAACTAGTTAGATAGCATGTATTTTGAGAAAAAGTCAGGACCTATGAATCAGAGAGACAGTACGGTTTGATACACCGGACAGGCTTTTTAAAAAGGTTTTGAGTTGTGTTTTGTCATTCTTTCTGTGTTTAATTTTAATTTTATCTTTCTGCATGAACACCTTCACTCTTCTGCACTATTAGAGCACCTGTGTTTATATTAAATGCAACTGATTTATATTAAATTATACATTAAATGATATGTTAAATGATATATTAAATGCACCTGTGTTTATATTAAATGCAACATTCAATCTAACCAGCTTCTCTGACCCATGGGGATGTGATTTTTTACTCTTTCTTGCACAAACAAATTAATTTGTGTGGATTATAAGTAACAATAATTATTCATCCGACAGAACCATTTGTTTATGTTCTGTATGATGCTCAGGCTCTGAGGGACACAGGCTTAGCCCACTGAGTTTTAATGTTCTGTGAGTGAAGCATGGAAGCAGACTCAAAAGCCTCAAGTGTTCATTATCACTCCGGCTCCGACAAACATCACCTGACAGGGCATTTTAAGGAATGGACAGCTATTGTGCTTGGTACATTAGTGGTTTTACTTCCTCTGCATAATGACATACATGAGGGGAGGGACATGTCTGTTTTGCTGAATATTGAAAGGTGGTGTTCATTGCAATTACGCTTTACATTGCAACCATGGAGTACATGACTTACTTCAACCTTGCTCTGAACCCAAACCTCACAGCTGATATTATTCATTTTGGGTTTGGAACTGTAGTGGCCAACGTGATCTTCATTGAGACAAACCCAAAAAGATAGTGTATGCTCACAAGAGCCTGACGCACATACAAAGGCATACTTTTCAAAGGGAAATGAGAAAAAAATGGCTTTCTGTGCACGTGATCGCCTACATCTTTATATCTCCGGAAATAACTTAATATTTATCAGAAATCACCACCAGTGCGTCCCTATCTTTGACAATTTCAAGGTCAAGATTGGTCAAAAATTGTTTGATGGGATTTTCAAGATTATAGGTTCACGATAATGCATCGATCTGAGAAGTGTTGCAGTCCATCCTACATAATCTCGAGACCTCGTATCTGTAAGCAATCCCTCTTTTTTCCATCATGGAAGAGTTCATCTGTGACATAATTGTCAATGTGTGGCCATCTGAACCAGTTCGCAGACCAATTCCATATAACCAGAAAATATCCTACTCTGGATACTTTGGGCGTATGTGCATATACACAAAGGTGAAGACACATCAACCAAACTCTGTAGACACAAGCACGCAAAGGGAGAGAAATTTAAAGTGTTCAAACATATTCATCTTCAGTCTGATTCGGAAAACATACTGTGTTACCGCAAACGCTGACAGAAATTGTGGTAACCACAATACTCAAGAGACAGAAGATGCGGTTCCTGTTGTTGAGGGTAGCATCATGACGTGTTGCATCTGCCAGAGCCTTTTTAGCTGCAACACCATTAAGCCTCTTCAAATATTTCTTCTCAGTGTGTCTGGGTAGACTTTTCAGTTACTTTCTTCAGTTATGTCAGATAAGGCAAGCACCTGTTTGTTGCAGTTAAAGAGTAGCAAAGATATCCCAAGTTTCCACAATTTTATTATATGCCTTCATTCTGGCCTTTGGAGAATTCTCTCAAAATATGGCAGGTCAGAGGTGGCAAAGTTGGTCAACGCCCCTTGTTTAAAGGAAAATAGTTCTAGCATTTGAGCAACCCATTGACACAGTAAAGAAGACACTCCAAATTGCTCAGCCTTTCAACTGACGCCATATGCAAGTATTGTGCTAGGCACTTCATAACTACCAAACATAGCACCACATTCAAGTGCCCATCTGACTAATGGTTGGAAGAACGTTACAAAATTAGATTATGTGCCTCAAAAAGCAAACTTTCCATATAAGGTCCACACAGAGGATATGAATAAAGTTAATTTCCAGACAACTAAGATGAAGGAATATGCTAAACAAAGCCCAGGTGTGTTGTCTCCTATGGATGAGTAGTGAGAAAGAGATATGGCTGTCTCCAATTTCAAGCCTCTTGCATTTGTCATTGGTGCAGTGAGTTGGATAATGATCAGAATGACAGTAGTGTAGAACCCTGAACTCATTGTTCTTCAAACTGTTCCATGGAATGCCTGTGTCTACTTCAACTGGACATGTGGCTTCTCGTTAATGTGTCTCATTCACCCCTTGTTTTATCAATGCGTCTGAGCAGCCACATTGTGTCTGATCATGCCAGGACCCACATCTGACCTCTTGAATATTTGATATTGTGATGGACTCAAGGAATTTTTGCAGATCGCATTTTTGTTTATTTTAGTTGTAGGAGAAGTGATGTCACACTATGGTTGGAGCATGTGGAAGTGCAAAGGAGGAACCAGAAATGATGACCAGGAGAGCTCTGGAAAAGAGAAAGGCACATAGTTCTGCATACCTGGCATCACCATCCTGTTTTCTTTTTCACTTCCACATTACGTGTGAGTCTTTAAATAAATGAGTTGAACCTATGATCCATGTCTTTGACTATTTTAAATGAACACACAAGCAGGTGTGAGTGTTTGATTCTTCCTGCCCCTCACAGCCATAGGTCCATTGCTCAGGTACAGAAGCATTCAGTAAATATGCCTAAAACACCATTCTACAGGAAAATTCATGATAGCAAATAGAATTAAGGTTAAGACGCATAGGAGTCCATTGCCAAACCTTTGTGGTGCTATGCGGCCATAGCGTTCCTATTGACTAAACACGCAATTGCCTTCTTTGGGGCACTAAGGTCCCCACCACAACACAGGCATGGCTTGGAAGTCTCATATTTTATGACACAACTAGTGAGACATCTGGCAGCCACTCCGTGCTTATATGCTAACACTCGAGGGTTCGGAACCGCTGGACCCACAGGGATGGCACCATCGTTCAGCTCACGCTTCACCCTGCCCTTTGAACAGCGCACCAATACATGCTTCCTCCCCTACATCATAGGACTGACCAACTACAGATGCCCTCTATTGTGCCGTAAACAGCCTACAGATGTTCATTGCTGTATAGCATGTTTGTATAAATCTTCATGTATTAATGTTTCAGATATATCACACTTAAAGCTCCATGTGGACAGTGTCACTGTCATGGTACGCATAGAGTGAAAAATTCAAGGGGAATTAGTCTGTAGATGTTCAGTGCCTGCCCATTTCAGAAAGTTCATACAACCATAGGACCTTCCTATAGATTGATGCTCTGTTTTTTCTCTCTTAAGTCCCAGCTTTTCATAAGACACCTTCCCATGCATTTTGTTAACACCTTTGGGATGTCACTGAATAAGAAGAGAATGTGTTCTTCATCATTTTCTAACTTTTCCTTCTCCAGGGTGTATTCAATGGTATTTCCTTGCTTGGGTCATAGGTGAAACAGTTAAACAGTCTTGAGCCACTGGGGGAGAGACTGGTGTGATACTGGCAAGTGGGGTGTGCAGGACTGCCCCCCATCTTCTACGGCAAAGTGCTGATCACAGGCGAGAGAGAAGTAGGCCGGAAACTGGTCCCCTGTCCCTTCTGTCTCTTGCTGCTGGTCCGGTTAAGCGCTCGATATTGGCTCCCCCAAGAACAAACCCAGCACAGTGGAGAAGCAATCAGGGGAAGGCTTCCCCACCACTCCATGGTTAGCAACCCTTACGGCCTGGCGAAAGGATCCAGAGGAGGTCAAGAAGGCCTCAGTAAAGTTGTGGCTGCGTCAGGCTCTTTCCACGAATATGGCCTAAGCGAAGGAAGCTCCTCACACCATTTTTTAATCACAGAGGCGTTGGGGGTCACAAACGCCTCACGGCAGACCACCCGTATCACCTAACACCATTATTTGAATGTTGCCTACGAACAGAGGCCTTCCTCTTGTTGTGTTTGATGAGGGCAGGCAAGGCTGAGAGCCAACTTGCTGAGGGTGGGGGCAGCCTGCCTTCCTTTGTGACCAAGGCCCCACTGAAGGGATCGGGACAGCCTGCCCACCTTGACTCCATGGCGGAAGCCCTCACTCTACTGGAAACTGCTCTAAGGACACATTCTGCTCAGTTCGATTGGTTCTCCAAGCTATTCTAGACGAAGACCCCCCTAGAGTATAGGATCGACGCAGTATCCATAGATGTCAATTTGCTTAGGACAGACCATCACAACTTGGCGGAGCGAGTTCTCACTCGCCTCCCTTCACCCTACTGTTCAAGAGCTACAAACCCAGTTGATGCAGCTCCAAATGGAGGTAACTTCCCTACACAGAGGAGCGGAAGATGCTGAAAGAAGAGCTTGACGCAAGAATATACGTCTGCCAGGTTTTCCTGAGCGGGCGGTTGGTCCCAGCATGGAGCTATTCGTAGAGAAATGGCTGACTGACAACGTTTGGGAGGAACTCCTTCAAAGTTTTTCTCAGTAGAAAGAGCTCACAGAGTTCCCTGATGGTTCCCCAAACTCAGTGCCCCACCTCGACCCATCATAGCTCGCCTCCTTAACCTCTGAGATCGAGATATGATTCTTCATTTATCCCATACGAAAGGCCCATTTCGCCATCCATGAAGGTCAGAGATTACAGTATACCCTGACTTCACCACTGAGGTACAGAAACAGCATAGCTCATATTACAAGGTAAAGCAATGTCTCAGAGAACTGAACTTTAAATATGCGCTCCTGTTCCCAGCAAAACACAGGGTGATAGATGGTGAGGGTACTCGAATGCTTACCACTCTGGAAGATGTGTGGAGTTGACTACACGCCAAAAGCTCAATGCTCTCCCCGCAAGAGGTTCAAGATGAAACAACCTGGCTGACTCCGCGTGGAAAGAGAGGCACGTGTACGCCTCCTAGGGCTGGACCGTCTTGAGCCCAGGCAGCAAGAAGCAGTATTGGAGGCTTCACAAATGTCCTTCAACCCCTTTTTGGCCCTCGAAGACCGACCACTCACTGATCCAAGCTCCGACTTCCTCACAGACTTCCCGGGAGGAGGGTCCAACGCTTACCCATGCACAGCTTCCAATCTATAGGAACATAGACGCTGCCCCGATTTTGTCCGGCCCCGTAGACCCATCCAGATGCAGAACGCTTACCCCTTTAATGGCCCACCCTTTAGCTACATATGTCCCCTTCAAGGCTTCAGTTCCACATGTGGTTCTTTCCCGGGGCCCACCTTGCAGATCTCCTCCTGCAGAAGGCCTCCTTACCGTCCCCCTTGGAGAGAGAAAGGCCTTCATATGGACTAGAGTGAAAAACAGTGCCTTGCACATTGCTTAAACAGTTTGGGGAGTTGTGGCATGCAACTTGTTGCAGTTGAAGCCTGGGTTCGGGGAGTTGTTACAAATGTTTATAGTGTTCTGATGTGTCTAGCTGGCAAAGTGAATATTGGGTACTTGGAAAGAACGTTGGGGAATGGAGAGGGGAAGACAGGAGTAGGACTGTGGACTATATATTTTCATCATGGGTGCTGATTATGCTGCACTAAACTGGAACATCCAGGGCATAGGCACACCTGCTAAAAGACACAGAATATATGATTACCTTAGACGCAGACGAGTACTCTTTGAGTGCCTCCAAGAGACACACTTGACCCAAGGGGAGCTACTTAAGCTCAATCGGAGATGGAGAGGACAGATATACGGCACAGGATACTCTGCCTATGCTAGGGGAGCTCTTATCTGGGTAGCCCCAGAGATGCCTTTTGTTAAGCATAAGTTTCATATTGATAAGGAAGGACGATATGTCCTAATAGAAGACACCCTGGATGAGCGTTTTATCATGATTGCACCGCTCTATGCCCCAACACAGCACAAGGCACTTTCTTAAATACGCTGGCTCCTGCCCTCCTACATGACCCCAGGGCACCAGCACTCTGGGTGTGGGGACTTTAACTGCATACAGGATAAAACACTAGATCGATTGATACCTCCCCACCAAACACCTCTGGCTTACTGGCCACTAAGCATTTTCAACATTGGTCCTCTACCCTAGACTTACATGACATATGTCACCTAAATCACCCTGGGGAAAGGAAATACTCCGACTATGCACCGGGACACCGAATACATACACAACTTGACTATTTATTATAACTCACAGTGTTGGCTGCTTATACGAAGTTCTGAATACTTGGGCAGGACCTTATCCAACCATAATCCCCGTAAGATGATGTTTCAGTGGGGCAAAATTAAGCCACCCATCCCATCATGGGGACTGAGAGCAGAGGCCTTACATGACATGGTATATAAAGAAACAATAAGCTCTCATATCTCTGCTTACTTTGCTGATAACCTGGGCTCAGTGGGTGATCTGAGGGTAGATTGGGACTCAATGAAATTGGTCATGAGAGGTCACTGCATTGCTACATCGTGGGGGATGAAATCCTCTCTTACGCGCAGTGTGCTTGAGCTTGAGGACAACATCCGTAATCTTGAGAAGGAGGCAATCCATGCCCCTGCTGCACGGCGCTCCTGCCATATTTCCTCCCGCTATGTCAGCAGCTAGAAAGCAAGCACTGATAAAAACCCCTGTCTGCCCGGCAATACACATAAAGCGTACTCCAGACTCCTACAACAATTTTCATTGTTACCATGTTCGTACCCTTAAATGTAGTCAACTTGGGGAGCACATAATGAATTACCCACCAACCTTTTGTCCAGCATAGACACCTTAAATGTTCGTTACCCCCTTAGTTACTTTCCCTCTCCCCCTACATGTTTCATTGGGGCCATCCAGCAAGTTTTATACCATGATGTGGTTATACTGATGCTTGTAGCAGGCAGAATGATGACAATCACTGGTTAGCCCCTAAGATGGCGTGGATATATCAATTATGGATGTCGATTGAAATGTCATAAGTTCTTAGGTGCCCTAGAATTACTTGCTTTTAACTTAAGTACTGATATCATTCTACACCATATGAATGTCTTCTTCTGCACACTGTTATGCTGCTACTTGCTTACTACTTCTGTTACGATAAAACTAATAAAAGATATTTAAAAAAGAAAAAAAACATGGAGAATCCTGTTTATAGCAGCAAAAATTACTTCCCAAATTTTCTTTCATGGCATCCTGTTTTGGGCATTTTTTGTCCCAGCCCAGAGTTCTGGTTTATATATTTGTCTACCAGCCTTTACATAAACTACCTGTTGATTTGTGGTGAGAAATGATGGCCATATGAGTGGCCTATTCTTAGACTGCCGTTCAGAAAGGCTTTTGATTTCTCTATTGCCAATTTGATATGTATGTCCCACTTGAGGTGATTTGTGATGATGAGGCTTAGGTAGGTTAAGGGGTTATCTTCTACTAGTCTTGAGTAACTAATAGAGAAGATGTTGTTATCTCTTCAGTGTTTCCTGAACTCCAGGGTGTTTATCTTAAGACCATTTTCTTGGCAGCTCTTGTCCATTGATGTAATTTGTGCTTACAGGCCCTTTGCTGTTCAGGCAATTAGTATGGAATCATCTCCATATATTAGTGCAAGGATCTGAAAGTCTTGAATTGCTGTTGTATCCTTTAAGTTTTCATGGCTTCTCTATATAGGTTGTGTTAGAAAGGTGGTCCCTGGTTGGCAGTCAATTTGCACTCTATCCAAGCAGGGAACCTCACTCTAATCAGGGCAATGGAGATACACACTTAAGATAACCCCTGCTCACCCCCTTGGTAGCTTGGTACAAGCAGTCAGGCTTTTCTCAAAGGCAATGTGTTAAGTATTTGTACCAACACACACAGTAATACAGTGAAAACACTACAAAATGGACACCACACCAGTTCAGAAAAATAGCCCCAAATTATCTAAATCATCAAGACCAGAACAACAAAAATCCAATATACACAAGCAAAGTTATGAATTTTTAAAAATAAAGAGTATTACTTCATAGAAATCAATGGAAACGTTGTTACATAAAATACCTGGTTTGCATAAAAAATAAAGCTGCACGGGCAAGTGTGCATCGTAAGAGTCAGCAATGTGTTGATTCCTTACTCGCAAGTGAGGCCGCACATCGGTTCTTCTCTGGCCGAGTAGATGATGGTTCGTTTTTCACTACTGCAGGAAAGCGATGCGTCGATTTCTGGACGGGCACCCCGGATCTGGGCAGTTTCACATTGATTTTGATGCCCAGCAATGTTGTATGCGAAATCCATGCTGCTTGGGGTTTACATGGATTTCAGCAGCTGCAATCAGGTGTTCCGCCGTTTCTCCAGCTGCGATGCAGGTGATGCGTCGATTTCCCAGCCACGATGCAGGTGGTGCATTGATTTCTCAGCCATGATGCAGATGGTACGCTGTTTCTACAACCGAGTTGCAGGTGGTGCGTCAACATTTTCCCTGCACGCTCCTATGCGTGGATTTCTACCTTGGTTCCACCAGCTTCACCTTTCAAGCGTCCGGGGACTGGATAGGGTGCCACTTGTCAGGGTAGGAGTCTTAGAAGAGAGTCGAGGTGCTGGCAGAGGAAGTCTCTGATGGCCCTGAGACTTCAAAACAGGAGGCAAGCTCAGTCAAAGCCCTTGGAGACACTTCACAAGCAGGAATATGCCAAGCAGCAACTGCAAACCATCCCCGCAAAGTCACAGGCAAAGGGGCAATATTTCTCCTCCAGCTCTTCAGCTCTTCTCCTTGGCAGAGGTTTCTCTTGATTCATGAATTAATCTAAAATTCTGGGGGTTTGGGTCCACTACTTGTACCTCTTTCTGCCTTTGAAGTTGGCAACTTCAAAGGGAAGCCTCTGTTGTTCACAAGATCCTGCGTTGCCCAGGCCTGACTCCAGACTCACACCAGGGATTGGAGACTGCATTGTGTGAGGGCAGGCACAACCCTTTCAGGCAAAAGTGTCAACTCCTCCCACCACTCTAGCCCAAATGGCCCATCAGGATATGCAGGTTACATCCCAGCTCCCTTTTTGTCACTGTATAGTTGAGAGTCACAAACAGCCCAACTGTCAGTCTGACCCAGACAGGGAATACATAAGGGGATAGTCACAGAATGGGTTAAGCAAGAAAGTGCCCACTTACTAAAAGTGGCATTTTCAAACTGACAATTTAATAACCAACTTTACCAAAATATGTATTTTTAAATTGAAAGTTCAGAGGCTCCAAACTCCATATCTCTATCTGCTCCCAATGAGAAACTGAACTTAAAAGTGAGTTAAAGGCAGCTCCTATGTTAACCTATGAGACGGATAGGCCTTGCAACAGTGAAAACCGAATTTGGCTGTATTTCAATGTTAGGACATGTAAAAACACGCCAGCACATGTTCTACCTTAGCATACACTGCACCCTGCCCATGGGGCTACCTAGGGCCTACCTTAGGGGTGTCCTACATGTATAAAAAGGGGAGGTTTGGACCTGGCAAGTGGGTGCACTTGGCAGGTTGAATCAGCTGTTTAAAACTGCACACACAGGCACTGCAGTGGCAGGTCTGAGCCATGTTTACAGGGCTACTCGTGGGTGGCACATTCAGTGCTGATGGCCCACTAATAGCATTTGATGTACATGCCCTGGGAACCTCTAGTGCACTTTACTAGGAACTTACTAGTAAATCAAATATGCCAGCCATGGAGAAACCAAACAGCAGTGCAATTCACACAAGGAGCACTTGCGCTTTAGCACTGGTCAGCAGTAGTAAAGTGCCCAGAGTACCAAAACCAGCAAAAACAGACAACACACAGTCAAAACATAGGAAGCAGAGGCAAGAGAGACAGGGGAGACCATGCCAAGGATGCCAGGTCTAACAAGTTGTTTGTACATAGAGAAAACAATAACGGAGCTGATGCTAGGAATATGTGGCTAAGAGGACCCTTTTGGTTGAGTCTTGGGATGTTGTATCTGTATGAAGCTTTTTTAAACAGCAATAATAATACTGGATCATTCCCATGTCAAACGGTTTTCTCCATAGTTTGTGCCTTGGTAGAAGTTTAAATACTGCAGTGAAATCTAAATAGGCCACATAAAGTGGCATCTTTTCTGCAGTGCTGTACCTTCAATCAAGAACCAAGACAATCCTATCTCAATAACATGAACACTGCATGATTTGAATCCCAACTTTCACCAAATGCCAAGTCACTTGGATTCGCCCCTGACACAAATTTCACCCTTATGAAACACTGGCAAAAAAACAAAGATGGCCTGGAATCAGCTATCTCTTCTAAACAATGTGGAACCATTTCTTTGAGAAAGTGACTTCAGAAATGATGTTCAGGCCCTTGTACTGGCTCCCCTGGATGGAGGTAGTCCCTTCCTATTTGGCCTCCCAGATTCCACACGTGCACGGCTTAAAGGCATTCTACTTGCTGCAGGATATCTTATCTGAGGCCTGAAGAAATATGATCACATCACCCCTATCCTGATTTAACTGGGTTCCTTTGCCAGCCCTCATCATCATCATACCTGCGTTCTCGCTTATCTTCTAGACAAGATCACTATCTCTGTTGGTTATCAGCACACCTGCTGACAGGATGCCATTACACTATAAAGGAAGAAGTGTAAAAAAGAAAAAAACAAGGCAGTAGGCCAGTTGCATATTTGCACCCAGGATCTGGAACAACATTGTCATATCAGGACGACCTCAGCGCAACTACATTTTACAAAAGATTTGACGACACCTCTTTAAGCAACACTTAGGCAGTTTTGCCTAAAAAATATTACCGCCGGCTAACGCCATTTTGGTGCGCCGTGCGGGTGTCAAATTTATACTTTGGTGTAAGTCATTTTTTTTACGCACACTGCAGCGTCAAGTCGTAAAGCAAAACTACGTTAACGTGGGGAAATGACTGTGGGTCGATTTACGACACCGCACACCGGATATGCAGCGTTTTTTGACGCAATAGCGTCAAAATTCCCCGCGAACACAGCCATTTCAGCAGAGGAGAGCCAAAATGGATCCCAGATGCCTGTACAGACCCCAGGAAGATGACAACAGACCAGGAACAAGGGAGGAGGACCCACACAAGAACCAGGACACTTTTAAGAAGAAAATAAAGTGTTGCTTCAGTGCTGAGGAACAGGAAATTCTGGTTAAAGAGGTGACGGAACCCCAGCACCAACTGTTTGGCAACTCAAAGTTACCAATCAGTAGGAGAGAGGCAATATGGCAACAAATTGTTGACAAGATTAACAGTGTGGCAGAAGTACGCAGAACACTCATCGAGTGCAAGAAACGCTGGCATGACTGCAAGTGCAGGACCAAGGAAAAGATGGCCAGGAACAGGAAGGCAGCACTGCAGACTAGAGGTGGGAGTCAGGCACACCAGGAGGCCCTGGACCACATGGAGGAGATGGTCACAGCCGTCATCCCTGAGGAGATCGTCACAGGGGTTCAAGGGATTCAAGGACAGGACAGCGCAGACTACCAGGAGACAACACACATGCACGGTAAGTCGCATGGGGAATTATAATGCACTAATGTCAACTGTAAGCAGGGGGGATACCGACCACAAAATGCATGGAAGTCATCATATACTTGGATTGGTATGGGTAAAGGGGTATGGCATGGCATGCACAGAGAAAAGCTGGGGCACACCATTACACTACACCAACAACAGTCCCATGGGGGCATGCTGCCTTGCCAACGATAGAGCAAAGGTAAAGCCACGCCAGGAGGGAAGGGCACAACATCAAACTGACATCCTGGCACACGTCAGCCCCTATACCCCATACAATAACTAGGGCCCAATTAACAACCTCTAGCCATACAGACAACTGGAATGTATCAGTTACAACAGTTGCCACTACCACCTCCGCTCTGTGTGCAGCTCAAGTAGCCAATGGCAGTAACGTACCCATAGATCATACACACCTAAATTAGAGGGATGAGGATGACAACTTCAACAATCCCCTGAAACAAGACAAATGTGAATGCCCATAGTTGCCGCAAACATCAGCCAATGTCATCAACATTAGGAGCTACACAGCACTAAGGTCACACCCAGGCTACATATGTCAGGGTCCATCCTGTGCCTGAGTCACAATGCAACATCCCAAATATCATACTGCTCAGACAACAGCATTGAGTGGGAGGACACATGTAACTGGTCACTGACATACACCTGCACAATCAGAGGAGGAAATAGGACACTGCTCCGACTATCAGGGCAATCCAATCTCCACACATTCCCCAACATCAGCTGTACACATTACCAATGCCAACATCCATATCGTGCCATAACAATGCTGTTCATAGGATACGCTACATGTCAACTACATATAAGTGGACGTGAAAGATCAGAGACTGGGGCAGGTCCAGATTGTTAAGTGTGGTGCCAGTGCCATCAGAGCACCCACAGCAAGTGAAAGGTCTCACCATGAGAATGGATGTAGACGGAGGCTTGAGTAGGACAAGAAGGTGGCAATTCATTATTTGGCCTAAAACAACACTAGAGGAGATAATGCTGACAAGTCCAATAACTTAATACAATACATGTGCCATGCTTGTGGGCCATAGGCCTGGGAGATTGCCCATCTGGAAGACTGGAGCAATGAACAGGAAACAAGATCACAATGTGAAATCATCACAAAGCAGGCATGTCACATCACAAATGCCACAACACACACACTAATTGTACCCCATTTCATTTCAGAGGACGATGGATCTCCTGCTGATATGCCTGTCCCGGAATACCCTGATGACATGGATGACAAGCTGACAAACATTCCCCAGCAGACCATCCAAGATGTCCTTGGAACCCTCCAGATCCCATCGTCAATCACAAGGAGGAGTACAGAACAAGCAGCCATCGCAGAGGATCCACTCACCACCCCAATTGTAAGACCTGCCAGCTCCAATACAGCTGAGGACTCAGACTACACAGGCACCAGCTTTGAGAGAACTGTAGTTGGAGTACAGCGGGAGCTGGCCAATGAGGTGCTGGTGGGAAAGCAAACTATGGCAGACAGCCTAGAGGGGGTGCGTTTGTGCATGATGTCATCTGCAGATCAGGCAGCAGCTATGCAAGCCCTAACATCCATCCTGCAAGGACTACAAGAAACTGTCAAGTAATTCACTACTGCAGTAAGGGAGTTGCCACAACACCTCGCACCCCAAACCTTCCACTGTATGGACGAATGCAATCATGACCCCCTCAGGGCCGACCTGGCTGCCTACCATCGTGATGTGGCTGCTATTCTTAAGAATCAGCAGATCCTCCTTGCAGCAGTACTGCCCTTAAGACCTTCACAGGTAGCAGCGACCGGGATGTCTGACTCCACGTCTTCTAACACTGAGGTGTGTGTTGCCCCTTCACAACCACCACCACCAAGGACAGAGGAGGCAACACACACATCAGAAGAAGAAGACATGGAACAGGTCACCTTCACACGGAAAAGTACCCGGAAACACTAGTCCCTGCCACATGGCCAACTATTACCAAGGTCCAGCGCTTTGTACCATGCCAGTCTTACAACAACTGTGCTCAATGACTGTTCTGCAAACCACTGTTAATCTTGTCATCCTGCCCAGTGATTGTCTCTCACTTATTCATTGGCAAATCCTGTCCCTCTGCACTGTCTGACACATCACCCCAGCATGTCAAATGCATTTTCCTTTACCACTTGTGTAGGATCACAATGGAAGATGTCACTATAATGGACTCACAATCATGGACAATGTACATATAGCACTACAGCACTTTTCAATAAATAGCACTTACACAACCACTGACACATCAACTGTGCAGTAGATAACTGAAATGTGACTCCTGTCAAATTACATAACTTGTCAATACAACTGTCCTGAAATTATGTAGTCAGATAAATTTGCACACTGGCCAGGATTGCATCATACTCTGCCCTTCCTGAGGGTAATATCTGATGAAGTGAGAAACCATACACCATTATGCTGTGTTGGACAGAATAATGCTTCCTCAAGGGATATCTAAGTCATCAAATAGTAGCAGCAAAATGTTGTCACCATGCAATACTAACACATATAACAGTGCCCACAAATCTAAGCAAACACTCCAAAAACTGCATGAATGAAGGTGTCTGAGTTTACATCCAAATAAGTAATCATGCTGAACAGTGTCACAAATGATGTCTGTGAGTCATGAAGACGATACTACAAGAGTGCTTACGACAACTCACCTTATAAGGGTGTCCTTGAACATCACACTGCAGTCACACCTAAAACAGTTTCCCCAATACCAAATCTGGAAGCACTGTTTGTGACTTTGAAAACACACTTATTGACAAAAACACTTTGGGATCCATATTAACTGAGATTGGTGGTTGCAATGAATGGTTGAATCTTTGCAAGGTAGCTCTGGGGTAGGTGCCAATCTTACAACTCAGTTGGGATTTGTTCGTAGCATAGGACACAAATGTAATAGAACAAAATTAATGTACACTTATGCCAGGGCCCTGATCAACAAGCATTTAACACATACTGTAAAGGGTTCACTATATATATTTATTAAACGGTAATAACAGAAGAGGAAACTCGGGGAAAAGTCTTACCTACCCTAATCTACCCTAACTACTCATTACCCACAACTGTCCCTAACTAACCTAACCTAAACTTATCACATGTAACAAAACATTCTAAACATCAACCACCCATCCCCCTTATGAGACGGGACACATGGAGGACAACAGATACTAACCTAAACACATACTATACTATCCTAAACAAATATATATATATTTTTAAAAAAAATATTTTTTACATTTCTTTCAGTTTTATTTTTTTATTTTTTTTGTAAACACACAAGAACCCCAACATAGCCATCCACCCACCCACCCACACGCTCAAAAAGTAAAAATAGAAAGAATCAGGACCCCCCACCCACTAACACCAACTAAACTAACAGCCTATATTAACCTAACACTAACCCCTCTAAATATAAGAACAAGGAAAGAGGAGGGAGGGAATCATGTCCATATTAAAAGTCTAGAGGATGGCCCTCCGGAGGGTCCGCTTTATGGACCGCACACGCCTGTTCATATGTCCAACATCCCGCTGCAGGTGACTGATTTTCCGGAGCACACAGTCCATTTTTCTTTCCATTGCCTGAAAAGCTGCAGGGTCAACTGTAGCAGCTAGAGCAGTCTGGGTACCGGCGGAGGATGTGTGTGGGCGTGTAGAGTCAATGCCTGTGGGCTGCCCTGAAGGTGTTCCACTGCTTGGGCCTGGAGCAACTGCAGAGGTTGGGACAACAGTCCCAGCTGTGGGTGGTGCCACCTAAGTGGAAGTGGTGGTTGTGCTAGTGGTGGCTGTGGTGGGCAAAGTAGGACCACCCTGTGGGAAAGCCCTCCATGCTCTGGAGGCCTCTTTGTTCCGGTATCTTTGGCCATCCGTCTGAACCCCGACTCTACCAGCAGGATATGCTGGTACCTCATAGCCCGGCTTTGGAATTCACGGACCTGGATGGGTGTCATGTTTGCAGCTGTGAAGACAAAGGCAAACAATTTACCTCAGGAACTGCATTGTGTGAAATGGCACAAGAAGTAAATCAGACAGTACATCTACTGTACTTGTAACAGCTCATATCATCATACAGATCATTGAATGTCCCTTGAAGTACATGGCAGGGCAGCCTACAAAGGTCATATCACACATAGCACATCCAAACCCTACAAGATGGGTAACAACTGGCAATAATTTGACATCAGAGTTCTGGCAGTTGTCAGCTAACAATCATGCTGCACATCCTCCGCCAATGCCAGGACTACAGATGTCAGTGTACGGGATGGAAATCTAAAGCCACATGATCTGCAAGGTGTAATTGGACTTGCTAGTATAGTACTCATGTGCCATACCTGAGTGTGTATACTAGGTTCCGACCAAACATTCACTTATTCACATGTCTGTGTAACATACTGGTAGCATCAGTCCTAGGTACCCTATTCACAAACCCATGCCTGTGTTTGAGGGTGGGGGGTGGAGAAACAACGAACAATTCCAAACAACATGGACACTCAGGAGTCTATAAAAAGCTGGACATGTGTTTGGCTCTACACACACACCACAGGTAAGGTCTATCAACAAATAGGAGACAGCAAACCCTTGACCAATCCTAGCGCCACACATGTCAGGAAATGCAGACCTTTGTCCACATCATGTACTTCCAGTAAGGCATGACTTACAACAGACACAGAGTTGCAAGAACACCCATGGTCATGATTTGCATGCACACCTAGGCCATTGCACTCAAGTGCCACATACTTGTATCACTACATGTGGAGCTACATGCTGCTAGGAAGTTCAACCTACATTTTAATAAGTACTTTGGTGAATAGGGAAGCAGAAGTCTGTTGGAAAGCGATTTGCAGTCCCAATCTGGGAGAATGTGGGTCTGACAGGCAGACTAAATCTGAGATGAGTTCCAGTGCGACTCTTGTTGATACAAGTGTTTTCCACATGACTCACCCCAGTTCTCATTGTGGGGCCTACAGGAATTACCTACAATCCCTAGATAATACAATAGGATAAGCATTGGCCAACTCAAAAATGGTGAGAAACTGAAATCCCACTCATGGAACAAGACAAATGATTGGCCAGAGCTTCATACCTTGCTATGTGTTCAACACACAGGAGTCCATCACACATCACCAGCAAACACAACACATAACAGACATATCAACACTTACTGAAGTGGTCAGGGTCCTCAAATGAAGCCACCTCTCCCACAGTGTAGGGTGCCGGTCCACCTGTAAGGCATGGAAGGAAGAAATGTGCTCAAAATCTGTGCACTGACCAACAATTCCAAAGACAAAAACAATGTGTAAGATGACATAAGTAATGAAAGCCTTTCAAACATGATGATACTGCATCTGATATAGCACGGCTAACATGTACATAGCATGGGTCTCCTGTGACAGTTACACACATATCTGCACACATGCAGTGGCCCTAACTATCATGTGGTGGCAAACATGCTCCTTCATTGGTGAACAGAAATAATAATGGAGTGTAATCATCTCATCATGTGCATCCAAGAGAGACATCCAAAGCCTGGTTACTTGAGGACTGCATTATCAGTCAAACAGCCTATGTGCCATGACACATTTATGACACATAGGTACAATGTACAGAGGGGCAGGTACTTTTGTAAGCCCTCATGTTGTTACAGTTTCTTCATTTGATGTGGCCCAGCAATGGTGGTTTGCACCAGACATAGAGATATGAACCCATGTGCATACATTTGGACTGCCATCCCTAATTGGAATGTGGCACAACAAACTCCAAATACCAGTGTAAGATCTTAGCTGAGGGCACCCAACACCTTTTCCCGGTGTTTTCAAATCCAGATCTGACATGTATCCAAAAAGATGAAGGACCACAATAATCCCTAACATTCATAGAACTTCCAAAAACGCTTTCCTTACACACTCAGCAGACACACATGAGACATATGTCTGGCCCACATTGCTATCATCAATTGACGTTAAGCCAGCACTCATTTTCTGCATCAGGTAGTGTTTCTAAAGTCAGTCTAGCTATTGCGTCAACAAAGGTTGCCAATATTTTAGTAAATCTATACTTCACTGGAAAATGTGACCTATATAGACATGATTGGCTCCTATTTTGTGTTGCTGTCTGACACAAAGGCGGCACCAAATTACATTAAGCAAAAGTATTCTGTAAGTTTGCAGAGCACGTGCTTCCTGACAGCTAGCAATTGTGGTCCTTCACATAGTCCATCAGTGACCCTGTATGTTTCCGCAGCATTCCACAAGGTCAGCAATTTAGCCGGCAGATATTGTACAGATCATCTGATGTCCCTACAGAGATTTTAATTGTGCAGATTTACATGATTTGTACTCACCAACAGGGCCACCAATCACTATTCCCAGGTTGTCCAGCATATCTTGCTCCTTGGTGATGAGGTCAGCCCAGCGGTGCTTCAGCTAGTGGTCATTCATCTGGCTCTCATACACGCACTGCAAGTGATGCAGCACCTTTCCCTACCGGATTCGTTACGCCTCAGTGTGATACCCCGGTATCACCCTGCCCCCTGCCTCGATCATGAGTGGGAGGAAATGGCACACCAGCCATATAAACCCCCCAAGCTCCTCCTCACCCATCCTGCCAAGACGTGGCCTACCCAACATCTCAGCACCGAAAAGGGGAATAGGGGTTAAAGAAGAAGAAAGGAGAAAAGGGGAAAAGTAGAAGTACAAAAAAAAGTAAACTTAACAACTAAAAGAGCCCAACTAACCCCAAACTAGCACTACCCAGAACAGACTCCCACAAACAACAAATACAATACAATACCGGACAATTGTAAACAAAACACACTCAGACAGTATACAACAACAATATTTATTTCACAAAGTAACAAGTAAGGTAGCACACAGGACACAAAAGCACAAATCACTCGACAACACTCTGAACACAGCCACACAGTCTAGAAGATTCACAGACTGCAAAGTGAAAGTGAAAGTACACCCACTGTACATAATCTGTAAACAGGATATCCTATTACATCACTTCCTGCATAAAATGGCCGCCGTTTTTATCATTATGCGTCATATTTTTTCACGCATACAGATTGTGCGTCATATTTTTCTACGCACATGAGTGAAAATTAGGCCGCATCCAAATAATGGTAAACAGTCGTGCATGAAGGTGATCACAGGTGTGTGCTCCATCTGTTTCTCGCAAGTCCTGTATGTGAGATTTGCATTCAAATGGCCAACAGTACTTTTCACATGGGAAGCAATCTACAGGTGTTAACAGGGCTTAGTAACTACAAGCCAGTGTATTAATTGACCTGACGTCCATGCAGTCAGATGTACTATGACAATGGTATACCATAGGAAAGTGTGTAGCATACTGGATTACTATTGTTTGTCTGTGTGTGTAGAGGAGGGAATATCAGGGTACACATATTACTATTCCAGGGACCTCTTCAGACAGATGGGTTGTGACCAGGAGCATGGGTGTGACAGGAGGTAGGAAATGGGCTGACATGTACATGGAATGTCATGTGCGCAATGCTTGTCATAGGTATGGCACTTGTGCTGTCTATGTTCTGCTTCTAGGGATCTCTAGTCACAGATAGTCCTTGAAAAGATTGAATACAGTTGGACTTACTGCTGTCAAGGGTCTGGTCATACATTCCTGTTACCAATGCAATAGCACATCAACTGCCTCATGTATGAGGCTTGTTTTCCCCTTATTGAGTGATGGTGTCTTAGTTGTGTGCCATATGCTGTGATGAACCATGTTTCCAACATGTATGTGTGAAATAGGTGTGATCCTCTGCTATTGCCTTTCAAAGGTGAAATGTACAGGATATATGGCATTTACAATATTTGTGTATGTGACTGTTGTATGATACGCATTACAATTGTTCTGGGATTTTCTGTGTCCTGATCGGTATATCAGCAATGCTCCATGAGGCTGCACTCTTATTCTGATAGTTTGAGATAAAGGTGAGCAAAAATGATTAGCCAAACCATACTATGGTGATTATTATTTGTGTTTATTTACATTAGTTCATACAGTAGTGATGGTGATTATTTTTACAAGAAATTGTTCACGATATGTTGGCGCCTATGCAATCCAGCAGCCGTGTTTTGTTGTTCCCCCTCATGTCGCAGGCCACCATCCTCCTCTTCCTCCTCTTCAGGCATGTGTGGCTCTGGTTCCAAGAGGGGAATGTTCCTTCTTATGCAAATGTTGTGCAGGATGGCATATGTTAGAATGATCTTACAGTCCATTTCAGGGGAATATAGGAGGCTACCACCAGTGATGTCGAGGCACCTGAATCTCGACTTGAGGATGCCGAAGGTCCTCGCGACTATGCTGCGTGTCCTCCTATGTGCGTCATTGTAGGCACGCTCTGCTGCAGTGCTTGGGTTGCCAAATGGTGTCATTATCCATGGCTGGATCCCATACCACTGATCAGCTGAAAGAGAAAATGAATGGGATCATGTTGATGTAGCTTACCCCATTGATATCACCTTGCATTGCAGTAGGTGTCTTGTGTTGTCTGTGACTCTTTTGTGTTATTGTGTTGCATCGTAGGCTTGTAGGATGTACCATCTGCATTGTGTTGTTTCCTTGGCTGCACAAGTGTTTGCTGCTGACCGGTTGTCAACAGTATATTTTGGGATTTGCAGTGCAGTGTGCACTCCCTAGCATTGTAACTTGTGATACAGGTGTCCCTGTGTCTTCACTGGGGGTGAGATGATAGTTGCATACACAGGTTCAATTTGACAGTGTTGTTAACACGTTCACATCAATGTACCCTGGACATCCCATACCTTTAGACTTATGCAATGGATTAATTTAAACATCAGTGAGACACTTACATTGTGCAAGGTGACAATTAGGCAAACCACTCCAAACGTTGTGATCATTGACGTCTTAACATTAGACTGTACACTAATTTCAGATGTGTGACAGGTTCAATGGTGACCTATGAAACATGGCTAGTGATGTCACGACCTCATTGTGTTCCTGTCGACATGTTGCTGTTGTGGTGTATGTGTTGTGTGTCCTTGAGGGTTGCTGTGCAGTGTGTATATAAGTAGGTTTCTGTACTTACCAAGAAGTAGTCCATTGCCATACCGTCCATCCTGGAAGTGTTGATTGATGGTGCTGTGACGGAAGATGAAGGAGTCATGGACACTCCCATGATATTTTGCCATGATGTTGGTGATCAATCCTTGGTGATCGACAATGGCCTGCACATTGATGGAATGTGTGTGCTTCTTGTTGCGGTAGAGGCGTTCAGTTGCAGCAGGTGGCACAAGATGTACATGTGTGCAGTCGATTGCACCAAGGACATGTGGGAAGCAACTAATGAGGTAAAACCCCTGTTTTGCTTCCTGCTGCTTCTGCAGTGTGTTAGGGAAGCAGATGTGGCAGGGTGTGAGTCCAATGATGGCATCCAGTACTTTGGGCAAAAACGCAGAGAATGATGGCTGTGATATTCCGGCAACCAGGGCACCAGTTGTTTGAAAAGAGCCACTTGCCAGCATGTGAAGTACGGCAAGCAGCTTGGTTTCTGTTGGGATGGTGCGGGATGTCAGCAAGGTGGGTGCCAACTGTGGCCTAATGTTGCGCAGCAGCTGCTGAATGGCCTGCCAGTTCAACCTGTACCTCTGGATGATGTCATGTTCCCTGAGGCCATGAAGGGTTGTTCTGGTGCGGAATATCCTCTCCTGCCTTCTGCGCTGCCTTTGGGGTCCCTGCTGGTGTTGTGGTAGCTGCTGTTGTTGCTGCTGGGCTCTGCGTCTGCGTGCACGCTGGATGAGAAGCACCTCCATGTCTCCCTTTTGCTGCTCTGCTGCTCTGCTGTTGCTTCTGTGTGTTCTGATTAAATACAGGTGTGTTTGCCCCATTTTAATGCCTGCCCTGACCCAGACGATTTTTGATGCAAATCGGGCTGTGATTCATTTTCTGGCTCCGCCTCCCGGCCGTGCAGCATTTTTGCCCAAAAGCAATTTTTGACGCACATTCGGCGCAGACAGAGTACAAATATGCCCCTAAATCACAATGCATCAACTGTCAACAAAACACCTACCATGTCTATCACTCATTTATTTATGCTTTGACTCTGCAGTGCTCAGATTCCTTTTGTCTAGGTTTGTTCAATAGAAATATTGCTAACATAAATATGTACATATGAAAAAAGGTAAATATTTGGCCTATGGTGGAAATAACTTCCCTGAAGCCCTCTTGGATTAGGTTTAAGATGTTGTTTTTGTGATTTTTATGATACATCCTTCTAGGGCTCTAAGTACTATCTTGGAAAAGATTTTACAATTCAGTGAGGTTGATGGGCCAACAGGGTTTAGGGCCACCTGTGGAGCTTTCATGTATAGGGGGAGATTACACTGTTCCGCCATGGGGAAGGACAGGCATTTGACATGAAGATTTCTATAAAGGTCGCAGAAGGGATTTTTAAAAACCATTCTGGGCAGTGTTAAAATGCCTCAGAAGGCATATATTTCTTATCAGGGATTCTAGGGTAACCAGATTTTTAAAAACAAAAACCTTGACATTCCACAAGAACAGCAGTAGGACTAAAATGTTCCTTCTTCCGAAGGGCATAGAATGGCTTAATTGATAGCACTCACTAGCATCGAAAACACAGACAATAAAGCACAAAGAGTAATTAAATTCAACGTTTATACATAGCATCAACTGTGTTAATTACAGTGTTTTCTGATAAGAGCTGCAACTAATCCTGCATTCAAGCATAGTTTAGGCTCATCTCCCTATATGGTAAGGTGGCCCTCTCTGAAAACAGGCACCAATGCTAAATGTACTGACATTTGTTGGGACAGGTGATGAAAACTGGGACTGTCCCAGCAAATCTGGGATTCCTTGTTCAATCTGTTACTATACATATTTTGTACCCAGGAGCATGCACTTTCATGTCATATGAATGGAATAGTAATCATTCACATTACTGTCAGTATCACCAGATGATAGCAAGTAATATATCAGCTGGCATGCTCTTTCTATTTCATTTAGTTTGAAAATAGCTTTACTTTTAAAAAGCACCATCTGCCATGAATTGCTAGTGCTAAGAAAACTGAATTGCTAAGAAAAGACGTCTTATATCTGTAGCTGTCTCTTAATTATGTCCTGAAGTTAGATGTTAGCTCTTCTCCAGCAATTTCCATCTGAACAAATATTTATTTATTTATTTATTATGTTTGTGGTACACATGCGTACACAGCACACACATAGTCCTGACATTGCCAAATCAGTAAACTGTCTTTGATAATCAGAGAAGGTTATTTGGTCAGTCAAAGTTCTCAATTTCAGACTAATTCTGACCAAATTGTTTCTTCAATTTGCCGAAACCTCAGAATAAATTGCCATAGATCAGGGACATGGGAATACCAATGTCAACAAGACCCACTATTTTTAATAGGAGAGGGGTGCCTAAAATAAAGTCACGGTTTTAAATGACTGACATAAGGATATGAAAACAAATTTTGCAAGCAACAGCCTACTCCTAAGCAAATGCCGCCAATTAATCATCTGTTCACCAATATATGTGTGCCTTTTAAGTGAGTTCCTTCATTATAGCGATTGCCATCTGCTTTATGGATGAACTAAAGAAGAGTACGGTCACAGATACTGAATAAATAGACTTGCGTGGCATTTAAGCGGATTTTGAAAACAAATAAATGATATGAATCTGCTCCTGCATATGACCTAAATAATCATGGGAATACAACAGATGTGCTGGGCGGACTAATAGAGCATTTTATCACCAATTCTAAAGCAAAGTGTTCTACACTGATGAAAATCGTTTTAACCATTGCATCACTGTAGAGAAAGTGTATTAAGGAAGTGGAAGAAACGGTACAGTCTGGTAGTCTGGAGAAATGGAAATCATAAACAGTTTGTGACATACTTAAGTTAAGGATCACCCTGGTCTAAATGTGTAGCCACTCAGAAGTAGATTCATTCTAAGGGGTCTTATTCTAAATAGCCATTTTCGTTATTTGAAGGCTGTGTTCGAACTTGTGCATCTTTAGTCTTGTTAAGGCATCCCAATAGAAAATGTGGTTATGTTCTGCTAGTCTTTCTAAGGAAAATTCAATCAGGAAAAAATCATATAAAAATACAATCTAATGTGTGTGCAAGACCATTGTATAGGAACTGTTCTGGAACTCTAGGTTATGAACAGGAATGTATTGTGGGAAATTACTATTTTCTCCTACTTAAATTGTATAACAGCGTCCAATTCAAGACCATAACAAGTGCTTCGAAAGCTGGATTGGCTACTATGTGGGATAAAGTACCCCTGGTCTTCCATGATGAGTATACTGCAAGTCATCGAGGAGTTTAGTGACCCTACAGAGGAATGAGGCTGAAAACTGAGTTCCTTTATAGGATTATGAAACTCCAAGGTGACTTGCAATATCCTTATAAAGTACCGTAGGGGGTACTTACAGTATAATAAATGGTCGCACCAATGCACTTCCCACATACCTCTTATATTCTTGGTGTGGTGCTCTATCATATGTTTGCAAACATGAAGAATAAAATTAGACTCTCAAACTAAAAATGAAACACACCAATAGGCAATTAGACATTTGTTGCAGAAACTGTTAGAGCCAGTGTAGTATGTCAGATTTGAAAACAAACGCTGTAGCTCAGAATATGTAGAAACATGCAGATAGATTCTGCCTTTCTTAGGAATACCTAAAGCATGGAAAATATGAACTTTGCCATAAATATCTCCTTTCATTTGAACTCTGTTTATCTAGAAAACATAGTAGAACAAGAAAAATAGATGTTTCCTTTTCGTTTTTTGAACTGCAGCTTTAAGTATGCTCTGTGACCTGCCTTACCCCTTAGCTGTTGACTCTGGCTAGTCATTTATTTTTCTCCTGCGACTAGGGGTGTCAAAGGTCGCCTATAAGAGGATATTAGAGACAGGCCTTTGTACAGGAAATGCAGACTCCTATGTTTTATAACACTATTATAGGTAGCTATTTAGATGCAGGATGTGTATGTGAATTTTGTAAGACCCCTTACGGAAAGGGTTATCAATCTAAGGTAAACAGCCAAAACAGCTTTTGTGATATTTTCTTGCTAACTAAGGGGTTAGGACTTAGTGATAAAATAAGGGCCAAATTTATATTTTTTCTCTCAAAACTGCGCTAATGCAGTTTTGCGTGAAAAAGTTTATCGCCGGCTAATGCCATTCCAAGATGCCGGCCAGGTGTCTTATTTATGGAATGGCGCAATCCTGCACAAACGCTGGGTTAACTCATGGAAAATGACATTAGCCAGGTGGGGGTTGCAGTATGTGAGCACGGGGGTTTTGCACCAAAAAATGATGCTAGGCTGGTTAGACACAAAAAAAGATGACTCTAACCAGCTCAGTGTCATTTCTTGACACTAAACATACCATATCACATGACTCGTGTCTTGTAAAAGAGAGGGGTCATGCCCACCACCTCAATGGCCAGCATAGGGTACAAGGGTCCCCAGGGCATGGCCCCTGCATCCAGTTTTTAACAGAAAATAAAGTGCCTCAGCATCTCCCTTAGTCTTTGGCTGTTGCTGCCAACATTGCCCCTCAACCTCCTCAGCATGTGACCTTGTTACCCACCATCACTCTGCAAGTTCTTACTTTGAAATCAGAACTTTTAATGTGAACTGTGTCAAGCATGATAACCTCATCCATTCCTGGTTGTAGTTTGCCTTCAGATATTTGTGGTTTTGCTCTGTTCGTTCTAAATTCAGGTCTAGAAGTAACAAAATGCAGAGTAAAACACATGACTAGAGGATATGGTCCCATCTGAAATGAGAAAAACCGATAACTGTGTAGAAATCCATGCTTGTGCTATTTTCCTCAGTCTATAGATTTTCTATTTTATTTGTGTGTCTAACCTAGTATCAATACGGCACCTGTAGACTGCTTCGGGGTTCGATGCGGAAATAAGCACGGTACACACTCGCACAAACACTCTCTCACTCACACACGCGCAGCATGTTCATCAAGGATCAACAGGTGTATGTGTAAGGTGGGTGGTGAAACCATCGCCCTACATAAACAAGCATTGTTAGGGCTAATAGGTTTAGTGTTGGCTGACAACAGTTTTGACTTTATCAGTGCTTCTTTTGTTTTGTCACGGTTTTTGCAACACATTTATTATTGAGAAAGTTGTGGGCCCTTGTCAATCTAAAAAAATACCTAAAGCAAATATATATTTTTGATTTCAAAAGCACACAGGAGCTGGTAGTCTCTGGCACAGAATGGAACTAATGAGAATGTGCTTCTTGTGAAAGCTCAAAGTGAAGTCCGCCAAGTGGCTAAAGTAAGCTGACCCACTTTCCCATTCTGTAATCTGTAGTGATTAAAAGAAAAATGTGAATCTCTCAATAATAAACCAATGGATCGAGATAGCTGCCGGAAAGGCCCTGTAACTGTATTATACACATAGTCCAAGATTTACTAAGGGTCTGTGTTGCTGTTACATCACGCAAGGTGACGCAAGGCAACACAAGCCCTTAAGTCATATTGACTAAGCCATTCATAGCCACCCTTCATGCCTCTGTGTGGCCTAGTAAATCTCATGTAACGCAAGGCAGACCAAGTCGTGCCTTGGGTTATTCTGTGTTGGAAAAGCATTCATGTGTGGAGCGTGGGTGTTACCACACAGCCACCCGTAGTTTTTGACACGTTCAAAGATTTACTATGAATAGTAAACCTGGAAATGCATTCTTCACACATACAAAGAGGAAAATGCCCCGATGGTTGTTTTTTCGCTAGATGGTGTACTTTCCTGCATTAAAACAATCCTGCCTTAAATGCAGGCACCAGTGCATCATTGTGCAAGTGGCCTATGTTGGCGCTAGGCAGCACATAGTGTGCCAGCGCAGGGAACAAAGCAGGAATGCGCCACATATTAGTAAATCTGATGCATTCCTTCTCTCTTCATTTGATGCAGTGCAGCAAGTTGTCTTCCTGTTTTGTGTTGCAGTGCGCCAAATGTTGGTAAATGTGGACCTCAATGTTAGAAAAATCAAAAGGACTTGGCTAACGGCAGACCTAACAACAACTTCTATGTTTGATGCACACAGATGCCACTTTACTGCTATGCCATGTATAACACCTTCAACCAGCCAGGCTGGGTTTAATGCTGTTTTTAAATCCAGTTGTACAATTGTGGAAACAAAATTACAATCCCAAATGCAAAGTGGTACTGGCTAACATACCTGGACTGTCACACATTATATGCAACCACTTATCAGCAGGAGATATTATGAAAAACACAAAAGTTTATCTAAATTATCTAGGATTTGAAGAGATCTTAGCAGAAACACAATCTTGATCGTAAAAGAAACATGCTCGGTCTCCAAAAAGGAAAATGAAAAATAATATCTCTAAAATTCGCAGTGCTGTACAAACAGAGGTATCACTCATGTACAAGAATAATCTTTCATTAAAGCATCCTAAAGCACAAAGCCATATAACACAAACAGCCATCACAGTGCATCATCCCCTGCCTCTCAATAAAGCAGTATTGGATTATTTCACCATCATACAACATCTAAAAAAGAAGACATTGTATTTTTGAACATGCAGAAACAGGTATATTCTGCCAAGGGACATCCCACTCACCACACAATGTACTATTTATTGGTGCACAGCAGGTAGTTGTGTGCAATTTGGGGAACAAGCATATAAAAGCTTATTTAGAGGGGGATTTTGGTGGTCAGAGCTATGAAAGGGTTCCTATATGTGATGAAAGAAAGACACCAGATGATTTGATTTATAGATCACATGCTTACAGCCACTTTAGCCAGCTTAGTCAGCCATTTATCATGGGAGGGACTCATGATTTTTTTTCCAGTATATCACAACACAAATATTTACATCAGTAAGGGAGGTTGTAAACCATCTACCCCTGTGAATGGAGGCAACCACGCTGTCAGCCATGTCAGGCAGTATAGCCAAACGTGGTGGAATCTGGGTGATGTTGTTTACAGAGGACACAGTGGGCCATATCTTCAGCCAGTAATGCTTAATACTAGCACAATTCTAGAGGATATGGACAGATTGCAGCTGGGCTGTCTACACCAGTAGCATTCAGAATAGGGCAAGAACACAGCTTTATAAGTGACCGTTACCCATAATGAAAAATGTTGAAACTGGAACATTGAGTCTGACCTCTGTCTGGATCTTGTCACTTGAATCAAGCAAGGTAAACCAGTCTTCCAAGGTGTAATCATGGTGTAGTACAATCTGCCAAAAGCCTGTACACGGGTGGAGTATATGCGAATAATCAGCATTCAATACAGGCTCCACACTACCCCGCTAAGTCTCCCAAGCTTTTCAAAGTAGGTCTGCACTGGAGATGTTAGCACAGATATAGAAATCTACCCATTTGGCCACTGATACAGTACATCAATTGATAACATATTTTCAAAGGTGTGTCGTAGTTAAGTGGAATTCAGATTCCAGAACATGAAAGGGCATCAGAGTAGCACCTGCTTCACTTGTGTGATATCGACCTGCTGCCAAGTGGCCCAAAACACAGAGAAGCCTCCAATACCTAGTCCTTTATTATATCACAAAGCTGCTGAGGTATAGAACTTTGCATCAACCTTAAGGAGATAGGCCCTCATAATGAGTCTGATGGTCCTGGGGCCGCCAGACTCACGGTGGTGGGCAGACCGCCGCGGACGTGGTGGTTCGCCCGACATATTATGAACATGGCGGAGCTGCCATATTTGAAACGCCACTACCGCCAGGCTTCCCCCACCTGGCAGCCCAGAGGTCTCGGCATTTGTAATCCTCCAGGGTGGCGCTGCATGCTGCGCCACCCTGAGGATTATGAGCCCCATTCCCCCAGCCTTTTCTTGGCGGTTTACACCTCCAGGGAAAGGCTGGCGGAAAGGGTGACTCGGGCCCCCCTGGGGGCCCCTGCATTACCCATGCATTTGGCGTGGGCATTGCAGGGGGCCCCATGCACAGCCCCGTTGTGCATTTCACTGCCCAAAATACGGGCAGTAAAATGTGCGATGGGTGCTGCTGCACCCACTGCACCACAACATTGGCTCCAGCTCCATTAAGCCCTATTTCCCGCTGGGCCGTTGGGCAGAAACACTGTTTCTGCACGCTGGTCCAGCAGGGAAATCATAATAGGGCCGGCGGGGACTTCACCGCACTGGCGGTCAAAAGGTGGCAATGAGTTGGGCGGCTGGCGGTGCTGCCCATCAAACTCATAATGACCCCCCTTAATGTGCAAGCCTTCAATTCAGGACCATGCTCTGGAAGTCTACATTGTCAGTCCTGGAAAGTTGTGATTTAACGTTGTGGAGAACATCAGGTCTGCATTCACAGTCTAATATGCCCGGCTCAATGGTGACCTGGTGCAGGTCGTGGATTGTTAGATCAAAGTAAGTCAGCTGGAAAGTTGGTGTGTGAGACCTCTGTCAGAGATTTGGCTGCATTTCTGCCCACCTAATTTAGATGGGTGAATAATCAGCTGATTTTCAATGCCCATCACCACCATGAAAACTTACTGGTGAAGGGAATTGAAAATCACTTAATGTCCCCCTAGCCATTGGAGCATGCTCCAATGGTGAGGGGGTCTTTTTTACTTAAAAGAAAATTCAATTTTCTTTTTGGAAATATAAACAAAATGTAAATTTGCCATATGGCTCTGTCATGTTGATAGAGCTGTCTGTCAAACTTACAATGCTTTGGCAGAAACAGCTGTTACGGCTTACTTTTTCCAGAATTGAAAGTGGGATACGCAAATGAAGTTTTCAAAAGGAAGGGTTTTGGTACAAATCTATCACTTGTTAATTTTAATCAGCCTAATTGTGGGGTCTCATTGGCTCCACTTATGAAAGCGTATGGTGGTAAAATACCTCCTTTAGCCTTGTATGGGTCAGAGGATTTACGCTTGGATTCAAAGTATATTTGACCGGCCTTTGAGAATGCTGCAGTGTATGTTTAGTCTACCTAACAGGACTATTGTAGAAAGTTTAAGGTAGAAATGTAAACTCACGTCATGGTACCACATGGTAGCCTCCCACTTTTTAAGATTCCTAAATAAGCTGACTTTAGTTGAATACTGAACAATAATGTCAAAGCTATGTTTTGTTTCAATCCTCGCTAGCAAAAGGAAATGGTCCAAGATTCTGTTCAATATAAATAATTAAATTAAAACACTGCACATCACATTAGGAACAAGATGAAAGTGGGTGCCATTCCCAAATAAACTTTACCTGAGCGAATTCATCGATAAAAATTTTCCAGAGGCTAGATATGAATTGTTCTTAGCATGTTTATGGACATTTGTCCCAATAAACATATTTTATTACTTTACCTCACCTACTTGGAGGAGGAACTCTGAACTGGTGACAGAAAAAGGTATTCCTTATCCATAGTGTGGGAAAGTTGTCGTAGTCCACAAAACTGTGATCAGACCAGATGTCCCACAGGTCCTATCTGCTGTGTTAGTAGTATTGGATCTATGGCCAGATTTCATTCACCCCCATTATGGTTCGTATCTTATGGAATTTTACAAGAAGTCTGAATAGTCATGCAAAGAATTTTCCTTTCCTGGTGTTGTGGGAATATACAGATCCCAGTACCAAGGTCTGGCAAGCCTATCCTAATTTCTAATTACACAAATGTATATCTGCTATTGGGAGTCGGTCCAGGTGTTCAGAGTTGTTTGTGGGAGAGTCTTGAGAATCGTTATCACCACTCCACACTTGGAGGATTGGAGTCCACTGTCAAGTCAGCCTCTGGTCATCCTTCCTACCCAATTGTGCCTGAGTTTGTCCATTCTCATAGTTGTGAGGTGGATGGCCTGTAGTAATGCTATGCTCGCCCTTTTGTCAATGACTTAATACAAAAAGAATTTCATTTTAAGATAATTTGACATGCCTTTGACAATTAACAAGATTATGCACATGAGACAGGCACTGGATTTTCCAGAAGTCATCTCAGCAAACAAAACCAATAGGTGGGGCAGATCATCAATTAGCAAGGTCCAAGAGAATTAATGGCAAGCAATACGGGGGGACAGGAAAACGTCAATAAAGATGAAGTAAGAACCCCAGTTCGTGACAAGTCTGTAACAGGACATGGGTTGGGCCACCATGGTTTCATATTTAAGGTAAAAGCAGGTAGTGTGTTCATTTTGGAGCAATGAAGCAACTCTCAGGGTGTTAATAATAAACAACAAAACCTCAGAATTTAATATACGTTGCAAGGTATCAGAATAACAAGTTGGGACCCATTGGGCATGTTGAAATGATAATATATGTGTTGGTGAGCCTACAGGGGGCATACCTAATGTATGTGAAAATCAACACCCAGGGAATGTGTAGATTAAAAGAAAAGATATTAAAACAATCAAAAAAGGATATTAAAACAATCAAAGATCATCAAAAAGTGTGTGAAAAGGCGGAAGACCCCAGTGGGTGTAGAAGGATAGTAGCATGGAAGGAGGGATATTTCACACCTCCAACCCAGTTGATAGTTAAAACAGAGAAATACTGAAACACGAGAAGAAGAATCATAACATTCATTACAGCAACTACTATGTAAGTCGCTTAGGTGTACAACGCCAAGTCCGTAAGGATACTAGACAGTTGGGATTGCTTACTTTACATGGTTTCATCATTCAACTCAATCTTTTGGGGGGAGACTGGATTTATCTCTGTCTTGCACTGGAGGCTTACTCGGTCAGCCCTTCAAGGTGTGATTGGCTTTGATGACAAAGATTTGTCAAGGCTGGGTGAACTGGGGGTATGGGACATTTCAGCTCAGTTCCATTCACATTCCCAGCAACATCATCTTCACAGTTAAAAGTGGTCACATACATTGTGGTATAGTTCATAGTATATAGAAAATTTGCTGGATCATCAGGTTTCGTGAACTCCAGCTTCTTGTCAGTTTTTAATAATCATAATGGCAATCGAAAACCAACTGTACTGTGGAAAAAACAGGAAATGGCCACCGTGAGTCGTTCTGCACTTACACCTTAGAATGCAAATTTAAAAAGGGTGTTAAGCATGGTGTGGTTTACCTGCTATTGGCTATCAAACATGAACCAATGTTGAAATACACAAAGAGATCAAAAGATCTTACTAGGAAGTGCTACGTATTTTGGTTTGCTGCAGCGCCCAGGAGTTCTCTTTTACCACACTGCTGACGTCACAGCCCACTTCTTATAACTTGCAGGCCACTGCAGGCACAGATCAGTGTTTCAAAATGATATCTTCCAAGGCAGCATAAATGTTCATATTGGTAGATCTCTCTCTTCTCACATCAGTACCCCATTAGCTGACTAGTCACAGTTCTGCACCTGCTCAGATCTCTTCTGAAGTCCGAAGTGCACTGTGGCTTTCGATATATGCCAACATTCAGGAAGAGGAACGAGAGAGCTCTTGATTAAAACATTGGGGTACTTTATTTCCTCTATTGACTTCCATTGTGGTACCATGTGTGTATATGTCAGATTTATTTCTCGGTTAGTGAAACCTCACTAGTGTCCAGCCATCTTGTTCCCTACACTAACACCTCCTTTTCTCAGCTCTTATGTAGATCCCCTGTGGGGCTTCTTCACGACCAAAGTTTCGTCTAACTCTGAAATACCGTGTCAATATTGGATTAAAAATGTGGTATGGTGAATGAGTGAAAAAAAAATGGATAACAAATCAGCAGAATTTGGCTTGTTCCAAAATAGTTTCTGTTGTGGAGACAATTTTGGACAGTCAAAATTGGATATCAGTGATGACTAAGAAACAGTTTTTCATAATTTGTATGTCTGTGTCACATTGTAATTGACTATTTCATTCCTCATCAATGAAACGCTGCCTAAAACAATATTCATTTAGGGCTCATTTTGTGAATAACCCCGTTTCGCTTCTGGGTTCATACACACCCTAGACACTTTGTAAACATGAAATGCAATAAATTACATATTGAGGAATATATATGAATTGTGTATTTCGCATGAGTTCTGGTAAATAATATAGACTGGTATTTTAAAATTGTACTCAATCTTACCATAACCTCTATGCTTTATTTAGGGCCTGATTTAGATTTCTTTGGACGGTTATCCCATCCGCCGAAATATAAATCCCATAGGAAAATAATCTAAATCAGGCCGTAGTCACTAGGGGAGAAGTTCCATGTGCAACCTCAGTGGGTATCTAGCTAGTTAGGTGACCAAGAGAACATTATATTCTAAGTAGTTGCCCAGGCAGCAGTTGTGAATGTAAAGGTCTTAAATACTCAGCCTTTCAAAGCTTATACCGAGTGTTGTGACCCACTAGCGCTAAGCCGCATCCCCGGGGATGACCAGCATGGGTAAAGGTGGCCCTTTATTCCACAGGTGAGGGTTGCTACCTGAGAGCAATATGAATATGTAAATGTTAAATGTCTGAAGATGACATGTATTGGTGCATAAAGGGTGGCCTTGTCATTGTGTATGTACTGGCAAGCTTAAAGACTAATCTCTTATTTCAAGCTCAACTAGTCTTTTATAAAAAAATAAAAAAAACTCTCTTGCCTGCAGATAGTGAAAAAGGACCACTGTATAGTTCTATGCACTAATTAAATAAATACTTCCGACTCCCATATACAATTTAATATGTTGGGTGATTGCTACAGGAATATTAGTATATGGGACGCATGAGACACTTACATATGCTATATTTTGAAGTACAAAGGGTTCTCATTATTACTGCACATTGTATCTTCTTTCTGTAAAAACACATTAGACATATTGAATCTAATTGAGGAGGAGTAGGGAGAAATCCCTAATTATATTTTACCATTGCTCATTTAGGTACTCCTCATAGCTCAAGCTTACCAGCAGCTAAGTTATCTGGTACTTCATTCTGACAGGATTGCATTAGTCTGTGAGAGTATTAACATGGTATTTAAAATCATTGAAACGTCTACTGCAAATATAATTGTTTAGTCCATATATATGCATCTTTAACTTGAAAATTCATCTTTGTTTTTTCTTAGAAGTGTTCTACTTGCAAATGTTTGCTCAACAAGATGTTCAAGCTTCTCAAGAATGATCCATTTTTTGGTCATCCTCCAAGTGACCTTTCTTTATAGAGTGGAGGATGATTGTGTGGTGAGGCGTCTGCATCTAATATTGCTGTGGTGCTCTCCTATGCTTATCTTTCCCTTCCTAGTGGACGTGCTACATATCTTACATATGTACATACATTAGGAGATATGTGGCATTTTCACTGTTACAGCTGGTGAGTCCTTAGGGTGTGTTCACCCATAGATCTATTTCTTTAGTGGTCATTGTCAACTTATATACACTTCAACTGCCACAGTAGTTGTGGCCCATTATGAGTGATAAACCCTACAGAATGGATTGAGTAGATATAATTGATATTTGCCTCATTCCAGTAATTATCAATTTTCTTTGATATTGCGTGTTCTTTTAAAAGCAATGCATGGCTTGTCATAGAACATTGGGTCTATGTTAAAAATGTGCCAGTGTATATTCACATTCTTATATAGGTTGTCACATTGTGTTGAAAAAGTGATCACATGTCACGCTGTCAGAAGGAATTCAGAAGTTGGTTTCCAGTAGAGCATTCTCAGTAGTTTTGAGCCTGTTTCTTCGCATGCGGACCAATTTAGGGAAGATATTTCTTTATAAACTTATTGTCCGATTGTTTGCCTGATCCTGAAATTTATCAGAACCGGTCAAATATGCTGCAGCCTGAGATTATTGCGCAAGGCCCTCAGATCATAACAGTCAAAACATAGGAGAGAAAACAGTTGATTGGCTTGTGATAGATTTTGGTCTTTTATACACCCTCTGGTGATATAACTAAAAAATGAAGGATTGTTAGTTGTTTGCTGGTTGTGCAAATGCATTTAACATGGGGGTCTTACTTATGGATTGTGCAACGTTATTAGCTTACACTTCACTTGCTGTCCAAACGGTCACTGTTTTATCCATGTGATGATACCAAAGTTTAATATTTCCCTGATATGGATTCTAAGAAGTATGGATGAATTTTATCACAAGTTTGTAAAGGTACAGACAAACCAAGCTGAGACCATAGGTAATCCCTGTTAAAGCCACTTGAACCAAAAGGTATAGTGTCTGCAAATTGGAAGATGTTTTCTAGTAGTGCAATGGTGGCACTATAGGGGCACACTCCATAACAAAACAAATGGAAGCAATGAACTGCCACTCCTGCATGTGTAAAAGATTGCCAATCAATGTTAATGTGACCTCTTGAGGAATGTTTAGTGCACAGGTTTCCTGCCTCACCTACCCTGGCTTCAAACTAATAGGGGGTATGCAATCTTTTGTGTGAAGGCAGGACATAGCATATTCAGGTGTAAGTGGGGCTGTGCCTAACTCTGCCCTCCCATCCTGCCACTGATGGTCCATCCAGGAGCACCAAAGCTCTCTAATGTTTGTGGCTTTCTAGGAGGAATACACAAAGACCAGTTGCCATCTACACCCAGTCATGTGACCCATAGACAGGCTGCAAGCACTAAATGACTAGGGCAAGGAAAGGCTAACTTTTTAAAAGTTGCATTTTCAATATTCTAATTCAAAATCTGACTTTACCATAAAAGAGGATTTTCATTACGGCTCCAAAGACACCAAATATGAACTATTTATTTATCCCATTTGGAAGTTGTCCCTATGAAATGTAATAAGGTAACTCCAATGTTCTACTTTTAAATACATTGCACCTTGCCCTGTAGGCTGTTTGGGGCCTACCCTAGGGGTGACTTAGATGTATGAAAAAGAAAGCTTTGAGCCTAGCAAAAGGTTCATTTTGCCAGGTCAAAATGGCAGTTTCACACAGGCTGCAATGGTAGGCCTGAGACAGGTTTGCAAGGCTACTTAAGTGGGAGGCACAACAAGTGCTATGTACCCACTAGTAGCATTTAATTTACAGGCCCGCATAAATGTAGTACCACTTTACCAAGGACTTATAAGTAAATAAATATGCCAATTGGAGACAGGCCAATCTTACCATGTTTGAAAGAGTGAGCACACATTTTGTTCTTTTTTTTAGCACTGGTTAGCAATAGTAAAGTGCACAGAGGTCAACAAAATGAAATCAGAAAAATATTGAGGAGTAAGGAAAAACCTTTAGGGGAAACCACTCTAAGGTTGACAGGTCTAATAGGAATAGTACAAATCTGGTTAAATGACATGAAAATTGACAGCTTCAAACCCAAACTTTCATCCAATGCCAAGTTACTTGAATTCACCATGGAACCCACCTCATCTTCAAGGAATGTATTACCAAAAAACAAAGACACCCTGACTCTAGCTCCCTGCACTGAATAAAGAGAAACCCTTCCTCCCCTAAAGCAACTTCAGAACTGCTGTCCAAGTCCTCGTGGTGTGGCATCTGGATAGTAGAAACACCCTGCTTCATGGCATCCTGAACCAGATAGAGCCCCTCTTAAGGGAATCCTGCAAGCCACAGCATGTCTCATCCAGGGTATGAAGAAATATGATCACATTACCCCTATCCTGCTAGAGCTCTATTGGTTCCAGTTGCTGGACAGCATCAAGATCATCAAAACCATTTGCTTCACTAACAAAGCCAACATAACCTGTATCCTCACCTACCTAGCAGACAAGCTTACCATCTCTGGTTGCTCTTGTCACACCCAAAGCCAGGACACCATCAAACTGGACGCAAAGAAGAGACATTTTCATCTATGCCTGTAGGATCTGGAACAACATTTCCTGCATTCCTTCGGTCAGGTCCAACCTAGCTCCAATTCAAACAAGAGTTGAAGACATACATCTTTAAAGAACATTAGATCATGATGTAGTAACAGTCCTCAAACCAGCTAATTCTCAAACCACTGATTCACTGCATCCTTGCATTTGACCCTGCACAGTGCTTCACTGCCTTTGGCTAGGTTTTCAATATACAAATACTACACAGATACATGCATACATGGGCTCATTGGTTACAAATAATCCCCTTGACACAGACTTTGCTTTTCAGTATTTTGTCAACATAATGCACTGTTTTAAGTGATTCCAATTCAGTAGAGACAGAGATTCTAAGTCATCAATATAGGAAAATATATTTGAAAAATTCTAACCACCAAATATTGATGGCACTGTTAGCATTGTTATGACCACTTCTTAATTAAATGAGAGTCTGATTTGTTTGGCCTTGTTTACTAGGGCTAAGTGCTGACTAGCTGGGAGGAGATAGTTATTACAAGACTTAGAACACTAAACTACAGGGTTATCTTTGAGACTGACAGTATTATCTAGTGTTTTCTCATTTTTAGGCTATCCAGTTTGTTGAATATTCAAAATATTATTTTGGATTTATTTCTCCTACCTATCGTGCTGAGCATCAATAAGGAATGGGGGGATTACTTAAAGGATTTTGGTAACGTTCAAGCTAAATGGAAACATTGTGGCAGTTAAATAGAGAAATCTTTTGTTAAGGGATTTCTACCCTCGCCAACCGAGGTGGCATGCATCATCACTGGGTCCAATCCTCACCAGCATATGATAATTGTTATCCAGGGTGGGCCTCTGCACAGTATTACTGCCTTGGTGTTTCTATGATGTTCGTTCACCTATCTCAGGTACATTTATGTCTTTCAACAATATAGCTCTTCAGTGCTGTGGGACTCTTATGCTGCCTTTACAGATGTGATAAAATTTGCTAGTAGTAGGCTGACAAACTATTTTTATTATAGTCTCCCCACAATAAGATAAAACAAGCATTTGCAATGCTATGGGTCTCACATTTGCTCGAGTTAGAGCTATTAGCGTGGTAAACTCCTAACCGGACTTTTCTTGCCACATAAATTGAAAATGAAAAGTCAAACAATTTCACATAAATGAGCCGATTCACAGCGTCATGGCCGCCATGAGCACCGGTGTGAAGAGACACACTAAAGAAAAAAGACGCCCGCTCACAGTCAAAATTATCAGCAAAGTGCAATTAGCCATATAACAGGGGCGAGCTTCAAGGCGGGAACCAAACCGCCCCAAGGAGAGACAAACGTAAAGCGTTTATCGATGATAATAAATAATTTTTTAAGGGCAAGCCAATGAACGAGCTATAGTGATGGGCATGAGGTTGGGGTGGCTAAAGGCCCAAATAGATAACAACAGGTCGGGAAAGCAGCGCTTGAGCGCTGCTATTCTCGAACTAAAAAATGGGCTGTGTATGTGTAAATACTTATGTCAGTCAATGCTAGTCCTGGCTCTCCCATCAGAATACACCATGTAGCCCTAGGCAAAACAGTATACTTCCTGAAGCGCCTCAAAATATACTAGTTACTGGCAGTACTGTCAGACAATATCAATATCATGCGTGAAACAGTCCAGAACATAAAAACTACATATTTTACACTTGAAACAGTAAATGCTCTGCCTGTGATAAGAAAAAATACATTAACTTTTCCACGTAAATTGCTAAAACATCATGCGCCTGGGTGCAATGGAATAGACAGGCCACAGTGATGACAGTGTTATGTGCACTAGATAAGCCCCCTCTTCTTTCTGCACTGATTTACAGCAGTGGTCATGTGACACTGACGGATTCCCTGTAATTGGTTATATATTATCTTGTCTAAAATGTGCTACGTGTTTCTTTTACAATAATGGAAGTTATCCCCGACGGTTACCATTTACCATTTATTTATTTAATTGTTGTCAGCCTATCCGGCCATAACAATAACACACAATAAATACCAATCCATCATATTCGATAAAAATCACATTAAATAAAACTTCTCAATAAAAGAAAAAACTGTACTTGAATTTTTGATTTAACATGTGCCAAAATGTATCCCATTTGCCCTGCATTATCATAAAACTTGGTCTATAACCATAATTTACATAAAACTCTTAACTTATTCTAGAAAAGCGTTATAAATCTAAAATTTTAATATCTTATTCTGGCACTGATCATTTGGGACCTTACGGTGCTTACCAACAGTTTAATAGTAATCCAGGACCTGGCCCCGTTTTACAACAACCTGCACCGGTTTCCCAAGCTATTAATAGCTATGGAACGACACAAGCAATTATACTTGTGCCAGCTGTGGGTGCATTGATAGACGTAACTTCCATGCTTCCAGTATGTAAGTTGAGACCTTTGTCACAATATGTTTCTCGTCTGATCGCATACATAACACTTCCGCCTCTTTGCACTTCCTAACTCCGTGTGATCTAAAAAGTGGACGTAAATACAATTTACGGAGTTTGAGCGTGAAGTGACATAATAGAAGAAACTGGGATAGTGTTTCTTGGCAACCATGAAGGCATGGACAACATTCTATTCTACCCGGAGGGACAGGTTACCATCTATTGGTCACCGCCATCACTGGTGTTGTGCCCATACGGAACTTAAAATAGAGAGCCCTTTTTTCTTCCGGATAAATACTGTCTATGTAAATTGCTGGTTTAAGCTCTTGATTAAACAAAATGTAACGCTTAAATAGAGGGCTAAGTGTCTCACACAAGCTCTGAGTCTTTTGGTCCCACTATGCCTTTTTTATGACAGATAAACTAGGCCTTCTGATTTTTCCTGGATGGAGCCAGATGTCTTCCTGGCCGATAGCAGCCAGGGTGGTTGAGATGTGTTTGAACCAGGGCAATTTCCGATGGCCTTGTAGCTTCATGATGTCCATAAGTACACCTCTATATGGTTTGAGTTCCTCTTTTGCCCAAATACGGATCCAGTATCTTATTGGAGCCAGTGCAATGTAGTCCTCCACTTTTCTCATTTGTAGATCAATTCTTATTGCATTCATTGGTGTGGCTTGGCCTAAACAAAGTAATCGGCGGAAAAATTTATTCTCGGTTACTTGTATTGATGGAGTCTTTCTGAATCCCCAGATCTCTGCGCGATAAAGTGCTGCGGCCCTTGCTTTTGTTTTATATGCAAGCAGTGCAGAACTCACAGGATGGTTGCCTGTAGCTTTTGCGAATCTGAGTACCGCTCCAGCTTGTTGGACCAAAGAGGTGTTACTTTTATAAATTTGCGGTTTCCATGTCAGTTTTTCATCCAGTCTGCAGCCCAGGTAGTCATAAGTAGCCACTCGGGCCAAAGGCTTGTTGTTTGCCCTAAAAGTCGATTGCATCATTTGTTTTTGGTAAAGAATCATAAACTTTGTTTTCCCCTCATTGATTACCATACTCCTTGAGGTGTAAAATGATTCAAAACCCCTAAGTAGTCGATGCATTGCTATCTCTGTCCTTGCCAGTAATACAGCGTCATCAGCAAAAAGCAGATTAGGTATACTTTCATTGGCTAGTTTTGGCACATCCAGGTTTAATTTCCTCAGGTCTTGACTTACTTCATTTATGTAACAATTGAATAAGGTTGGGGCCAAAACGCAGCCTTGTTTTACGCCTCGCTGGATTGGAATTTCTGCCGTTTATTAGTTTCTCGTAGTATATCTGACCCTGGCAGTATTTCCTGTATGCAATAGATTTAACAGCCTTAAAAATGTTCCCTGTATACCCATTTCCGACAATACCTGCCATAATGTTTGGCGATTTACGCTGTCAAAGGCTGTTTGAAGATCCACAAAGACCAGATATAATGGACAATCTTTTAGGGTGACATATTTAGCGCAGATCATGTTCAACTTGAAAAGTTGATCTGTTGTGCTTTGGCCTCTCCTAAAACCAGCTTGATGTGTCGATAATAAATCTCCATCCTCTAGCCATTGGTCTAGGCGTGACTGAATCAGTTTGGCAAAGATTTTCCCAACACTATCAAGCAATGAGATAGGCCTGTAATTGCACACCATGTCCCGAGGCCCTTTTTTGTGAATTGGAACAATTATTGATTTCTTCCAAGAAGTTGGGATTACCTCGTGGTGCCAAACAGTGTTGAATAGACGGGCTAGAGCAGGTAGCCATAATGTTAACTGGTTACGATAAACGTCTGAAGGGATACCGTCTGGGCCTGCAGCCTTGTACGTCTTTTGAAGAAGAATAACTTGTTTAATCTCTTTCTCACTGAATTCTGGTGTTAACTCCATTGCACGTAGAATGGCATGGGTTACTTGTGTGGAATTTGTGCTAGGGAATTTGTTAAGGACTAATTCATTCTGTGTTTCATTTATCGATCTAACAGGCCAATTTGATGGTACTACATAGGTCGCTTGAAGAGGAGATGCCTTACTTGATCTTTGGTTACTGCCTTCCAGCTCTTGAGTAAGACTGTTTGAGTTATTAGTACTCCCGAATGCCGTCTTGACCTCTTCCTGATACAAGGCGGAAAAATGCTTTACCCAGACTTGTGGGTTGATATTCAGTTCTAGGTTTTTCGAAGGGCCTTCACATCCCCACCTGACTATCTCCCAAAACATTTTTCAGTTTCCTGCCGATATTGCCTGCAGGAGAATTTTCCAGAGCTTGTGTGGAAATGTCTTCCTTTTGTATCTCAGTAATTTTTTGTACTGTTGTCTGCATTCGTAAAAATGTTGCTCGTTAAAGTCGTTCAAATGCCGATTCTTTAGCGCTTGTGATAGGGTCTTTTTTAGTTTCAGACACTCTTCATCAAACCAGCCTTCCATTGTATTAGGACTAGTTTGAAGACGCTTGGTCCTTTCCTTTGTTGTTTGTAATAACAGATTATTAAAATTATGCAGGAGGGGTAAAGATTCATTAACTGGTAGGTTTAGGAACATACTGAGTGATAACAACCAGATTTGACTAGGTACACTCAGAAAGGATTCATCCATATTTGACCTTAATATGTTTTTCCTATTGGGTCTCATGGTTATTGTTGAGCTATTTCCATTAGATGGAGACTCAGCCTTCCCTAAGCTCGTGTCCGGATGGACTATCTCCATTAGCAATGGGTCATGGTCACTCTCGATCCTGTCCCTTATTTCCATGTCCATAACATTATGCCAGGCTTCGATGTTTATTGCCATGTAATCGATTATACTTTGCCTTTTTCCAGTTCGAAAGGTAGTTTTGAAAGTTCTATCTGCGTTTGTTCTTCCGTTTAATGTGCGGATTCCTCCTTCTATTAATGCTTCAAAGATTAATTCTCCTTTCTTGGAGTCTTGACAACGTTGGATAAGGGGTGTTGGAATGTTCCAAACGTGATCTTCCTCTGCTACTTGTTCATCCCAGAGGATAGAATGGGGTTTAATGTTGAAATCACCGCATATCAGAAAAAAGGTTTTGCAAAGCTGGGGGGAGCGTTGGTTCGTGTGACCTAATGCTGGGTTCCTCCAACCTTTAGTTCTTTTGTTTAAGATGTGTTCCTTGAGGAGCGGCACATCTGGCATAACTTGGACCCAGCTGATAGGAGGGAAATACACATTTACTATTTCGAGTGACCACTCCTCATATTTTATTGCAAGCGTCTGGATTTCCTTGCTTAATACAGCATGAGTTACTGCAGAGTTCCCCAGCAGTGAAGTTCTGATCCAGATGATCAGGCCCCCCGATGGTCTTCCTTTTTTTTGTTTGATTGCAGGTGAATAGAAAGTGGAAAACCCATCTAGGTCAATTGCATTAGTAGACCAAGTTTCTTGGAAGCAGCTGATGTCTTGTTGTTTGATAAATTCAACCCAGTCCTTATCCTCCATTTTGCTTTTTAAGCCTGCAATATTCCAGCATAAATTTTTTAATGTTGGACTAGTTCTGTCTTTTGTGTTCAAGCCGTCCATTTTTTGCTACAAGCTTCTAGATGGTTGATCTTTATAATTCTGCAGCTGTGGGGGATTGCCCATGCTGTTTCTAGGGGAATTGACCAACAGACAGAACCTCATATTGCTCAGATTTATTCATTCAGGGAGTTGTTGTTTGAAACTAATTGCTCCCTGCAATATAGAGCCAGAATTGCCTTTTACCTCATGCCTACCCGACACGTTTTGCTTTGGAGCTTTTTCAAGAAATATTGTTGGATACGGGCCTTTTGTGGAATAGCAGTAGATATTCCCCAGGTCTTCATCATGTTAGAACATTTTAGGATCTGCTCTACTATCCAAGGTGAAGCCCAGACTGTTTCTGTTGATTCCCCGTTCGCTAATTCTTTTCTTTGTGTGAATCTTATAGAGAGGAGGTCTTTAGTTGTTACGTTCTGTAAAGCTGGCAGAGAGTTGACCAAATGTAGGATATTAGTCCTATTTAGGATGTCATGACTTCCTCTTGAGGAGTACTCGGGGATAAACGTGATTGTGACTTCAAGCTCTTTAGTTATTTCAGTGCGGATCTCGGTATGCCCGCCACCTCCCTGCGACCGTCTTCCTTGAAGTTGATTATCTTACTTTTCTTTACTATAAGTGGTATCTGCCCAATTGGTCAATGTTCGTCCTTCCTGGCCTTTTTCCCTCCCAAATTGCAACTCTTTGTTCCTATATCCTTCATATGGATGCCTTTTTGGAGGCCAATTATCCATTTTTCCTTTGGTTTCCAGGTCAAGTACTGGGCGCGGTAGGGCAAACGGATCAGTGACCCACCCAGGCTGGCTACTGAGGTTGTAGTTTCCAGGGGTAACCTGAGAGCGATATTTTACTTTTGTCCGAGGTGCGGGAACCGGAGCTATTGTATTGTCCACACACATGGTTGTTATTATACTTTGTTCACTTCCTATGCACTCGGGGCTCTCTACCCTTCTGCTTTCGCTTTTGCTGTTTTCTTGTTGTATCCCCTCAGTAATGGAGTTCGAAGGGTGCTGGCGTTTTCCATAGTGGTCTCCTACTGTGTTTGAGTAATGTACCTGAGCTGAGTGTTCTATTTTAGTAGCTGGGAGGTACTTATCAATGCTGGTACTTAATTTTGATGTCTCTGGGCTCCTTTTGGGTTGTCCATTAACTAGAGAGTTGTTTGCCTCATTTGTCCCATGATTTGCACCTGGATCTTTTTCTGACCTCCTTTCTCTATCTAAGTCATGCCCAGATACTTGGTATCCCCTGGGGCCAATGGGTATACGGTTTATATGGGAATGGTGAGTGCAGCTTTTGTTGCACAGTAATCCAGGATTTTTATGTCTAAAGTTAATGTCTTTGTCAGTAAGTTTCTCGAGACTCTTGGGCTTAATGTTTTGGTCTCTGTGCTGCTGTTGGGCAGACTGGTCACCTGTGTTCCTGGTTTGCCCTGTTGGGCTTGCCTGTTGTGGCGTATTTGGGGCCTTTTTTGCTGGTACTTTTTTGTTTCCTCTAGCTTTTTTCCATGTGTTTTTCCATCTACCTATTGGTTGAGGCCTTTTGCTCGAAATCCTTTTTTCCGCTGTGTTTGAGGCTTTGATTCCAGGTACAGGACTTCCGTTGATTCTCTCCGTCTTGTCTATGTGGGTATTTGCGTCTGGGCAATCCTCTCGTCCTGGTCCAGAGGGCCCTTCTCTATCTTCTCTGTCTATTGGCCTTTCGGTTAATCTGGATTCTGTTTCTGCTGACTCGTGATTACACACCTGTGTGTTTTTGAGGCTATATTTGCAATCTTCGATTATGTCTTTGATTACTTTCGGGACTTCCAATAATTTTTCCAGCAGTGGGCCGCAAGCTTGCCTGTCCATCTTGTCCGTTTTGTCAGCCACTGCCTGGTGCAACAGATTTTCCCTTATTACGCCCTCTACTAGGGCCATCCTGTAATCTATGGTCTGTATTGAGGTTGTAAAGTGTTTAGTCAGCTCAAGTTGATCATCAAATTTTTGAGACTGGACCATGATCGTTGTTGCAATTGAGTCCAATGTTGTGCATATAACTTTCATAATGCTAAGAAATGGTTGGTCTATTGAGAGATCATCTCTGTTTCCCCAAATTTGCCCACTTTGCTCGTTAATTGTTTGGCCTTCTGAGTTCTTATCGTCCTCTCCTCTGTGGCCTTGTATTATGCTACCTTCCAGGAAGTTTAGATCTTCCGATGTTATACTGTTTAATTGAGGCTCTATATTGCCAATTACGGAGTTGTCAGGTGAGGAAAGCTCCAGACTAAAGGAACTACTATCGTGTCTACGCAGTATTAAATTAGTTTTTGCAGTTTGGCTTTCGCGATGAAGCTGTGGCGCTGAGAGCTTATGGGTCTGTTTTGGTGGTAATTGTTCTGTTTCAAGACCCTTTATGTTTTGGAGTACTATAAGTTCTGCTTGGGCACATTGTGGAGGGAATGTTGGTGGGGAGCTCCTGGATTTTAATGGTCCCATTGGGCTTCGGGATAAGGTGATTCATGGCTTTTTCTTTGCTTTCCCGGAAAATTACCCCATTCTGGGAAGTTATTTGACTCCACTTCGCCATCCCCAAGGGAGTTATTCATTGGACAGAGTGGTCGCGATGATCGGGCAGATCGCTGCTGGGATAGTCGAATATCCTGATGCCCGGTCTCTGGAAGCTCCAGTTCACCCCCCCCCCCCCACGTTATTGCCACTTTTTCCCCCGATGACTGTGCTGGGGGGTCACTGGCTTGGGAGTTTTGCATCTGCTGCCGATCAGTGTTTAGATTCGCTTGATTATAGTAGTTGGTGATGGTGTTTATCTTTGGTTTAGTTTCCCTTACTCCCCTGGTCCCACCTGGACCCGGGTGCATCGGTGTATACTGTTGTCTCCTACTCGGAGGACTTGCAAGGCCCCCCATAGTTTCTCCCACATTCCTTATTACACACCCCATATCACCGGAGTCAGTATGGGCTAGCAGCAGAGGTCCTGGCGCCATTTCAGGTGTTCCACCCAACTCTTCTCCTGATTCACTTTCGACGCCGAAAATCCCGATTTGGACACCCTCTGCTATGGCCTCTCCTTGATTTGCAAATTCCCCTTGGGATAACTGAGTGGTTCCGGGGTCCTGGTCCTGGTCTAACCCCAGATCTTGCGAGCTGTTTGGATCCCGCTCTGTTCTTTGGGATTTTGCTAGGTGAACGAGTACCTCGTTGGCCTCCCTGGTCTTCTTTGTTTTTCCTCTTGTTCCAACCATCTTAGGGGGCCTTTACCGGGCACCCCCTTGATTCCTTACAGGATCTTTAGGGGTAACTTTTATTGCTGTTGCTAATGTCTTGTTATATCTCTTTTTCTTTTTTTTTTTTTAACTCTTGCTGTGTGGATGGACCGGCAACTTCAGCGGTTTGTAGTCTCTGTAGGTTGCTCTCTAGGGTATATAACGCTTTTGCGAAGGTACACAATATGCACACAGTATGCTGTATGCCGCACACGGAAGCGCAAAAGCACAGTACACGAATGGTGTCTATCCCTCCGGTACCATTAACATCAGCTCCTCTGGTCCTCCTCTGGTCCTCTCTGCCCCCCCCCCCTCAGCTACTAATCTCAGATGTCTTTAGCCAGTTTGATAGGGAAATAGCAGGTGAATAACAGGTAAATAAAAGGTTGGTAGGGCCGCTTACTTGCATCAGATTGTGCAGTCCACTCGTGATCACCGGGTCCACCGGGGTCTAGAGTCCCCTCTTTTCCAGTTCTTCACTTATTTTCCTGTTCCCAATCTCCTGTCTCTTGTTGCCTCGAGCACCAACTCCTCCCCAGGGCTCGGAGACCACACAGGCCAGGAAACCACCAACCGGACCACCAACACCAACAGCAACCAAGTCCGAGGCAGAGCTGAGGCAGGGGCGAGGCTGGGCGAGGCAGAGGCGACGAAACACCAGCACCAGGGCTGGAGCTGGTGCAGGAGCAGAGGTCAGAGGCAGGGGCCGCCAAGTGCCCAATGGTGACCCGCACGGCAGGATCCGGCCAGGGTGCGGTGAGAACAGCGAGAGCAACGAGACCCCTCCCGGCTTACCTGGTCTGCAGGGGTAAGGCAAGCAGCAGGACTCCTCCTGGTGCCCAATCTGCACCAAAACATCAAAAACGGCGCTGGAAGAGAGCAGAGGGGGAGAGGGGCTGCTGCCCAGCCTGAGCACACACAGAGAAAGCAGCCCTCTCCGACTAACGACCCCCAAAACCGCCACAGCAGCGCGTCTCCGCGTCTCCGTGGCTCGTGCTCCTGCAACCGGAACCGAGCAAATCCAAGACGCGAGCCACCCGGGGCCGGCGTCAGCATCAGCTTTCCAGCGTTCGATCATCCCCGACGGTTACTGATAGTGATAATACTTCAATAGGCATCAAATTAATCAGTTTTAGCCAAGAGGTAACCGTATACGGCTCGACGGGAGCCAGTCGTAAACAAGATAGGATAGAGAAAAAACTATTCAACTAAGCCCATTTTGAAATATTAGAGAGATCATTTTAGAAATGTAAACAATGTATTGATACCATTTGCAGAAAAACAACAAATTACACTCTTGCGATAGAATGGCTGTTTTGAGGAGCATCACAAAACAACGTCACAAGCCCTGGAAACATTGATCATTTCAATACGATGTGGGGCAGAATGCAGTTTTGGACTTAGCACGTTCCATAAAAAATAATGGCATTGAGAACGAACATTCTGAAATGAGAGAAGGCACTTTGGGTGGGTGTGTTCATAATTCAGAAGCTAGATTTGGAACTAGAAAAACAGCAAAATGCGATTGCACTTTTATAAACAAGAACCGTTGATGGATAGTTCAGCTTATTCACTTTGACACTCGGCCCAAAGAATGAATCAGCTTTGGTTGGCTAATGTGCATATCTGGCTTTGAGATGATAACCCACTTAATGGTGAAACAGGCTACGTACCAGCAAAAGTGCAATTGTCCATGTTACCGGCAAAAGTGCAATTATCCATGTAAATGGCAAAAGTGCAAATCTCCATGTAACAGGGTCGATGTCATGCAAAGCGCTTTACTACTGCCAACGAGATCACTCTGTGTAGGAAATAAAAAGAAGAAGTAGTCCAGAAACCATACAGAAAAAATTGAGCCTCGTATGTTTTCAGGAGTTGGCCGGTGCACTCAAGGAGGGCTAAACACCGGAAAAAGCATGACGTATGCATGCCTTTCACTAATGAAATCAAGCTAATTTTTAAAGACAAGCCCACCAGCCAACCAAACAGATGGGCTTGACATGGGTGGGCTTAAAAGCCTACAGAGAGATTACACTAGAGACGGAGCGCTTGCGCTCAACCCTAAAATAGGATGTTGGACACCTGGGATACAAATGGAAATCTCTAAAAATCTATCAACTCTCTACCTTCGATGCAATTCTATTGAGTTAAAAACTCCTGATAATAAACACTCCGTTTTTCAGCCTGTATATCACCTCTCAGTTGGCAGTGTACTATTTACTGAATATCTGAGGGATTTCTTAGGTGTAATGCACATTACATCTTCCTAGGCATCTTCAGTCTGTATTTCAGAGACCAGAAGGACAAGTAAGTTTCCTAACTATTCCAGTTTTCAAATGACAATGACCACGAATAACTGTGCTTATCACCAACACATTTAAAAAAGCTCCTTCCGACACCTCTTTAGTGCCAAAACAGGCATCATCAAGAGTGTGAATCATATTTTATCTGCTTGGTCTTATCACCCCCGTCTTTTTCTTTCTCTTCACTAAATCCTATGTAATGGGTCAAACAAAAAACAACCAAAATGTGGATAAGAAATGTGCACGGCTGTACTGAGACATAAATTATCAGCTAGTTTATTAGACATTAGATTGGAACCATACATACAGACGATTAAAAACTATTATAATTCAGTTCTGAGAGAAGGAGCAGATCAGCTGGCCCAACTTAATTTGAAAAGATAGAAGAAAAACACCAATGTGCAGTGGTACTCTAGAGAATTACATGAAGAGAATAGAAAGTTGTTAAGCAACAGAAGAACTATGGCTACGACTGTCATCCGATCCAAACCTTGAGAATCCGAGATCCAGTTGTAAAGCCCACAGAAGACACATATTTAGGACCAAGGCATGTTTCTTTAAACCTAAAATTAATGCAGTGAAACATCTACCCAAAAACAGTTTTCAAGAGTTTCAAACAATACATCAATCCTTTATCCGTCTGACTTCTCAGAGTTAGAAAGATTTGTGAGAAACTCTCATCCTTCTTACATTAGAGAGTAAGAAAGGTAAAACATTAACTGTCACCGACTACTCTAAAATATTACTTGACAGCTTGTAAACACACTAATATGGTCATCATTTCAGGAGATCTCACTAGCAGACATAGCTAAGACCTTTGTGGATCTTTGCGTTAATCTTCTAATTTTTCTGACCCTATACGAGCTAGTTAGGTGATAGACACCTGTCCTTCTATCATCCCATACCGAACTCCTGCTGTCAACAACTCCTGGAGGCAAATTGGTAGGTGTTAGAAAATGGGGTCTTTGGATGGCAGTCAGCTTACCCCCTGTTTAAGCAAGGACCTTCACTCTAGTCAGGGTAAAAGAGAATCACCCTCAGCTAACCCCTGCCTACCCCCTTGGTAGCTTGGCACGAGCAGTAGGCTTAACTTCGGAGTGCTAGGTGTAAAGTATTTGTACCAACACACACAGTAACTTAATGAAATCACTTCAAAATGACACAACACAGGTTTAGAAAAATAGGAAATATTTATCTAAACAAAACATGACCAAAACGACAAAAATCCACAATACACCAGTCAAGTTATCAATTAAAAAGCAAAAAGAGTCTTCATGTAGTTTTAACCCCTTCGCTGCCAGGCCTTTTCCCCCTCCTGTGCCAGGCCTTTTTTTGGCTATTTGCGGCAGTTTGCGCTTAGGCCCTCATAACTTTTTGCCAACATAAGCTAGCCAAGCCAAATTTGCGTCTTTTTTTTCCAACATCCTAGGGATTCTAGAGGTACTTAGACTTTGTGGGTTCCCCTGAAGGAGGCCAAGAAATTAGTCAAAATACAGGGAACATTTCGTTTTTTTCAAACAAATGGGAAAAAGTGGCTGCAGAAGAAGGCTTGTGGTTTTTCCCCTGAAAATGGCATCAACAAAGGGTTTGCAGTGCTAAAATCACCAGCTTCCCAGCTTTCAGGAACAGGCAGACTTGAATCAGAAAATCCAATTTTTCAACACAAATTTGGCATTTTACTGGGACATGCCCCATTGTTAAAAAAAATTGTGCTTTCAGCCTCCTACCATTCAGTGACGGAAATGGGCATGAAACCAATGCTGGATACCAGAAACCTAAACATTTCTGAAAAGTAGACAAAATTCTGAATTCAGCAAGGGGTCATTTGTGTAGATCCTACAAGAGTTTCCTACAGAAAATAACAACTGAAAAAGAAAAATATTGAAATTGAGGTGAAAAAAACCAGCAATTTTTCTCTACGTTTTACTCTGTAACTTTTTCCTGCAATGTCAGATGTTCGAAAGCAATATACCGTCACGTCTGCTGGACTCCTCTGGTTGCGGGGATATATAGGACTTGTAGGTTCATCAAGAACCCTAGTTACCCAGAGCCAATAAATGAGCTGCACCCTGCAGTGCATTTTCATTCTATACAGCAATTCATTTGCTGAAATATAAAGAGTGAAAAATAGCAATCAAGAAAATCTTTGTATTTCCAAAATGGGCACAAGATAAGGTGTTGAGGAGCAGTGGTTATTTGCACATCTCTGAATTTCGGGGTAACCATACTAGCATGTTAATTACAGGGCATTTCTCAAATAGACGTCTTTTTTACACACTCTCTTGTATTTGGAAGGAAAAAATGTAGGGAAAGACAAGGGGCAATAACACTTGTTTTGCTATTCTATGTTCCCCCAAGTCTCCCGATAAAAATGATACCTCACTTGTGTGGGTAGGCGTAGTGCCCGCGACAGGAAATGCCCCAAAACACAACCTGGACACATCACATTTTTTTAAAGAAAACAGAGGTGTTTTTTGCAAAGTGCCTACCTGTGGATTTTGGCCTGTAGCTCAGCCGGCACCTAGGGCAACCTACCAAACCTGTGCATTTTTTTAAACTAGAGACCTAGGGGAATCCAAGATGGGGTGACCTTTACAAACCTCAAAATTTGGCTAAAAAAAACACATTTTCCTCACATTTTGGTGACAGAAAGTTCTGGAATCTGAGAGGAGCCACAAATTTCCTTCCACCCAGCGTTCCCCCATGTCTCTCGATAAAAATTATACCTCACTTGTGAGGGTAGGCCTAGCGCCCGCAACAGGAAATGCCCCTAAACACAACGTGGACACATCACAATTTTTGACAGAAAACAGAGGTGTTTTTTGCAAAGTGCCTACCTGTAGATTTTGGCCTCTAGCTCAGCCAGCACCTAGGGAAACCTACCAAACCTGTGCAGTTGTGAAAACTAGAGACCTAGGGGAATCCAAGATGGGGTGACTTGTGGGGCTCTGACCAGGTTCTGTTACCCAGAATCCTTTGCAAACCTCAAAATTTGGCTGAAAAAAACACTTTTTCCTCACATTTCGATGAAAGAAAGTTCTGGAATCTGAGAGGCGCCACAAATTTCCTTCCAACCAGCGTTCCCCCAAGTCTCCCGATAAAAATGATACCTAGGCCTAGCGCCCGCGACAGGAAATGCCCCAAAACACAACGTGGACACATCACATTTTTTCATAGAAAACAGTGCCTACCTGTGGTTTTTGGCCTCTAGCTCAGCCGGCACCTGGGGAAACCTAGCATACGAGCACATTTTTGAAAACTAGAAACCCAGGGGAATCCACGATGGGGTGACTTGTGGGGCTCTGACCAGATTCTGTTACCCAGAATGCTTTGCAAATATCACAATTTGGCCCAAAAAACACTTTTTCCTCTCATTTCGGTGACAGAAAGTTCTGGAATCTGAGAGGAGCCACAAATATCCTTCCACCCAGCTTCCCCCAAGTCTCCCGATAAAAATGGTACCTCACTTGTGTGGGTAGGCCTAGTGCCCACGAAAGGAAATGGCCCAAAACACAACGTGGACACATCACATTTTTTCACAGAAAACAGAGGTGTTTTTTCAAAGTGCCTACCTGTGGATTTTGGCCTCTAGCTCAGCTGGACCCAGGGGGGGCAGAAATGGCCTAAAATTAAGTTGCCCCCACACCCCCCCAAGCCCTCCCCGGGAGCGACCCTTGCCTACGGGGTCGCTCGCCTTGCGTGACATTGGCACAAAACAAAGAATCCCCAGTGCCTAGTGGTTTCTGCCCCCTGGGGGGCAGATTGACCAAAAATCCGCCAATCTGCCCCCAATGAGGGCAGAAATGGTCTAAATACAATTTGCCCCCCCCCCCAGGGGAGCGACCCTTGCCTAATGGGTCGCTCCCCATCTCTAAAAAAACAAACAAACAAAAGAAAAACACAAAAATAACATTTGCCCTGGCGCCTAGAGGTTTCTGCCCCCCCGGGAGCAGATCGGCCTAATAACAATAGGCCGATCTGCCCCCGGGGGGGCAGAAATGGCCTAAAATAAATTTGGTCCCCTACCACCTTCCTAAATCCCCCCCCCCCGGAGCGACCCTTGCCTACGGGGTCGCTCCCCCTGCGTGACATTGGTGCCAAAAAAAAAATCCCCGTGCCTAGTGGTTTCTGCCCCCTTGGGGGCAGATTGACCTAAAATCGGCCAATCTGCCCCCAAAGGGGGCAGAAATGGTATAAATACAATTTGCCCCCAGGGGAGCAACCCTTGCCTAATGGGTCGCTCCCCATCTCCAAAAAAATCAAGCAAACAAAAAAAAAACACAAAAATAACTTTTGCCCTGGCGAATAGAGGTTTCTGCCCCCCCCTGGGGGCAGATCGGCCTAATAATAGGCAGATCTAGCCCCGGGGGGGCCGAAATGGCCTAAAATAAATTTAACCCCCCTCCCCTGGAGCGACCCTTACCTACGGGGTCGCTCCCCCTGCGTGACATTGGCGCCAAAAAAAAATCCCGGGTGCGTAGTGGTTTCTGCCCCCTTGGGGGCAGAGTGACCTAAAATCGGCCGATCAGCCCCCAAAGGGGGCAGAAATGGTCTAAATACAATTTGCCCCCCCCCCCCGGGTAGCGAGCCTTGCCTAATGGGTCGCTCCCCAATTCTAAAAAAACAAACACAAAAAAAACACACACAAAAATTTGCCCTGGCGTCTAGAGGTTAAATAAATTTGAACCCCCACCCCCCCAACCTTCCCCCCCGGGAGCGACCCTTGCCTACGGGGTCATTCCCCCTGCGTGACATTGGCGCAAAAAAAAATCCCCGGTGCCTAGTGGTTTCCGGAGCAAAAATCGGCCAATCTGCCCCCAAGGGGGGCAGAAATGGTCTAAATACAATTTGCCCCCCGGGGGAGCAACCCTTGCCTAATGGGTCCCTCCCCATCTCTAAAAAAACAGACAAACCAAAAAAAAACACAAAAAAGAATTTGCCTTGGCGTCTAGAGGTTTCTGCCCCCCTTTGGGGGCAGATCGGCCTAATCAAAATAGGCTGACCTGCCCCCCAGGGGGGCAGAAATGGCCTAAAATAAATATTGCCCCCAGGGGAGCGACCTTTGCCTAAGGGGTCGCTCCCCTTGTGTGAAATTCACGTAAAAAAAACCCATCCCTGGTGTCTAGTGGTTTCTGAGTCCCTTGGGGGCAGATTGGCCTCATAAAAATATAATTTGCCCCCTAGGGGGGCGACCCTTGCCTAAGGGGTGGCTCCCCACTTCCAGGGGGGGCAGAAAAGGCCTTCCAAGAAAATGCCCCCCCCCCCGGAGCAACCCTTGCCAAAGGGGTCGCTCGCTTATGTCTATTTTATAAAAAAAAAAAAGATCCCTGGTGTCTAGTGGGCGTTTCAAAAGCCAGATTGCAAGCAATCCGACTTTTGAAACGCTCAGAGAGACTTCAAAGGGAAGGAAATTCCTTTCCTTCCCTTTGAAGCCTCACTGGGCCTCCCCCACGTGATCGAAAGAGAAATGCAAAGCTGAGCTTCCAGCGCGATGGGAGGCAGCCCTCTGTGATTGTCAGCGCGTGATGCACTCTGACGTCACAGGGGTTCGGGGGGTCGGGGGTGGAAGGAGAAGGGCTTCCCCTTCCATCCCTGCCTTGGGGGGGTGTGTGGGGAGCGCAGGGGGGTAGCGCTAGCGCTCCCCCCAGTTCCCGGGTGTAGGACGAGGTGACCTCGTCCAAGGCACCCGAGGGGTTAAACACACACCAACACTGTTAGCGTGAAAATGTACCTTAGGTGTGTAAAAAATAACCCTGCATGTGCGAGTGTGCGTCAAAAAGAGATTGCGATGCGTCGATTTCACTTACGAGCGAGACCTTGCGTTGTTTCTCCCTTCGTCGGGTCGGGCGCGTTGTTTCTTCTCCCCGCAGGAGAGTGATGCGTCCATCCGGTCAGCACTCTTGGGTCCAGGCAAGTCTTGCATTGTTTTTACATGCCCAGCGGTACTTGCGTTAGAAATCCAGACGCACGATGATCCAAAAAACACGCAGCGCGGGCTGCGATCTCACCAGCCTCTGTCAGTGATGCTCACATAGTTTCTACAGCTCTGTGCATCGATTCTTCGGTTGCGTTGCAGGCGAGTGTCGATTTTCAGCCACGAAGCCGGCTGCATGTCGATTTCCCAGCCGCAGATCGGAGTTGCGTCGATCTTTTACTCGCACGGCATTCTATATGTCCTTCCTTAACAATACTCTGCACCCTGCCCTTGGGGTTACCTAGGGCCTACCTTAGGGGTGCCTTACATGTAAGTAAATGGAAGGTTTAGGCCAGGCAAGTGGGTACACTTGCCAAGTCGAACTTACAGTTACAAACTGCACACAGACACAGCAGTGGCAGGTCTGAGACATGATTACAGAGCTACTTATGTGGGTGGCACAACCAGTGCTGCAGGCCCACTAGTAGCATTTGGTTTTCAGACCCTGGGCACCTCTAGTGCACTTTACTAGGGACTTACTAGTAAATCAAACATGCCAATCATGGATAAACTAATTAACCATACAATTTACACAGAGAGCATATGCACTTCAGCACTGATTAGCAGTGATAAAGTGCTCAGAGTTCAAAAGCCAACAGAAATAGGTCAGAACAAATAGAAGGAAGGAGGCAAAAAGATTGGGGATGGCCCTGCTAAAGGGCAAAGTCCAACAGTAGGTGATCCAGAACATTTGAATAACTTTTGGTCTTTCAGCAGTGTACCTTATCGAGCAAAGATCTTTGGGAGCTGTGTCACCAAGTAACTATCACTTTACATCAAAGAAAACAAGCCCCTTGATGATCTCCAATAAAGCTTCAGAGCTTGTTACAGCTTAATATAGCAGATGATACACCCTGCATCGTAGACAATGGGAAATCATGTCTGTTCATCCTCTTAGAATTGTGAAAATCATTTGATATGGTCAATCATGTCACTCTCTCAAAAACCATGGAACTATGGATTGGAATAAGCAGACCTGTCCGTAGGTGGCTTGAGTCCTACCTGACCTATCACTACCAACAAATAGATCAAGCAAACTCCTTTCAAGCTAATTTCCTCTTGCTCAGAATCCCTGAAGAGTCTGTACTATCCCTAACGCTCATTAGTTTGTAGATGGAACGCCTCTGCTCCCTTCTGAGGCACTCCAACATATTTCTAACTCTAAGGTGACGGCATGCAACTTTACATGAAAGTTGTATTTCCCAAGAATATATTCAAACCATCAGACACCTTAAAACTCCTCCAATTCTGCATCCTTCTACATCACCTGAAATGGAACACACTTCCATCGCTTTAGAAGACTTCACCTCTAAGGTCGAAGCCCTAGTCCTTTCCAGGATAGACAATAGAATCACCTTTTTGCGGGTAGTCTGAATCACACATTACCCCTTTAAACGCAGCCCTCGAATCCGCAGCTCACCTAATATCTAATGCTAGGAGGCTAAGCCACAATATTTCAATTCAGTGGTCGCTCTGCTGGATTCCCATCAAGCTGAGAAGCATATTCATGCAGGCTTACATTATCCACAAGCCTATGCACATAGACTGCCCTCAGAATCTTACAAAGAAACTGGTAATTTCAGAGGATTCGTGCTCTCTTTGAGAGCAGGTTACCTTCCCCTGCGTTCAAGAAGGTAGAAACACTGAATCAACCTTTGTCAGGGAATAGACCTAGATTCTGGAACTCCATACTGTGCTTCATCAGAACTAGCCCATCATATAGTACTTTCAGGAGAGAAATCAAAACCCTACTCTTCCAACATCACTTCCATTTGGAAATATCTACACGCTGATACAACTCTACTAAGCACTGTGGTACTGATTCACAAAAGCAAATTTAAACCTGTAGATTTACTCATGTCTAAATGTACTCCAGAACCTCGATGTAAATCTACACGTATTTACTTTTCACCATTTCCAAGTGCAGATTTGCACCCAGGTATAGATTTACATGAATCTGCTCCCTTACTTCAGAGTGGACACACTGAAGACTGAATTTACGAATGTAAAGTTACTACTACTAACTTTTCACATGTAGGTGAAGAGCTCCACCACAGTGGCAGAGATCACCTATAGGAAAGTATAGGGAAAGTTATCAAACTGTATTTATTTATTTTTATAATATCTTATAAAATAAAAATAAAGTGTAAATAAATAATAATTTACATCCTGGCTTTCCTTGTAGCCTTATTGCAGAATCCTTACACCTGCATATGGACCACTGTCTTGAGTACCTCAAAGAGCCAAACAGAATCTCATCTCAGGCGGGAGCTATCTCTCCTTTAGAGTCGTGAATTCCTATTAAATTGGAGCAATTCCAAAGTGACTTCAGTTCAGGGTCTGTAATTCATATCATTAAGGTTCTGGATAACAGATGGGTAGTACTTCTCTTGGAGCCAGGGTTCTGAAAATTCAGAGGCACATTTCTTCACTCCTGAAACAGAAGGATCCAAAGACCAGTGTTTCGTTTCATGTGCTTGGTAACATGACAGCAACAATAATAATTGTTCCTTGGGCATGATTGCATTTGGAAATCTTTGTTCAGCATCTTCTCCCACCCTGGAAATGAACATCACGCATTTAGAAGCTCAAGTACAAAGGAATCAGCACTTTCAAGAGGAACCTTTAATAGTGACTGGTTTCAGTTTGGTTGAAAATAGGACTTCTACAATCGCCAGCGCTAAAAATGATCGTAACAAATGTCATTGGATTGCATGGAAGTTCAAGGCCCGTGATCCGTATAAGGATGCATTCTTCGAACTGAAAAGAGCTGGAGGCAGTCAAACAAGCCATTTGGGGTCTTCTCGTCAGATTCAGGGGGCTCCAGCACTGATAAAAAAACAGACAATATGAGCAGGGCCACTAGAATTATGTGGCAGAGGAGGACCACATGACGTGGCAGGGTTGACTAAATTATACAGCAAGGAAAGGCGATTTATATGGAAAATGCAGCAAATCATGTTTATGCAGAAAACACTGCAGCCACAGAATCTTGTAATTCCACTGTCCATGAATATAACATCCAAACTGTACACGGGGTTACTCATTCTCAGAGGAGGGTGACGTGAGTAGCCTTGATCGTTTAGAGCACCTACTGTCCTTATCTACAATCCACATTGAGTGGTTAGACAATATAGTAGCAAGCAAACTCGGCAAGATATTCCCTTTCTCCCAGAACTGTGTCTGAACCCAGTGATTTTCAAAGAGATCTGTTTAAAGTGATGTACACTGTTTGATTCCTTTGACAGCAATTAGAATGCTGTATGTCCTGTGTTTATAGCCAGGGCCATTGAGGTGGGAGCCTGGGCCACAGATGCATTCTAATGCTAAGGGCCCTGGGGGTTTCTCTATGCCTTTTCACCCTTTCCTCTAGCTCCTGTGCTTGAGTGATAATTGTTATTCTTAATTTTGTTCACTCTTGTGTAAATCTCCTTTCTTGAGAGACATTGGTTTTCAGATTGGGTCCTTTTTCGTCCTTTGGGTTCCCTTTCCTTACAGTTCAGATCAGAATGCTACCCTAGCTGTATTTTTACCTAAACCTATGTCTCCAGAAAAGGAAGTGCTGTATTATTTAGAAGCCAATATAATTCTCTTGGTTTAGTTGGAACAGGTTTTCTCTTTCAGAAGAGTTGATTCCTTGTTGTTTTAATTTTGTCCCAGCTGTGAGAGGTTTGAGTAGGTGGGGGTAGTCTTCTATTGCAGTTTATAAGAAAAATAACTTGCTTTGTCCAGGGAATATTGAGAGTCCAGGTTTTGTACAGAGGCCCACGGGGCTTCAGTTTTGAGAATTGTAGGGCAGCCACTAAGGATGTCCTCTCTACTTTTAATCACTATCATATCCAGTGTAGCGGCACTGGTAATGGTTTATGTGGTTCCAAAGTGCTATATGTTGCATGGTGACAACAATGCAGTTTCTATTGCTCTAACCAAATCTTTCACAAGTGGTGCAGCATTTAATGATTTTTGGTGTCTTTATTCTCACGTGTGTTGGTGCCCTAAATCGCCTTATTTTAGGTTTTCCTCAATGAGTAATGACAGCGACAAGGAAGCTAATGAGGAGCTAATGTTACGATTACTTGCCAGTAATCCCATTAATCTGTTTTTCCCCTCAGTTCAGTCTTTATGAAAATTGGTGCAATTATGGGCAGTATTTAGATAATAAACTTGATAAAGTGCTTAATTTGTGCTTATTGTTTCCGGTGCTGTACACCGGCACTTATTTTTGAGGGCCGGGGCTTATTCTTCTGCCTCAAGCATTAACTTCGAGCAAAAGACACAAATGGGAAAGTCGGAGGAAGAGAAAAACGAAAAAGCGTCACAATGGAGAAAGCAGAAAGCTGCAAGAGTGAGTTGAAACGGCAGGGAGTGCTGTGAGAGGATCAAAGAGGCCCGAGATAGCTTTACGGATTACGCTGCCTCAGTATTCCGTGCTCGCACATATAAATGCAGCAGCCGCGTGTTTAAGAGGAAGGTTTTGGGCACCGGCACCTTTTAATTTACAAATTAAGCACTGGCTAGGTAAGCACAGTTGTTCCTGAAAGGAGCCAGGACCTTTTGTCTGCAAGGCACGTGGTGCCTAACTTTTCGATTGTGAGCTGTCTATGAACTGGAAGTTGGACGATGGTAAATCTGTTTGAGGAGATGGGCACTACCCAGTGACTGGAGAGGGAAATAAAGGACTGAGAGAAATGGAATTACATAAAAGTTTTTCCATAATACTGCATTTTCGTTTCATTGATCTAATAAAAGGTAGAAAACATGGAGCCCTGGGAGTTTGCGACTAAACTAACAGTATTCAAGCTTTTTTTGCACAGACCTGGATATAAACATCAGACATCAGCCTCTTATTGGGCCTTTGGCATCTCTGGCGCCGCCCACACCACCAATGTTATCACAGGGAACACAGGCCGAAACAAAAATAACCTTGTCAACCTTCTGTAGTTTCTTCTGCTTGTCCTTCCCTTTGGCCATCAGCACCAAATAAGGGGCTGTGGACGGGGTAATGGCATGATGTCACTGGGATCAAAGGGTTGTGATGACACTTACACTACACTTGTTGAATGGACATCCATACAGGGGCGTAGGAGACAATACATTTCTGGGGGGGACAGGGGCAGCCTTGGGGACTTTCAATCAACCCTATACAAATCGCTCGTTGTTTACAAACTGCAGGCTCCGATAAATATACACAATCATATATATTAGAAGTGAAATAGAGAGAAAGGAACGCATGTTTTCACAGTCTGAAAGTATCTTTAATTGTTATTTACATTCACAAAGTAATTAGCTAAAATGTGAAAATAACATGTTGATTAACCTTGCATCTTCATGCACCAAGCAAATAAAGGTAAGAGGGTAAAAGGGAAGAACATACCCTTTGCGCCCCACACCCACCATGCTCTTCGCCTCATGCCAATTGGAACCACACTGGAGATATCAAAAGCGATTACGTACAAGAGTTGTAAACTGTGCTCGGAAACCATAGTTCTAATAACACTTCTACTCCTGTGTGTGATCTTGGGCAGCTCACCTCCACACCAGTCACAACTAGAAGCATTTCAACTGAAGAAGCTCTTGCAGTTACAGGCTATATAAACATGGATTCTCTAATCTCTGTATAAACTGCAGTCACTAATTTCTCTATAAACGGCTGTTTGTGATGCACCAAGTCACTGCGTGTAAAGAAAAGACATTCACTGATTATAAAGAAAAGACATTGGAAAATGACTATGATAGGGTTATTACAATCGAGTTCTGACATTACAATGCCTTATGCCAGAGCTAGCAGCCAAGGTAAAAGGCAGACCAGGTCACAGAGCATAATTAATGCAGCTGTTTAAAGCAAAAAATTGAATGTTGCTTTTCTTTCTTCTGCTCTACTTTCATAGCTTTGAATGTCAGAAGCTATGCACTAAGGTTTTAAGTGGTTTGTGGGAAAGTTGGTGGTGTGACCATGTATTATATGGGGTAAAATACCCCCTGCGTACATAATGATATTGCAAGTCACCTTGAAGTTCATACCTTATAAACAAGCATTGGCAAAGCCAATAGGTCTCACCTATGCAAGTTCTATTGCCTTTGCCAATGTGTTTTAGCCATGCTGTACACTAGTGAGACTACTATTCAGCATGGCTCAAAGTTAATGGCATAAAGGAGAATGATGTGTCATCGACTGGTGTGGTGTAGTGTCATGGAGTAAGTAGAGTGTCCTAAAATGGAGCAGTAAACTAACTTTAAAGGAACAGGGGTCCCTTGAATAAAATGCAACACCACTCCCATAAACAATGATATTAAAGTAGTATGCAAATGGATTGTTTCATACATTTATTCAATCACAATATAAAAGATCAAATGTAGTGGGAAAACATCAACAGAGGAAATCGAGAAAGACTGGTATTCGGGCATTACACAAGTTATCTGGATGACCCAATGTCACCAATTACAAGAAAAATGTAAAAAGTAACCTATATAGTACAGTGGTTTAGAGGAGGCTGGCCTGGTTTGTATTGGGTACCTATGGTACTTACACCTTATACTAGGTCCAGTTATCCATTATTAGTAAAATGTAGGCAGTGTCTAGAAGCCAGGCTCTTCAGGGGTAGCTGTAGCCAAGGCTTATCTAGGAGACGTGCAAAGCTCATGCAATACCACTGTAGTCACACAGCACTCACACACATGAAAGAAAATACTCAGTGTTACAAAAATAAAGGTACTTTATTTTAGTGAAACAAATGCCAAAAATACCATAGAGACTATACTCCCTTAGGAGGTAAGTAATACACCAATTATATACACTAGTATGCAGCAATAGCAATAAAAAGTTAGAAAAGTGCAATTAGTGAAAATCACAATGGTTAGAAATGGGCCTAGGGTAAACACAAACCATATACTAAGAAAGTAGAATGTGAATGTCGGTTTCCCACCTAGACAAGTGTGGTGTGTAGAGGGGCGCTGGGAGTATTAGAAAACACCAAAGGTAAGTAATAGAACCCACCTCAGAGCCCAGGAAAGCAGGAGTAAATGACAGTAACTTTCCTACAACACACAAGAACACGAGAAAGAAGATAATGCAAGAACCAGAAGATACTTCAAGACACAAAGGGTGGGTTCCTGGACCTAAAGACCTGTGGAAGAATGGGACTAGGTCCAAGAAGCACAGAAGAGTCCAGGGAGGACAGGAACCCCTGCTAACTCGAATCAAGGTGCAAAAGAAGAACCACTGGTGAAGAACAACAGTCAGTACTGCACCCAAGAAGATGGATGCGGGTTCCTGGTTGGTGCAGATGATATCCCACACCGGATGGATGATTGCAGTCTGGTTGTGTCGCTGGATTCTGCCAACAAACCTTGGCACACGCAAAGCTCACGGTTAGCGGAAAATGGCACTGCCTGGGACCAGGAGGGACCTGGTGGACTATACTCAGGAGGAGGAGTCAGATGGGGCTCTCAGCAACTCAGAGAGCCCACAGAAGACCAGCCAGTGCACACAGGAGTCCTCCAGCACAGGGACAAAGGAGTTGCAAAAGGAGGCCCACGCAGCACAAAAACAAAGGATCCCACACCGCCAGAGAACCGCTCAGGAAGCTGTGCATTGCCGGAAGGAGTGCTGGGGGCCAGAGTTACATTGTGCACAAAGAATTTCATAGAAGGATGCCAACAAGCCTTGGCAACTGAAAAACATGTGGTGAACAGGGTTACTGTCTTGCGTGGGAAGGCAAGCTCTTACCTCCACCAAAGTTGGACAGTAGGACGTCAGGACCATCGGGACCACTTCAGTCCACCACCCGTGATGTAGGATCCATGCAACTCAACAGGAGAGGGGACCCAAGCAGATGGTCGTCGTTGAAGAGAGGTGCCTGCTGAAGCAGGGGAGTGACTCCTTCACTCCAAGGGAGATTCGTTCATTCTTCTGGTGCAGGCTGAAGACAGGCTGTCCTCTGAGGATGCACGACCAGGAAACAGTTGCATATGCTGGCAAGAGCTGAAGATACAATGTTGCAGAAGTCGTCTTTGCTTCGTTGTTGCAGTTTGTGGAGTTCCTGGAGGGTCCAGATGCAGTTTCTTCAGTGAGAAGGTGAAGTAAAGGATGCAGAGGATTCGTGCTGGAGTCTTGCAATCCGAATCTGAAGAACCTCCCAAAGGAGAGACCCTAAATAGCCATAAAAGGGGGGATTGATCAGCTAAACAGGTAAGCACCTATCAGGGGACGGCTCAGACACCACCTGCTGGCACTGCCCACTCAGATGCTCCCAGAGTTTGCTGCCAACTTGGAATCCAAGATGTCAAAACACAGGGACCCTCTGGAGGAGCTCTGAGCACCACACCTGGGGTGGTGATGGACAGGGGAGTGGTCACTCCCCTTTCCTTTGTCCAGTTTCGTGCCAGAGCAGGGACAGGGGGTACCTGAACTGGTGTAGACTGGATTATGCAAGGAGGGCACCAAATGTGCCCTTCAAAGCATTTCCAGTGGCCTGGGGAAGGAAGCTACCCCTTCCAAACCTATTTCCAAAGGGAGAGGGTGTAACACCCCTCCCCCAAAGGAAATCCTTTGTTCTACCTTCCTGGGCTTGAGCTTCTCAAGCAACAGGAGGGCAGAAACCTGTCCGAGAGGTGGCAGCAGCTGGGCCTGCCTGGAAAACCTCAGAGGGCTGGAATGGCAATACTGGGGGTCCTCCAAGGAGCCCCCAGAGTGCATAAAATCATACAACCAATGCTTGCAAAAGCCTTGGGTTATGATTCCAACATGTTTGATACTAAACATACCTATGTTCCGAGTTACCATTATGTAGCTGGGAATAGGCAGTGACCTATTTCAAGTACATGTGTAAAATGGCATCCCACACTCAGGAAGTCTGGGAAAATGGTCCTGGAGGTCATGGGGGCACCTCTGCTAGTGCAGGGGTGCCCTCACACACAGTTACTCTGCACCCTGCCCTCAGGGCTGGAGGGCCTGCTATAGGGGTGACTTATAAGTGACCTGGTGGAGTGCATCTGGCAGTGAAAGGGTGCATGCACCTTTCCACGCAGGCTGCAATAGCAGTCCTGCAGAAGCCTTTGCATGGGCTCCCTATGGGTGGCAAAAGAAATGCTGCAGCCCATATGGATCTCCTGGAACCCCAATGCCCTGGGTACCTAAGTACCATATACTAGGGACTTATAAGGGGGCACCAATATGCCAATTTTGGGTGAAATACTGGGTTACCAGTATGCAAAAACCATAATTTAAGGGAGAGAGCATAACTACTGGGGTCCTGATTAGCAGGATCCCAGTAGACACACGCAAACACACTGGCAAACAGGCCAAATGTGGGGGTAACCAAGCAGGAAAGAGGCTACTTTCCTACAAGGTTAGCAAACACAACAATGATTTACAAGCTTTTATACACCGACTTCTACATGAATGACTCAAATAGTGAATCAAGAAGTCATTAGCTCATAGTACCTATGCTAATGCCAACTTATGTACAATATCACAAATTCAAGTCAAGGTACTTTGGCCGACAATATTTTGATCCCCTAGACAAGTATCAGGATCATCCTAAGCCTTCGTTAAGCTTGAGTTAAAAGGGTTACAGAGTGCTTGTAACCATAACGGCGAAGATAAATCGGACTCACGTCTCATATGAGTGAGAAGGCAATCAATGGAGATCTGAATCTCTAATCAAGCGCCAATGCCATAAAGTAGTATTAGAGTGGAGTAGTGTCACAGTGTAATAGAGTGTCATAGAGTGGAGTGGCAGAGTGTCGTAGAGTGGAAAGGCATAAAGAAGAGTGAACTGGAGTAGAGTGAAGTAAAGTAACGTGAACTAGCATAGAGAAAGTTGGGTAGAGTGTTGTTGAGCACAGTACATTGTTGTATATTGGAGTGGCGTAGAGGGTTGTGCAGTGGCATTGAGCAGAGTATCGTAGATTGAAGTGGCATAGAGTGGTGTGGAGTGGCATACAGTGGAGTAAAGTGGAATGGAGTGGCGTATAGGGAGTTGTGTAGGGAGTTACAGAGTGGAGAAAGTGTTAGAGTTTAATGGAATAGAGTGTCAGAGTCTAATATCATGGAGTGTAATGTCATAGTGAAGTGTCATAGAGTGGAGTTGGGTGGTCTAGAGTGAAGTGGCATAGAGTACAGTGGTGCAAACTAGATTAGTGTGGAGTGGAGTGGTATAGAGTGCATTGGTTTTGAGTAAAGTGGTGTAGAGTGCATTGGCGAATACTGCACTGGTTTAGCGTACAGTACAGTAGCGTAGAGTGGTGAAGAGTAGAGGGGAGCACAGAATAGATTGCAGTGGTTCAGAGTGATGTGTCATAGAGTGATGCGGTGCATGGTAGAGTGGAGTGGTGCAAGGTATAGTAGACTAGTGTAGAGTGCAGTGGTGGAGTGCAGTGATGCAGAGTAGAGTGGCATAGAGTGTAGTGGCATATAGTACGCTGGTGTAGAGTGCAGTAGAGTGGCATATAGTTGAGCGGTGCAGAGTAGAGTGCTGTGGTGCAGAGTAGAGAGGAGTATAGTTCAGTGGCAGAGTGCAGTGTTGCAGAGTAGAGTGTCATAAAGGGCAGTGGTGTTGAGTAGAGTGGCATAGAATGCATTGGTGTAGACTGCAGTGATGCAGAGTAGAGAAGAGTGGCTTAGAGTACAGAGGTGCAGAGTAGATTAGAGTTGCATAGAGTGCCGTGGCATGGAGTAGATTGCTGCAGAGTACAGTATAGTGGTGAAGAGTAGATTGTTGCAGAGTGGAGCATAGTGATGTAGAGTGCAGTAGCATAGAGCGGTGCAGAGCAGATTGGAGTGGTGCAGGGTACATTGGCGTGGTGCAAGATAGATTAGACTGACATAGCATAGAGTAGAGTTGGGTAGATTGCAGTGGCATAGAGGAGATGATTTCAAAGTAGAGTGAGGTGCCCTACAGTGGAGTGGTGTAGAGTAGATTACAGTGCAGTGGTGCAGAAAAGAGTGCAGTGGGACAGAGCACAGTGGCATTGAGTGCAGTGGTGCAGAGTAGAGTGGCGTGGAGTTCAGTGGCAGAAAGTGCAATGTTGCAGATTAGAGGGTCGCAGAGTACAGTGGTGTATTGTAGAGTGACATAGAGTGCAGTTGCATAGAGTGCTGTGGTGCAGAGTACAGTGGCATTGAAAGCAGTGGAATAGAGTGCTGTGGTGCAGAGTAGATTGGCAGTGGAATAGAGTGCATTGGTTTTGAGTAAAGTGGTGAATAGTGCACTGGCAGAGTGCAGGGGTGTAGTGTACAATGGTTAGAGTAGAATAGCATAGATTGCAGTGGTGTAGAGTGGAGTGGTACAGCATAGATTGCAGTGGCGTAGAGTGGCACAGAGTGGAGAAAAGTGGTGTAGGGTGCAGTGGCATAGGGTAGACTGTTTCAGAGTAGAGTGAAGAAAAGCTAGAGAAAAGATAATATACTTCAATATGCTGAAGTATGTAACGATAACAACAACATAAATAATAACGCTAGGCATAACGGCCCAAAATGAAATATGGCTTCTCCCTGTTAGCCACGCTGTAATCAAGCACTTGATTACCTAGAAAACAAAACATTAAACATAAATGTTAGAAAAATATACCCTTCTAATAGCTAAATTGTTGTGTAAAAATGTAAAATCTGGGCTCAGTCTCGACTTCACTGTTTCACCAACTGGTGTGATCTTAGGCAAATACAAATATTGTGTTTCACAGAGTCTCCTTTCTAGCCTGCAGGCATCACAGTGAGTGGGACTCTGTTCTCTCTTTAGATCTTCCTCATTGTTTTGCAGCTCCTCTTGAAGGCATCCTGCAGTGCTCCTCTTCAAGGCAGCAGGTGACAGTAATCATCCAAAATTCTTTACTCCTCCTGTGCCCTTTGTTCTTATGAGCACCCTTAGAACAGGACAAAAGGGCAGAGGGCGCAGGGGGCCTCCTGACTCACCTTTATTTGGTTACCATCAGCTTAGAGGATTTGTCTGTACAGGGCTATCGTAAGTAGCGCTTTTGTGCGCTAATGGCCCTCTGAATGACAGATGTGAGAGGGGAAATTATTGTGTCCCCTTATCCCCCCCACCTTTGTCCCCCGTGTGCCCCACCCTCCAAAATCTGGGGGGGGATACATCCCCCGCGTCCCCCACACTTCCTACGCCCATGCATCCATAGTTATAGAGAGGTAGACTCCTAGATATGTCAAAGTTTAGTCTTATGTACAGGTTATGAGTGCTAAACGATCCCTTGATATTTGTATATATTTTTTTCCGAATTTCTAACTTTCTTAAAATGACACTTTCATTTGAAAAATTATGGAGATGTTTTATTTCCTGTAAAGCTTTGTTTTCTACTATAGTTGACATTTCAGCTATTTGGCTTGACATGCCTCACTGCTTTCATCGTAGCGGGATAACTCATCTTTGGAAGTTGTTATTTTGCATAAGAATTTGAACGAGTCAGAAATGTGGAATTTTAAACACCCACAATGAAGGAAGTGACCTTGTTCGGATTCCTCACTCAGCAAGCGATGCTAGAATTAGGATCGGCACTGCTGGGAACAGGACCTCATTCCTTGCAAGCTTCCCATTTCCCACAATATTGCCCTCTTTTCATCGCACGACTATATTTTGACTTTTCGTGAACGCTGTGATTTATTTGTAGTACTTTCCTTATACGCGTTCTGTTTTACTTCTATTTCCTTAAGAGAGGCCTTAGATTTCCGTTGCACATCAAGACCCGATTAACAATGTTCAGCTTTGGGATGCAGAAAATGTGAAAATGGCATATGCTCTAATATGGAATCTTCAACTTTAGGACATATACGGCTGCTGACATAACGCATGAATCTGAAAATTCCACACTGTGCTGCATTTTCAACAGTCGAAAGTGAAGGGTTAGGCAATGGGAACATGGCTGATACCAGTGAAAAAGCAAGGACTGGTCTGTCACTGGGAAGATGGTAAACAGCCACAATGTGGTGGGTGCTTCGCCTAACACCCAAAGCCCTGAAGCAAGAACCGTTGCCTTTGTGTTCCACCAGCACAGCTCTAAGAACCTCTAATTTTGGATTCTTTGCTGTGCGTGCACGTCCGAAAGTCCTTGACACAGCTCACATCCGAAATCTCTAGGGAAAGTCAACAGCATACTGTCAGGACTTTCACACATGGAAGGGTATGCTTTCCCTCTGTTGGACGTGTCTGAGATGGAGTGAAAATGATCACAAGAAAATAAAACTTCTCTAGCTCCTTCCTAATCGATCTAAGTTTCAATATTTTATAACACCTAGGCACTAAGCACTGTAGTTCTCTGAATGTTAATGCAATGACAATGTATTTTCTATGGAGCTCGAGGATCATGGGCCTGTGAACTGAGTGTGGATACGTGAACCTCAACAGTCACATGCAAATGTATGCACTCAGTTCTTCTTAGATGTGGTTTTGTAGTCCCATGTTTCAATTAAGGTTTGGCAAAAAGATATATGAGCGTGTTTCACTGAACTGGCAGGGTTGTGCATCACTTGAAAGATTGCAAGTGTTACGGAAGTTCACTGTCTTGATGAAAAGACGATCAAGGCCTTACACTAACCCACCACCACCCCCAAATACAAAATGGGTGCAAGCGCCCACCAAAGCCTGGAGAAACTCTTTCAACACAAAAGGAGGGGTGGGAGAGAGGTCTTAATTCTTGGATGGCACACTTAAAGAGTTCCACATGCGGGGGTAATTAAGGTTATTGGGATTTCCATGCCCCGGAGTCCCTATGCTTCTTCAGTGATTTAAAGATGCCATATATTGAAAATTGCTGGCCGGGCATATGTTTTTCCAGTGCCAAGGGGGTGCACGCTGCACCAGGGACACAGAATGGTAGGCAAAACAGAAGTTTGCTTGTTGGGAATTCAACGCTGACATTTCCGCAAACACAAAGCCTTACTTATCTACCTCTCTGATAGTCATAAAGCCGGGAGTTGAGTCAGAGGTGATCCTCAAAAGCACCCAGGGGCACACTGTCAGGGACAAAGAAGGCTCACCAAAACACTCTATAGACAGTTGTCTTTCCCTTGGACCTAAGGTTGTGAAGATAATAGAATAGCTGATCCTTTCTCCTACACAACCTCCAAAGGTTGTTAGGCAGCTGAGGTAATGAACTCACAGACAGGCTCTCCTCTCTTCTCTTTTCCCAAAAGGTAGAGCAATTCTCATTTGTTCAGACAGTCTAGCTGCTCTCCCAGTCATGAGACAGGTAGGAAGCCATCAATCAGCAGACCCTGGCTCTAGAACACAGCAACTTTCCAACTGTACTAGTCTTCGGTCAGTGAGTGATCCTGGAACTGACCAGGCAGACCAGTTCTTATCCACAGAGCAAGCCATTCAACTATTGTGCAATTTTTGAATCTTAGAAGTTTCTGCCAGTCACAGAATTCATGGCCTCTGTATGGTCAGCAAACGATAGAACTGTAAACAGCAGGAACCCTTCCTGAGTTGGTTACACCAAGTTCAGGGGGAAATGTGTATTTGGTCAAGTTGATTGGTCAAACAGAAAGCGGGGATGAGCTGTTAGTGCTGTCAGGAGAGCAGCAGACAAATTACCAAATGATAAATCTGAAAACTTCACCCACGGGGCATTTACCCTCTGCGCAATACCTCTTGAGCATGGAAGGAAATTCAAATGTGCAAGCCTCCAAGTCAGCAGAGACCTATACAGTCTCTGTCAAAAAGGCCTTCTCTGTTTTGGTTTGCCACATAAGGGGAATCCAACATTAATTTGATGCTGCACCCAACCACACATGCACAGGTGATCCACAGTCTGCAGCAGTCACATAGTGAACAAATGCCTTTCATCCATAACCAACCCAGATAGACCCAAATTACAGGACCCTGAAAAATAGTTTGGCCTAAAGTATCTCCTCCTGAAGGAGACCAGCCAGAAGGTCTTCTCTTTCAATGAAGTATGTTGTCACCACAATCTATCACACAAAACTCAGCTAGGGATGGCTGTAGCCACTCTTTTTAGAAGGGGCACTTGTAGTGCCCTCTCGACTCCAGAGACATGCTTTGTAGTGGTAATCCATGTAACAGGAACTTCACTCTGAGCATTCATAATTGTTGGGCCAGGCGGAGGCGGTGGGAGAGGGTGGGTGGCAAATAAACAACCTACTGCACTTTAATTGGGAGGAAAATAGAGGGCACAGAAACCAGCACTCTATGTACTTATGTCTTAGGGGAAACGTTTTCGGAGAACCATTGAGCAAGTACAGGCCAGGATCCAGGCAGACAACAGTTAAGCCCTGTGTAGTGTAGAGTGCAGATGTGAAATATGGGCAGCAAGGGGAGTTGCAAGTTGTTTAGTTCCTACAAAGAGAAGCCTTTAGGAGCTCTGCTCCATCTACCTCAGGGACACCCCGCTGCTCTCAAGGAAGTGGACACAAAATGAGAAGGACTGATTTGAAGGAAAGTAAGGATGTATTTAAATATGCTTAGCAAAATTAATGCTGCTACTTTAAATTTTCCGGTCATTATTGCTGAAAGGAGCGCCTAAATCCTGGCTATTACAAGAAAAGGTCTTAATTGAAATAGGGCTGATAAACTTAATTTTATGGCAAGACCGGAGGCTCGTATTATGCAAATGCTTTTCTTGTTTATTCAGCAGCAGCAGTCAAGAAACTATAATTCCCGGAAGGCCAAACACAACCAGGCCAATGGGAAACAAACAGTGGTCCATAATATCCACCAATCACAGGGCAGCCTACCCCTAAATACCCATCTTGACTGTGAACAGCCCTCTTTTCTTGCTGCTCGCAGTCAAGATAAGTATTACAAAACTCTGCTCGCTTTTATTCTGTATAATATTGTACCATTATTGAAGTATTTCATGGTTGTTTTTGATGTTATTGCGCACCGCGCACGCTTCTGTTTTTCCTTTTAAGTTCAGCTTGTAGCCGTATTTCCAACGCAAGTCATCCTTCACGCCGACGCTACCTCTCAACTGCTGTGCATTCTAAACTGCCGTTTTCCCTCAGCGCAATGCCATTTGCTGTCAGCACTTGAGAGAAATGGCGTAACGCTCTTATTTTCTCCTCGCAAGCCTCTAAAATCTTGCCTGCACGTCGCTTCTTCCTCCTTCATGTGCCGGGGAATACATGGACCAGCCCCTTTCTCCGCCAATAGGTGGAGCTAAGTTGTTTTTTTCCTCCGGTTGAGGAAATATTTAACCCTTAACAACCTTTTTCTTCTGCATTCAGTTTTAACTTATTTATAATGGAAATTGAGGGCTCTCCCTTAACCAAGGTTATAACTGAGGAGCATGAACAATTAAATGAACAGTTAAATGATTTTATTCAATGCTCTGTTGAACAGGCTGTTTCAGCCTCTATAAATAAACTGTCAAAAAATGTAGAAAATTCTGTACTAAGCTTGGTATCCAAGACGATTTTGGCCCAGTCTGGGGGGGAAAGCAGAAAACGCCTTTTTCCCCAAAACATTCCTAAAGTGGCGTTAGTTGGTGAGGTTTCCTCACAAAAGGCAGAGGACGTGGTTCCTCACAGGCCTCCTTTAAAGGAGGGGTCTTCAAGTACCAAAAATAAATTGTCTCTTAAATGTTCAAACAAATCCAAGCACATTACTGTGCCTATTGTGATTTCTAGTATCCTTGATACTGATGATGATATTCCGGATTCTGTCTCTGATGCAAACAAATCTGATGATGATGATGTGGATAGTTTGTTTTCTCCTCCTCCTAAGAAAGGGAAGCTGTCGGCGCAAGAGGCTGTTAAACCTCTGGTGATATCTGATGCAGAAGGGGTTCCTATGTTTAACCCAAATGACATTCACCATCCACACTCCATGGAATGGTTTCCTGCGGATCATGTGGGAGATTATTTTGCCTCCGGACTACGTACGTCTTTAGACAAGCAAACCAGAGCTAAACTCTGCTCTGAATGCCCTCGACCTTCTTTGCATTCTAAGATTACATCAACTCCAGCCACTCATCCTTCTCTTATCACTTTCTTTACCAAGTTTGGCTAAGACCCACGTTAGGGTGTTGACAAAGCCTGGTCCACATGCCAGGACAAACTTTTGGATGTGGTGGGTCCTCTGACTCACATATGCGATTTGGCCAAAGCTGCTCATTTAGACAACTCTTCCATCGACCCGGTGGACCTGTCTTTATGGGTTCGAGAGATCCTTTTGTCTATTGGGAAATGCTAATGCTGCAATTACTCATGAATGAAGAAAAGGTCTTCTTCTTAAGCTGGACTCCAAACTGGTCAATCTGGCAGTATCTGATCTGGGCATCAAAGTGGAGGGGCTCCTTTTTGGGGATTCCTTCATCAAGGAGTTAAGCAAATATGTGTCAACTTTTGCCTCGTTAGACAAAGCCCAACAATCTCTCAAGTAGATGTTCAACAATCGGGTTTTTGCCAGGGCCGGCAGAGGCAGGAACCGCTTTGCCGGCCGTTCCTACAACAACCAGGGTTCCTGTGGTGCCTTCAATGCCTCATATCAGGAATACAGACCTCAATTTTATCCGCAGAGAGGACGCGGTTTCCGCAACAAAGGCAACCGAGGTTTCAGACTCTCATCCCAAGACGGTAAGTCCTTTTTCTGGCCTTCGTACTATAGGGGATCGCCTTTTACTGTTTCTCCCAAAATGGCAGTCAATAACAACAGATCCATTGCTTATAAACACTGTTCAGGGCTACACTATCGAGCTTTACTCTGAGTCTATTCAGCTGCAGTTTCCTCAGCCTCCCAAATTTTCTCTAGAGATGACATCTCTTCTTCAGAAACACGCAATTGTCCCTTGTCAGTTAGACCCTTCAGGTTTCATCAGTTCAGTTTTTCTGGTTCAAAAGATTAACAAAAAGATGCGCCCAGTCATCAACCTGAAACATTTCAACCAGTTCGTTGTTTATCGTCACTTCAAAATGGAGACTATTGTCCATCTCAGAGATTCTCTTCTTCAGGGCGATTGGATGGTTCGTTTGGACCTCCAGGATGCCTATCTTTCAGTTCCCATGCATCCAGATTCCAGGAAATTCTTACAGTTTGAATGGTCAAACCAAACTTATAATTTCTCCTCTCTACCTTTTGGCCTCTCTTCAGCTCCCTGGTGCTTCACAAAATTCATGAGACTGGTTGTAGCTTTCTTCAGAGCACAAGGAATCAGATTATTTATTTATCTAGACGATATCCTTATTATGAATCAGAACATTTCTTCACTCCAATCTCATGTTTACTTGACATGCACTCTTCTCTCCGATCTAGGCTTTCTCATAAACAACGAAAAGTCTTCTCTAGTTCCAGTCCAACGTATAGAGTTTTTAGGTTTTCTTGTAGACTCTGTCTCAGCCACGCTTCATCTTCCTTCCGCAAAAGTAAAATCCATAAAGTCTGAGATTCTTCAAACCTTACACAAGTCCCTTATATCTCTAAGATCCTTAGCAAGGTTTGTAAGCCTTCTATCCTCTTCCATTCAGGTCCTCTTCATTACAGAGCCCTCCAAAGACTCAAAATACGTCATCTTCAAAAGGGTCTGGCTTACACGGACAAAGTCGTCTTGGATCAAGATTCTCGTGCAGAATTTCAATGATAGATAGACCATTTAGTCGCCTGGAACGGCAGGACTACATTTGCATCAGCCCCAGATCTAGTATTAGAATCCGATGCAAGCCTGTCCGGTTGGGGAGCCCGGTGTGCTCTAATCGCGACTGGAGGCACATGATCTCTACAGGAGTCACAGTTGCACATCAACTGATTAGAGATGCTTGCCGGCTCCTCTGCGATCAAAAGTCTAGTCAGGGACCGGGTTTGTTGTTCAGTTCTTCTCAGGATGGACAAATCATCAGCGGTCCGATATACCAACCATCTGGGAGGCACAAGATCCAAACCTTTAGCGGAATTAGCAAAAGGGTTTGGGGAGTTTTGTCTTCAAAGAAGGATTTCTGTCCAGGCATAATATATTCCAGGCAATCTCAATATGGTAGCAGACTGGCATTCACATTATCTTCAAGATTCAAGCGACTGGAGACTTCATCCCTCAGTTTTTCAGGCTATTTCTCGCATATGGGGCCCGTTCCAAGTGGATCTCTTTGCGTCACGACTCAATAACCAGCTACCCCAATTCTTCAGCTGGCACCCAGATCGGTTAGCTCTAGCCTTCAATGCTTTCTCTCAGGATTGGTCAACATCTCTCAACTACGCCTTTCCTCCATTTATCATGATAAACAGGTTTTTAGCCCAGATCAGATGCCAACAGGCAGTGGGAGTCCTCATTTCTCCCTTTTGGCAATCCCAAGTGTGGTTCCCTTCCCTACTAGAGTTGGCAATAGATTTCTCCTTTCTCCTTCCCTCCTTTCCGGACCTTCTCACCAATCCCCTCGGTCTTCCTCACAAGTTGATTTTAGGCAACCTTCTCACCCTGTCAGCACGGAAATTGTTGGGGATTCCCAACCAGTCCCAGCTATTTCGACTGAAGCTTCAAACTTCATCGAACATTCCTGGGCATCGGGTACAAAAAAGCCCTACAGGTCAGCATTGTCCATATGGCACAGCTGGTGCATGGGAAAAAGTATCAATCCCCTTTCAGCAGCTATAACTTTCATAGTTAATTTCCTTGTGGCTGAAGCTAGTAAAGAGGTGAGTATTATCCCGCCTCAACAATAATTCTATGTTGTTTTCCCTCCCTTTCAGCATCATCTACACCTTCACAAGCTTCATCATGAACATCACCCTTCAGCTGATCATCACTGGTCACTTCCATCTACATCAACTTTGCAGCATTATCGTCTTCATCCGGATGTCCTTTTTTCCGCTTCCGAGTTTCCATTCATGAACTTTTGTCAAGACTTATTGGCTTTCGTTATGGCTTTTTGCATCATTTGTTCTATTTCACCTTTGTTTCATACTTTTTGACCCTCGCACAAAAAAAGAGGGTTGTCCACAGTCAAGATGGGTATTTAGGAGTAGGCTGCCCTGTGATTGGTGGATATTGTGGACTACTATTTGTTTCCCATTGGCCTGGTTGTGTTTGGCCTTCTGGGAATTGTAGTTTCTTGACTGCTGCTATTGAATAAACAAGAAAAGAATTAGCATAATACTCGCCTCCGTGTCTTTAATAAAATTAAGACTTTCCTTCATAAATTACTAGGAAAATCTACATTCTACTGTAAACACAGTTCCTGTCATGAGGTAATGATGTTCCACTCCAACCAAACCAGAAGTCTACTGCAAACTAGGCATCAAGAGATGTTCATTCTGAATGGCAGCTAAGTATGGTGCAACTCAGAGGCATTGTTTGGTGAAAGGGCACCGACGTGCAAGTGGATATGTAACATTACCTACCTTAAACCAACATCTGCTGAGGTATCTGTTTTTCTTTGTAGTAGATAATATACTGGAGTCTAAACCTGCGAAACACTTTGTCTGTTTCAAAACTTACACTATGATATACAGTTTTGGGGATGAGCATATTCATGACGGATGTCCTGCCCGCATTACTACAGTGTATTATATCCTAATGCATTTGAAATAGGGCATACATGATATCTGTCACAAACAATTCAAAATCACTCAATTATTAATGTAAGATAGCAGATATCCTCTGGAACATTACTTAGTAGTTCACATAACAAACCTCCATTTCCTCAAACCTGGGTTGTCTCCAAACTGTTGCTTCATCCAGTTATATCTTTATTCTTCATTGGATTCAAATCAATATTCAGTAGTCAAGCATTTGTACATATTGGTAACGTAAAACCCGATTTAGAGTTTGACGATTGTGTAAACTTTTACAAACATGATGGATAGCTCATCCACACTAGTACAAATGCATTAGGAAGGCAATTAGTTAAGAATGGATTGTAGCAGTGCGGGGGCTTGTTCACAGTTAAAAAATACACATTTGCTGGCAGTTGAATTTCAGGGCAGGAAGAGCCTTTTGGATCATCTACCAGCAACCACCCACTTTCAAGTGCGGGAAGAGCTGGTAAGCATTCTTCTGCCAACCTCTTCACAGCAGTGGCATGCCAGATGGCTTCATTCTTGTTGCAGACCAGTCAGAATACGGAGAAAAAGCTGTGGTGTTCTCTCCTTCTCAGATGGTTCTGACATGATGGGAGCTTAATTTAGGACTATTGTAGTAAATACCTTGGCGAATTTGCCTGCGGTAACCTACTCACAACTATATATTGAAAGAGAACTCTGAAAGGAAAAACCTTTCTCTAGCTAACTGAGTTGAGTCCTCACTAGTAATTCACATCCCTTGTGTGTTTGAAAGATAATTTATCTTTTTAAGGTTTTGTACTGAGGAGCCATCAACTAGCAAATGCAAATTAAAAAACCTTAAGTTGTATAACCAATGTTGGTGGCTTTATTATGCAGACAGGTCTGATTCATTTGGCAACAGAAAAAAATATGTAAACTTCAACACTGTAGGTAATGTGTGAGGTTCTAAGATAAAAACAAGGGTGGAGAGTTAGATCTCTGTCTGATCACACGTTTACCTTTTTTTTTGGAATTCACTAACATTCCCAGTACTAGGCCTGGAAACCTGCACCAAGCACAGTTTTTTATGTGCACTACTGGGAATGTCAAGTGCTGATTCACTTGGGTTCATATTACCACTTTGTGGACTTCTGCACAGCATTAAATTCTACACAGGGGCAATGGAACCCCTTGTGAAAATGCACTTTTCTTTATCTTCACTGGAAACAAATTCTTCCCGGGTAGAAGGTCCTTTCACTACACTCCCAGTAGATCTGGATTTGAGCCATTCCCTTTCCCATCTTTTAAGTGGAGTTATCACAGCCCTAGGCAGGAGTAAATCTACACCCATTTCCATGATGGAAATCTGAGTTTGGTAATGTCTACAAATTTATATATTTGAGGGCCCTCACAGTCCTCCAAGGCAAGCCACACCTTTGAAATGTCTTCTTTCCACCTCCTCAGTGGGACTGACAACTGCAGATTTGTCTGCACTCTCCACACATGCAGTTGAAAATAAATGCATTTTGCCCACCAGGAATCCCTTTCGGAATTCCCGACAGGTGTAAGTTAGGTATTGAATGTGGTAAACAGTTGAATGTATCTTTGTGAATAGACCCCTAAGCTTGGAGCCTTGCTGGGAAATCATTTTTTTGTTTAATTATTTTTATTCAAATCAAGCTCAAGGTACAATGTATATAAATGACAGTGACAGTTCAGCTTAGTACAGCGGCTATGCTTGCATCAATTTCCATTTGCCACTTTTATCCAGACTTTACATCTTTTGGCGCTTTTACAGCCCAAGCACTATTACTTCAATGCATATCTTACATTCTCTCATTTCCCCCTCATCTCCCAGTGAGTATGGATGCTACTATTCAGGACTCATGTGTTCCCTGGCTGTAAACCAGGGTCCCCATATTTTCTTCCATTTATTAGGGCATCCCCGGCTCTGATACACCACTTTCTCAACTCCCTGGCATCAGTCCACGTCTGACTCCCACTGTATTACAGTTGGTGGGGCAGGCTGACCCCATAGTCTCGCAATGTTTCACTTGGCCACCCCAAATGCTAGCATCGCCCATATCCTAGCATATCTGGACATCGGCTCATTTTCTGTTATATGCAATAGAATAATTTTTTGGGATACATGGTACTGGTGTCCTAGGGTTTGCTTGACTCGTGCTGTGACAGCTGCCCAGTAGGGATGTAACTGGGCAGGCCCAAACGATATGAAACCCATTTGATCACAACCCCAGAGGCTGTTAGGTGTGTCTGCTTTATGGATTTTATGGAGAAGGGTTCTAGAGCAGAATGCCCTATGTAGGAGATTTAACTCTATCAGCCTAAATCTGATTTGGATTGGAATTTCCCTTGGGCTCTGCAATGCCTCCTGCCAATCCTCCTCTGTTAAGTCTCCCAGGTCTCTGGCCCACGCTTCTCTGAGGGGTCTCAATGTGTCTGGGGCAATGTTCAGGAGTTTTCTGTATATCAGGGAGATGTTTTTTTCTGGTAAATATTTTGTGAGGAGCCTGTCCTCTAGTGGAGTGGCGGATGTCGATTGTTCCCCCTCCCTGATGTGGCACCGCAGAGCATGGCCCAGCTGTAGATATTTATAACGTTCCTTGTATGTCATGCCGTATTCTACCTCGAGGGCTTTGAAGGAGATATTTGCTTGGTCCCTCCAAACGTCTCCCAACCATTCAATGCCCAGTAATTCCCACTTGGTGAAACCCTCCAATTTACCCACTTCTCATAGGAGGTCACTATCCCACGGGGGGGTCTGCTCCGTTAATGTGCTTCATGAGTTTAGGGCACTGATGACTTCCCTCCAAACCCTCATCACTGTCCTCGTGTGAATTGGCAGTGTCTTCTCTGAGTTTTGCCTATAGAGCACTGTTAAGTAATCTCTCCTTCCCATTTGTGACCTGTCTACCTGATAAGCTGGCTTGTCCCTGTCGGCAAACACCTAGTCGTTTATTACAGCCAGTTGCAAGGCCCAGTAGTATTTAGAGAAATCCGGAGTGCGATCCCCCTTCAAATACCATTGTAGCTTGCAAAGTGCAAAGCGTGGGGCCCTGCCATCCCATAGGAGAAGCCTCAGTGCTTGATCTATTTGCCGAAATAGATTTTGAGGGATTTGGTAGGGTGTGTTTTGTAAGACTTACGCTAGGCGGAGGAGGGACATCATTTTAAATAGGGCCGCTTTGCCCATGAGTGTTAGTGGTAAAGATCTCCAGTGTAAGACATCAGTTTTAAGTCACTCTATTTGTGGGATGAGATTAGCATCTAGAAATTTCTGAGGGTCCCTTGTAATATGTATGCTTAAGTATTTGAAGTTATCCTGTGCCACTGATATCTCATTGTGCCACAGGGGTTGCACTGTGTAGGAGGCTGGTCTGGTTTGTAGTGGGTACCAAAGGTACTTACACCCTATACCAGGTCTAGTTATCCCTTATTAGTGAATTGTAGTCAGTGTCTAGAGGCCAGGCTATCTAGGTGTAACAGTAGCTGAGCAGCCAAGGCTGATCTAGGAGACATGCAAAGCTCTTGCAATACCACTGTAGTCACATGGTACTCACACACATGAAAGATGTTACAAAAATAAAGGTACTTTATTTTGGTGACACAAATGCCAAAAATACCTTAGAGACTATACTCCCTTAGGAGGTATGTAATATACACAATATATACACTAGTATCCATAAACAAGTAAGTAAACAGTTAGAAAACAGTGCAAATAGTGAAAAACACAATTGGTTGCAATGGTCCTAGGGGGAACACAAACCATATACTAAGATAGTGGAATGCGAAAGTTGGTCTCCCACCTAGGCAGGGGTAGTGTGTAGAGGGACACTGGGAGTTTAAGAAAACACCAAAGGTAAGTAATAGAACCCGACCCAGAGCCCAGGAAACAGGAGTAAATCACAGTAAGTTTCCTGAGACACACAAGACATTGTGGTAGAGGATTATGCAAGAACCATAATAGACTGCAAGACGCCAACAATGGATTCCTGGACCTCAAGACCTGTAAAAGAAGGGGACCACGTCCATGAAGCACTGAAGAGTCCAGGGAGAACAGTAGCCCCTGTTAACCTGGATGAAGGTGCAAAAGAAAAACCACCGTTGAGAAGGCAAAGTCAATATGCACCCAAGAAGACAGATGCTGGTTCCTGGTTGGTGCAGAAGATGTCCCACGCTGGATGGATGATTGCAGTCTGGTTTGTGTTGCTGGATTCTGCCAACAAGCCTTGGCACATGCAAAGCTCACGGTTAGCGGAAAATTGCACGGCCCGGGACCAGGAGAGACCTGGTGGCCTCTACCAAGGTGCAAATGGAGGCTCACGCAGCACGACACAAAGGGATCCTACACCGCCGGAGAACCACTCAGGAGGCTGTGCGTCGCAGGATGGAGTGCCGGGGGCCTAAGTTGTGCTGTGCTTGAAGAACTTCTTGGAAGGTCGCACACAAGCCTTGGCAACTGCAAGTCATGCAGTGCATGAGGGTACTGTCTTGCTTGGGGAGGCAAGCCCTTACCTCCACCAAGGTTGGACAGCTGGACGTGGGGACTGTCGGGGTCACTTTAGTCCACCACCTGTGTTTCTGGAGTCAAGCTCGTCATCTGGAGAGGGGATCCACGCCACCCGTCATTGCTGCAGAGAGGTGCCTGCTGAAGCAGATAAGTGACTCCATCACTCCACTGGAGATTCCTTTGGTTCTTCTGGTGCAGGCTGAAGACAGGACAGGCAGTCATCAGAGGATGCACAACCTGGAAAGAGTTGCAGTTGCTTGCAGGAGCTGAAAAAACAATGTTGCAGAAGTTGTCTTTGCTTCTTTGTTGCGGTCTGTAGAGTTCTTGGAGGGTTCAGCTGCGGTTCCATCGGTAGAAGATGAAGTAAAGGATGCAGAGGATTCCTGCTGGAGTCTTGCAATCCGAATCTGAAGAAACACCCAGAGGAGTGACCCTAAATAGCCCTGAATGGGGGATTGGTCACCTAACCAGGAAAGCACCTATCAGGGGAGGGCTCTGATGTCACCTGCTGGCACTGGCCACTCAGACGCTCCCAGAGCACCCCACCACCTTGGAATCCAAGATGGCAAAACCCTGGGACACTCTGAAGGAGCTCTTGGCACCACCCGTGGTGTGGTGATGGACAGGGGAGTGTGGTCACTCCCCTTTCCTTTGTCCAGTTTTGCGCCAGAGAAGAGACTGGGGGTCCCTGTACTGGTCTAGACTGGATTATGCAAGAAGGGCACAATCTGTGCCCTTCAAAGCATTTCCAGAGGCTCTGGAAGGCTACCCCTCCCATGCCTGTAACACCTATTTCCAAAGGGAGAGGGTGTAACACCCTCTCCCAAAGGAAATCCTCTGTTCTGCCTTCCTGGGCTTGAGCTGCTCAAGCAGCAGGAGGGCAGAAACCTGTCTGTGAGGTGGCAGCAGCTGGGGCTGCCTGGAAAATCTCAGAAGGCTGGTATGGCAGTACTAGGGGTACCTGTGGAGCCCCCAGAGTGCATGGGATTGTGCAACCAATACTAGAATCAGTATTGGGGTACAATTCCCGTTGTTAGAAACTTTACATGACCATATTCGGAGTTACCATTGTGAAGCAGGACATAGGTTTTGACCTGTGTCCAGTGCACGCGTAAAACGGCGTCCCACACTCACCAAGTCTGGGAAAATAGTCCTGGATGACGTGGGGGCACCTCTGCTAGTGCAGCGGTGCCCTCACACACAGGTACTTTGCAATCAACCTTCAGGGTTGGAAGGCCTGACATATAGGTGACTTATAAGTGACCTGGTGCAGTGAAAATGTCTGTGAAAGGGTGCAATCACCATTTTATGCAAGCTGCAATGGCAGTCCTGCAGAAGCCTTTGCATGGGCTCCCTATGGGTGGCAAAAGTAATGCTGCAGCCCCTAGGGATCCACTAGAACCCCAATGCCCTGGGTACCATATACACGGACTTATAAGGGGGCACCAGTGTGCCAATTTGGGATGAAATACTGGGTTTCCAGAATGTAGTGACACATTTGGAAACAGAGAGAGCATAAGCAATGGGGTCCTGGTTAGCAGGGCTCCAGTGACCCAGTCATGCATACTGACAAAAACAGTGAAACATACTAACAAGTAGGCCACAAACCAATAGCACTGGGGCCCTGGCTAGCAGGATCCCAGTGACACAGTCAAACACACTGACAAACAGGCCAAAAATGGGGGTAACCATGCTAGAAAGAGGATACTTTCTCACACACTGATTTGGACCAATTTATGCAGTAGCAGAAATAGTCGCCAAATGTTTGGAAAATGTGGAAGACTCTGTCAACAGAGAGAGAAGGCTGTGTGAGGTACAATAATATGTCGTCGGCATAAAGAGAGACAAGCTCCTCCCAGTCACCACACCCCGGTATCCCACATATCAGGGGGTCCTGGCGCACCCAGGCAGCCAGGGGCTCTATAGCCTGGGCAAATATCATGGGGGAGAGGGGGCAGCCTGTGTAAGGTGACCACCCGAGAAATCGTAACATTCACTTGGACACATGCCATAGGTGAATGGTAGAGAAGGCATACCCAGCTGCTAAATTTTGGTCCAAACCCCATTTTGTGGAGTGTGGCGAATAGATATGGCCATTCAATACTATCAAAGGCCATTGTGGCATCGAGCGCCATGAGGACTGCCTCCTCAGAGTTAGGACTACTTGTCATGTGCAGTGCTCCATACAGCCTCCGAATGTTGAGTTTTGTTCCCCTTCGAGGCATAAAGCCAGATTGATCAGGGTGGATCAGTGATGTTCTTACTGCCTTGAGCCTATTCGCCAAGTTTTTACTGAGATTTTAGTTTCCGCATTTAATAGGGAGATCGGTCTATAAGAGCTGCATATGGTTTGTGGTTTCCCTTGTTTGTGTATTACTACTATGGCGGCCATGCGTTGGTTCTCTGGGAGGATGCCGTTCTGTAGTGCAGCCTGAAACATGGCTCGTAGATGTTGTGCTACTTTGGTGGCCATGGCTTTGTACATCTCTATTGGTAGCCCATTTGGGCCCATGGCTTTCCACGACTGAAGCCCCTGCATAGCTTGCGTTATCTCCTCTACTGTAAGGTCATCTTCTAGAGCCACTTTCAATTCCTCCTCTAGTTCATTTAGAGAGATATCCCTCAAGAGTTCTGTAAAATCAGTATCCCCCATGGAGGAGGCCAGGTGATACAGTTCCTCATATTAGCCAGCAAATATGTTGGCTATGGTCGGACTGTCTTGCTGGAGTCTTCCCTCTTTGTCTTCTGTCTCTAGCTCCCAAGACCTATCCTGGTCTCTCCTGTCTAGCCCCACAAGAAGCTTGTTGTCCATGTCACCGACATCATAGAGGCTTCGCTGCATGGCCAGTACAAAACTGCGGGCAGCTCCCTCAACCAAGTCTCATAGGTCCATCTGCTTAAGTCTCAGCTGGCATCCATGACTCCCCGGGGTCTGACACTAGCATCCTGGAATCTGTTCATGTCCCTATGGTGCATCAGCATACAGTCTATACTAGAGTAGCTATTATGGGGGGTGAGAAGTAGGTGTACCCTTGACAGTGTGGGTTGCGTGTCCACCAAGTGTCTACCAGGTCCATGGAATCTACAAAGGAACTCAGCGCCTTAGTGTCACCCCCCCAATAGGGCTTCCAGATAGCCTATCTAGTTTTGGGTCTATGATGGCATTCATGTCATCAGGGTTGCGTTTAGTTCAGGAAATGTCAGCGAGTGCAGGTGTGGAGGAACATACACAGACCCCACATTCATGAATTCCTCCTCCACATATGCTGAATATTTCTACATACCTCCCCAGAGTGTCATGCCATCTGTGCTGTGGCACATAGGGGGTCGATTTCTTGATCAGTATCCCTACCCCTCTACAGTTGCTTGTGTAGCCTGCCTAGGCAAGTCATTTGACACCAAATCTGTCTAGGGCTTTACATGTTGTGCCTCGGAGATGCCTCTCCTGGAGTAGCACCAAGTCTAGGGAATGTTTCCTGAGATATTAGAGAATTAATGTGCGCTGTATCTTGTTGCCCAGACCATTTAGATCCCAGGACCATATAAGTAAGCTATGTGGCATCGACATAGTGTGAGTTGTGGGGTTTTACTTGGAGGGGGGGCAAATTCATAGTGCTTCTTTTCTAAAAGTGTGTGTCTTGGCTGTGACGTTCGGCCATACCTTGCTTCACCGTCTCAACAGACATATTACCTGAGCACTCAACTACACGGCTCAACATACTGTGAAACTTAAATGTAATCAGTTCTAATTTCCCAACAACTTCCCCCCTCTCTGCTACCCTGCATTGTGAGTTGTCAACCACTCACCTCCCCAATCTGCAGAGAGCCTGTCGATCTAGCAACAACCACCGCGCCATACTTTGAGGATTACTGGATTTGCCTTAATTCAACCTCACCAAAACTCCAGTTCATGCGGAGTTTCCAACCACTTATGGGGTGAGGCTCCGACCTCCACCTAACCTCTACGATTGTCATACACTGAATATTAAAAAATCTCATGTCTCTGGTGAGGTTCCGGCATTCCTTGATTGGCTGTTCTCGTCCGAGAGCACTCTGCTGCTCCGACCGGGCTGAGGATCTGGTAATGGTCTGTTGGTCCCTTGTTTCTTCTTCTGCACCCTCCAGCTCTCAAGGCAGTCCCACGCTTCTTCCGGAGTGGTGAACAACCACGTCTTCCCCTCTGCGATAACCTTCAATTTTGCCAGGAATAACATCATGTATTTAAGCTCTTGTTCTCGTAGAGCTCGTTTTATTTTGTGGAAGCACTTCCGTTGTCTCTGAACTTGCAGGATTAAGTCAGGTAAAATGTGCACCATAACATTTTCATTTTTGAAATCTTCATGTGTGAGGGCCACCTGTAGGATAGCACCTCGGTCTCTATAGTTGAATATACAGGCTATGATTGTTCTTGGGGGGGGCAGGGGACCGGGTCTCTATGTGCCCTCTCCACTGATTTTTTTTTTTTATAGTCTCTTAAGCTGTAGCAGGTTTAGGACCAGGTTTAGATCAATACAATGGCCCTCCACCCCTTCAGGCACCCCCACTATACAAATATTATTCTGTCTCGCCCTGCCCTCTTGATCCTCGAGGCGTGGTGGTAATAGTCATAGTTTGCTTTGTGAGGCCCGCACTTGTTCCTCCAACCGTTTAGTGACAGACTGCAGGCCGGAAATGTGTTTCAGCCACTGTCAATTTCTCTGTGACTTTTCGGAGGTCTGCCCTGATAAAGTTCACTTCAAGTGTTCCTGTGTCAACCTTTGGCTCCAAAGTGTCTTTGACGGTTTGAATGGCAGTCATAATGTCTTGTAGTATGAACTCTGTTTGTTGTGGAGGGTCCGAGTGAGCAGGTCCCAGATCAGGTGTGTCCGATGCTTCTTTAGTTGCCAATCGTGAAACTGCGTACTTGGCAATGCTATTCATCTGTGTGGGGTGAGGGCCTTGATTTCTAACCACAGCCTTTTCGCAGGATATTGAATTCCGCAGGCCGTTTCAACTTTCCCCTAGAACTAGTTGTTTTTACTCAGCCATCGTCATTTTTAAACATTCATTTGCATCAATAATGTCGCTCTGTGGTGGTTGCACTGACGGAGCATGCCTCCCCATCAGCTCACTTGGAGGATCACTTACCAGTCTGCTCTATCTATCTCCCCGTGTCTTTCGTGTTCCTGACTTCTCTTGGGCCGCTCTTTAGTCCCAGGGTCTCCCGGTTGTTGGATCGCACTCTCGGATGGTGGGGAGTGGGGTCTTCTCCACGCAGCGTGGCCCGCGCTTCCTCCGGGGCCACCTCTCTTCGCAGAGGCCACGAGCACCTTTACAGCCTCGCGCGGCTCCTTGCACTCCGGTCGCTTATACCACCCACTGGCACCCAGGCCACCATGGCCAATCACCGCACGACACCCCTTCATTATATGCAGCCTATGCGCCGCAGCTCAGATTTCACAGGCTTCTAGACCAGGAGCTTCCTCCGAGAGCCGTCAACCACCTCCGTTGCCCCGGGGTCTCCCATTAAAAGGATCATGTTCTTGGGTGGGGGGGGCACGGGAGGCCTTCTCCCCATGGCGTGGCCCATGCTTCTCTCAGGCCCCACTTCCATCCACTCTTTGCTGTGGCCTCGGGTACCACCACAGTCCTGTGCAGCTCTGTGCCCCCCCGGCTTCTCCTGGTGCCTGCCTGCCTTCAGGCCACCGCAGCCTACCATAACGCTGCATCCCCTCCCCTCGCTCAGCCGCAGGGCCTCAACCCAGGTCCCGCAGGCTTCTAGGCAGGGAGCTTCCACCAGGTCTCCACCCTCTGCCACGGTGCTTCGGTCGTCCTCGCCTCTCGAGCACCGTCGGGCTCACTGTTGATCTGCGGGTCCCCCGGAGTGCCGATGTCAGTTTTTCACTCTCTCATTTCAGGATTGATGGCGGATATCTTGGGATTTAGTTTGGCGACAGCCAGAGAGTCGCTAGTGTGCGGCCATCTTTGGCGCTGGCTAGCCATGCCCCCCCCGTTGGGAAATCTTAAGCCGTATGCTGTCTGATACAAGATTTGATTCTGATAAATATGTGGACTTCTGACAGGGAAACCAGCTGCTCACATTTTCTCAGTCTGCCTTTTAGCATTAGGTTTTGCATGTCAAAGTCTTACAAGTACAAGGAAACTTTGTGAGTGAGTCAGGTTTTTATTGATCCAGAACTATCATTCTGTTGAAATTTTGGAAATTAAGAGGAATTTTATATTCACTCTACAACGTCCTAAATTAAATTGGACTAACTTTACATACACGAGCTCATAACGAGCAAAGGACTATGTTATTAGATATGGTTAAATAGAGTGCAAAAATAAATGCACATTTTCTATTTAAAAGAAAGGTTGACTGGCCCATGAACACCATTTAGGGGTCACAGTTGTTACTGCTGGTATGCCCCTTGCAGCCCATGCACTGCCTTTGCGGCTCCGGCCTCAAAGTTGGCAAAAGGAACAGAAATTGAACTGAACGCTCTCTAAGCTTTATTTACTTTCTGTAGCCTGTAGGGAACACTGAAATGTCTCTGTTTCATAAAATGTAACAGAGTAAATGTTCAATCAATCAACCAATCAGGGATTTATAAAGCGCGGTCTCAAGGCGCTGTGGGTAAAAGGGGGTGCTGGGGATCAGTCGAAGAGCCAGGTCTTGAGGTCCTTCCTGAACTGTGATAGAGTGAGGGATTACCTGAGGTGGATGGGGAAGGTGTTCCAGATCTTGGCGGCAATGTGGGAGAAGGATTTTCCTCCGGCTGTGGTTTTCCAGATGTGGGGGACGTTGGCGAGGGCCTGGTCGGCGGAGCGGGTTTGTCTGGCGGGAGTGGCGAAGGAGTCTGTAGTTTAGGTAGGCTGGTCCGACGTCATGTAGGGCCTTGTAGGCATGGGTCAGGAGCTTGAAGGTGATTCTCTTGTCAATAGGCAGCCAGTGTAGGTCTCTCAGAAGGGCGGAGGTGTGGCTGTGTGGATGGGGCGTTCTTGATGAGACGGGCGGAGCCGTTCTGGATGTGTGTAGTCTTTTTCGGGTCTTGGCAGTGGTTCCGGCGTAGAGTGCATTGCCATAGTTGAGGCGGCTGCTGACGAGGGCCTAGGTGACTGTTCTTCTGGCTTTGGTATGGATCCATTTGAAGATTTTACAAAGCATGCGCAGGGTGAACCAGAAGAGACGATGCTCAACTTTCAGTCCATTGAGAGCGATGAGTCTAAGATGACATCAAGGTTGCGGGTGTGGTCTGTGGGGGCGTTTCCGAGGGTGGTGGGCCACCAGGAATCGTTTCAGATTGGGGGTGTGGGGCAGAGGATGAGGACTTCTGTTTCGTCCGAGTTCAGTTTGAGGCAACTGTCTTTCACCTAGGCGGCGACTGCTTTCATTCTTTCATGGAGATTGTTCTTGGCGGTGGTCGGGTTGTTGGTGAGGGAGACTATCAATTGGGTGTTGCCGGCATAGGAGACGATGTTGAGTGCATGGCTTCTGACGATGGCAGCCAGTGGGGTCATGTAGAGGTTGAAGAGGGTGGAACTCAGCGAGGATCCTTGGGGGATGCTGCAGCTGATCTTGGTGGCTTCTGAGAGAAAGGGGGAATCAGGCATTCTGTGTTCTGCCAGTGAGGAACGAGGAGAGCCATTGTAGAGCTTAGTCTTGGATGCCGGCATCGTGGAGAGGAGTGCGTAGCGTATTGTGAGAGACTGTGTCCAAGGCAGCAGAAAAGTTATATACTAAAATAAAAAGCTGCTGATTGCATCATTTGTGACCTGGTGGCTTCCTTCTGAGGTGCCCCTCAGATCACTTTGCAGCCTCTGCATGAAGTCATGAAAAAAAAACATAAAACAAAAAGTAACAAACTTGCAAAAAGACGTCTCCATGACTCTAGTTGTCCCCATTACATAATGGCAAAGAGAAATACGGAGGAGCCCCAGAGAGAGGGGACCAATGTAAGCTGAGAGAATGGACGAGAGAAAGAGGACAGTGCAAAGAAAGAAATGAGTGGTAGAAAGGGTGCCTTTCTACTGGGTGTGTTCATGTGTGTGTGTGTGTGGGTGTGTGAGAGAGAGATAGAGAGAGAGAAAGAGATAATACAGATCAGGGAGAAACAGAAGACGGTTTAGAGAGAGATATGTGACAGACTTGAGATAGGTGAGAGGGGCACTACTAGAGACACAGAGACAGACAGAAATGACACAGGAGAACAAGTAACAGGTAAGAGGTGATGGAGGCCATTGAGAGATGGGTGACAAGGAAGCAGGCTGGTGAGAGACAGCTTGGGGAATAGCAGAAGAGTGAAGGAGACTAGTGAAAAAGAGATAGATTAGAAAATACTGCTGAGGTAGTTGGGATAGATAGGTGGGAGCGAGTGATTATAGACTGGCGAGAGAGGTGGAGACAATTAGGAGAGAGGTAATAGACAGACAGATAAAAGACAGCTGAAAGAGCCAGAGAGGGATAGGCAGGTGAAAGACCGAGGATGGAAAGAGGAACAGACAAGTTATGAAGGAACAGGTGAGAAAGGGGTGTGAGAAGGAAGGGAATGTGTGAGATAAAGAGGATATGCCGAGAGAGATAATACAGCAAAGAGGTGAAATAAAGAGATGTGAAACAGGTGGCAGAGTAAGAGATAAATGAGACATTTAGCTAAGACATCTGAGACAGTAGGGTGATATATCAGTGTGAAAAAGAGACAGACCAGTGCGAAACAGATGACTTATGGGGGTGTGACCCCTGACCTGTTTTGGACCAGGAGTACAATTGGCTCCACCAGCCTGCCTCCGTGCCCCTGACCCCCCGTTGCTGCAAATAGAAGTTCGAGGCCCTCCACCACCCACAGGCACCCGCCTGTGCCTCATCCCTGGTGTCTAGTGGTAGGCGTATCTAGTGTGCTTTTGTACCGTGTATTTCGTTTTTTGTATATCGTATTTGGTACCTTGCAATTTGTCTTTCTTTTAACACACTGTTTTGGACTTTACCTGTGCCCATTTTCTGCTCCGCTTCGTATTGCTGCCGGCTCTTGCCGGTTTGTTCTGAGCCTGCCGCTGTGTCACCTGCGGCCCGCCCCCCTCACACCGCCTTGCTCTGATTGTACCCGTTCTGCTTGCCGGCTCGTGCTGGTTTGTTATGAACCTGCCGCTGCGTCCCCTGCGACCCTGCCCTCCTCACCCCCCTTGCTCTGATTATACGCGTTCTGCTTGGCAGCTCTTGCCAGTTTGTTTTTAACCTGCTGCTGCGTCCCCTGCGGCCCCGCCCCCTCGCACCCCCTTGCTCTGATTGTACCCATTCTGCCTGCCGGCTCTTGCCGGTTTGTTCTGAGCCTGTCGCTGCGTCCCCTGCAGCCCCACCCCCCTCATACCCCCTTGCTCTGATTGTACCCGTTCTGCTTGCCGGCTTTTGCCGGTTTGTTCTGAGCCTGCCGCTGCGTCCCCTGCGGCCCTGCCCTCCTCACAACCCTATTAGCCACTCCCTCCCGCCGCCCAGCTGCTCCTCCCCCCCCTTCTTAATGGTGGCTGCTGTGCAGGCGCGCCGGAGGCACGCCAGAGGCAAGTCCGTCTGCGCCCGCATGTGCCTGGACCGCGCCCAGCGCCCATCTCCCTGGTCCACGCTCCTCCGGCCCCCTCAAGCGCCACTACTCCACAGAGCTCCTTGCTCTCAACCCCGGCCGGCACACCGCCTGTACCCAGGCCAACCCCAGACACACCCACTGACCTTTTCTTGTGCTACTCATGCCACTTCTCCTGCACTCACACCAACACCAACAACACCAACAAGCACCACAACAACACCAAACCCCCCACTCACCTCAACTGCATCCTCCTTAACACCCGCTCCGTCCACAAGCATGCCATCGAGCTTTGGGACCTTCGCACCACAAACTCTCCCGACATCGCCTTCCTCACTGAAACATGGATGAACTCCTCATCTGAACCGACATCGCCATAGCCATCCCAGAAGGATACAAAATCACCCATAGAGACCGCACCAACAAACCAGGAGGAGGAATCGCCACAATACCCAGAAATTACATCAAGATTTCCACCAACACCAACGACACCATAGACAGCGCAGAGCACCTACACTTTCAGGTACACATCAACATCAACACCACCCTAAGAGGAACCCTCATCTACAGACCACCAGGACCCCACCCCACATTCTGTGACACCATCGCCGACACTATCAGCTCCCATGCCCTCACCTCCACAGACTACCTACTCCTTGGTGACCTTAACTTTCACCTGGAAAGCACCCACGACTGCAACTCCACTGCCCTGCTAGACAACCTTGCAAACCTCGGCCTCAAGCAACTGGTCACCTCACCCACTCACTCAGCCTGATACACGCTAGACGCCATCTTCACCTCCAGCAGCCACATCGCCTTCACTCACACTATCGAACTCTACTGGACTGACCACCACTGCATCCCCTTCTCCTTCCTGAAACCCCCCACCCACCACCAACAACATCCTACCCCTTACCGCAGGTGGAACAAGATCTCCAAAGAACAACTGATTTCCAACCTCGCACTAGCCCCACCTCCCAGTACCAACGACCCCAACGCTGCCGCCCTCAACCTCACACGATGGCTAGAAACATGCGCAGACTCCCTTGCCCCATTCAAAATAAACAACACCACCACACCACCAAGACCACCCCCTGGTTCACCACAGAACTTCAGTCTTCCAAACGAAAATGCTGAAAAATTGAGAAAGCCTGGTGCCAAGAACCCTCAATGAGCAACTTCTCCGCCCTCAAATCAGCCACGCGCAAACATCACCAGCTCATCCGGACCACGATCCTTCTACAAAGAACGCATAGACAACAACACACACAACAGCAAGAAACTTTTTGCCTATTTCCATCGCAACATCGCAGACATACACAACAGCTTCTCATCGTCACCACCCACCATCACCACCACTGACACAACCAACACCACAACACCCTGCTGCACCAACCTACTGAACACCTGGACCCCCACCAACAATGAAGAAATCAGCAAAACCATGAGCTCCATCTACTCAGGCTCCTCAACAGACCCTTGCCCCCACCACATCTTCAACAAGGCCAGCCAAATTATCGCTCCCCAGCTCCGGGCCATCATCAGCAGTTCCTTCGAGACCGCAACCTTCCCAGATATTTGGAAACACGCCGAAGTCAACGTTCTTCTCAAAAAACCCAAAACAGACCCTGAAGACCTCACAAACTACAGACCCATCTCTGTACTACCCTTCCCCACAAAGGTCACAGAGAAGATAGTAAACATACAACTGTCTCGCTTCCTAGAAGACAACATACTCGACGTCTCCCAGTCTGGATTCTGCAAAAATCACAGCACCAAGACTGCCCTCATCTCCTGCACAGACGACATCAGGACCAGACTGGACAAGGGCGAAACCGTCGCTCTCATCCTCCTAAACCTCTCAGCAGCTTTTGACACAGTATGCCACCAAACCCTCTGCACACGCCCTTTTGACGCCAAAATTGGCCACAAAACCATGGACTGGCTCATCTCCTTCCTCTCCAAAAGAACCCAAAGAGTTCGCCTCCCTCCTTTCATGTCTTCAGCCACCACGACCATCTGTGGGGTCCCCCAATGATCCTCCCTCAGCCCCACCCTTTTCAATATCTACATGGCTCCTCTCGCCAACATCATCCCACCCCACAGCCTCACCATTATTTCATACGCTGACAACAGCCAGCCCATCATCCCCCTCACGAGGAATCCATCTACCGCCAAGAACAACCTACACGTCGGACTCCTCGCCATCACTAACTAGATGACAGCAAGCCACCTCAAATTGAACTCAGAAAAAAACAAGATCATCATCTTCGGTCCCAACAAGACAGCATGGAATGACTCCTGGTGGCCCACCACCCACGCACGCAATCTTGGAATCATACTGGACTCATCTCTCTCCATGACTCAGCAAATCAGTGCCATATCATCCTCCTGCTCCAACATCCTTTGCATGCTACGTAAGACCTTCAAATGGATTCCTTTAGAAACAAGAAGAACGGTCACTCACGCCCTCAGAAGCAGCAGACTGGACTATGGCAACGCCCTCTATGCAAGGACCACAGCCAAGCTTCAGAGAAAACTCCAGCGAATCCAGAACGCAGCCGCACATCTCATCCTCACCTCAAATCCCTATACTGGCTGCCCATCAACAAAAGGATAATTTTCAAAATACTTGTCCACGCTCACAAAGCCCTCCACGACACCGGACTGGCCTACCTCAACGAATGAATCAACTTACACAAACCAACTTGACAGCTCCGCTTCGCCGACCTCGCCCTTGCTACAGTCCCCCGCATTCAACGCACCACCTCTGGCAGCAGATCCTTCTCCCACCTCGCCGCCAAAACTTGGAACTCCCTCCCCACCAACCTACTCAAGACCGAGGACCTCCTAACCTTTAGAAAGCACATCAAGACATGGCTTTTCGAACAGTAACCACCCCCCCCCCCCCACACAGCGCCTTGAGACCCTACCAGGTGATTAGTGTGGTTAAGAAATTTGATTGATTGATTGATTGAAAGTAAAAATGGATAGATAATAAAGAGGCAGCAGCTGGTTTGAATGAGACAGCTGAGAAAGACAGGGGAGACAAGTGAAGCAGAGTCAAAATATATGGAAAAGGGAGAAAAGAAAGATGACAAAAAGGGAGATAGGAGAGAACAGAAATATGGCATAAAGGAAGAAGAGAGGACCAGGGATAGGGGTAATATGTGAGATGAAGCAAGGGAGAGGACAAAATACAGAACAGGACAAGAGAGATGTGAAGTCAGAGCAGAGAAATATATAACACAAAAATGTGACGAGAGAGAGATATTTGAAATGAGAGAAGGGATAAATAGAAGAGGAAGACTTGGGCAACCAAGGTAGGAATTTGCTCTAGCTAATAAGTATTCATAATATAGCACATAATGAGGGTTGTACGCCACTATAGCATGATGGCGGACAGGACAGCAATGATAATGAATGCCTGAGCATTCAATTGTTGCACTTGGACATTTTAAGCTGTATTTCAGATCACCAATTTTGTCAAATGATGGTTAAAACTGGGCAGGTGATGTCTATGCCTTTTGTCATATCTTGATGCCATCCTATTTAAAATAGAGGCTTAATCTATAGTAGGCACTGCATTATTTCATGGTCGTTAATTTTAGTGACTTCGCTTTCTAGGATCATATCTGGTCAAAGATCAAATGATGATCCTTTCTGTGATGTAATTGGGGTCAAAGGTTGTGTAATGCCACTTCCATTATCCCTGAAATTTGGGTAAGTTGACATCCATGGACTAGCCATTCAAATCGTCCATGACAGTTCTGTTTTTCAAACTCCAATACTTCCAGAATTCTCTTGCTGGAAAGTGCTGCATGATGTGTGCTGGTGATAAGCTTAATTAATTTAGACCAAAGCAGCTTAAATGCCAAATCATCTGATGAGGTAGCCTACAGTGTTCTGCTACTAATATGAGAATTAAACGTAAAAGCGACCCCCGTTTGTAAGTGAACATTTTTCCTCCCTTACACTCTACACTTCTGTGCAAGCAGGGTGAACTTCTGTCTTTAGGTGAAGTCTTCAATGTGATGCATGGGTATGCCTGACCTTCTCCGATGCCCTTAATTCTTTAACTGTCCTTTCTCCAATTGTGTTAAACATTGTGACGCTTGCTTTCAGTGTCCTGCTATCTGCTGCTACCAAAAGGAAGTACTACACTGTTCCTCTTGCATGCCCTTACTAGCTCAATTTTGTCATAATATGGAGAAGCTTGGCATGTTCAATGTCACGCTCAAGAAACGCATGTTTGCCAATGGTTATTTATGTGGTCTGGTGTTAGCCAATATCTTTTGAGTTTTCTAAAATTGTAAATACTAAAATTACTTTAGGAACTTTCAGTGAGTCTCTTCTTTCATTGGTCTGCTGTTTTGCCATTCCTATTTTTATTCCATCCACTACTGCATAAATATAGGGCCATGGGCCAGTCCACTTTACCCATTGCTTAACTTCACCGTGAGTGACTGCATTCTGCCCTTTCACAAAGAGAACATCCACACCCACTGTTCCCTTCAGTACCAGAGACAGTTATGGCATAGTGTGCCTTTTTAGAATAAAAAATATGTGTGCTTGTAGCCAAAGTGTTTTTGGATTGATGAGGGTCAGGCAGCTTTTGAGACAAGGTTTTGCAAAATCTAAGACAAAACAAAAACTGACAAAGTCAAAGGTAGGCAGGTTAACACCAGAACTATTGGCTTTGTCAATACTTATTTATTCTTCTGCTCTGCTCAACATTGTTGTTTTTGTGATTAGAGAGATGTTCTGCATTTAGTGCAGTGTAGATGTGCCACAGATTGCTGCATAGTTCATTGATTTATACCTCGCACTACGTCTTATTGACACAGGACCGGTGCAAAGGTTTTTGCTTGTCCACTTCGTGCTCCCTTCCTTCTCCCTTCCACGACTGCGGGCTAGCTTTGCTGCCTACTTGTGGGAGTAAATTCAGGCAGAATTCTTGTCAGCACACCATCCCGCCGATAGACTGGTCTTTTCTTGCCCTAGATCCCTCTCTGTTAGCGACTGCAGTGAAACAAAATGCATAACTGCTACTAGTGCCTAAATGATGATCATTTACAATTGTTTTCGAGTTGAGGTCCAGCCATCACCTATGCTGTTGTATTTTGCATTTAATGTAGTGTGGTGTGCGTGGCAAACATGATGCAAAGTCAATTTGCCTTCTTTTCCCTCACTTCCCCGTGCTTAAAAAGAGACAACCGTAATTGACTATACATTATTACTGTAAGCAATTACCCCAGTGCCACTGCAAACCACAAATTCCACTTTATTTCTATTTATTTATAGGCCAAAAATAAATTATACTTTCTTCTTGCTATCTGTAAACTTTATCTTTTTGTGTAGCTCCCACTGGTTAATTTAGTAAACGTTTAAACACATTTTTATTTGTTTTGCTCAAATGTTTGAATTTCATAGCAGATTGTACGGAGGAGGACGGTACATGCAGGCTGCGAATAACCAAAATAAAAATTTCTAATAAAGTTATAGGTTTGTTTAACCCAGAGCACATCACATCTTGCCTGTGTCAGCTTGAGTGTCCACCACTCAGTACATCATTGTTGGACCTGGCCCTTTTACAGGGTCATTCCCCAGACTTTTTGCTTTTGCCTCCTTATTTTTCTGACCTTTGTTGTCTGACGTTTTGACTCTGAGCACTTTTTCACTGCTAACCAGTGCCAAAGTGCTTGTGCTCTCTCTTACAAATTTGGTATGATTGGATTCTACCTGATTGGCATATTTAATTTACCTATAAGTCCCTTGTAAAGTGGTATCCCTATACCCAGGGCCTGTAAATTAAATGCTACTAGTGGGCCTGCAGCGCTGCGTGTGCCACCCACTGAAGTAGCCTGTCAAACCTATCTAAGGCCTGCTAGCGCAGAGCCTGTGTGCGCAGTTTCCTGCCACAGGGACCTGGCATCTAAATTTACGTGCCAGGCCTAGAACTCCCCTTTTACTACATGCAAGTCACCCCTAAGGTACACCCTTGCTAGCCCTTTGGGCAGGGTGCCATGTATGTAGAAGGCAGGACATGTGCCATGTTGCGTGGCCTGTCCTGGTAGTGACAAACAGCCTAACTTGGTGTCTTACTGCTGTGAGTGCTGCCCTCTCATAGGATTGCATTGGAAATGCCCTGCCTTAGGTGTAAGGGGTATTGTCTGATTTATGAGGGGTAGCGTAGGCATGTTTGGTATGGTTGTGACAGTGGTAAGAAATGCTGCTTACTAGTGTAGGTGTATTTTTTATTACTATCACAGAAATGCCACTTCTAGAAAGTGCGCATTTATTTGTGCTTATAACTTTGGTGTTTTGCAGCTTGTGTCCAATCAACGTCTGGGCAGACTGACAGTTGGGGCTTTGTGCATACTTCTCAGGCAGCCTGAACACAGGGAGGGTGGAGGTGACACAGAGGTGCATCTACATATTGTAAAGCCTTCCTGGGCTGAGAGAAGGCAGAGGCGGGGCACACCTGCATTTGTAAAGACTGTGCCCTGGCCTCACACAATAGGGTCGTTAACCCCCCACTGATGTTTGGAGCCTGTGCTGAAAGGAGAGAGGGGGCACTCCCAGAACCAGTTGTAACTGGCTGGAACCTCCTCTCCCTACCATTGAAAAATATTGTAAGAACTGACTATAAGTACAGGGGAAGTTTCCCCACAATTTGAACACTCTTGGAACTGAAACTGGACACAGAACGCTGATGAATGGACTCACCAGGAAACCACCTTGGACTGCTGCTGCTGTGCTGACCTGTGACCTGCCTGGTCACCAGAAGGACTGGCACCACCTGCACCCCTTGTGCTGGCTTGTAGCTGGGCCCACCAGCCCTGTGCTCATTGTGTTTGGCCTGTTCCCAGCGGCAGGGTGCTGTGCCCCTGACTCCTGCCACGATCCTTACAGCCGGAACTGAAAGCGCTGCAAAAAGCCCTCTGTGGGATGCCCTGGTGCTTTGCTAAAGCACCACTCTCCTGAAGGGAAATCACCGCCGCGGCGCCGGGTTCATAGGAGTGCCCTCACGCTTGGATGAGCACTTCCCTGCCGCTGTAATCACCGCCTCTGCCCGGGAGTAGAGCAGAGCTCTTGCGCTTCCGTGAGCGCTCCCCTGCTGCGAAGAATCACTGCCGCAGCCCGGTTCCCTTTGTGTGTTGGGCGCCGGAGCCACGCTGCCCCCAGTGCCCCCAGGGCACAAAAAAAATCCCTCTGAAAGGAGCAAGCCGCCCCATGTCGTGCTCCCGGGGCACGAGGACCTGGACCCGTGCCCCCGGGGCACCGGTGAACTCCGCTCCACGTGGGAGCCACCCTCAGCCGGAAGAGACGAGCCGGAGCTCCTCCAGAGCAGCCCGACCTCCGCGGCTGCCCTTCAAGGTCGCGGGCGGGAGGAGACCTCATCGGAGGCCCCCGTGCCGTGAGACCTCGTTGCCATCGGCATTGCAGGGCCCGGGTGCGGAAAGGGAGTTCCTTTTCCCCCCGGACACTGCCTAAGGGGCACGATCACCCCGTTCCGCCGTAAAGGCAGTTGTTTGGCGTTTGGGCCCCACCAGGATCGGGGGTCCCCAGAGGGGCCCGTTCATTTTCTTCAGTAGGGAGGGTGCAGATCGCCCCTCTCTTCCAGGAGACTGGCGAGGCCCCTGTTTTCCGCGCATAGGAGCGCCGGGGGCCCCCATACTCCTCCTTAGGCACTGGAAGTGCCTCTTCATCCAACCAGGTACTCTTTTTCTAAGGGACCAGGAATAGTGATAATCCAAAGTTCTTTGGCTCATATATTACCTACCTGTGTTTGATGTTCTTTTTACATATAGGTGCTAATGTTCCTGTTGTGGACATGTCTAGCTGATATGTATATGTATGACTTGTGATATATTCTCTAAGGGTTCTTTTATTCAGGAATTGTTCATAACAAGTGCATATATCTTTTACTCTAATTCCTGACTACTGCTTATGTTGTTGAATCCTGAGTACTTACGTGTTCTAATGTGACAACTGCATTTTCCTGCAGAGTATTAGTAACTTGTGTAACATTCTGACAACTGCTTAGGTAGCAGGGTATTACCTACGTGTAATGTTGGTCTAATTATGTTTTGTGCAATACAGATTATTTTTACATAGCTCAGTGTTGTGTTTACTTTGTGGTGTATATGTTGCGTCACGTGTGTTGTGTGTTGTGTAAACGCTTTACACATTGCCTCCAGGTTAAGCCTGACTGCTCGTGCCAAGCTACCAAGGGGGTGACTCCCAAGCCCTGACTAGAGTGGGTAGGTTCTGCCTGGCTGAGGTGCATACCCTAGCCAACCAGAAACCCCATTTCTAACAATCATGTACACGTGTGCAGGATTAGGTGGTAGTCATTTCAAGAGTCTTCATGACCTTTTTCAGCCTCTGGCCATAAATGCCCAACAACAAATATGCAGATACAAGTATCAGAAAATCGCAATCTCGCTGATTACTTTAAACCTACTGAATCCACACTTAGCCCCTCATTCCAACTTTGGCGGGTGGCCAAAATTCCCCCGCCATTTGGCCGCTCCGCGGTCAGAAGACCCTGGGGGCCAAATTGTTTTTAGGCCATTTCTGCCCCCCCTTGGGGCAGAAACCACTAGACACCAGGGAGTTTGGGCAAGGGCCGCTCCCCTGGTGGGAAAAATATGTTTAGGCCTTTTCTGCCCCCCTGGAGGCAGATCGTCCTAATATAATTAGGACGATCTGTCTCCTGGCGGGCAGAAACCTCTAGACACCAGGGATATATATATATATTTTTTTACTTTATATTTTTATGTATGGGGAGTGAACCCCTAGGCAAGGGTCGCTCTCCTGGGGGGCAAATAGTATTTAGGCCATTTCTGCCCCCCTTAGGGGCAGATCAGCCTATTTTTGTTAGGCCTAATCTGCCCCCAAGGGGGGGGCAGAAACCACTAGACACCAGGGATTGGTGTGTGTGTATGTGTGTGTTTTACTTGGAGAGGCTGCCCCTTGGGCAAGGGTCGCTCCCCATAGGGGCACATTACCTTTGGCCATATCTGCTTCCCTTGGGGGCTGATCGGCTTCTTTTTGGCCTATTTTTTTCAAATTAGGAGGGTGGGATATGGCCATACCACCACCCCACATAAATGGGGCCAAAGTTGTTCTGCCCACCAGTGGGCAGATGTGGAAATTACCCCCGATCCACACCCCGGGGGCACAGAAAGTCTACTAGATGCCATGGAATAAAAAAAACACAAAAAATAGTGGGGTGGTGGCTACCAACCTAATGGGCCTGGTTTTGCCCCCACCCCAACAGAAGGGGGTAACAGTCTTTTAGCTCTCCCCCCGCACACTAAAACATCTTATCCCACAGCAAGCAGGAAGACATTTGATTTTTTTGGGTTTTGGTTTTACATTTTGGCCATGAGAGCTTGGTAACTCTCAAAATCGTCCCACTTGGAATGGTGAGGGCTACACTTATTTGACTTTGGGATGCTGCCATGTAGAAAAATCCAGAAGACCCATACACCTCTGAAAACTAAACATCTGGTTGATTCCAGGGTGGTGTGCTTCACATGCACCCGCACCATTTTCTTACCCACAATGCCCTGCAAACCTCCAACTTTCCTGGAAATCACACATTTTTCTCACATTTTTGTGATGGAACCTTCCGGAATCTGCAGGAATCCACAACATTACTACCACCCAACATTGTCTCATCTAAGCAGAATTCTGCTGCCTAAAAATGTTTTTTTTCAAACTGCCCTTTTGGACACACTTTGGTTCCCCCTCAATTTCTACATGTTTTTGGCTCTTCCCTGTCACAGGCACTTGGCCCTCCTACATAAGTGAGGTATCATTTTTACCGGGAGACTGATGGGAACGTTGGGTGGTAGGAAATTTGCCCCGGTGCGGTGATCCCACACAGAAATGTGGGAAAAAAGTGATTTTGTAGCTAAATTTAGGTTTGCTGAGGATTCTGGGTAAGAAATCATTGGGGGATCCATGCAAGTCACACCTCCCTGGACTCCCTCGGGTCTCTAGTTTTCAGAAATGTCTGCATTTGGTAGGTTTCCTTAGATGGCTGCTGAGCCCAGGACCAAAAATGCAGGTGCCCCCCCCCCAAAAAAAACAGGTAGTTTTGTATTTGATCATTTTGATGTGTCCAGATAGTGTTTTGGGGCATTTCCTGTCACAGGCGCTAGGCCTACTCACACAAGTGAGGTACCATTTTTATTGGGAGACTTGGGGGAACGCTAGGTGGAAGGAAATTTGTGGCTCCTCTCAGATTCCAGAACTTTCTGTCACCGAAATCAGAGGAAAAAGTGTTTTTTTGACCAAACTTTGAGTTTGCAAAGGATTCTGGGTAGCAGAACCTGGTTAGAGCCCCACAAGTCACCCCATCTTGGATTCCCCTAGGTGTCTAGTTTTCAAGAATGCACAAGTTTGCTAGGTTTCCCCATGTGCCGGCTGAGCTAGAGGCCAAAATCCACAGGTAGGCACTTTGTAAAAAACAGCTCTAATTTCTTTGTGAAAATGTGATCTGTCCACGTTGTGTTTTGGGGCATTTCCTTTCGCGGGCGCTAGGCCTACCCACACAAGTGAGGTACCATTTTTATCAGGAGACTTGGGGGAACACTGGGTGGAAGGAAATTTGTGGCTCCTCTCAAATTCCAGAACTTTCTGTCACTTTATTGAGAGGAAAAAGTGTTTTTTGGCCACATTTTGAGGTTTGCAAAGGAACCTGGTCAGAGCCCCATTAGTCACCACATCTTGGATTCCCCTAGGTGTCTTGTTTTAAAAAATGTGCAGGTTTGGTAGGTTTCCCTAGGTGCCGGCTGAGCTAGAGGCCAAAATCCACAGGTAGGCACTTTGCAAAGAACATGTCAGATTTCAATGTAAAAATGTGATGTGCCCATTTTGTGTTTCCTGTCGCGAGCAGTAGGCCTAACCACGCAAGTGAGGTACCATTTTTATCGGGAGACTTGGGGGAACACAGAATAGCAAAACAAGTGTTATTGACCCTTGTCTTTCTCTACATTTTGTCCTTCCAAATGTAAGACAGTATGTAAAAAAGATTTGAGAAATGCCCTGTAATTCACATGGTAGTATGGGCACCCCGGAATTCAGAGACGTGAAAATAACCACTGCTTCTCAACACCTTATCTTGTGTCCATTTTGGAAATACAAAGATTTTCTTGATACCTATTTTTCACTTTTTGTATTTTAGCAAATTAATTGCTGTATACCCAGTATAGAATTAAAACCCATTGCAAGGTGCAGCTCATTTATTGGCTCTGGGTACCTAGGGTTCCTGATGAATATACAAGCCCTATATATCATCGCAACCAGAAGAGTCCAGCAGACGTAACGGTATATTGCTTTAAAAAATCTGACATCGCAGGAAAAAGTTACAGAGTAACACATGGAGAAAAATGGCTGTTTTTTTCACCTCAATTTCAATATTCCTTTATTTCAGCTGTTATTTTCTGCAGGAAACAATTGTAGGATGTACACAAATGACCCCTTGCTGAATTCAGAATTTTGTCTACTTTACAGAAATGTTTAACTTTCTGGAATCCAGCATTGGTTTCTTTCCCATTTCTGTCACTAACTGGAAGGAGGCTGAAAGCACAAAAAATAGTACAAATTGGGTATGTCCCAGTAAAATGTAAAAATTGCGTTGAAAAATGGGTTTTCTAATTCAACTCTGCCTGTTCCTGAAAGCTGGGTAGATGGTGATTTTACCACCGCAAACCCTTTGTTGATGCCATTTTCAGGGGAAAAACCACAAGCCTTCTGCAGCCCTTTTTCCCATTTTTTTTTTTAAAAAAACGAAATTTTCACTGTATTTTGGCTAATTTCTTGGTCTCCTTCAGAGCAACCAACAAAGTCTGGGAACCTCTAGAATCCCTAGGATGTTGGAAAAAAGGACGCAAATTTGGCATGGGTAGCTTATGTGGAGAAAAAGTTATGAGGGCCTAAGCGCAAACTGCCCCAAATAGCCAAAAAAAGGCTTGGCACCTGAGGGGGAAAAAGCCTGGCAGCGAAGGGGTTAATTAGTTTCTTAATTAATGTCATTGTTTAAGTGTAACAATATTTATCTGTGTGAGACTCTCCAGAACACTTTGTACACTCTGGGCATTACAGAGTGCCCTCTCTCTGTGTATGCAGTGCTGCTTCTAGGAGCGGAGTTCCTGATTTCCCTCAAAAACTTTAGCAGGCGCACATTGGGCCAGTGGTCCTGGTGAATGTGTGAAAACTGTGCCACACAGAGTGGGCAAGTGGTCCTGGTAAATGTGGGCTCTGGGATTTGAGTTTCACTGAAGCAGTTGCATTAGCCCGAACCTAATGGGTATTGAAAAACAACTACTGTGATTGATTTGGGGATTCGCCAAATGGAGCTTTTGGCACATTGGTGGAAATGTATACTCTTCAATCATATCTTTTGTTTGTTGTTTGTTCTAAATTTACTAGTATCCTTTTTATTCGGAAGTTTGGATGTTAGTACACTAGATAACTCTTTTGCAGGTGGGGTGATGATGCCACTTATTACAAGTATTCCCTCAAACTACGTAACATCTAGAATGGTAATTTTGTAGTCCGTGGCCTTGCATGATAACCTTGATTTCCAGTTCCCATCAAATATTATTGGTGTTTATCTGTTTGGGCACTACCATGACCTGAAATGTAACTCTAACATACACATGCCCTTAACACTATTAGCAGAATAGGCATAAGAAGTACCTACATGATAGCTTAACTTTTACGTGCTTTTTTGGAAGTCAGGGGCTAACATTGAACTTCCAGATACGTTAGAGGTTGCTTTCCACGGACTTGTATCAGAAGAGGAATTCCAAATAGAGTACGTAAAGCACATTTACCCTACAATAATGGTCTAGTGTTAATAAGATGGTAGGACTTTTAAGATCATAAAAAAAGATTGATGCAATTTTACCAGGTAAATTGTCGTGACACAGCCAATAATGGTTGATTTTAAAGCACGGTAGGTCTGCAACACTGGTACAAGCCTGAAATATTTTAAGTGACACTTCACAAGATGCTTAGAGGTTCTCTGCCTAGAACGTTTGTAGAGCAACATATTGCATTATTGGTACTGATGGCTACTAACATTGGTCAAAGGTTGACCCCTCAGGCTTATTTACTGAGACAAATGTGCACTTACACCTCCACCTGAAAGTTATTTTTCATGTTCACAAACACACATGTTCTCACTAGTACGTATGGAAAGGTGCGCCATGCACGTTTCCAGGCATACTATTTGGAAATATCATGTGACATATCACAAGGGCTCCTACTCCTCCTGTGTGGAAGTTTACCTATCCTGCACAGGGAGAATGGCCTCTTGTGCAGACAAAATGTTTGTCTTTCTCAACAGGTGAAACATTTTCACCTTGGAGAAAGCTCTTTAACTACATCCCCAGCAAATAATTTGTTCCATTCCCATAGCCATTCTGGAAAGAGAGTTATTCCAGCCCTTGGCTAAAGAAAATCTCAGACCATTTTTGGGGTAGAAAAATGTTTTTCAAAGTTTGGGAACATCTACAAATGTAGGTTTTTGGGTGTTCCCAAACTTTCAAGGCAAGCCACGCCTTCGAACACTCATTACCTACCTCTTGGGTAGGAGTTACCATGGCAGACTTCTCCACACTTGTGCCAGAGAAATCTACAGTAGTAAATGCATTCACTCCTGCCAAGAATCCCTTTCTAAATTTCTGGCCACCGTAAATGAGATGTTGTTGGCCATAAACCTTTGTTGCCACAAAAAGCCCAATCCAGTGTTAAAGGCTAGAGCCGCAGGCAAGGGCCTTTAACAAGGCAGAGGGCCTTTAATGGCTGGTATTGCCCAGCTATGGTGTGCTATAAGACTATTAGAACAGTCCGTCCTTAGAGAGCAGAATGTCCTAATTTTAAAAACAAAGGCATCGGAGCTCAGGGTAGTTGAAATCCCCGCAGCTCCAATGCCTTTGATTCACAGCTATTGCTGTGATTGTTCAATAGCAAACAGCCACACGCAGGGCCACGGCTGTTAGCTGGTGATCATTCACAGCAAGAACTGTGAAAGGGGGCTAACGTCAGCCCCTAGTTCTCCCCAGCTTGGCTAAACTGTTTTTGTTTTTCGTTCAGCTGAGCCAGGGAGACCCAGGACCTGAGCAGCATTACTCCTCCCTCTGAGGCTCCCGCGACTCTGAGCTAGGGAGGAGGGAGGAGAATGTCTCCGGTGTGCCCTGCAGCACAGCCTCTTCCTTTCACTTTCCTGTGCCCAGTCCATGTATTTTGGAAAGGCTAGGGAAAAGAGAAGCTGTTTATTATTACATTGAAATGTTAAGAGTATCGGGCCTTTACCAGTTAATTTAGGATGCTGCTGCTCCGCTGTCTTCAGTGGAGCTCTCAACATTCTAATGTTTTAATTTGCTCTTTGCCATTCTCCCCTGTCTCCCTGTCCTTCTGTTGTTTACTGTGTGTGGCTCTTTAGCTTTCTCTTTTTTATCTGTCAATTAATTCCATCCTCTTACTATTTGATTTGTCTTACCGTTAGCCCTTATTTAGCTCCTCTTTCCTTTTCTGTAATCTTCCTCTCCTGTTTGGTTCTGTCTTTACTTTACTTTCTTTTGTAAAAAATTATTTTCTGTCACCCTACATTTATCTTTCTATTCTATCTTTTGCACCAGTATTTGTTTATCACTATTTCTAGTCCCTCCTTTTAACTTCTATGTACATTTAGCTTTGACGTGAACCTAAGCCTGCACTCCCTTATTTGCATGGGGGGTTGACACATGCAAATGAGAAAACGCTTTGCCTCTGTGCCCGCAGAGTATTGTAGACATGGGTGCACTGTTTGAGTTAGGGAGCACACCAAGGGCACAGCTTTAAAGTTGTGAAAAGGGTTTCAGGTACCTCACCGACATCACCCCGCAAGCAATTGCAGTCACTCATTGCTCCCCTTTCAAACGGAGGCTGAGTGCCACCAGCACAGTGAAAGGCCGGTCTATGTTTCATGGTGCCACTTTGTGCATCACATTAATCGTCATAAGGCGCACTGACCCTCATTGTGACCGATACACCCAGTTAAAGGTGTGCCACTGTGCAGAACAGGGTTTTGTGCCCTACCTGTGTTATGCAAAAAAAAAAAAAAAAAACAGTTGATGGACTGAATGAACAATGCGAACATTCACCACCAGTCACAGAAATCTGGGATTAATCCATTGTTTTTTTGCTCACCACGCCACCCCAGTTTGGACCCAACCACATGCAAATCAGTCTTGACTCTGTTCCCCCTGGGAACAGTCCAGCCCAAATTGCCAAGCCAGATCCTCCCTGGACCAGAAACAAGCATCCTAAGACCAGTTTCAGGGTATCAGCCTTCATCAGCCAGGCTAGCTTGAATCCTGTGGCACAGTGAGCATGGGACCCACGTCTGCGAATACCCTTCCCACTTAACAATTATGTTAAATATATAAGGTTTTTAAATCTCTATTTATTGTATCTCCTCTTCATCTTGTAAATTAAGCTGAAGGGGAAATTTCTAGAGGAAATAACTACTTTGCCTAAATAACAGTGAATAAGTTATAACTAATATCCACATAAGTGCTGAAATACTCAAAAGTAATAATGAATATAAAATGTACATTAAATACTACCATGTGATAAGTAATCTGAATTACATTAATTATATGCATTGTTTAGCTGTATTTTCTTTGGTCAAGATATATGGCAATTAAGTTACAATTATGGATCAGTGTTGAATCTAATGAATGAATGTTGTTGCAGTAAAAATAATTCCTGTTGATTTCTTTACTCTCTCATCAAATGATCGTCGACCAAACAGTAACCACATGGGAACTACATGTATACTCTAATTGTTCCGTCACTGAGTAATAAGGGAAAAATGTTATCTTGTTTCTACAGAAGTGTTTCTGTTGAACATTATTTTGTTGCATGTGACCAGCCTGGTCCAAAACAGTAATATCATATTTCTGTGCAAGTCTATTTCTAGGGTCATATATTTGGACTGCATATGACTATAATTTTAACTGACCACACTTTTAAATGTTAATTATTTTCTTCTGCTGCCTTATGTCCTTAATGAAGAGGGGGAAACATGTTCTGTGCCAACTCTAATCATTCAGAAGGTGACATGCACTTATATTAAAACTCTTTCCTGGTTTTTAAACGACCGGCTATGTAGGCTTGTCAATTTCAGCAGACCGAAATGTATTTGATGACTGAAATTTCTGTCTCCCACCAATTGAGGGCCTCATTTACAAGAGACCTGTGCCCCTGGAGCGTCACTTTGTATGACGCTTAGGTGGAGCAGGCCTCTCAATCATATCTATGAGGCAACTCAAAGCCACCCTTTGTGGCTTTGCATGGCCTTATAGATTTGGGGTGAGGCGCTGCATTTCCTTACTCTACGTCAAGGAGGGGTTCCATGGGTGTTGCAGTGGGTTTTCTCACGCAACACCAATGGGTTTTGACACATTCCATGGATCAAAACTGTGCACCTCCCTAGCAGAGGCGTAACGAGAAGAAATACACTTATTGCTCCTTGTTTTTTCCTCTTTCTGTATGTGCTGCATTCAGCAGCACACAGAAAAAGGAAAACACCTCCATTGATTGTTTTTGTGCTGGAAGATGTATTTTCCGGCACAAAAACAATTGTGCAAACAACGCAGACACCCTTGCACCATGGTGCAACAGTGCCTGCGTTGGCTCTAGGCACCAATTTGTGCACAGGCAGAAAGGACAGGAATTCACAGTATGTCATTAATACAGAACATTGCAGAGCTGCCCTGTGACAAAAAGTTTAAATGAGGCCCTACGTTTCCTTATTTCTGTGCCAAACATGAGTCTTGACTAGTGCATTACTCTGTGAAAACAATAAAAGGGTTGAAATAGTATTTTCATGTCTCGTTGGAGGACCAATTATGTGTGTATCTGTTACTGAAAACAGCTCTGCACTTTCCTCAGTTCATACCTGTAAACAAAGGAATTATGTCAGTAATGACGTGTTAATTTTCCTGTACAATGCAGTATTTTCAGTTTCTGTACTTGTGAAAGTTTTGACAACATTAAATGTTATAATAAAGGCATTGTTTCTATAAATACATTTAGTGCCATATGTACGAACACATTTTCCCATTGACACAGAATGGGAAAAAACCTTTGATACATCTGGCCCTTAATGCATAAATTGCATAGATGCCAACTCCTTAGTTAAAGCCATTTCAAGAACTCCCAGGTAATAAAATTAAAGCACAAAACACATATAGTCCCTCATTATGCGTATGGCAGTCTTGAGACCGCCAGACTCATGGTGGCGGTAGGACTGCTGCAGTCATGGCAGTCCGACCGCCACATTACGACTCTGGCGGAACCTCCAGCCGGCAGCCTGGCAGTCGCAGTGGTTGTAATCTGCCAGGGCAGCGCTGATTACGAGTCCCCATACCACCAGCCTTTTCATGGCGGTTCCACCACCATGGAAAGACTGGCAGAATGGGGTGTCGGGGCAGTGGAATGCACGACGGGTGCTGCTGCACCCGCCGCACTGCCACATTGCTGCCAGCTCGATTACACCTCTTGCCGCCCGCCAAACTCATAATGAGGGCCATAATGCTTTTTTTATTATTGCCAATTGGCGGGTGCTAAGTTCTTCCCCTCATAATTCATCACTGCCCAAGTGATGTGTTAATGCATACAGGAAAATTACTGCTACATTTTCCATAACTCACACTTCAAAATCGTGATTCTCATTTGTGCTACACAGAGTTGATAATACACAAAAGTATTTACCATCACCCACATTGGTACTTTACACTGAAACACTGGGCTTCTGTAGTTGAAGTGAGTCACGGGTTTAACCTCAGAACCTAATCTTTTTGGTAGTTAAAAAACTTCACCCTCCGAGTCAATGGATCTATATTTGTCTCATCAGAAATGTTAAATGCTTCTGAGTCGATACCATGGTGAATTGATCACTTACAACTTCTATCTTCACCTGAGAACATCTGGTTCTGCAATGTAATAGCCGTGGAGTGTTTCAAAATTCATATCAGAATATGAATCTTCGATGTCCTTGTGATCCTCCATCTTTGTCTGATCTTCTCCTGTGTCTTTGATTCAGTTATGTTGTCTTAAATACTTCTTCCATTTCAAATAACTTTTATTTGTCTTTTTTCAGAGAGGCTCCTTGTTGATCTGTAATGATCTCTTGCCTTGTTGCTACTGTCATTCTTAGAGGGCGGTAGCAGTTGCAATATGATCCGCACTATCTATCTATCGACAGTTTCTGCACATGCATCAGATGTGTGTCTGGATAATTTCTACTTGGGTTAATTCCCAAAAAAACAGGTCACCTGGTAGACAAGCTTCTCTTCCAAATATGAGATACTATGGAAAATATCCATCCTGTTGATTCATTCTTAGTACAATTATACGCATGGACTAGCGTAGCTACATATTGACTCTCATTTTTGTTTCTTTGTTTCTATTGGAGTGTACAGTTCCATCATCCCAGTAGTGTTCGGTTGAGTTGTTCCTCTTAGACATCTCGCTAAGGATGGTGCCGAGTTGTGCATGGTTTCTTTATGCTTATTAACTTCAATATTCCCTTGACCAGATTAGTTTCATAATCAGCTCCTTGGTCTGAATGTAATCTGATTGGCTATGCACAGTGAACAATGTCCTTCTCCCAAACAATGGTGGATGCCTTTTAATCTTTTGTAGAGAAATATTGAGTGTACCTAAGTAAATGATCAATGATCACAAGGATATTCAGATGTTTTTTTATTTGTGCACCAGATTAGAGAGTACCATGATCTACCTGGCCAGCAGACCTGGGTATAGTCTTTCGGGCAAATCAGCGAGTACTCTACTTGCAGTATGTTTCCTCCTCTGTATATAGGTAGGGCACTGAAATCTCTGCACCAGTACAAATGTTTTGTGTATTTTGTAAGTAGGTGTCATGGATGACTCTTTGTTCTAGCCCCCTCCTTTCAGAGCCAGTGTATCCCAGTCTCATTACCGGACATGAGCTTTAGAATTTTCACACTTAACTTTTTTTGGTGTCTATTCTTTTTTTAGCAGAAAGCACTTTTATACAGTCAGATACCTGCACTTGCTTCAGATCTCCCTTACTTTGTGAACTTCTTTGGCTTTCACGCCTAGACAGTCTATGGCATTTGGTGGATTTTGGTTCTCTTTTCTATTGTCAGTGAGGAATTGCTTACAACTTTCACTCTTGATACCTCAATCTATTTCTGCACAAAGGGGAATGGATGAGGGATGTACTTGTCTGGATAGTTTCTCTATTGATATTAGTCTTGCAAGGCAATACTGGATTGGGAAAGTGTGAAAGAATAATAGGTGAGCCATGTGTGCCGATATGCATCCAACCTGGATTTATTTAGCATCTACATAAAATACAAAAATCAGCATGATGATTTGTCCTGCAGTGGTCAAGGATGTGTTTGGCCTCAGCCTCATTTAATCTCCATTGGCTACCAGTTTCAAAGAGAGTGTGTTCAGCAAGCCCTTCTTGGAAGAGGACCTCCCCATCTTTAAAACATCACTGTTGTATGCCATGTCGACACCTGCATTCTTCAGACGTTTCTCTAATCTCTGTATCAATGTTTCACTATATAAAAGTAGCTAGCAGGTTCTTTTCAGTAAAGGCCACTCTACTTTGGCACTCACTACCAGTTGCCTTTAGGAAGACAGATAAGTTATTGCCTTTCCACAAATCTTTGAAGACCTGGCTATATACAAAGTGAATTGAGAATTCAAGGAAAAATTGGATTATCTTGTTCTGTGCTCCATAAGATGCTACAACCTAACCTAACATTATTATAGCATAACATAACATAGCAACATAACATATCCTGACATACATAACATATGTCAGTTGGCTGTTGCCAGATCTCATAGTAAATATTGCCTTTTTACTGACACATACGATCCTTTGTTCATGAAAATGACAGGTTTGGCTCCCTTCCTGTTCCTTGATACAATACTGCACCAATTCCATCTTGGCTAGCATCAACTTGGAAAAGGTATGGTCACTGTGGATCAACATGATCCAGTATTAGGTGGTTGTACATTTTTGATAAGCAAGTTGAATGCTTGATGACATTGTACAGTCTATCTGAAATCCAGAGGTTTGTGATAAGAAGCCACTCCTGTATAATTTTTTTCCAGATGACTCATAGTTTGGCAAGTCAGTCAGTGTTTGGTATATCTTGGAAGATCGTGGTCTACTTGTTCTACTGTGTACATCACTCAAGGGCCTTAGATTTTATTACTTGTAGAACACCTGCCAAAAAGAGAGGTATGTCCAGTTCACACAGTGTAAAATGTATAGGGCCTCCGTGCACTCTAAATATGGCAGATGGGATGTCCACCTCTTTTTGGAGGATGTTCAAGTATAAATCAAGCCTTAGTTCCTTAGGTGCGACAGGGCTACTCTTCTATCAGCTTCTAGCTAATGCTCCAATCTCCCCTCCACATTCCATTTACTTTTTCTACTAAAACTCTGAAACTTAAAATATGAACAAAACTCACTGATCTTAGGTCTAGGAATGATAAACCTGCCACTGACAAGGACGATTCAGAAAAATAATAAGGGCATGCACTAATATAATTAAAGAAATAAATATTACGACTCTATAGTGAAACAGTAAAGATACATATATTGCTGAAAAAATATTGTCAAAAAAAAATCTAAAATATAACAATATCGTAACCAGAAAGAAATCTCCAACACATAAAACTAATGAAATGTAACAACAATCATGAAAAACAAAATATCAAACAACAGAGAAATGCCAGAATTCTAAAGGATGTTACATTTAATACACATACAAATATAAATCAAAATAATAAACAATATACATGAAATATATAAAATACTAATAATCATTTACCAAAAATGACAAAAAAAAGAAGAAATAATTCAAACTAGACTTCAACCTACCTGTTAAATTAGGCTTAAAACAGATAACGAATAGAAATGATTTTCCAATTAAAATTAGTATATAAAGGTCAACAAAGTACACAACAAAATCCTTCCTTAAAAAGACTTACAAGAGGACAGCATCACTCTGCTGGACTGCAGACTTACAAAACGAAGACTTCAACAAACAACTAAATACTACAAACAAAGTAAGTTCGACATAAAATCATGGCTAACAAAAGTATAGGAATAAGCACTTAAAACTGTGCTGACAGCTAATAATTAAAACTACTCCACATATTTTTACCCTAACACACAGGTGCACCCTCTACAAGAATCAAAAATGCTAAAAGAAAAAGAAAAAAAAAACACAGACACAGAATTATTCGAAAAAAAACACCACCTTGAACGTAGGCATTTTAATAAAAGTGAAAAACTAAAATTCAAATAAAAATAATGATTCAACAGATGGAAAAATGAAAGTACAACTATCAAATTCCTAACTTAATTTTACATTAAAAAATAAACTGACGTAACTAACCAATGTTCTTACTCTCGACAGACTGCAACAAAAGAAACCTTTGCCAAAACAAGCAACACCAAAAAGGCATACAAAGCAAAAAACAAAGAAGAGTAAAAGAAAATAAAGACAATACTCAGAAAAAAAGTTAAAATATGCACCTGCATTTTAAAAATGTTAAATAAATACATATCACATATTGATGTTTTAAAAATATAAATATATATTTTCTACACTCTAAAACCCACATACAGGATGTGCAAAAAACATGGTACATCAGATCTGAAAAAGGAGAGCTGTTAATAACTTATACCAGATATATTTATAGCAGGAGCAGCACCACAAGTGAGAGATCACACTGAAAATGAGCCAAATACTATTCAAATATATGCTATGGCACGGCTGCCAATAAATAATAAATAGTTGAAAGCATAAGGAAACATAACCATCCCCAAAATATTGCTAAAATAGAAGTCAGAAATTTTTTATAGGACGTGGAAGAGCCCAGTAGAAGTCACAAGAGCCCACAGAAACAATACTTAAAAAATACTTTGGACATAATGTAGTGTGATGAGGTCACGTGGCGACAACTCGGAATCATGAGTGCAGGTTGGGTGAAATAATCCCAGCGAAGGACTTGGAAAGCCAGAAGAGGAAGGCGAGGAGGTGGAGGGTGGAAGGCAGTATAGTAGTTTGAGGGGGGCCTGGGGAGGTCTGGACTCCGGTAGCGGAGAACGGCCATGTGCTGCAAGCTGTGACCAAAGTGATGCCAAGGCTGCCACAACTGTTTCTCCCACTTTGACTCTCACTCATCCTCCCACTGCTACCCTCACAGCAGAGTGAAGTAATTTGACTACTAATAGTCAACATAACCTTGTTATATACCTACCGCGATTGCATTACTAATTTGGTAAGGGAAGTAACCAAAATCAAGTATTATGAGAAGGTGGGAATTCCCTGACCGGCCAGATGGGGTGAAGGAGTTGTGGCAGCCATATAAGTAAGGCAGAAGGAGAAGAGTTCTGGCAAATGGAGAGATAGCAAGATGTTCCCTGGAGGCTTAAAACAGCAACTAGATGAAATGGATATCCTGGGTGGCTCGCTTGTCAAGTTCATAAACAACCTGCTGATGGTTATCAGCAGTGGTATGGAGCCCTAATACGTGGGCCTAAAATCCCATTTCATTTTCTATAATTTTGCTGGGCTAATCTGGAGAGCTGTCACAAAAGAGGCTAGGGTGCTCACGTCTAGAGGGTGGGCCTAATCCTGTAAACATAAGGCTTGGCAAACTCGAGGAACTGTCCTAGTGGACAGAGAGGGGAAGTGAACAGGGCTTGTTTGTGGCACGGTTGTGTGGTGGGTGTTTTGTAAACTCCTGTAAAACCATCCCTCCGTTGAAGGCGGCCCTAGTGCAGGTTGTGATGTGGGAGAGATTTGCTCTAGGTTCTTGCGGTTTGGCCTCCAGCCCTCATTTTTTAAAAGGGGGCTTTGTCTGTGTGGATATTCAGCTATTTCCCACAAGTCTTTTATGAATAGATTAAGACACTCTGGTCAATTTGGTTGGAATTTATTTGCAATGGTTGCATTACGCAGTGCATCAGAAAGAATTTACTAACAAAAGAGCTCCGTAATCGGTAAATCATTTGCAAAACATTATGTGTATGATTTCTACACACAAAAAACATACCATCATGGATTTATTTCCTATCACAGCGGGAAAGACTACGCCTAATGAAAAGAATAGTTACTTGAGGGTACGTTTTATTGCCACATGAACTAGGACCAGTCATTGTACATGTCTTGAGCCCCCTTCTCCTTCATTAGGAAGACAAGTACTAAATAAGGAGAGGTTACAGGAAAATGTAAGGAGACATGACACACTGATCACAGGATGAATGTCATTTTTGAATTATTCACAATCATTTGAAGAATTGTTAGAATCATAAACGAGGAATAATGTAGTTTTCAGCAGTATGATTCACTGACAACAGATCAACTATGTGTCCATGATGGAATGTAGGGCCTCATCATTGCAACTAGGTGAACATATTTACAGACGTAAATAGCTGATTTTCCCATTTCTTCACTGATGTCTGCCATGCATTCAGTTTTGTCCTCAGTACTAAAACTAACTAATAAACATCTGATGCTTCAAAAACAATCACTATCAACGCTTTCCGTCATACTAAAGGCACTTAGGGCTACATGTATCAAGCTCCAGGTTTGCATTTCTTAAATAGTGAATTTTAGAAAATCGCTATTTTAGAAATGCAAAATGGGATTTATCAAAATTGCGAGTCAGTAATAGCGATTTCTTAAAATTCACAAACGCAATTTGCGCTTTGCAAATACCAAATTGCAAATAAATTAGCAAATCAGGATTTGAAAATTTCAAATTGTGAAAACGGCAAACCGGAACAGGCCCATGCTGTTTCCAGGAGCCACACCCCCAGGAGCAGGCAGAGAGACACAGCCCAGCACCAGGGAGGCAGCTGTGTGAGCCAGCCAGGACCAAACAGCAACATGGCCAATGATGGGAATGTGAAGGAGAAAAGAGACAGGAAGTGCAAGCTCTAATTCAGTGAGCAGGATTTGGAGGTGCTCACTGAGGAGGTGGTAAGGAACCACAACAAACTTTTTGGGAAGAACTCACTCCAGGTACCTGAAAGTGAGAAGAGGAAACTGTGGTCAGAAATCCAGACCAAAATATGCGCAGTGGGTGTTGCACAGTGCTCTGTTGAGGAGATACGCAAGCAATGGTACGACTTGCATTTTTGTGCCAAAGAGAGGGTGGCCAGCAGGCTAGAGGAGGCAAGGAGCATCGGAGGAGGACCACCGGTCTACACCAACGGAAGACACAGTGGAGTCCACACTGCTTCCTGAAGCTACCAGTAGTGTCACTGACATTGACACCTCGGGGACACCCAGCACCAGCAAAGGTAAGGGTAGTAATGATGTGTATCCCCATATGTGCATGTACAAATGCCCCTTAGAAAATAGCTATTAAATCGATGCATTGTGATAAGTACTCCATGCCACATCTTACATACAACGCAACAATGCCTTTTGGGAGTGGTAGTCCACACCCCTAAAGTGCTAATCCAACATAGATAGCAAGTTAGTGTACAGCCACACAGAGGAACAACACAAACAACTCACAGTGATACGATGTTAGTGTACATTCATTTCTATTGTGCAACATTTTGTGAAATATGCATAAATGACATGCTGCACATTGTCGTTGTAGATGTCCCGGGCCCTGACGCAGCAGAAGGTGGAAATGTGGGGGATGGCGAAACACAGCCACAGTCCGACTCAAACACCAGTGAGTCCTTCAGTATTATACAAACTAGACGCAGGGCAAGGGTATTACCTCTCCCAGAGTATAACCTGGACTCAAATGAAATGCCAGATGAAGTACCCACACAACCCCCAGAGGCTAGATCCGCAGGAAGACAGCAGTCCCTGCCCCAGCATCAGTCAACTCCCCTCAGGAGGCATCACGATGCAGGCAGACAGTGCACAGATGAAGAAGAGGGCCAATGAATCTTTGGCGGCCTTGAAGCTTCCATGCTAAAGTGCAGCGCATGCAATGCAAACACATGAGGTCAATGCACAGGCAGTTGGTGTCTCACAATGACAATATGGGAGTACTGCACAAGCAGTTGGAAGCACTCAGTGAAAACATGGGATCCATGCACAAGCAGTTGGAGTCTCTGAATGAGGGATGGCAAACATCAGCAGAAAACACAAAGGAGTTGACAAACGCAATTAGGGACCTCTGCACTGAGATTCAGCAGGAGTGTATCAGCCACCGTAGGTGCCATCACCAATTTATGGGAAGGTTTGATGGGTTCTGCAGATCCCTCAATTGGCTCGCTAGCTCAGCTACCTTGATATCACGACGTGCTGTGGACATATACGTGGAGATGGCACATTGCAGTCGGGACGTTACACAGGGATTGGTGCAAATAACCAATGTTCTGGATGCAATGCAGACAGCATGCAGTGCTATAAATAGCAAACTTGGTGGTGGGGATAGTGAGGACCTCTCTAGCCTCAGCAGTCTTACAGCCCCGTGATGGATCCTAAGCGTCGCAGTACCAGACACAGTACTGTCTTGGAACCCGCTACAAGAGGTGCCAGCGAGGCTACTGAACACTCCAGTGGAGTGCGTGGACGTAGGAAGTAATGTTGAGGGCTACAGGGGATTACCTCAACATGTAGCAATACAGTTATACTATGATGCTAATAGTGTGACACTGTTACTCGCACATGTTTGCCTATGGTGCAAAGCTATGTCCTATTGACACATATGTTACTTGAAGTCAAGGTAATAAAGATGCTAACTACAGAAATACATAATATTGAAGCGGTGTTGTCATTACTTACATCAGAAATGGTTATGCGTGATGTCAGCTCGTCTTTGCCTGCCCTCTGCTGCACTGCTCCTGTCTACTGGGTGAAGGGGTGGTAAGGGATCACCATCCTAATCTGAGTCTGGCTCCGTGGGTTCCACAGGTATGGCCCTTGTTGTTGCAATGTTGTGCAACATAGCACATGTAGCCACTATTTCAGCAATTCCTTATTTTCGCACTGCGAATGTCTTTCATACATCGTATTTGCCATTTTTGCATTCGCAAACGGACGAGTTTTGCGATTCGCACCGTTTACGAATGCAAAAAAGTTTGAAACATCTGGCCCTTAGAGCAGATTATAGTGCTGGTAACAATGGAAAATGAATGTTGACTGGGAATGACAACAATCCAGTGTTGAGAAATCCTGGGCAGGTAATCCCTCAGGTTATCCAAAGGGAAAAAAACTACTCTAATGCGGATCTCAGTGGTGTAAGAAGGGAAATTATCAAACAGGATAGTTTACTTTTCAAATCATTGATATTGCTGCCTCGAATATTATTCCGATAGTTAATAATGGAAGAAAGAAAAAGAAAGATCAGTCTATAGAAAATGCTAAGGCATGTGATCAAAACAAGAAAAAGCCTACAAAATTACGGAGATTAAAAACAAAACCAGCAAGGAAAATTACATTTCTAAAGAGTCTGTAAGTAGTCAATACTTGTGTCAATTCCACAACTGCAGTGAAAAACCCCTTGTTATATCAAGGGAACAACACACAAATTAACCATCTTATGCTAGGGAATCCTGCAACTCAGGAAGGATTAACTCATGTTACGCATAGTAACAATATGGAAAGTCAACCTGTTGTCCGAGATCAGAGACCGCAGTTGAAAAGGGTCACTAAATAAGGAAGAAAATGTTTTAAACTTGCAAGTTCCATCCTTTTTTTTGGTATCCTTACCTAAGCAAAGTCTCTAATTTAATGTACTATAACCTTTATACATGTTTTACCCACATTGAGGAGGACTATTTTTGATCCAACACAACATCTTAAAACAGTTTTACACCCTCTATGTGCTGAGACTTATGTCATCGTGAGATATTGATTTGGTTAAAATTTCCTCTGCTGGCGCGCCTGGTCCTTAGTAAGTAAACTTACATGGGGACGAGTATAGGCTGATGAACCTTTTGGATCGCATGGAGTATCCTAGCCATGTAGTAACCAGTGTTACTAATATGCACTATAATCAATCAATAATTACTAAGAGAATCATTAGTCATTAGACAATTAGATCAACATTTCCATGAATGACCACAACTCAATATACATTTTAACAATTTTATTTCCCTATTAGTTACAATTCTAATGCATTGGTTAATTAAAATGTTATTCATTCAACTCAAAATTAGTTTATTAGCAACCACCAATAACATATTCTAATCAGAACTTGAGAAAACAAATGCTCTAATGCTTCAACATAAACTAACAAAGATGAATATGTCAACATCAATAGCAGAGTTCAGCAATTAGTCCATCAATTATTTGTCACTGTCAATGTCACCCACAAGATCCTTACCTAACCTAGATTAGCAGTTAGCATGTGGGACTTCATGCAAAAAAACAATTTAGAAACGTGAATTTGGAAAACATCTAGCTAGAAGATAAACTATAAAAATAGCACAGTTGGTACCTAGAAAGAAAGGCATAAAAGTGAATAAGTCACATTGTCATAGCTACCTATCCACAGAATGGATCAGCAACAAAGTAAGTCTTCATCTTCAGGTCATCAATCGATCAGCAGCACATCAGGCTCTCAGCGCATGAGCCCAATGACAGAATCTTGAATCACGTCTCCTGACGTCAACAATTCTCCCCTCACATCTGACTCTCTCGCATCTGAAGTTTTAGCCCCTTGTCATGACTTTTTATTAGAGTTTTCCAGTCCATCCCCCTAATTCCTAATTGGTAAATTAATCACCAGTTATGACTCTATCCAGTAATATTATGTTTGCAAATCTATGAATTCTAATATTTCGCTGTTCTCAGTTCATTGATTGGTTCACTGTACAATGTCATCATCATCCGGCTCATCAGGTATCAAAAATGTTGCATCTTCTTCTCCAGTCAGTGTCTCTATTGTTCGAGTCCTGGGAAAGTACATCAAGTCTGCCTTACACCAAATTAGTTACAATTTCAGTTCCATCATCTCCTGTTCGTCGGTACATTGCAGAAAACTCTAGCAAAGCAGATTTTTTTAACGCAAGTGGTCAAGGTTAGTTTAACACAGTTGCTTTCCTCCAGTATGCTCTAATAATTCAGCTTCTGCATGAGGCCTGGTAACTAGGCCACAACTTCGGCAAAGTTAACTCTACAATATAATGCAATACATAGGTTATACATCTCAATATGGCACATTACTACATTATTATTACATATTTTCATTATTTCATATATTTTTAATCATTTTAGTACAAGTCCGTATAACTGGCTGCCACTCTCCGCGGGCACATTTCCAAACATGCACATTCATTTTTCTACAATTCCTTTCTCTGTGAACTTTTGCTAATCAAAACACATACACATTTATTAATCATTTCTAATTAGCATATCTGCTTCAACAGTCCCTCCTCTGATGACTAAATATGTAATCACACCTTTCTTTTCACCATTATTTTCACAATTCAGTTTCTGCTGTATTTTGTCTCCTTCTCAAATCTTCCCTATACATTTTTTCTCTGGTTCGTTCTTCCCTCCTGTGATTATTTTTAGATCTTTTCAATTTTATCTTTTGGCATAATTTACATGAACCCCATATTCCTAATATGCAAGCAATCATACTAGTATTCCCTGTATGATTTTTAATAGTACCCCATTCCAAATTTGACTAAGCCAATTTCCCACTGAAGCAAATCCTTTCCCAACCTATTCCCAAACACCTGGTTCCTTCAATTCTTTCAAATCCTTACTTGAGTTAGTCAGGTTAGTGAGCAAGTCTCTTATCTACCTATCATTGTCCAGAATATATGAACAGCAATGCCTAGCATTAATCGCCTTACAAACTCTGCCGTCTTTCGCTAAAAGATTGTCTAAAGCAAGCCTATTTTGAAGCGTTATAGCTCTATCCGCTGCTAATTCAGTATCTATCAGGAGTATTACCCCTGTAAAATTTGTCAGCATGTTATCCACAATAATAGACAACTTTCGTATCTTGATTGAATTCAGGGTGACTTCCACTGAAGGAATCACTGCACCAAAGATATCTCCACAACTGCAGAAGAGGTTTCCCTCCTCTTTCGCTTAAGATGTAATTCAGTCAATTTCAGAAACTTCTTTAAGTCATCTATCTGATAAATCTTTGGGAAGACTATCCTCAAATAACATGTCCCATACCATCCTCTTGGAAGACGGTAATAATCATTAAGTCCTCAAATATAACAGATCCCAGCAATCGCAGGGTCTTGACCATTCAACATAAAAGTCCACTTACGCTGAAAGAAAAACACATGCCTACATTCACTCGTTCCCACAAATAAAGTGTCAGTGCGTGATTTTGGCCTATATATACAAAGCTTCCCTACATGCAATGCATCTAATGCCAATATTCCTTGAGTTTTAATAACAGTGTAAGCATAATCATTCTTGTAAGTCCTTTTCTCTAAACCCTTTTTCTAATTTCTCTTTTATTGCTTTTCTCCTATCATCGGTATGTCCTATGAAGCTCTTCTCTAATGGCGTAAGCAAGCACGTTAGGTTGTTCCGATGCGTATAGGCTGTCCCAAATGTTAGTGTAGGCTCAAATAATGTAACTAGCACTATATCATGCTCTCTAGATATTTTACTCAGGTATCTCATAATAGGAAAAAATGAAAACACAACATCGTGGTTTGAATAAAAATACTGTATGTACTCTTGGTTGTAGAACCTTGTTAGTAGCAAGCTACAGCTTATTCCATAGGTGAAAGGTAAGCTATGGTACGTAGCTCCTTCCTCTACCGACAAAAGAATTTGCGTACACACAAGACAATTCCTCGCATCCATTGTCTCAACATACTCACTCAATAAGCGATAGAAGACATTAGAAGAAAGCTCTCCTTGTGCATTAGTATAATCATGCAAGTACTTCTCATCTTACTTAAACTTCTCTAAAGCTGTTAGTGTAGTAGTTTCAGGTGCAGAAGTAAAAGTAGCTCTTTTCATATCATGAACAGACATTCCCACAATCATTACTATAAACAAGATTCCGCACATAACTGCCAATCCAACACTCATGTTTCTACAGCGCCTAGAAATTTTATCTTGATTATTTAGCTCAGCCGTGATCTGTAAAGAATCAGAAAGCAGAAGTAACTCTTATATAAAGTGCAATAAAAATGAAGAAGAAAAATTCTTCTCTCACTGTTCAGTTTCACATCCAGGAACCCTTTTCCTTTGTCAAAATCGATTAGCAGCTTGTCACCTCTTTTTTTGTCAACTCAGGTTATCAATGTCTCATTTAGTTTAATTTTCAACAGTCTCCTTTTAGGTTTTTCAGATTAGTTCAACAATTCAGCTTCTTGATCACCTTCAGGTTACATCAAAGTACTGTCTCAGGACTTCTCTATCAAAACAAAAAGACATAAACTTGTGTTGGCATTCATTGGTAGTTGCATACGCCCATTCAGGACCTGTGTAGCGTCGACTCGCTATTCTCTTTCTTTTCAACTTTCAATCACCACTTAATTCTCCTTCACTCAATTCTTCTTTTCTCGTAGCATCCACTTCTTCCTCTATTGTTTCATTTATGAGCAATTCCTTTTTCTTCCCTATTTGTGATTCAGGTCAATTATCTCCTTTTCTTGTCCTTCTGTCAATATTCTTCTCAGGATTGAACTCTTCTCCTTCTCTTTCTCTATGGTGTTTTCTCTTGATGGACCTGCAACGGGCTCAGGAGGAGTCGGATCACTTTGACTTTGATCCGTCTCAACTCTTTCCCCCTTCTTTGTCTGGCACCTGCTCTGTTTGCTTTTCAGCACCGTCTGCTTTCGAGAGAGCCTCTGCTGCACTAGGCTCTCTTGCTGTATCCAGTGAGATAGATTATTCTGCTCCCTCCTGTAATTCTTTACTCTTGTCTCTTACAGGGGTAATAGAACCATCTTCCACAAGCTCTGGTTCGACTATTGGGTCTTTTTCTGGCTCAGGTGGGGTGACCTGTTTCCCTGTTGTTGGTGCTTTCAACAACGCTTCCTCATGATCAGGTGGACATACCACTCTCTTTGTATGGCTTGTGTGTATCCATTTCGGGAGTCCTGCACACTTCACAGCTGTCGTAGTTTGTTAACACCACCTGATAAGGACCCCTCCAACGAGGTTCCAAACAGGTCTTGCGAACATGCTTTCTGATAACGACCCAGTCACCGGCTCTCAGGTTGTGCCCTGGATCGTGGATGGGTGGCAGGGTGGTGGCCTGCACCGGCTGAGTGAAAGAGCGAACCACATCAGCCAGACCCTTGCAGTAGTCCAACACCATATCATCTGTAATGTTTACAAGTGCATTGGCTGGAACTGCTGGTAATCTCATTGCTCTGCCCATGAGGATCTCATGGGGCGACAGCCCTGTCTTCCTGTCAGGTATGTTCCTCATCGACATCAACACCAAAGGCAGTGCATCTGGCCATTTCAGATTTGTAGTTGCACACATCTTTGCAATTCTTGATTTCAAAGTACCATTCATCTGTTCCACCAGTCCTGACGCTTCAGGTCGATAGCTACAATGCAACTTTTGCTCGATGTTTAGAGCTGCACATAGGAGTTTAATCACCTCGTTATTGAAGTGAGTTCCCATATCTGATTCTAAAGAGATTGGAAACTCAAAACATGGTATCAACTCCCTAAGCAACAACTTTGCTACTGTTAGACTGTCATTCCTCCTTGTAGGGTATGCTTCAATCCAGTGACTAAAAACACACACTATCACCAACATGTACTTCAAATCTCCACACGCAGGCAATGAAATCCAATTTTATTCTGCTGAATGGACCTTCTGCTCTTCCAATGTGGCTCAAGTTCCCCAGTGTCCTTTTTCCGACATTTAATTGCTGACAAACTATACAGCGATGACATACTGCCTCTGCTGCTTGCCTAAACTTAGGGTTAAACCAGTTGATCTTGAACAATCTAACCATGCCATCCCTTCCAATGTGTGCCTGACCATGGTAGTAACGGGCCATTTACGACAATAAACTATTGAGCAGGACCATCTGACCCTCCTCAGAAACCCAAATCTCATCAGGACGTTGGACACATTTCAATTTGGACCAGAGTCATTTCACTTCTTTGTCAACATCACTTTGCAGTGTTTTCAACTCTTCCAAAGTATCGATCACTTTCAATGCAAAACTTGTACATGTATTATCTTCTTCTGACATCAATTCCCACTTGTCTTTGAACGATATACAGTTCAATGCGCAAAAACCTTGCGACTTGATCCGCATATCCATTTCCCAGTGAGATGTAATCCTGTGCCTTTTGATGTGCACTGCATTTCACCATGGCAATTTCTTCAGGCAACTGTATTGCATATAACAATTATTTTATCTTGTCACCATTTCTTACTGGTGTACCAGTGGAGGTCAGGAAACCTCTTTGCGACCAAAATTGACCAAAATCATGAACAATTCCAAATCCATATTGGATGTCAGCATAGATTGTGACTTTCAGTCTTGCAGAAACATGACACGCTCTAGTAAGAGCTACCAATTCTGCTACTTGTGCAGAATACACACCTCGAAGCCAGGACGCTTCTAATGTACCTGTGATTGTGCATAAGCATATCTTGCTCTCAATGTCCCTGTACCATCTCTGGGACATGAGCCATCAACAAAGACAATTTGGTCATTTTCTTCTAATCATGTATCTCTGATATCAGGTCTGGGTTTTGTGCACAATTCAGTTACCTCAAGACAATCGTGCTCAATATCTTCCTCTTTTTCAGTTTCAACAGTATCGCTTGAAAGCAATATTGCCGGATTCAGCACCGTACATCTTTTCAATGTTACATTTGGAGCACCTAGTATGATCCTCTCATACCTTGTGAGTCTTGCACCAGTCAAATACTGTGTTTTCATCCTTGTCAGTAAAATCTCAACAGAGTGAGGTACCATTACCGTCAAGGGGTATCCTATCACTACTCCCTCAAATTGTGAAAGGCTTTGACCAACTGCGGCAACTGCACGCAGACAACCTGGTAAAGCTGCTGCGACTGGGTCCGAAGTAGCTGAAAAATAGGCTACTGGGCGATAAGCACCTCCATGGACCTGTGTCAAAACAGACAAAGAACAAGCATCACATTCACGACAAAACAAAGTGAATGGCTTCGTATAATCACGCATTCCCAATGCTGGAGCTCTGCACAAACTCTCTCCCAACTCAGTGAACACTTTCATCTGATCCTCATCTAAAGTTATGGGGTCAGTAACCTCCTTATGTGTCATCTGCTGCAATGGTTTGGCAATCTCAGCAAAAGTTGGAATCCACAGACAACAATAACCTACACTTCTCAGAAACATTCTGACATCTCTCTGTGAAGTCGAAGGACTTCTCTGCAATATCATTGTAATCGTCTCTCTGGAACTTCTCCTTGACCCTTTCTCAATCCAGTTTCCCAAGTATTTCACTGACTTCTGACAGTACTGCAATTTCAAAGATGACACTTTATGTCCAAATTTTTCCAAATGATTCAACAGGGCAATTGAATCGTACCTACACTCGTCCCTTGTCCTGGACGCAATTAGCAAATCATCAATGTACTGTACTAGAGTTGATTGGTATGGTAGTTCCAATGACTCCAAGTTATTTTTCAGAATCTGACTGAACAGAGACGGTGACTCCGTATACCATTGTGGAAGCCTGCACCAGCTGTATACTCTGTCTAAGAATTTGAAACAAAAAAGAAACTGACTATCCTCATGAAGAGGCACAGAAAAGAAAGCTTGTGACAAGTCAACCACTGTGAACCACTCTGCATCGCATGGAATCTGAAACAGTATCACTGCTGGGTTCGGCACTACAGGACAACATTTAACCACCATGTCATTCACTTTTCGCAAGTCCTGCACAATGCACACTTTCCCACACGGCTTCTTTAAACCCATTATCAGTGAATTAGATGGACTGCTCAACACTTCTTTCAGAACCCCTTGTTTCTGAAAATCTCCAATTATCTGTGCCACTTTCATCAGAACATCTTGTGCCATGTTATATTGTAGAAGCAGTGGAAACACTACGGCCCATATTTATACTTTTTTAGCGCTGCATTTGCGTAATTTTTTGACGCAAAAGCAGTGCAAACTTACAAAATCCAATTTTATTTTGTAAGTTTGCACCGCATTTGCATCAAAAAGCGGCACAAATGCGGCTCTAAAAAGTATAAATACGGGCCTACATTTGGCTTCGAAGTGATCTTAATCGGTTCCACTCCCTTGATCAAGCCTACTTCTTTACCTGTCAGGTCCCACACGTTCTCCTGTACTGTTCCTTTCAAGTCTGCATGCAATTCTTTCACAGTAAACATCGGGAAAAACTCGATCAACGGGTACTCTTGGTTAATATTTTCATTCTCAGTTTCAGGTGCCTGTTCTTCCTCATCATCACTATTAGTCTGACCCTCTATTCCTGCAGTCTAACAAGTAATGGAACATTTGGTTTTACATAACAAGTCCCTTCCCAGTAGACATACTGGAAATGAAATTGGCAGCGGGTTGGAATGAAAAATGCACCTAACCCCTATCACCTATTGAAGTATGCAACACGTAAAAAACATAAAGCAAAAATGTATAATTCCATGTGTGCACTAATCACAGCACCTGCCGCAAAGGTGCTATCCCAACAGGGAACTGTAGATAATCAATATTTTGATAGTGCACCACTTTTGAGTATATCAAAAAAGTCCAATTACTCAATGTCATCTCATTGTTATCTTTATTTTATTCTGCTTTTCTTGCAACAAATTCTTAAAAACATCCAGCCAACGCGTTTCGTCATCAACAAAGGACTACTTCAGGGCTTTTGTATATACAGCTTTTTATGTCAATCGGCATCATGGTTGTTAAAGTAGCTCATGTCCAAACAATGTAGCCTGAATGGTTTACATCGTTTGGACATGAGCTACTTTAACAACCATCATTAATATGATTGATATGGGTGGATATCAAGCACCGCACCTCTTTGCACTGCAAAGATAACCGTTGTCGAAACAACAAACTTATGTAGTCCCTGGAAGTTGCCAATCTCAACCTGTACTGGATCTGTAATTGGATTTGTTAACTGTCTGTTTTCTACTCCCACAACCTGAACTGTTCTGCCTGAAAGAGGTAAGTTCTGCACTTCTGCACTTCTCACTGTAGAGCGTGTCGCTCCTGTGTCCAGTAGGAATGACACTCTGTGACCCATTACCTTTCCTTTCACAAAGGGTCCTCGTTGATCTGCCTCTAATGAAGCTGCAAGCATACATGGCTCGTCATCCGAACTAATACTCATCCATTCATCGTTTATTTCATTCTCACTATGTAATGGGAATTGGTGCACTGTCATTACTTCTGTCTTGTCTCTGACCTGTGACATGCTGAGCAAGCATCATCTATTGCTGTTCCATTGGGGCTTGAGGTAACTGCATTTGCTGTCTAGGTACCATAGGAACCTGCTGCTGCATTGGTCGTAACTGTGTTACTTGTGCATGCGGCACTTGCACCTGCTGCATGGGCTGAAAATTCTGCACTTGATTCTGAAGATTCGGATTAAGTCCTTTCAATCTAGGGACTTTCACAGTTTGAAATGTATTGACATCACCACTTTGCTGAACAACACCATCCTGCACCATCAACGGACACTCCCGCTTCCAGTGTCCCATGTTTCCACACAGATGACACAGTAACATCTTTTTCATCCCTTGCACATCATTCTGAACTACTAGAGTACTCAAATCCGGAACACGAGTCATATTAACTCCACGACCTCTGCCTCTCACCTGAGGTTGGAATATGACAGTTACCTGCTGCTGCGGTATCTGTTGCACTGAAGCTCCTTGCACTCCTGTCGGACGGAGCTGCCTTAATTTGCATCACCATCACTTTCTCCTTCAACTTTTTCTGCTTCAAATCAATCTCATCACTACAGTATTTCGCATACTGCAGCACCTCATCAATCGGCTTTGCTTGCCAACAAATCAAATGGCTCTTAATCATCTGCTCTACTTCAGGTCTCAATCCTTCGACGAACCCAAACACAAAGTGCAACATGTCTTTCGGCTCAATTGCTTCTTTACCACTGTACTCCTTGAACGCTTTCAGCAATCTCTCATAATAGGTATGTATCAATTCTTTCACCTCCTGCACTGTCCTGTCAATCCTCTACCAGTCAATATTTTTAGGCGAGATTCTCGTTTTCAGGAACTCAATCACCTTATAATAATGTTTCATCACTTCAGGTGATGGTGCACCTGTGACTCTATCCCTTTCCGGTTCACTCCTCGGCCAATCCACTGCTCTCTTGCACTCAACCTACAAGTCAGCTGGAACCACTATTTCCAACAAAGTATTCAAGTCTTCCCACAGACATTTAGAAAGTTTCACAAATCTGTCTGTCTACTGACACCACTCAACGGGTTTCGCTCTCAGTTTTGGATAATCATTTGTGAATGACAGAATATCACTCCTGTGCCATGGAACATGAACAAACTACCCTCCTGGAATTTCCCTCATCGGTAAAACGTTTACTAGATCCTTTTCTCTTTGAACACCTTCAGACCCTTCTTGTGAAACTTGTTTCCGTGTATCCTTCTTCTTTGCCCATCTGCCTTCCCACTTTTCTAATGCTCCCCAAATCTGAGCACTCTGCAATAATTCTTTTAGATGCACTTTCATCCCTGCTGACCTCATGTGTTCAAAATCTTTTGCCTCAAAATCTAACCTGTAACTCCTCTTCAAGTGTTTTGTTCTCTCAATCTCTATGTCATGTTTGTCTGCTAGATCTGCCAATTTCTGATGTAGCTTACCCACTTCTCTTGTAATCCTCGGACACAAGTACCTCAACTCTTCTTTTGTATAGGATTCTAATCTATTCACTCCCATTGATCCCTCGACTAGTTTGGTTATTTCTGTAGCTAGCCTTACACAATCAATCTCCTCTTCACTCTTGGATGCATTTCGAGGAGTATTCAAACTATCCAACCACTCATTCAACTGCTGGGCTGTCAATCCCTGTAATGAGATATTACTTGCATTCGGCATTGGCACCTGCTGTACCACTGCACTTGGAGTTTGCGGTATCAAAAGCTTTAAGATCTGACTTGCACTTGGGCCATTTACCACATCTGGAAGCGCAACAAGTGACTAAAATCCACTAACGGTCTAGATCCATCAAAGGTCTGACCCATAGACAATATCACCTGCACATGATCTCTCACTCCCCTCCTCACGAAGCTCTGTGACATTTCACCCTGTTCTCCTGCAATTGACTTCTTTTGTGCAGCTGGGCCAACAGTAATCAGCAGCGATAATGCATCTGGTGCTGTTCTGACACTCGCATTTTGTGGAAGGGCTACTCCCATATTCTGATTCATTACTGGTGTCATATCGGTGGTGGGTGCATCTGTGCTTGGACCACTGAAGTAGTCATTGCATTAGGTGCACTTCGCACTACCCCTTGTACCTGTCCATTATCTGTCTGCACTGAGCCCACTGTTCTGGTCATTTGAGCTGGAACAAGCGGAACAGTACTAGTACTTGGACGCTCTTCATGTGCCGCATATGGCAGAGGCCGATCCCTCAATATCTGTGTAATAAGATCCTCAACATCTGAATCTTCTTCTTCTACATAAGTCTTTTTTCTTTTTCTTATCCCCTGAACTATTATCACTCTTGCCAGTATCCTCTTTCTCTTCTGACTCATCTTCCTCTGCAATAGCTGAAAACAACCTAACACCCTGTAATGTTGCGATTCTCCACTTCTTTTGTTCCTAATCCCATCTTGCTTCTGCTAGGGACTGCTCTACCTTTCTTACTTTCCTCTGAAACTTTATCTCTTGCTGCTGTCTGACTATGAGCTCCCAAACTGCTAAAGCCTCAAACTGTGCTGGTTTCGGAAGTGGTTTTGTCTCATATAGTGTCATTTGTGACTGATCCAAAATTCTCAAATTGAACGTTCCATGCTCTGGAAATGCTAAAGCTCCCTGTTTCTCTGTCAATTTTCACCATTGCTTTAACCAAAGACATGGCACGACACCTCGCTCCTCCATTACAATAAATGCTGGAGAATTTTCCGGTGGGGTCTGCTCACCAACTGTTGCTTTAATGTAACTATCTCCCTTCATGGCACTCCTAAACGCTTTGAAAAACTTCATCTTTGCTATCTTTTGTGTATTAATTCAGCAAGGAAATGACTTTTACTCTTTCTCTTACGGATGGCTGCCAATCCGCTCGTGACTCTTTTCACTGACCAACCTATCCCAGCGCCGCTCACTTTGACGTCACACTCACACACTGCAGCTGACAAAGTCTTGCGGCTTGTCCTCCTAATCTTCAATTCACACACAACTAATGCAACAATTATTGAGAGCACTAACCAAAACCAATAACCAAAATAAACCTGCTGGTTTACTACAGGAAGGTACACAATAGCTTCAGAGACCTTACAGATTTTCACTGATAGCCCTTTCGCTCAAGCACCTATTCCTCTTTCTCAGTCTCCCACATTCGCAAGCAAAATTCGACCCACGAATTTTACTCTCAACTGATCAATGGGTCTGTTTCGGTGCACATAGGACTCGCCAAATTTTAGTCGAAAAAATGTCTCTACTTAATTTAACTTACACACTGACTTGTTGACCATGCCCGATCAACCTACTAAACCAGACAGATTACAACATATAACCAAGTGTCTCCTACACTTGTCAATATACGCCGGAGTGTTAGACCATGCAGGGTCCGTACATCACCAACAACCACGTGGACAATTTTTTAGCACAAATTGCCACACACATATGAAGTTCGACGACTTCCCTACTCTCATACTATGGAGTATGCAGACTCCTACTAAACCTTACCTCTCACACATCACAATTCACCTGCGGTCTGCTTAAGCCTTTGCAAGCACAACCTACCACTTTCACACTATCACAAATTCACCGAGAACATACCCAACTTTACTAGCGGGATCCAGGATCTGGGAAAGTCATTTCTGGGCTTAAGGTGACATCATCTTTGCTCCAATTACAATTACGAAAAACAAAAATTCAAACCTCATAAAATGAACAACTAACCCTAACAAACTACCACCATAACCACTTTTCACCACATAACTAGTTCTCCAAGGAAACAAACCGTCAAGCTGCTACTAAAAACTGCTAGCGCTCCTGGTCCTTAGTAAGTAAACTTACAAGGGGACGCGCGTAGGCCGATGAACCTTTTAGATCGCACGGAGTATCCTAGCCATGTCGTAACCAGTGTTACTAAGATGCACTCTAATCAATCAATAATCACTGATAGAATCATTAGTCATTAGACAATTAGATCAACATTTCCATGAATGACCACAACTCGATATACGTTTTAACAATTTTATTTCCTTATTAGTTACAATTCTAATGCATCAGTTAATTCAAACTTTATTCAATCAACTCAAAATTAGGTTATTAGCAACCACCAATAACATAATCTAATCAGAACTTGAGAAAACATATGCTCTAATGCTTCAACATAAACTAACAAAGATGAATATGTCAACATCAATAGCAGAGTTCAGCAATCAGTTCGTCAATTATTTGTCACTGTCAATATCACCCAAAGGATCCTTACCTAACCTAGCTTAGCATTTAGCATGTGGGACTTCATGCAAAAACAATTTAGAAACCTGCATTTGGAAAACATCTAGCTAGAAGATAAACTATAAAAACAGCGCAGCTGGTACCTAGAAAAAAAAGGCACAAAAGTTAATCAGTCACATTGTCATGGCTACATATCCATAGAATGGATCAGCAACAAAGTCAGTCTTCATCTTCAGGTCATCAATCGATCAGCAACACATCAGGCTCTCGCATGAGCCCAATGACAGAATCTCGAATCACGTCTCCTGACGTCATCAATTCTCCCCTCACATCTGACTCTTGTCATGACTTTTTATTAGAGTTTTCCAGTCCATCCCCCTAATTCCTAATTGGTCAATTAATCACCTGTTATGACTCTATCCAGTAATATTATTTTTGCAAATCTATGAATTCTAATTCTTTGCCATTCTCAGTTCATTGATTAGTTCACTGTACAATGTCCCCATCATCCGTCTCATCAGGTATTGAAAATGTTGCATCTTCTTCTCCAGTCAGTGTCTCTGGTGTTCTTGTCCTGTGAAAGTATGAGTCTGCCTTACACCAAATTGGTTACAATTTCAGTTCCATCATCTCCTGTTTATCGGTACATTGCAGAAAACTCTAGCAAAGCAGTTTTATTAACGCAAGTATTCAAGGTTAGTTTAACACGGTTGCTTTCCTCCAGTATGCTCTAATAATTCAGCTTCTGCATGAGGCCTGGTAACTAGGCCACAACTAAGAGCTAAGTTAACTCTACAATATAATGCAAGACATAGGTTATACATCTCAATATGGCACATTACTACATTATTATTACATATTTTCATTATTTCACGCATTTTTTATCATTTTAGTACAAGTCCGTATAACTGGCTGCCACTCTCCGCGGGCACATTTTCAAACATGCACATTAATATTTCAATAATTAATTTCTCTATGAACTTTTGTTAATCAAAACACATACACAGCCATTAATAATTTCTAATTAGCATATCTGCTTCAACACCTCCAACTGTATAACTGTATAATTGTCCAAGTTTATTGTGAGACAACTGCACATTTCTTCTCAAGTGCCATAGCTTCATAAATTCTAAAGTTTAGGCAAGCCTTTTACAAAATGGGTATTGATATTATTAGACGTGTAAGACTGTGCAAAGACCCGCATCTCAATATGCTGTCCCATCATATTAAAAACTCGGGCAGGAAATTTTACTGCCTACCAGCAAATGGGTTGTAAACAGGTTTTTTAAAAATCTTCGATTTCTGTCCATGGGGAATATGGGGATTGTGTTCCCTGGTCATGGTTTCATAGGGTTAGCCTCAGGCTATCAAAGATAGTTGGTCATTGTGCAGGGTTGAGGAACTTGTTAACTTACTCAAACTTTTTTCTCTTCTCTTGATTTGTCCTTGATTATTTGTTTGCAGGTAACCTCAATGTGTGGAGATTTTGGAACAAATGATTTTATTTTTTTTGGCTCCAGCCATTCCCTCTAACAAGGGGCTCACTAAAGTGGATTTATATATTTTGCTGACATCTGGTGGTCTACTAGAGTCATATTTTGTGCAAATTGTGTTCGATGATTTCTTATTTAATCTTAGATATGCATGGTAGGTTACTAGAAGACCTTGTTTGCAACGAGTCTTTTTATCACCCTCTTGTAATTATGCCATTGCTTTGTTATAACTTGCGGGAGCTATTTTAAATGTGGAAAGCTTATTCAAAAGCACTATTGTATTAATGTTTTTTATTCATGGTTGGGGATTTCAATAATAAACATAGTTCAATCGTCCATAAGAAGAGTGGTTGTAATGAACTGGACACATTATGGGAGCTAGCAAATCCTCTTAATAAGAGGAACAATTACTGTGATTCATTACTGCTAAAATAGGAATTGAAACTAAATTTGAGATTAAACAATGGCAGATTTAATAACCATCCTTTAGATAATTTTTCTTGCCAGTGTGGACATTTGAAATCCTTAATGTATTATGCATTGAAATGTTACTTTGATTCAAAATTAGTGAGAACAAATGGTGTCACCATTGTCAGGTAATTACAGGCATTCATTCACAAGATACGCCATTAAAAGTTGACTTTGATAGTAATGAGGCTATAAGATCTTGTGTAGATAGAATTTATGCTACAGTGAAAGTTTTGGATGAGGTGACAAAGGCTGCAGATACAATATGCTGTGGATTCCTCGTCAGGGAGTACACATATGTCCACATACGAAACCCTAGTTTTCTTTAATCAAACTTCCCCAAGAACAAGGAAAACCAGTAAATTCTGATGTATGTTTGCAAAATGTCTTTGCAAAGATTACTAAACAAATCTCCACTTGATGCAAAGCATTGGCTGGTTCTTGCAGAAATGTTGCACGCAGTAACCAGTGTTAATGCACATCTGCTGGAGTTGGCACTAAAATCAATTATTAATGCATACAGATGATTTCATTTTAATTTTAAAGTCCCCTACTCCCACTGGCTTCAAAAGATAGCTAGAGGTATTAGCGACTCTCTCCAAAAATCTCAGTTTGGCAGAAAACAAGGGAAAGGCAAACATTATGATTATGGGGGCTTCAATTCCTGAGGTCAGTGGCACTACAAGGGCACTATCCTGGAAATATTAAATGTTTATAACTATTTAGGAATTAACATTTCTAACAAGTTATCCTGGACAAATCATCTGATAGGCCAAATTACTAAAGTAACAGCAACAGAGATTTGCAACTCTTGATGTAGAGATGTCCCCTCTCTAGTGCAGGTTTGTTAGAAATGGGGTCTCTAGTTGGCAGAGGTGTACACCCTTGTCCAAGTAGGGACCACAATCCTAGTCAGGGTAAATTGCACACAATACAAATTATCCTGTGCCCACCCTCTGGTAGCTTGGCACTGAGCAGTCAGGCTTAACTTCTAAGGCAATGTGTAAAGTATTTGTGCAATAAATCATACATTAACACAGTGAAAACACCACAGAAATACACCATAAAGGATTCGAAAAATAGTTGATATTTATCTGAATAAAATAAGGTCAAAACGATAAAGATTCACTAAGCACAAGTTGAAATTTCACCTTTGCAAGTTTAAAAAGAGTCTTAAATCTTAGAAACCAACAGTTACCTCTTGATTACACAAAGTACCTGGTTTGCGTAAAAAATAACAGGCATGGAGACCATAGAGGATAAGATGCATGGAAAAATAAGGTCTGCGTCAGATTCTCCGAGGCAGCACAGACGCTGCGTCATTTCTTTCCACGCTGCAAGGGGCTTGCATTGTTTTTCAGCATGCAGTCTTGGTTCCTCACTGTGATGCGGAGATCTTTTTGACACCCAGGGACAATGTGGGGAAATCCTTGATGCACTAGAAGCAGGCACGGGCGTTGCATTGCTCCGGTAGGCAATGCATCAAAGTTTCTGTTGCAAGGCTGGCGATGCGTTGAATTTCCACTCGGGACGTCAGGCTGCGTCGATGGGCTGAATTTTCAGTTGCAAGGCAGGCTGTGCATTGTTTACGGCAGGCCGGGCATCAATTTTCGGTCCACAAGGAGTTTCTTGAAGAGTTGAAGTCTTTTTTGGCCCTGAGACATCAGAAAACAGGAGGCAAGCTCAATCGAAGCCCTTCTCAGCTAAATCAAAGGCCAGCAGGGCAGCAGGGCAACAGCAGGGCAGCAGTCCTTTTCAGCAAAGCAGTCCAGATGAGTCCTTTGGGCAGCCAGGCAGTTTCTCTTGACAGGTTGCAGGTTCAGGTCCCGAAGTGTCTGAGTTGGTGGGGTCAGAGACCCAGTTTATATACCCAAAATGCCTTTGAAGTGGGGGGAAACTTCAAAGAGCCGATCAATCAATCAATCAAAAAAGATTATAGCGCACGCTACTCACCGGTGAGGGTCTCAAGGCGCTTTGGGGTGGGGGTCAAGGGGGGGCAGGGAGGGTCACTGTTGGAACAACCATGTCTTGAGGTTCTTTCTGAAGAGCAGAAGGTCTTTGGTTTTGCGAAAGTTGGTGGGGAGGGAGTTCCAGGTTTTGGGGGTGAGGTAGGAGAAGGACATGCCTCCTGTGGTGGTGCGTTGGATGCGGGGGACTGTGGCTAGGGCGAGATCGGCTGATCGGAGGTTGCGTGTGGGAGTGCGGAAGTTCACCCTTTCATTGAGGTAGGTTCGGCCGGTGTTGTAGAGGGATTTGTGTGCATGGATGAGGATCTTGAATGTGATTCTCTTGTCTATGGGGAGCCAGTGAAGGGATTTGAGATGTGGTGAGATTCGTTCATGGCGGGGGAGGCCAAGGACGAGGCGTGCAGCTGTTTTCTGGATTCTCTGGAGTTTGCGTTTGAGTTTGAGTGTGGTGCCGGCATAGAGGGCGTTACCATAGTCTAGTCTGCTGCTGATGAGTGCATGGGTGACTGTCTTCCTGGTCTCTGGGGGAATCCATTTGAAGGATTTTTTTAGAGTGCGGAGTGTGTGGAAGCAGGAAGAGGTTAGAGCATTGAATTGCTGTACCATGAAGAGGGAGGGGTCCAGGATGATGCCAAGGTTCGTGCTTGGTTTGCGGGGGTGGGTGCGGGGCCTAGGCGGTGGGCCACCAGGAGTCGTCCCATGTGGTTTTGTAGGGGCTGAAGATGATGATCTCGGTTTTGTTGGAGTAAAGCTTAAGGTGGTTAGTTGTCATGCAGTTGGCGGTGTCGAGGAGAGCAGCGTGTAGGTTGGTTTTGGTGGTGGTGGGATTGCGGGTGAGGGAGAGGATGAGTTGGGTGTCATCTGCGTAGGAGAGGATAGTGATGGCGTGTCATCGGAGGATGTTGGCTAGGGGGATCATATAAATGTGGAAGAGTGTGGGGCTGAGGGAGGACCCTTGGGGGACTCCACAGATGATCTTGGTAGCTGTGGAGTGAAAAGGTGGAAGGCGGACTCTCTGGGTCCGGTCGGTGAGGAAGGAGGTGAGCCAGTCTAAGGCTTTGTGGCGAATTCCTATTTTGTGGAGACGTGTGCGGAGTGTGTGGTGGCAGACGGTGTCAAAGGCTGCGGAGAGGTCTAGGAGGATGAGTGCGACGGTCTTGACTTTGTCGACTTTGGTCCTGATGTCCTCAGTGCATGCGATGAGGTGGTTTCCATGCTGTGGTTCTTGCGGAACCCAGATTGTGAGGGGTCAAGAGTGTTGTTTTCTTCGAGGAAGTGGGATAGGCGGGCGTTGACTAGTTTCTCGGCCACCTTGGCGTGGAAAGGGAAGACGGGGCGATAGTTGGAGAGGATCTCCGGGTCTGCTTTGTTTTTTTTAGGAGAGCTGTGATTTCCGCATGCTTCCAGGGGTCTGGGTAGGTGGCGGAGTCGAAAGAGGAATTGATTATGTCAAGGAGTATGGGGGCGATGGTTGGGCTGGCTTTGTTGTAGATGCAATGTGGACAGGGGTCGGAGGCGGATTCGGAGTGGATGGAGTTCATGTTTTTTTCGGTTTCTTCGTGTGTGGTGGGGGCCCAGGTGGTGAGTGTGGTAGGGGGTCATGAGTGGGTGTTGAGTTGGGTGAGTGAGGGGTGTGTGTGGTGGGTGTGTGTGGTATGAAGCTGTTGTGGATGTCCAGGATTTTGTGGTGGAAGTGGTTGGAGAGGGCGTCACATATGGGCCATGATTATGAGGGGTCTATGTTGCTGGCTTTGGGTTTGGCAAGTTCATTAATGATGGTGAAGAGTTCTTTGCTGTTTTGAGAGTTGTTGTCAAGGCGTGCCTTGTAGTGATCTCTTTTGGCGGTGCGTATGAGTTGGTGATGGGTGCGAATGGTGGTTTTGAGGGTGGAGAAGTTGATTGTAGATGGTTTTAGTTGCCATATTTTCTCAGCTTGGCGGCATTTCCGCTTGGAGTTTTGGAGTTCGGGGGTGAACCATGGGGCGTTCTTGATGTTGCAGGTGGTGATGTGTTTTCTGAGGGGGGCTAGTGTGTCTGCGCAGGTGGTGATCCATTTAGAGAGGTTGTGTGCTCCTGTGTTGGGGTCATTGGTGTGGGGGGGTTGTAAGCCAGTTGGGAGTTTGGTGGAGGAGAAGTGGACGCAGTGGTGGTCAGTCCAGAGGAGTTGGTGGTGTGGGTGTAGGCTATGTGTTGGCTTGAGGTGAAAATTGCATCAAGCGTGTGTCCTACTGAGTGGGTGGGTGCGGTGGCCAGTTGTTTGAGTCCGAGGTTGTAGGTTATCCAAGTGAAAGTTGAAATCACCGAGGAGGATGTATTCTGTGGAGGTGAAGGCGTGCGAGCTGATGGTGTCGGCGATGGTGTCGCAGAAGTCGGGGCGTGGTCCTGGTGGTCTGTAGATTAATGTACCTCTGAGGGTAGAGTTGTTGTTAATGTGGATCAGGAAGTGCATGTGTTCTGTGTTGTCGATATTGTCTTGGGAGCTGGTGGTGACTTTGATGGTGTCCCTGTGTAGGATGGCGATGCCACCACCAAAGAGTGGTTTTGAAGTGCACAAGTTCCCCCTTTCGGTACAGCCCTGTCTGCCAGGGTACCAGTAGGGGGTTTGGCAGTCCATTTTGTGAGGGCAGGCCACTAGCCTTTGAAATGTAAGTGTCAGGCCCTCCACCCTTCCAGCCCAGGAAGACCCATTCAGTATGCAGATGAGTGCAGGTGAGACTGAGTGTCCTGTGCTTGTGGTTGCCTGGGTAAAATTCACAAGGGAGCTGTCAACCAGCCCAGCCCAGACAGCCCAGGCTGTAAGGCACAGATGTTTTTTAAGTGCAGAGAAATGCTGACTTTCTTAATGTGGCATTTCTAAAATAGTAATATAAAATACAACCTCACCAATAAGCAGGATTTTCTATTGCATTCTGGCCATACTAAATATGACCTGGTTACCCCTTTCTGATCTGAATCTACCACTCAAAAAGTATATAATGGCAGTCCTAATGCTAGTCTATGAAAGCAGCAGGCCTCTCAGTAGAAGAAAACACATTTAGGAGTTTTTCACTACCAGGACATATAAAGCACATATGGACATGTCCTGCCTTTTACCTACAATGCACCTTGCCCTGTGGACCTACCTTAGGGGTGACTTATATGTAAAAAAAAGGGGAGTTTAAGGGTTGGCAAGTACTTTTAAATGGCAAGTCGAAGTGGCAGTGAAACTGCACACCCAGGCCATGCAATGGAAGGTCTGAGACATGGTTAAGAGGCTACTTGTGTGGGTGGCACAATCAATGCTGTAGGCCCATTAGTAGCATTTCATTTACATGCCCTGGGCACATGTAGTGCACCTTAGTAGAGACTTATAAGTAAATCAAATATGCCAATTGGTGATGGGCCAATGTTACCATGTTTAAGGAAGAGAGCATATGTACTTTAGCACTGGTTAGCAGTGGTAAAGTGTGCAGACTCCTACAACCAGCAAAAACAGTGTCAGGAAAATGGAGGGAGGCGGCAAAAAGTTGGGGATGACCACCCTAAGGCTGTCAGGTATAACAAGGTTTATATCACTAAAACTCATTATGTATTTATGTGCCAGCAGAGTCAAATTCAAGCCCTGCCCTGAAATATTATGCTAGTATTGACTCTAAATTACAAAAAGATTATTAAAATATGGAGCAATCGACTTCAATTGGGATCATTTGTGTTGGCCTTAACATGTATTCATTTTAGAGCATACTTTCAGATTTTATGTTATGCCTATAGGCTATTCTCCAGCTCAGAAAAATGTCCTAAAAATACATCTTGAAAGCTCTAGTCCTGGTTGTCATCAGGATTTTACTTTTACAAAATTATGTTTTTCCATTGAGAACTTAAATCGCTCATGAGAAGAAATCTTTGAACATAGCTGGATCAAATTTTTTACTTGGAAATTGAAGACATTTATTAAAATAAAAAGTTATAAAAGTGCCATAGTTTGCTGCAGGGAGATTGCATGACTGCAAAGTAATTGTTTTCTAGATGTGGCTTACTGCAGTTTTGCTCAAATTTAAAAATTGTGAATAATAATGATTGTTATATAGTGTGATGATAAAATGTTATAGGATGAAATTTTGGTTGTCAGAACAAAAGTTTGAATTTTATACGTCTGAAGGTCTACTTGCACTTTCTAAAGAAAGTGTGAATTAATTAGGATTATATGTTGTTTAATGATGAAACTTTGTATGCTTACAATTTTGTATCATTTCAACTGGTGGTGTTACTATGGCTGAAATGCAGATGTTTGTTGAATTGTTGTATGTTACTATAGTAGTTCTTTAGTGGAGCTACTATTGTGTTAAATAAACAATCAACCAAATACATAGATAAATCATTAAAAATAATATACCAAAAGTTTGTGAACAAGCAGCAGGCCAATAAACTTGTTTATCAAATAAATAAAACTATTTACTGCCAGAACATGAAGAACAGCCGGGGAGAGACCAGTAGCACAACAAAAGACACCCTTTTACTATATGACAACCTCAGTACCAATGAAATAAGTATTGTCTATGCAACCAATAACAATTTCCTAACCTTAATGCAATGTAACACATGGATGATCGATGGCACTTCTAAGTTGTGTTCTCTGCCATTTTGTCAAATATGCGCAATATATGCTCAAAATCTAAATACAGACATCCTATTAGTGTATGCACTGTTACCTAACAAAGTGCAACTTACAATGAAATACAAAACAACAAACTAATAACTGTAACCCACAAAATTAACAGGGATTTTGAACAGCCAATAGTTTTGACCAATATTAAAGTCTACCTAAACAATGCAACTCAAGGGTTATTCTATCATTTTAAGCAGAACATATAGAGGCATCTATGAAAGTGTCCAGAGCACATAATATGCAACTAACCTAGAATTTGCATGCAAAACCACTAATAACATATGTTCCTGTAACAGAAGTTACAAAATATTATGATAAACTAATTGATTCCCCCATTTCTAAAAGTAATGACTTATTTTGAGAATACTTGGATTGATCCCCTGCACCGAACAGGCCACAGTCGTCAACCCAAGATTCATATTCTATTGTGCAATGTCTATGACAGCACTATGGGTCAAACTTCTGACGGGGAGGTTGCTGCTGCACTGGCTACCTCACCACCAGACACATTAAGAGTTTCCCGTTAGGCTGGTGGGAGGAAACATAGGTTTCCACCTGCCAGCCTTGCAGGAAACAGGATACAGCATTGTCGGCATTGCTGTAGCCAGCAGGGTGCACAAGCACCCTCGCCAAGTTCTGTCGGTGGTGGAGATCCTAATCCGCAGCGCTTCCCTGCGGATTACGACCTTGTTCTCCGCCAGCCTTTTTTCATGGCGGTAACATCGCCATGAAAAGGCTGGCAGGGAAAAGGTGCAGGGCATCACGGGGGACTTGCATGGCCCGTGCACTTGGCATGGGCAGTGCAGGGGCCCACCTGTCCAGCACCATTACAATGTTCAGGCTGAAAAACAGCGTCAGGATTTCAGCTTTCATTGGTCCCGATCTTGCAAAAGGCTCTCATGTTCTTATTGCAAAGTGAATCGACGAAATCCTCCCATTGTGCATCCTCCCATGATTTCTTGCTGGCTTTCTAAATTCCTTTATAGGATTTCCTTGCACCCCGTATTGCCATGCTCTCCTCTGTCCTCAGGGCTTTTGGGTGCTCCTCCTTGGCTGCTTTACACTGCGGGGAAAACCATCTAGGTTAGGAATAAGCCAACTGTCCTCTTTGTCTTTCTTTAGTAAGATGTAATTTCAGTTGGTTTGCCAGCTCACAATGGGGACTGACAAACCCAGGGAAATGTTTGGCCCTTATATCAAGAGAACTGAATAGTTGTAAAAAACTTAGGAATAAGGACCTTACAGCTCTATTGTTATGTGATATCCTTGTTCATTTTATATTCTGATGATTTTCGGTAACAATAATGGAGTTTGCGGGCATACCTGATTCCGTTAGAGTGTTTCAGAAAGGGAAGCCCAGCTGGAACTTGATGTAGTCAGTCACTGTACGAAGGAAGAGCATGGAGAATGTTGACCTGTTGGTAATGTGTGGAGGGCTGCTGGCATGTGTTTGTAACTCGGGAGCTCAATGGAGGATTTAACTTTAGACATATATTTGAGTATATGCTTGATCTAAACTTATGTTCCAGTGCAATGAGACCCATAACTAAAGCGTAATTAGCAAGCCACAACCTTAGACAATCCTGGGATGAGTGCTTGTCATAAATGCGAAAAACAGCTAGAAGATCTTCCCTGATTATAGTTCTGCACCACATACTTTGCAAAGCCAGTGGATTACTTTGTTAGTAAGAGATTCACATGTTTCTCTCATACGCTTAGGAAAGTTTAGGAACATTAGTCATAAAAATTACTGAAGGCTTGGAGAAGCTCCTGCCTGATCTAGGAGACAAATCTTTTTGATTTTGATAAGACGGACGGGTTCCCATATGGCTTATTGGTTGGGAACTCATAAGAGAAGGAATTTCTGTTAGAGAATTGTGCAATTCATGCTGTTGCGTGCCCAGGTTTTTGTGTGAGCTCAATCTCTTTGGCACGTTAATTTGAGTGGTCTTGCCAGATTCACCATGCACTCCATGCAGAAAGGTTGGCAGATGTGGCTTGCCATCTAGTAGATGGGAAAGAGGTGCAAGGCAAACATTGGTACTTTTGTTTCAAGTCGGCGTAACACTCAGAACTTTTGCAGAGGCCTCTCTAGTTTGATCAATATTTGGAATATCTGTCAATAAAGCCGACTGGTTGTTCATTTTGTCAGTCAGGATCTTAGACAATCTGAGCATGAGATCTTTAAACCCATGATCTCTTCTTCCAGCAAGGTAGGCTGGGTATTGGGTTCAGACACTGATGGCAATGTTGGGGCAGAACCATTAGATGCACCACTCTCCTGGCCATGAATGGGTTTATCCTCATCCCCAAAAGTAATTGCCTTTTTTTCACATTGAACCCCTCATTATGAGGTATGCTTTCCCCAGTGTAGTTTACCAGAGCTAGTTCTTGGGTGCATGGATTTTCTGTGCAATCAAAGCAGTAGTACCATATGCTGTCTCACTTACAATGGGTAAAGTTACAGTTTTTTAAAAAAAATAAGCATTTATATTTTCCTTACCATTCTTCCTGTCTTTTTCTGTCTTTCCTTCGTGGCTAAGAGGTCCTCTACCTCCTCTATCGGGATGTCTTTTTATTCCAGTGTGTAATTATCAGCTGAATGCCTAGGCTGTTTCCTTACATCCTGCGGCTTCACAAGGGCTTTGCCCCATGCAAAGGGAACCTCTTCAGCCCCAAAGGAGGCAAAGAAAAGAAAGGGGAGTAAATCCTCTTTGTGTATTCGTGTTGCAACTGAGCAAGAACACAACACATCAGTAAGGCCACTCAATCACATCACCAAGGGTTAGACTCAGGGATAGAGGACTGAGCTAATGACCTAACATTCAGAAAGCCTGCAATGGCTACTACAATTGGTGAATATCATCAAAGGAAGTAGCTACAGGTGGCTGGAAAAACACTAAGAGGTTACATGACAAACACTAAGAGTAACCCTACCATGCACTAATGCACAGTTAAGTAACAACCACATGAAGCTTGTCTAGAGACCTTAGTCCCAAACTGAGCCATCTATGGTGAGAGCTTTTGTGCAGCAAAAAGGAAAAAAAATAAAAATATACAAAGTAAGAAAAAGCCACAGGATATCAGGCATTGAATTAGATTGAATCCTACCTTCTAAGTGGACAAAACCCTGGAGCACCCACCCCCCCTTTGTTCTTGCATAGCCCAATCAATAACAGAAAAAAATAAAAAAGGACAATATTTACGAGTTCATGGCTGACGTCCTGGTCAGTCAAATGATGATTCAAAAAAATACAGTCCCAACAAAATATAGTTAAAAAGTACCCCAAAAATGCAAATATAAACCAGAGGAGCATAGAACATCCAGTGTTGATGTAGTAATCCAAAACATCCATCCAAAACCTGAAAAATGAGTAACCAAGTTATTGAAACCTCTAGGAAAACAAAAAATTCATGGAAAAAAGAAAACAATAATCTTGGTTAAAAAATAATCCACAATTTTTCTGTGAAAATTAGCTGGTTAAAAAAAAGTCTGATGTTCTGAAATAGAAAAAATGTAAAGGACAAAAATATAACCCCTCCCAAAATAATTACAACCCTAGCATAAAACAAAGAAAGTAACTAAAATGTTATGGTTACACACATAAAACACACATAAAAAATACAAATAAACATTGCATTGCACAGTAACGTCTATTTCAATCCTGTAAACTAACTAAAACATACCACATCTGTACTCTAAAACAACAGTTAATTACATATACTAGCCTAGTGGAGTCTAAGCACCTCTCCCTACCACTAAACCCATACAAAATACATTTAAAATCATCTTACCTGAGACCAGCAATGGGTAATAGTAACCACATACTTCGTGAACAGCTCAAAATGATGAAGGAGGACTACAAATTCAAAGAAACTGGAAAAAATGGCACAAAAATGAAAATTCAAGGAAATACTTCTTCCCGTTGAAATCATTGTAAAAAATAATTTCAAAATAATTTTGTATATAAAGGAACATAAACCTTTGAGGGAAATGTTATGGAGAAAAAACTACTGAAACATAACAACAGTAAAATTAAATTTAAAATATTAAGTAACAGATATTACATTTAAGAATTTGAGCTTTGCAGAATTAAAAATCAAAGTAATTTTTAAACACATGAAAGATATAATTTAATTAAAATAATTTATGTAAAAATGTTTTATGAATTAAAAGAGATTAGCACAATACCAACTTTAAAAATAACAAAATTAATGACACAATATTTGTGTTTCATAATATTATTTTTACAATATTTTAACTTTTTTTTTTATTTATCATTGTGCTTGATGAACATTAAGAGGAACAAAAAAGTTCCAAGAAAAAGAAAAAACATACAACAGCCCGCGTTGTGGGGTGATGGAGCATGTGCAATAATAGTGAAAAGATGATACACACAATGACACCAGAATTGTAAAAAAAGACAGCAGATCGGCAAAAACACAGAATCATTCCTAGAGCATGCAGTGTATTGTGGGGTGAGAGGCTGCACATGAGGTCTATGACACCAAGGTTGTGTGTTGATGGGCCTGACTATGAGTTTGGCAGTCGGACCACCAGACCGCCATAGTGGCAGCAGCCAAAAGACCCTCATGTTGGTGGTCATACAGACTTCCGTATTAAGAGTCAAACAGGCACGACCGACAAAAGTCTGCCAAATTTCCAACACTGCCGGTACTTTGGAAGCGGAAAATAGGCAGTCTGACCATCAGCACCGACAGTCTGTCAACCAACCACCGAACCTATTACAAGTACAAAGTCGCAGTGGCGGTCAGCCATGGAAGTCCGCGAATGACAGTCCACACCACTGAAGTTTGCAGTCAGCAAAGTAATACACAACACCACATTGGATGGATTTGAAAACATCACAGCTGACACACATTGGCAGACCCCATATACCTACAAAGCACACTATAAAGCACACCCCTTCACAAACCACAATCATTTGCATCTACAACTCCAAAAACCCAAGCCAGAGCACATAAAAAAGTCACCAAAAAATAGATTAGGCATACCCACAAGTTTTCCTAAGCCCATATCCCACATATTTAAAACACTCCAATTTCCAATCACATCCATTTGCACTACCCAAACTTATCACCTCACCATCATCTGTTCATTTCCCACCACTTAATTTTTTTTATCCTGACCGTGTCACCACAGAAAAATCCCTGTTTTACTGAAGAGGAGTTAAGAGTCATGGGGGATGAAATCATTAAAGTACAGCTACATCTATTTGGAGCCCAGATCCAGCACACTACTATCACCAGGAAAATGGAAATGCGGCAAAGGATGGTCAACAGAGTGAATGCTGTAGGCCCCACCACGTGCACAAGGGATGACATCAGGAAGAGGTGGAACAACATCAGGGGGAGAGTAAGTTCCATGGCATCCAGGCACCAGCTGCATTTCCAGAAAACTGGTGGTGGGCCCCCACCTCCTCTCTTACAACTCACATCATAGGAGGAGAAGGTCTTGGCCATCCTGCATCAGGAGGGCTTGACAGGAATACCTAGGGGAGTGGAGTTGGGTAAGTCACAACACTAAAATATCACCAAAATGTATTGTGATGCATGCTCACTGCTCGCTTTTTGACAACTTCATTGTCAAACAACTCACCAGCTCAGTTCCCACCTGTCCATAGACCTCTGTCTGACCTCCAACATCTGACCTAGACTCACCTGGGGCAACAGCAACTCTGTACATTATGTGTAGTACACGGATTGATAGCACTACAATTACCAGCAGGCACTGTTTCACCATTACAAAAACTTGAACTGTGTAACTTACCCCAAATTACCTTGAATGTCACCTCCACACTGGAATTTACACACCTGAGAGGATGACATCGGTTCATGTGTGGGTAGGACAGGCACTGACAAGAATGCTAAGGACAGGATGCACTGCCACTCTCACTCCACTCTGCCAACATAGTGTCCCCTACTCAAATTAACCTGCTCCCTCTACTCAGCCTTTGAACTGTACCCACCTGAAAGAATGACATCTGTTCACTGTGTGGGTAGGACAGGCACTGACAGGAATGCTAAGGACAGGATGCACTGCTACTCTCACTCCACTCAGCTTACACAGTGTCCTCTGCTCCAGTGACAATGATCCCTCTACTCAGCCTTTTAACTTTACCCACCTGAGAGGATATCATTTGCTCACTGTGGTTAGTACCTGGAGTAACCTGACTGTAGATCCCAGGAGGGGTCAGTCCCTGTAACTCCTATTACCAGGCCAGTGTCTATATGATATTGTGCATCTGTCTGTGCACCCACAAACGAAGTTTAACCACCTGGGAGGGACCAAGATACAGATCAGGGTACACTCTGTGATGTGGTTAAACACCTAGACCCATCTTGAGCAACTATGCAAAGATACAACTATTGTGGACAGAAGGGACAGCTTAACCTGTGCGCCAAAAGGATTCTGAGACAGATCAAAGGCCCGAGATGCATCAAGTGAATGGTACTGGCACCAGACACATTCACAGTGCACTGACCACATGATGACAACTATCACATATACAAAAAGCATCTGGGTCTGCCTGCATAACAGCCAACTAGGTCTTAACATGACCTGAACCACATCATGACCAGCCACTGTTTCGCCTGCACTGCTGGCAATACATGAGCCTATTTCCATCCTAAAAAGTGCTAATCAACTCAGACATTCTGAAACTAGTTGACTGAAATGGAATTGGTATGTTACCCAAATGTCAGGGCAATACAACTGACAGCACCTGTACCTGTCACATATGGGAAATCTGGAAATACAATGTGTAAATGACCTTAGACAAATGTCACTTTTTGCTATTGGAGGAAGATATCATAATACAAGCTCTAACATTGTATATCTCTTATCAACAGGTTTGGATGCCACTGCAAATGCTGAGCCCACTAAAGAGACCGTCACTACCCCCATGGATGAAGCCCTCTGTGTGAACACCACTCCTTGATGTCTAGACTTTGAGGATAGTTCTGGCCCATCCGGGCAACCTGGACCTGTTAAGACAACACCAGTGAGCGTCACCGTGACCACATTGACTTCTCCCAGCCCCGTTGCTTCAACAACTCAGGCAGCCAGTCACCCCCAAACCTGTGTCCTGAGGTCTGTGACTACCCAGTCCAGGATCCTGAGTAACAGCAACACACCTCCGACAATGATGGTCCTTGAACCAGTGGAAGGGGGCGAGGTGTGCCAAGGGCGCAGGCACGTGGGGATAGGGTGCGTGGGAGGGATGGTGTGGGCCTGCGGCATGAGGCTGCGCGTGATGTTACTGGCCAGGACACCATCAGCCAAGTCTTGAGAGCCTACCACCTAGGTGATGAAGCAGCTGCAGAGGGACTTCCATTGTGAGTGTCTGGTAAAGTGGACCACCAACACCATCCTGGCCTCCCTAACAGGGGTGTTTAGGGAGATCAGTAGTTCTCTGATTAGGGACTATGACCAACACCACACTTCTTCCTTTGTCCAAGCAACACCAGCCCCTTCAACATCTGTGGCAGCCACTGGAAGGGAGGCCCCATCAGGGGTAGCACCCCCTCAGACACCTCTGCATCTGTAGCAGCAGTTCCCCCTGCAAACGGGGATGGCGACACCAAGCTCCAGGAGGTGTGGATAGCAGGACATCAACCACTGCCAGCAGGAGACCTCTTCCTGATTTCACTCCTTTGTGTGCCATAGATCCACTCTGCTGACTGTTTTGAACCACATTCCATTTTCCAATGATAGTAGGACACTGGACTTTGGACTACAAATGATGTTGCATCTAATAATTTGATTTGATCCACCATGACTGATCCCTTCACTTCACTTCTTTTTTGTTGAGTCCCACAATTATTTCCTATACATATGTAAATAAACACACCTATCACAAAAACACTGCCTACTACCACTTTTCTACATATTGAGAGGTTAAATGGTAAACCCATGTGATGCACAATGAGGAATACATAAGATGGTAATGGAAGGAGGGATATATCTTGGGTAGTGTCATGCTGAGGAGAATTAGCAACACACAGGTGTCTGGTCACAAACAAACATTTCAGTGCACAGTACAACACATAGGCTGGTAAAATGTCCCGACTGTCATAGCCAAGAATGTCAGAACCATCTTGAGTCAGGACAGCTATCCAAAAGGTACCGTTTCGAAGACCACAGAAGAAAGGGCTTTGTTAGACCTTCTCCCGTAGAATAGGATAATAGGTCAGTGTATATTGTCACTAGCTTGAGCCTTATCACATACCAAAACCATGTTGCCAACTTAACATATGCCATGACACAGGCAGAGGACAGAACAACAATGCCTGGTCATAGCTCCATTCTATTACAATGAGCAAGCATCTGGTGGCATGATGCAAACATATGTCAGTGTTGTGGCACAGGCACTATGACCTGCAATGAGGAAACTCATCGACGGCTATAGAAATTTAATACAGGATCATTGTCACTAGAATGTGAAGGGAGAATGCAGGGATTGCACTGGATGACATGTCTTAAGAGCACATGATCACACACATGAGACAATTGGAGCAACTCACCACATCAAACAAGTGTATTGTGCACTTCAGAATTCCATCCACCCACTGTCCAAGCTGCTTTGGCACAGGACTCATACACCCCATATCTGAGCCCAACATTACCTGGATAAATCCATGTCCACTTCATATGTCAGACCACAACAATTACCTGCCAATGTCACAACTCTGAAATGCTCACATGAGGATGGCATGGTGAAGACACCTGGAGAAAACACAAACCAAGAGGTCTAAGCATGAAAACTCACACATATGATGCATACCGCATTACAAACTTTAGCAGATCCACTCACATTGCAAGGAGACGGACACAAACAAAGCACATCATCAAGGTTGCAACATTTCCAAGTCTGACTCAGCAAGCAGACCTTGGCTGCATACTGCCTAGCTTCCCACCCCCTGTCAATGGGATACAAATCACCTACTCAACACATCCTGACCCCTCCAGTTCACCATACAGTCACAGTAATCACATAACATTACATACTTACACTCCAGTGGAGTAGTGAATGATGAGATCTGCCCACAAGTCTTCACCTTTTTCTTCATCACTGTCATTCTCACTTGGCATTTCAGGATCTCATCCGGTGGTACTACTAGCTCCCCCTCATCTGGAATATACTGAATATCTCTCCTCAGGGCAATGTTGTGACGCATGCAGAAGGCAACAATGATCTTACTAACTTTTTTGGGTGAGTAGAGGAGGGCTACACCTGTCTTGTCCAGACTATAAAATCTGGCTTTCAGGAGCCCAAAATCCCGCTCCACAACACACCATGTACTTACATGGGCATCGTTGAAACAAACTTCCCCTGGCGTGGTTGGGTTCCTCACTGGTATCAACAACCATGGATGGTTTGGTTATGCAGACTCCCCTGTAATGGAATGGGACATATGTGCAACTATGAGCCTCTCTCATTTGAATTTTTGCTGCAGACATTGCATACAAACAAACAGGGCATATGTGACTTACCATCCAGCCAGGTCCTCTCTTGGTACAGCTGTGACATCAGCTGTGGTACTGTGGAATGGGCTCAGACCTCTGAAATGTAGAGGTCCGCCAGACAAACAACTTGGACATTGATGGAATGGAAGTTCTTCCTGTTATGATAGACTTGTTCATTGCCATGTGGTGGAACCAAGGCAACATGTGTACCATCACTTGCTCCTACAATATGTGAGTTGTGTACCAAACTATAGAACTCAGCCTTCACATGGATAAATCCTCACATTGTGGAAACCAGATGTAGCTGCCCAGTTGTTTCAACATTGCTGAGAATACATCCTTCAATAATAGACTGAACATAGGCTGGAACATCCCAGCAGATAGGGTCACTATATTTTGGAGTCTCCCTGTGGCCAGGAAGTGCAACACTGCCATGAGTTGTGTAATGGTTGGTATGCTGTATAGATGACAAATGGCAGGCATCAATTCTGGCTCCAATGGACAACAGAGATCTACAATTGTTTTCCGATTCAGACAGTAGATCTGGATAATGTGTCTTTCTTCCATGGCCTGAAGGTCTGGCAGCGGAGGGTAGACAGGAGAATGTATTATCCTTTCACTCCTTGGGTACATATGTAGAACAAATAAAGAATTTAGCTTGCACTCTATTTGTCCCTTGTCACATACATTACGCATGTCAGTGACAAACTGTGACAAGGCATGTCATAAGTTGAGGACATGATAAACAGTACACATCAACACTGCCAAGGACACAAAATCAACAGGTCTCCCCCTTGCTTTGCCACAAATGTGTACACATCAACAATCTTGACATCAAACATTTGTGCTTAATAATTGCCACTCGGATTGTGAATTGATGTCCCAAAACTTGACTTCCTGAGTGAGGTGGGCTGCGTCACAAAGCAAGTTGCCACATGTGTCAAGCAATGTACAAAAATGGTGTCCAAATCAAGATCCCACATTCCAGGACAGGACAAGCACTTATCATTGGTATTAACAACATTTCTGGAGTTGTGACACATTTTAATTATCCAAATAATGCATTTCATGCCTCTAAAATGGCGGATGTCTGACCTACTCCACTGGACATTATGACCTGCTAGCGACCGCTGGTGGAAATCATCATGGCAGTAGGCGGTTGCTACCGTGGCGGACACAGCCATAGGCTAACATTGCTGCCAGTGGCTGTCACAGGCCAATGACTGTGTCTGCTGGTGGTGACGGCACGTATGAGGCAGAAGTGATTGCCATGTTCTGAATTCTTGCTCACTTGACTCCTGACACTGCTGCCAACATGACCTCCTTAATCTGAGCTGCTGTGTACCACCTCTGGGAGCAATCATGCCACATCCAACAGGTGATAGACCTCCTGCCTTCTCCTCAGACGAGCTTGAGAAGGTGGTGGAGGAAGTCCTACCCCTGTATGAACAGCTCTATGATGCACCAGAGGAGCAGGTAAGTACCTCATGTCCACTTCCTGACAATATATTTCTCCATGATGTCCCTCCTCACAGGCTAGATTGTGCCCATGTGTGTCAGGAGGAAAAGTCAAGGCCATAGAGGTTGAGTCAATGGGAGAGTCAATGTTCATGTAACTGTGTTCAGTGCCAGCCAGATTTTGGGTCCTTAGACATTGGTTGTGTGTCTGTTTAGAGTGTACCCAGTTGTATCTGATGTTGGATACACAAAACTAGGTGCAGTGACATCACAGCCATCCCCACACATCACTTGCCACATGAATGTTGTCAGTGTGAGACAACATGTATTTGCATGACAGCATGAGCTGGGTGTGCATGCTGTATGTGTCAGGTGTGTGTCAAATTATGTATATGCATGTTGCCTGTGAGATTTCAAACCACATCTGGCCCTACTAAACTATAATTCTGAAGGCATATCATGACTCACTCCGCCCTTCAGGTTACCACATATGCATCACATGCAAATATGTTGTTGGCTACATGATGTACTGTCATGTATGGAAGTGAGGGGAATGGAGCACCATGTAGGTTTTGTCTTCTCAGCCTGCAGAGACCAGGCCCTGCAAAAGTATATCTAGTCCAAGTCTAGGCTGGTGTAGAGTCTTTTGGACTATGCAAATGTGACACTGCTCACTCCCTGTGTCCAAGTATGTCCTGTCATGTGAACTAATCTACACTCTGTTAAGAGATTCTGGTTATTGAGGTTCTTTTCCTGATTAGTATGTGAATGGTTTTAGTAGGCAGACAATGATCTGTGTATTATGTGCACTTGGCATCACTGTCAATGTGTCTCTGACCCCTGACAGGTCGCTTACACCCACAGCCCTGTTGACAGCATCACACTAGTCATATTTGTCCTATCCGGGCTTATTGCGCATATGATAGTGCCATAGTGCAGACAGTGTGATGAATCCTGGGAACCCTGGATATGTGATTCATTGGTTTGCTCACATAGCAGATGATGGACAATGCATGCTTTTGTTTGTTGGATGCCATCTCTGATGGAACTAAAGCACACAATGTTCATGGAGGAATCAATTGCATACAAATATTGCAACAATATTAAATACTACTAATGTTATAATTAACCATAAATTTTTATTCTATAAATGAATAAATCTTCAAACAGAGTATAATTTGTCCCTGGAGAAATGAAAAACTTTTACATAATCACTAATAATATATTCATCAATAGAGCAAAGCAACAAGGAGATTGTTTTAGGGTTTTTATACATATGCACTGGTGACTCCTCTGGACCCAATCTCTTTACTTCCAAGGGGCAGAAGGAGAGCAACCTCCTGACTCTCCAACCACAAAATGTTTGAGTCCTAAAGGACTAATCTTTCAAACAATCAGAAATCACTCCTAATGACTCCAGTAGCTCATGCGATGAATTGAGTCATGGAGAGTATAAGTTCGAATTTTCGGTCTTCCAAGGCTCAAACCGTCCATGAGAACATCCTCAGCACAATGTGTCAAAGTGGATACAATCACAATGATTGTTGTCAGTTACTCCAGTATAAACAAAGGACAATGTAATTTCACCACAGATACGTAAACTCCCACCGGGGTCGAATCAATCAGAAAGCCTTTTGGACTATGCAATTGTGACACTGTGCCCACTCCGTGAATCAAAGTATGTCCTGTCATGTGAACCAATCTAGGCTATGTTAAGAAATTCTGGTTATTGAGGTTCTTTTCCCGATGAGTATGTAAATGGGTTTAGTAGGCAGATAATGATCTGTGTATTATGAGCACTTGGCATCACTGTCAATGTTTGTCTCTGAGCCCTGACATGTCCCTTACACCCACAGCTCTATTGACAGCATCACATTGGTCATATTTGTCCTGTGCGAGCTTAATGCACATGTGATAGTCCCATAGAGCAAACTGTGTAATGAATCCTGGGAACCCATGATCTCTAACTGATGATGGACAATGCATGCCTTTGTTAGTTGGATGCCATCTCTGAAGGATGGACACCTATGTCCATAAGCATGTTCTGTGGTGCATGTACATGATACAGAACTCCACCCCCTTAGCTGGCATGAGTACGTACTTGTCAGTCCACATGTCCACACATGGACAGGGTGGAAACCTTCTATAACCACCATGCCATTCCCTTCATTGTCACCCATGTGTAATGTGTGAGTTTGTAGTCTGAAAGTACCTGCAGGAACTGGATACAGGGAATCTTCCTCACAGAGTTTGAATGTTTTAATGCTTTCATGCCTAAGAAGTGTACCATTCAGAAGCCACAGATGTGTGATGTGTCCCATGGTTCCTCAGCTCTCAGTCAGATTGCTAGAGCATGTACCACAAGATGTCAGTTGGCCTACCTAGTCAGTGGAGTGTCTGATCAGGGTGGTGGAGAGCTGTGCCAATTGAGAAGTGTTTGTAGTCATTTGCCTGTACTCAGTGGCTGTTATGTGACACACTTGGGAAGTTTTGCCTAAAAAAGGATGTTCATACCTTGTTGTACTGACATGCGTGGACTCAGCCATTTTGGATGGGACTTGTGGACATAGTTTCTTGTCTTTTGCACCCATGTAGGTCAACGCCCATCAGGGGAAAGGGATTTTGAGGGCCATAGACAAGAAGGCGCGGACCCTAGGGGTCCCCAGCCGGCGGAGCACCCACTGCAGAAAGAGGTGAGATGACCTGAGAAGCTGGGCCCAGAAGATCGTGGAGGCCCAGCTAGGGCTGTCCTCCCTAAGTGGGTGATATGCCCGTCAGACAGTGACCCCCATAATGGCCCGCATTCTGGTGGTGGCCTACTGGGAGCTGGATGGGCATTTAAGGGCAGCACAGCCGCCACAAGGGGGTGAGTAGAATGCAAATTCCTGCCTGTCCCTTTGTCAGGTGATTGAGTGGGCTACTGAGTGCTCCCCCTGCCAATTAGGGATGAGCCATGTGTCAGTCAGTAGATGGGAGATTGTGTTGAAATGTCATGTATAACAAACTGAACTACCTCGCCTTCTGAACCAGGAATCATGTACAAACCAGGGGGGAATCTTCAAACAACTTTCTCTGCAGGGACCAGAACTGGCAGTGCACAGTGATCTTTCATGTACTGATTGTTGTTGTAGTGGGTGTCATTTCTGAACCACAGATAAGGTCCCCTGAAAGTCACATACAAAATGTATGTGGATTATGGATTACTGTACTCTACCATGTGTCTGAGCATATGTGCACGCAGACATCTCCCACCCAGAAGCAAGTTATCTTCAATGTATGATGTAAGCTGGTTCCTCACTGCAGTCTGTGATGTATTTGTGCCCAGTAAAGGCATGGCTTACATGGGTAATGGTTTGCAGCTGTAGCACAGTACTTTCTTTTAGTTAGTGGTGAATGTCCATTGAGTAGAATTATGTTCCATGACTGTAGCTAAAATTCCCTGTGCCTTCATGTCAGCATGTGTTGTTTTCTCTCCTGGAAGCATCATTAACCTGCAATTTCATTCATATTCTACTCATGTTGATGGGATGATGTCTGTATTCCCTCACATATATGTGCATGGAAAACTGTTAGTGAAATAACACATTTACAATGCTGATAAATTTCATATCGTGCCAAAGACAGGAGTGTGTCAGCATTGTTTATTGTCTGACAATTGCCTTTAAGTGTTGTAGTATGAAATTTGTCGTGCAGGACTGCAATAGCAATGAGGGACGTGACAATTAGGGCCAGATCGTGGAACCACTCTGTGTTTGACTATGCCCTTGATGTGGCATCTTGTTGATAAGTGCACTGCACATATTGAATGATTGAGGGTTATTCCCTGACTGTTGTCATGCGTGATGGAGTGACCTGCAGTGATGACGACATCACAAGTGTGTGGTTTCAGGCACTCATCCACAGACAGATACCAGGGTTGGCATATCTAAGAATTGGATAGTGACGTTGCTTCTCATTCTACAACAGGATGGGGTCTTTCTATTTTTCCATGACAATTATCTGTCTCTCCAACATGCAAGGTACAAATGTGTACCACAGACACACTCAGATGGTGTCCTTGTAATAGATCTGAGACATTAGTGTTGACTATCCTGGGGCTGACTGATTCATTGTTACGTGTATTCTGGATACGTCTCCCTAACATGTTGGACATGACGTCAATGTTCTTCCTTTCGATGACCCATGTGGGTCCTATCAGAGTGACATTGATACTACCTCCTTGACTCTATTGGGACAGGTGTCACTTTTTGAGCTGTACATTGTTGAAATGTGTCCACTGTTACATGGGTATTTCCATGTCATCTACTAGAAGATGTTTTACTTTTGTATCTGCGATAGCTGGATTTCATTGGCATCAGCTCAAAATGTTTGTTCCTCATGTATGTGCCAAATAGATGTGTGCATGAACTTGTGTGTGAAATTACTTTACCATGGGATTCTATTGTTGGCTACAAGTGAACTGAGGTCTGCTGCATGTAGCATAGCTGTGAGGATGGAGAGTTCACCTAGTTGTTGTATGGTCATTGTGGTTGGAAGACTTCAACTATGCACTTGTACTTGTCTGGGATCCTGATTGGCCTGTGGGTAACTTTGGTAAGTCCAGATGGCATGCATGCATATGGCATGGCACCTGAATGTGCCACCTGGATGAAATAATTTTTTGGAGCGTACTTGAGATGAGGGTATTGTTTGTCAATCAAAGTTGTGATTGAGTTGTTATCATGTATTTGTTAGGACCCTATATCAAGTTCGTTTTGCAGAATCAGCACAGGCAGATGAAGAAGACAGAGCACAGCCGCATCTGCCCATGGGACCTTGAGAAAAGATTCCACTGACACAGAGGGACCCAGTGGCCTGGAGGGTTGGGGGAGTGCCATGGGGAGACGGAATCAACATCCTCATCATTAGATTCCTTCTCGAGTGGCCACTTCCTAGTGGTGGTGGGCCCATCGAGGATCCCACCAGCACCATCCTTGTCCGCCACCCCCGTTCTATCACCACCCTCCCTGTTGCTACCCACCCAGTTGGCCATGCCCGCTCACCCAAGAAGGTGGGTGTCTCCTTTGCTGCAGGTATCTCCGCCCCAGCCCCTGTTACCCCTGCTGCCCACAGTGAGGAGGCTATTGACCTTCTGAGGATGATCTCTGTGGGTCAAACTGCCATTGTGAGTGTCATCCAGGGATGGGCAAGTCAGCTACAACAGACTAATGCATTCCTGGAAGGCTTTCATGGTGCGGTTTCTGGCCTCCAGAGATCTTTTCAGGTTCTGGCCTCCACACTGATGGCAGCCAGTCACCCCCTAGCTTCTGTCCCCCTTCCATCTCCCTATTCCCAATCCAAATCCCCCTTCCCCTGCCTACCCAAGGCACACAAACTGCTTCTCAAGCATACACATCAGCAGACAAAGATACCGCACACAAACACCACAAGATACACCGGCATGCACACAAACAACATCCACCCACAGGCACAGCAACACTCTCAACTGTACCTGACACCCCACCTTCCCCATCATCACACACAGACAACATCAAACCTACCTACATACACCACTGCAACAGTCAGTGGCGGAAACACTACACACATCCTACCCTTAGACACGACCCCAGCAGACCCGCAGACAACCAGCCACAAGCACCACACCTGCAGGCAGCACAACTACAGACACACCTGAATCCACCATGTAGGAAGTTGGCTCTGTATGTGCTATTTCAAAGTAAGGAATAGCATGCACAGAGTCCAAGGGTTCCCCTTAGAGGTAAAATAGTGGTAAAAATAGATAATACTAATGCTCTATTTTGTGGTAGTGTGGTCGAGCAGTAGGCTTATCCAAGGAGTAGTGTTAAGCATTTGTTGTACATACACATAGACAATAAATGAGGTACACACACTCAGAGACAAATCCAGCCAATAGGTTTTTGTATAGAAAAATATCTTTTCTTAGTTTATTTTAAGAACCACAGGTTCAAATTCTACATGTAATATCTCATTCGAAAGGTATTGCAGGTAAGTACTTTAGGAACTTCAAATCATCAAAATTGCATGTATACTTTTCAAGTTATTCACAAATAGCGGTTTTAAAAGTGGACACTTAGTGCAATTTTCACAGTTCCTAGGGGAGGTAAGTATTGGTTAGGTTAACCAGGTAAGTAAGACACTTACAGGGCTTAGTTCTTGGTCCAAGGTAGCCCACCGTTGGGGGTTCAGAGCAACCCCAAAGTCACCAC